>NC_052948.1:53523636-54723636 GCF_013358895.1 Oreochromis aureus | reverse complement strand
AAAATTTTGCGACAACTTCAGATCAACATGAATGATTAAACAATTAATGATTAACACCCAGTACAGCTGATCCTTAATCATTTGAAGTAGCCATTAAACAAAGTAGCCATTAAACAAATATGTTTTTACATCACTGGAAATTCTGCATTAAGCTGAGTCATGGCATCTTCATGCAAACAACTTTAAATGTGTTTATTACAGTGTTGGTGTTATTTGCTTGTTCTGGTTTTTCCATTTCAAACACATTGTCTGTATTTTCTACTGTGTGTGTCGAGCAATAATTTAAAGATGATCTTTTGTTGTGTTTTTTTCTTACCCATCTGAGCCATTATAAGGACCAGTCCAGAATGCCCATTATCATTGTTTTGTCAATGAGTTGAACTTTTATCTATTATTATGCCATGTTTAACATCCTTTTCAGCTATTTAGATCAGCATGTGCAGCTTCGATTCTCCCCCAGATCGAACAGGAGGGAGTCGACTGCCATAAGTACAAAGCCTGATTACTAGGGGGTCAACTGTCTTGTGAAACTGGCAGAGCAAAGTTCAAAGGGCAGAAACGGTAACTTGGCCCACCTCCTCCACGTTGTCTGCTTGTAAGGGTCGGCCACAGTCATTCAGATCTAGATTAGCCACCTAACGTCAATACCTGCGCATACATAGCTCCTAACCTGACCTGAGAATTGCAATTTTGTATTTTAATAAGTAAAAAAATCCTGAAAGTATTATTCATTCAGATTTTTTCCTTCAACAGTATCTATCATTTCTGTTTAAATAATTAATCTTTGAGAATAGATGGAGAGATTCAGAACGATTTCTATGGTAGTTAGATAAGAAGAATGATACCAGTTTTATCTCTGTGAGGTTACAGATACTCTGCTAAACTGACATCCATATTACCGATGCTCTGAAGCCACTATAGCAACACATAAGTTCTATTAAAAATGTTAACTCTACATCAGCACTGTACTTTATGTAATATAAAGGACTGAAGCATCATAAGGTATGGTAAATATGTTTTTTTTAAATTGTGATATCATCAAAAGTGCTAGAACTAAATAAAAAAAAGAAAAAGACAACATTAAACAAGGACTCACCAATGCCTTTGTATTTAGGAGGATTGGCCTTTTCATCTAGCTGCAGTTGTGTTTTAACATATTCTGTTGGGAAGGTGATGCAGATCTCTATGCCTCCTGCAATCCCACCTAAAGAACGGGCAAGGAGGAGGGGGAAAAAGAAAACGCTGGTTTCAACAAAAGAGTCAAAACGAGCTATTTAAAAGACTAAAAGATTTGTTTTTGTAGCTCACACAAAATAAAATCCAATACATTTTAAAAAAATCAAATAAATAAAATACACAGAAGATGCAAGCCATGTGACCATTTAAAAGAAGCACAAAGGAATACAGATGAAAACCTTGGTGTGGTTAGGTGTGAAGGATATCTGATACGGTTTGTAGAATAAAAGCAAGCGTGAAAAGAAAAGTCGCTTTTCAAAGTTGTTAGTGAGGTGCACATTAGCATTCACCACATCTACACTGGACCGTTTCACGGATGCCTGCTATACAGTTATTCATGTACAAGTGCAGACTAGCTCCACCTTAAAACCCTGGTTGCTACAGATCTGCAGTTGAACAGCTAACAAGCATCCTGCAGCTGATTGGCTCAGCTGTTTTTTCAGTTGTTTTCTGACTACAGATACTCCCTTTGGCCCATCTCCAACTCAAGGGGGTGTGTAGTCTCCATACACATTAATGTGCAGCAGGATGGATTCAGCAAGGTGACAGCGGACCAGTTCCTCGACTACCCAGAAGGGACAAGTTTGAATTTCAAGTAGTAAACTGTCAAAGCATTAAGAACTTTAAAAAGTGGGGTAAAAAAGGGGAAAAGCTAGACAAAATATAGTTTTTTTGGCCAGTGTGCTTCTGGGTTCAATGAAGGCCTTGTGTTGAGAGTATCTGGCAATAACGGGGAAAACTAAGAACTCAGTGGATGAAAATAAAGGCTTTAATGTCCTTTTTCACTCACGTTTGCTTTTGGATTCATTCACAATACAAAGTTCAGTCCTGTGTTGTTTTTTAACATGCATTCTTTCAAACAAATGTCATGCAGAAAAATCCAACACAGCAATGGTTCTAGCTCACACGCAAACAAGCAAGCGGGGCTGTCTGTGAAAAAAAAAACAACCCCTTAATTACAGTCTGACTAACCACGGTCCTCACAACAACATCAAACATGGTAGCATTTTGGCTACCAGCTCATTGCATAAACGGTGCCAATTATGACACACCCAGGCATAATTCCTGCTAAATAGAAAAAAAACAAAAACAAAAACACAGTCCACATCAAGACTCAGCTGAGTAGTACCTGCAGCTCGTTCCCCATATTGAAGCTGGAAAAAGATACAGAACTGGTTTATTAAGTCCAGCATGTAAAGACATACCCGAGCAAGAATTCTGAAACTACTTTTTCTTTTTAAAATTACTTGCAACAATAACAAAAATGATTTCTATAAAGAGGGGGCACGTGGTTCCTTAGGCAACATTAAAACCACAATATTTAGTAGTATCTTTCGCAAATGTTACAGTGGAAGGAATGTAAAACAGACCCATGATATTACCGGTGTAAAAAGTTATTTACATTATGACCTGTACTTTTTCAAAAAATAAAAAAAAATAAAAAAAAAATCATACATAAATATTTAATTTACATTTACTTTTTTTTTTTAACTTTATACAAGCAGGATAAGAGTGCATATTGTGCCAGTAAGCTTATGAGGTAATAGTAGCATATAATAATTCTAATATCTTTGAACAAGCCAGGCTAACTGCTTCATCTTCATGCTGTGTTAACCAGTGAGTGACATAAAAGTGGCCATGTCCATCTTTTACATCGTCTGTGACATCACATGGTGTGTGGATAATCTCCCATTCACACTTGCCAAACACTGTCCAAATGAATAAGAACTTCAACTTTCACATGAAAGCTATATGAAAGCTGTATGTTTGGAAAAATGCAGTGAGTCAAACTGTCAAGCTACACCTTTTTTTAAAAAGGTCTCATTTAAAAGAAAAAAAAAGTAGAAGATGGCATTTCGGTGCTAACAGAAAAATAGGATTTCTTGGCAAAAATGCCTCACAATACTCTCCATCTATGTACATCACATATATACTGGGTTATTAATAGTGTGTTTTACAGTACTTTTGATACAGCCAGATTATTCTCATTATACACAAAGTAGGGGGGTTAGTGGATATATAAAGTCCTCTTCTAGTGTGCTTTCTAGTCAACAAGTGGTCATTTCTGCCAGGATTCAATGAGAGAGAGCAGGAGCAGGGGAACCATGTTTGTGGCTGGCATGTTGGTGAATGCGTGCAAAGGCTGAGAGAGCAATGTGCTTTGTCACTGTGGCTCATGATAGGGAACATGGAGAGCTGGGCCTTTGAGGACACCGTACACAGCCAGCACATCAGCAGAAAACACCCACTGAACTGCTGACTGTGACACAGAGAAAAATCACACGGACATGTGCGGCTTTATCTTTGAACTTTTATAACAAGTTTCACAAAAATGGATTAAAGCTGGACCTAAAAGTAAAGTTCAACAGAAAGCTCCACTTGAAATTTATAATCTAGGACCAAGCTAAATTCATGTCTGGCAAACAACCAGATCCTAATGTTAAAACATAAGCTTAGTAAAACTGGAGCATGTGTGTGCATGCTATCAATGTTGCAATGTTGACTGTCCTGTAGTACAGACTGAGCTGTGCAAAATACGTGTATGTCACTGAATGACCAGTGAAACCTGCAGGACACCAGAGTTCATTTCACTCAGCTGTCTGAATGCTATAGTCTACAAGTCCCAGATCATACCCTGGCCCCAAGCTGAGGAGCAGGGTTTGTCACAGCAGGGTGCTGTGCTCTGTACAGGCAGGTAAGTATTTTGTACCACAGCAGACTCACATGGACCTTCTGTTCATGTCTTAGAGGCCATAATTATTCCTCTGTTTAGAAATACTTTAAATTTTGTTCTTACCACATCAGAGTTTGCTTGCTGTAATTATTGCTCCTATTCAGACTGATTCCTGGTTTAAAGTTGAACTCTGACATTATTTTTTAAGACACACTTGAAAACTTCAGATATGTTGATCTACCCGCTGATTATGGTGTTCACAGATAAGCGTGCTGCAGTCGAATATAAAGGGTGGACTGCTAACTTCTCAAAATAACCATGCTGTACTTGTACAACAGTATAATACTTAGCAAAATAGTAAGACGTGTGCAAAACCCCTCTTTCCTGGACCCTGGGTCATAAAGCAGCAGACTTATTTTAAGTTACCAAATTGGTAAATGTTTTGGCTGAACAGACCAAATCTACCAAATGTCAGGTTTTCTACAACAAAAAGAGAAACAAGCAAACACTTTAGCCTGAAAAGATAAAAAGAAGATAATAATAGGGATAATCATAACACAGAGGCTGAGCAACAGATGCTTGCCGGAGACACTAGGAAGTGATTACTGCCATGCTCTGATCCCACCTGCAATTAAAGGCTCACTGTTGAAACTTCGAAACAAGTTGCAGGGCGGCCTCTGCTCAGTCCCACATCAACTTTCTTACCTGCCAAAATGGCCTTGCCAGGATGGGTAAGTTTGGCTTTCCCCGCCGGAGCTGCAGCAGCCAAACACTGGGGTCTGTGAAACGGGCTGACAAATGTGTTTTGTCCAGACATGACTGTGGTACCCCGGCCTAACTTTCTTTTTGAAGTCAATCCGGACCTCCTCTATCGCCGCAAACCCAGCCAGCTGTGAGTCCTGGTGCAGTCTGGGTGTTGAGTGCAGCGGCGGCGGAAAACATAAAAAGGCGAGCAGGCGGTGTTGAACATTGGACTTTTGATGCTGGCTAAGAGTACATGTCTGTGTACTTTTGACAGGGAACTTCCCTCCGTGCCATACAGAGGTTGGCAGCGTCGACTCAGTATTTATTTAGGGCGGGGCAGGACGTGTCACTTTCCCCCCAATACCGCAAAACGCCATGTTTGTCACAAACATTTAAGGAGGACCGGCCTCATTAAGCGACACGCCTCTAGAGGGCGCCGTTTCTCTTCTTTTCATTCTTCTGTGCGGCGATTAACCTCGTACAATTGGACTTATTTCCGCCACCTGCTGGGCTGGAGTGAGTGTACGGTACAGGACTTTATTCTGCAATATTGCAAAAAAGGGGGTTGTACAGGTTCTAATGAACTTTAAAGTCAATATTTCATATGACTACCTTTATTCTTAACACAGGCCGAACTTTCTTATTCCTTGTTTCCCTTCGTCAAGACAGTCACCTTGCCACTGAGACCATTTCTGATGAGGATTCAGGAACAGCATATGGATAAACTATAGGGTTAGATTCACCTCTTAGTTCCTGTGTCCTGTGCATATCTTTTTCCTTTTTCATATTATTTTGAAAATCTGCTGTTGATTTTTTTTAAATGGTTCCTAAGTGACTTAACAAACAAACAAACAAAAAATGTGTCTGGAAAAGGTCAGGTACAAGGACTTGACTGAAAATGACAAGCAGCCAGTGTCCAGTGAAACACTCTAAATGATGGAGAACTATTTCACTGGACCACTTTAAAAAACTACAATAAGGTAACTTCTTGGAAGTAAAATATGATGAAATATGCGGTGGCTCAAGACCTCCACACAGAGCTCTAACTTAACCATTAATTTTCCTATAACTTATCTAACATCACATTAACTGAAGTTGGATGAAGTTAAACTTTGATTTGTATTAATGTTTAACCCTGTACCGCTCTTCAAGAGGCTTTGCCTTTTCCGAGATGCCATTTGGGGACAGAGAGAGATTGAAGTCCTCCCAGCTTCTCATCACATCTGAGGGTAAAAGGTCTTAACATCCAGCCTTTTATGTTAAAAGTGATGCAGAGTGCTGCAACAGACTTTTTTCTATATGTTCTTTTGCAATTATAGTAAATCATCTTTATACTTAATCAAAGATATAATAAAAGCATAGGTCTGATTAATGTGCTGAATGAGAAATGCAGTTTGAGTAATTAAAACTGTTCTGTCTGGATTATGTGTGCATAGACATGATCCAGTTTGGACCTTGGAAAATAGTGGTTCTAATGACAGGCCTGTCACTGAGAGTCTGACTTTGGTGTGTGTGTGTGTGTGTGTGTGTGTGTGTGTGTGTGTGTGTGTGTGTGTGTGTGTGTGTGTGTGTGTGTGTGTGTGTGTGTGTGTGTGTGTGTGTGTGTGTGTGAGAGAGAGAGAGTGAGTGAGTGAGGGAGTGAGGGAGCAAAGCTGAGGAGCCACTGATCTAAAAGAATATCTGATTTTAACATGACTGATTTGATAAAAGAAGTTGTACTGAGTATAGTGTGATCAATAAACACTGAGTTTGAAGTGAGAGAAACTATTCCTTTGTATTTGAATTGAAAAGGGATTTGCTAAAATGGATGTACATATGAGAATAAGCTAATTGAAATAAAATTGCATAAACTGAATGAAACATGAACTGAATTGTATTTATATTTGATTGAATGTTCATATGTAATAGAATTTTCAACACAAAGAATAACAAAGCAAAGAAGAAAATGTAATTAAGGGATTTTAAAGATGTCGACAACAGTCTATGGATGTCACAGTGGGTGAGGCCAGATGTCATCTCAGAAAATGTAATGTCTAGAAAGAGAAGGGATGACCGGGTATAAAAAATGTTGTGCAGATGAGATAAAGATTTCTGCCCTTTGTAAGATGTTCACAGTTGGAAAGTGCTGCAGAGACGCCAGATTTAACAGCTGCCCAAACTATTGACCTGCAAATTGGTCTTGTATTGTTTGCCTTTTCCTCTGCTCATTTTTGCCGTGTTATACAGCGAGTGCAGATTTATTAGGCAAGTTGTATTTTTGAGGAATAATTTTATTATTGAACAACAACCATGTTCTCAATGAACCCAAAAAACTCATTAATATCAAAGCTGAATGTTTTTGGAAGTAGTTTTTAGTTTGTTTTAGTTTTAGCTATTTTAGGGGATATCTGTGTGTGCAGGTGACTATTACTGTGCATAATTATTAGGCAACTTAACAAAAAACAAATATATACCCATTTCAATTATTTATTTTTACCAGTGAAACCAATATAACATCTCCACATTCACAAATATACATTTCTGACATTCAAAAACAAAACAAAAACAAATCAGCGACCAATATAGCCACCTTTCTTTGCAAGGACACTCAAAAGCCTGCCATCCATGGATTCTGTCAGTGTTTTGATCTGTTCACCATCAACATTGCGTGCAGCAGCAACCACAGCCTCCCAGACACTGTTCAGAGAGGTGTACTATTTTCCCTCCTTGTAAATCTCACATTTGATGATGGATCACAGGTTCTCAATGGGGTTCAGATCAGGTGAACAAGGAGGCCATGTCATTAGTTTTTCTTCTTTTATACCCTTTCTTGCCAGCCACGCTGTGGAGTACTTGGACGCGTGTGATGGAGCATTGTCCTGCATGAAAATCATGTTTTTCTTGAAGGATGCAGACTTCTTCCTGTACCACTGCTTGAAGAAGGTGTCTTCCAGAAACTGGCAGTAGGACTGGGAGTTGAGCTTGACTCACTCCTCAACCCGAAAAGGCCCCACAAGCTCATCTTTGATGATACCAGCCCAAACCGGTACTCCACCTCCACCTTGCTGGCGTCTGAGTCGGACTGGAGCTCTCTGCCCTTTACCAATCAAGCCACGGGCCCATCCATCTGGCCCATCAAGACTCACTCTCATTTCATCAGTCCATAAAACCTTAGAAAAATCAGTCTTGAGATATTTCTTGGCCCAGTCTTGACGTTTCAGCTTGTGTGTCTTGTTCAGTGGTGGTCGTCTTTCAGCCTTTCTTACCTTGGCCATGTCTCCGAGTATTGCACACCTTGTGCTTTTGGGCACTCCAGTGATGTTGCAGCTCTGAAATATGGCCAAACTGGTGGCAAGTGGCATCTTGGCAGCTGCACGCTTGACTTTTCTCAGTTCATGGGCAGTTATTTTGCGCCTTGGTTTTTCCACACGCTTCTTGCGACCCTGTTGACTATTTTGAATGAAACACTTGATTGTTCGATGATCACGCTTCAGAAGCTTTGCAATTTTAAGACTGCTGCATCCCTCTGCAAGATATCTCACTATTTTTGACTTTTCTGAGCCTGTCAAGTCCTTCTTTTGACCCATTTTGCCAAAGGAAAGGAAGTTGCCTAATAATTATGCACACCTGATATAGGGTGTTGATGTCATTAGACCACACCCCTTCTCATTACAGAGATGCACATCACCTAATATGCTTAATTGGTAGTAGGCTTTCGAGCCTATACAGCTTGGAGTAAGACAACATGCATGAAGAGGATGATGTGGACAAAATACTCATTTACCTAATAATTCTGCACTCCCTGTATTATAGAATCAAGAGGACTTCACAGAGCACAGAGATAAGCACAATTTCTCTTCAACAACTGTTCTCTTCTTCATATCAGCCAGCGCTCTACCTTTACCAGTCATAGTCCCTATATTTAAATATATATAATAAATATGTATTTATATTTTATATACAGGCTGCATTTTTAAATCACTTTTTAAATTCACTTTAAAATATATTTAGTTCAGGGTTCAAGACTTGAAATAATTTCAGCCTCATCTACTGTCAGTGTGACCCATTACACCACCATCAATGATTGCCCATTGCTCACTGTGTTCAGTGTCTAAAGCTGTATAATACGGAAGCGTAGAGCTGCCACCCAGGCAAAAGAAAAATAGAAGTATATCGCGTTATAACGTGAAAAGTTTATTGTTCTAACAAGATACTTTTCATGTTTGTACAATATACTATCATGTTTGTACAATATACTTTTCACGTTTGAACAACATAATATCACGTTATTACAATATACACAGTTATCACGTTCGTACAATATAATATTTATATTGTACGAACGTGATATTTATATTGTACGAACGTGATAATTATGCATATTGTAATAACGTGATATTATATTGTTCAAACGTCAATATCACGTTATTACAATATACATAGTTATCACGTTCGTACAATATAATATTTATATTGTACGAACGTGATATTTATATTGTACGAACGTGATAATTATGCATATTGTAATAACGTGATATTATATTGTTCAAACGTGAAAAGTATATTGTACAAACATGATAGTATATTGTACAAACGTGAAAAGTATCTTGTTAGAACAATAAACTTTTCACGTTATAACGTGATATACTTCTATTTTTCTTTTGCCTGGGTGGCAGCTCTACGCTTCCGTAGTATAAGGCAAGTTTGATTTAAAATGATTCTACAGTGAGATACAGTAAATGTTTCAGAGGATGTGACTGACAGTCTGAAAGCTGCATTAATGTCCACAGACAAAGCGTCCACGAATAAGGCCCATTGTTGATATATCCGCCTCTGTGTTCTAATAAACGTTTATTGCCTCCCATTAACAGTGTCTCAGATATATCTCTTGCTCTTATATTAACTCTTTGTTCGCTTCTGGTCGATAGCGCGCATGCGCCATGATGGATCTCCTTCATTGTGCCCTGTCCCCGTTATAGGCATTTTCAAGCTAGGCTAGCTGTCAATTCACTCCGCCACAACACGCCAGGGACGCTCCGGGCTGTGCAGACTCCATTTGCAAATACCTTTGCTGCATCGGTAACAGTGCTGATAAATGTTAAACACATCGCTGATCTTTATAACCCCTGCGTAGTTATTTATATTTGCTGTTGTTTCTTTGAGAATTGTGCGTTTATCTCCAAGGTTAGCTAGATGTCCAGCTAGCATGTTGTAACGGTATAGCTAACGGTATCACTTATGTAATGATGTTTAGCTTTGCAGTGCACAGTTAAATCCTTTGGTTCATTGGTTTCCAGAGCTCAAGTGCAGCGACACAGAACGGTCAAGCTAGGCACGGATTTAGCAGCCGTACCAGTGGGGTTTCTGTTTAGCTGGATATAAAAGCGTGCGTGCGTGCGTGTGTGTGTATTTGAGTATTTGGGAAAGGAGTAGGGTGTCACTAATATGCTCGCAACTATCATATTTTTTGCTTGTTAGTGTGTCGGTGCAGCTTAGAGAGCAACCAGCTAACTGATTGTCAAACCCCCTACACGCCTTTCTCCCGGCCATCTGCTATCCTTTGTCCCAACTAAGAGATGCAGCACTGAACATTTGCTAAGAGCAGAAAGAGCTGTCGTTTAGCATTGGTCACTTGGGAACTTAACTATACCAGCTGCTTGTACACGTAAAGTAATAGTCCGATTACAACGGCAGTATATTCAGTAGAGAAAGAAACACGGAGCCCCCTGTTTTATATGCTACCCCACATTGAGTCTTTTGTTCTTCGTGCAGCAATCGTAGCCAGTTCATGAGTTAGCACGCGTGTACAAATATATGGAAATGTGGCTTTATCTTATTTACCAAATTATTTTGCACATGTCTCGTTTAGAGCTCCGTGTGAGTCTATTTAGAGTGACATCAGTCATCAGTACAGTGGCGCTAGTTACTCATTTCCCTGCTCTTACTGTGAGTGCATAGCTTGTCTCACACACACACACACACACACACACACACACACACACACAGAGACGTGTGTGCAGTGGTTTCCAATAATATGATATAATATGATATAATATAATATAATAACAACATAGTAGGTAGGTTACCATAAGTGCAGTAATAACAGCAGATGTTTCAGCTTGTGAATCCCATGTGAAACCACCGTAGCTCTCCAGGTGGTAACAGCTGACTGGTGGTGTAGTAAACACAGAACAGCATAGAGTTGAACCTAATGGATTGGGCGTAGTAACAGTTTTCTGCTTGAGGTTTTTTGGACCTTACTGACTCAGTGCATTGCTTGGTGGCTCTTCTTGCTTTACCAAAGTACACCAGTTTCTGCCTGAATACTGTTGTTAGCTTAAAAGGAGTCTATCAAAGAACAGCTTGTTCCCATCTGCTGGATGTCAATAGGTAACCCGACTGTTTAATCAGGTACAGGCAGTTATTGCATTCAGTAGGTACACGGGAGTCCAACCTAACAAAATGGGGACTTCAGCAAAAAACCTCAAACGTCAGCAACTTTCAAAAAGGTTCTGGTGATTGTAGAGACAGTGAAGAATGGAGTACAATGAAAATCATTATCATGTTCAAGAACCCAGTTTGAGCATGGCTTGTGATCTTGATGGAACCTGTTTCCAGTTCTTGGCTGACAGGTGGTCTTCTGCTGCTGCAACTCACGTGCTTCATGGTTCAACATGTTGTGAATTCACAGATGCTCTTCTGCATACCTTAGTTGTGATGAGTGGTTGTTTGAATTACTGTTGCATTCCTGTCAGTCTGACCATTGTGCTCTTCTTGCATCAAGGTATTTTTCATGGAGAACTGCTGCTCACTGGATATTTTCTCTGTTTCGGACATGCTCTGCAAACATTCTCTGTTCTCAGTTTAAACTTCAGCAGGTCTTGACCATGTTTATACCCATGCCTTAATGCAGTGGCCTTGTTATTGGCTGATTAGATATTTTTGTTAAAAAGCAGCTGAATATGTATACCTAGTGAAGTAACCTGTGACTATATACAAAAACCACTGAGACTTTAACTTTTGTTAAGTGCTCATTCAGTATGAGCACTTAACTGAGCAGTATAACCAATTGATGAACAACATGGATGGTCATACCCTGTTTCTAAAGATGAGTTTTTACTGCTAAGCCTTTAAACACTTGTGTAGAATAAAGAGATTGTGAAGTTTCAAATTTGACAAAAGAAATGTCTGTCTTTATCTTCTCCAGCACAATGGCTGTCCCTCCAGCATACTCAGACCTGGGCAAGGCCGCCAAAGATATATTCAGCAAGGGATATGGTGAGCACTGTTTTAAGATTAGGAGTAAATTATTAACTGTGGGGAAACTGTGCTTCTTATCCACACTGCACATTTAATAAATACACTGCTGTGAACAAAACTAAAAGTCTGGATGTAATTTCAGACATTGGATACTCACTTTTTGAAAGTTGAAATTTCAGTTTTGTACATATAAGGTACATATTTGTTTTTGAAGGAGATACCAGTATGTACAAAATTATATAATTTATGTATCAATTCATGGAGTATATAAATTGTATAAATCTAACAATAGACAAGAGTCTCTAAAGGAAGCTGAATGAAATGGAAAACTGTCAGAGCAGCACCTCGAATGTGGTGAAACACTTGAGAATGAACAGATGTAACTGGTAAGCAGTGATTAAATTTAAAAAAAAGGAAAAAAAGAAATCAGCTTGTCTTTTAGTAAATAAATTGCCAGCATACCTGGGGAGCCAGTCCAAGTAAAGTCTGTGTTGGATACCATGAAGGAAGGTTTCCAAGCTCGTCTGTAGCTCGTTTAACATTTTAAAATGATGTTACAGCTAGTCTGACCACAACGTTGCTTAGTCTTTACAATCAATAAACCACCTTTGTGGGGAAAATCTATCTAAAAATGTTAAATTATGCCTTTTTAAACCTTCCTGTCTCTGATTTGTCTTGCACATAATAACTATTAACTCATATTTTGTAATCAATCAGGCTTTGGTGTTGTGAAGCTGGACCTCAAGACGAAATCACACAGCGGAGTGGTGAGAACACTTTTTTCTTTTCATGTTCTTTCTTTATTCTTCGCCTCTCCTTTGCCTTTTCATGCCAATCTCTAACCTCCTCCTGCTGCACAGGTACCCTCTCGTGCTCAATGCCTTATTTAATTACAGTAACTGGACTCCTGCTGTGACTTGAAGCTGAAAGGGATTTAAAGCTGTTTTCACACATGAACTATACCTCTGAACTCTTTAGACATTACCCAGCAGAGCTGCCTGCACGAAGGCAAATATCCATACCAGACAGACTGGACATTAAATCTCTGTGTGGCAATTTGATAGGTGGTTGTTTAGATAATTCACAACAAGTGACTGAATGTCATATACTGTCTGTGCTGCTTCCTTCAAGTACCCCTCACCTTAACCAAACAGAGTTATTTCCATTAGTGAGAACACGTCTGTTGAGTTCATGTGTAAAAACATCTCAGGTGGACGAATGGTGCTGATGTCGACCTGCTTGGCTTAATCTGCTCTCTGTTCTTGAGAAACATGACAGGCCTGCAGGTGTGCATTTGTGGCTTGTCTGTCTCTCTGGCCACCTTTCCTAACCCCTGCTCTGTCTCCATGCTGCTACCCTGGACTGCTCGCTCTCTAATGTAGATGGTAAGATCGGTGTCAGAGCTGACTGCTCTGTCTGTCTCTGTAACTCAGAACACGTTTCCATGGATTTCTGTTCTGTTAACTTACCTAAACCTTTGTTCAATTACAAGTCATTTTTCAGTTGTTAATGTGGTTAAATAGTTTTTTTGTATTTATAATATTCATAAAGCATGAAAAAATGATTTTCTCTCTCATCACACTCATTTATACTATTTCCATTTCTTTATGGAGAATGTCTTTACTTTGGGCTGTACTCCTTTACATTATTTTTACAATATTATACCTGGCCAAACAGTATGTTGTATGGTTGATAAAATGCCCGAAAATGGAGAAAAATATTATTAAGCTATTATATTAATTTCAGGCTCAATATTTCAATTTTTTGTGCTACATTTACTGCTCAAAATAGTCCTGTATTTATCTTTTACTTGGTCTTTATTCCACTGGTGGAAACGAGACATTTTAGCTTCTCTCCTTTTTTAGCCACTGATTGGTTACATTTTGAACAGAAGAGGTTTGAACAGCGGGTGGGTGGGGCTTCAGTGCTCATAACTAGTGCTATATGCCTGAGAATACCATGTAAGGGATATTTCCCTGCTGACATCATGCTGAACCAAGAGTTAAAAAATCTTCTGAAAACGAGTGTTTAGAGCAGTCAGGGTAGTTGTAAACAACCAGTCCTCATTGTTTGAAGCTTTGAACATGTTCAGTGGTAAATGTCTTTTTCCTCAAGCGTCATTCACACAATCTCACACACACACACACACACACACACACACACACACACACACTTTTTTCTGTATCCAAGCCCTTTGTCTAACATTTGCGCATACACTTCCACTTCAGCGGATGCATCAGAGGCAACTCGGTGTTCAGTATATTGCCCAAGGATACTTTGATAATAAATTGGCGGGGAATCAAGACACCGATCTTCGTTTACCTCCTGAGTCACAGCCACCCCAAACAGCCATCATTGTAATAAGATATGTATGACAGAAAATAAGGAAAAGAAGAGACTTGGAGGAATTTAAAAACGTGAAGAAAGCAAACCGATGCATTGGGTGGCCGGTCTGCACTACACTTTTATAGCTATTTTTAAAAAAAATTTGAATGGCATTGTTTCATTATTCTGTCAACAGATCCCTTTACACTAGAGCGAAATAGCTCAGTAACTTTGATTGTCGTGTTCTGTATTATAGGATGAATCAAATGACTTGACACTGATCAGTTTGCAGTTACCCAGGGAAATGACTAGGGCTGTTCCTGGTCAGTTAATAAGTAATTGATGAGATCCTTAGTCACACAATCTTTCTTAAATGCCAGAAAATGTCACCTGAGGGTGTTAAAGATGGAAGCAGCGTCTGTGTTTGTTTGGTAGCTTCAGTAATGGTGCCTAAGCTTTTAGAACATTTTAACTTGAACATAATGTGCTATGAAGGCCTTTATGTCTCACAACATGATACATGTATTAGTCAGTCTCTCAAACAACTGCATTGACTTTTCTTATATTTGTGTCTGAATTGAGATTTGCTAAAGGACCATCTCTTTGGACTCACAGAAGTACAATCACAGAAACTGTGCTGCCGTTGTCTCAGTTCTGTGACAGATTTTCACACAGAGATATGTTGTTGACTCATATACATATGTTGTTTTGCGACGCATGCATAGTGTGTGGTGATGGCTTATCTGATCATTACCTCAGGTTTTAGTTTTCTGCTTTGACATGTAAGATGAAATTAGTTATTGTTAGCACACACTGAAAGACGTGTCGATACGAAAATCATCAGCAGGGCACCACTTTAATGTACTTTGTAATAAAGAAAATATCTAGAGAAAAGCCCTGATTGTAGTTTAAATCAAATATAATTTTCTTTGAAAATAAACTTTGAAATAAAAAACAAAACAAAAACAATGCCACATGTTGCATTACTTTTGAACAGATTACAGATTTCTGTACAATGCTACCTTAAGTAATTTGGAAAACTATCTAACTCGTATTACCTTTCAGATATTATTTTACTGGCAGTGATGTTGGCAAGCAAGATACCGTTAGCTAGCCAGCTGTAATTTGGCTGTGCTGTATAAATCTGTGATTGTTAGCTCAGAGGGTTAGCTTATAAAATACATTGAAAAGTGCCAGCTAAATTTAGGCTCAGGATATGGATTAATTAGCTGACCTTACCTACTGTTATAAAGTACTTTTTTTTTTTTTTATTGGTGGTTCAATCCCTGCCTTCTCCAGTTTGCATTCCAAAGTATCATTGGGCAAAGTACTGAATCCCAAGTTGGTTTTTGACGCATCCATCACATGAATGAATTGGATCAATGTTACACAGAAAGCACTTAGGTTTAGAAAAAAGTGCCTGTATGAATATAGGTTAAGAGGTATGTTGTATAAGAGCCAGTCCATTTAATATTGTTTACATTTGCTGCAGCATTCATGTGTGGAAACTGTATCTATATCTCTATTCTATACACATCTGGTAACATTTAGAGGGAGCTAATTGGCCATCTTGTTGTATACCATCAAATCCCTGAGTTATAAAATCTGTACCTGGGGAGAAAATGAGCTAATTAACCCCAGGAATACTCATAGGTGCATTCTTGTGTCTAATTTCCTGCCCTCCTTGACATTGTATCCATCAATAACAAGTGGTTTTAGTGACACAGGGCTAAAAGCCAATCATGCGACATGTCTGAAACATGCTGTGGTGAATTTGGTGGAATCTTCATTGTTAACTTGAATGGGTGTGATCGGAACTAGAATACATTTCTGCCCACCTCAGTAGGACTGATATTGAAATGCCAGTACAGAAAAATATCTTATTAACATTGGGAGGTGGATTTGTGTTTTTCTAATGACTTGGCACTGTTCTTACTCATTTCACTATGCATAAAAGCAGTCTAATCTTATTTTAATAAATGCAAGTCAGGGCAACAGCCACTGTCTGAAAAATTACATTGCATTCTTACATATATTTTTCAAAGTTCTCTTTTTTCCTTTGATTTTAAGCATGCATTCTTGTTAAAAAAGTGTTCTAGTGCTGATTGTCAGTGGCAGTTTAGATAATCACTTTGTTGTATTCATCATGGTTATCATTGTTTTTGTGTTCATTTTCTGTTTGTCTTCTGCCTCGTTAGTGTCTTGGATGCATTCATCTGTGAGACTGTCTTATTATGTCAGAGATTCCATATTGTTTAATATGTAGAGTACATGCTGATGTTTATCCCTTTATTTTTGACATGACTAATTATATTTGGTCTCAGTTCCTTTTTCCATTTTGATATCCAACAATTCAACAATCTGCACAACAATACTCTTGAGTTCCACACTGATGCTTTGTGCTGATTGGTCCTTCACCAGGAGTTCAACACATCTGGCTCCAGTAACACAGATACAGGGAAGGCCTCAGGGAGCCTGGAGACCAAATACAAGATGAAGGAGCTAGGCCTGAGCGTCAACCAGAAGTGGAACACAGATAACACCCTCGGTACTGAAGTCACTGTGGAGGACCAGGTTTGTGTTTGTGGTTAAGAAACTGATTTAATTGTTTAAATGTCCTTAAAAAAACTATTGACTCCCAAGTTTTACTTTACCTACAGCTGGCTCAAGGACTGAAAGTTGGCTTGGATACATCTTTTGTACCAAACACAGGGTGAGACTACATTTATTAGTTTGCATGACTGATACTGTGTTATGTAATCAGTATTAACTTTGGGTCAATCTTGGATAAACAGAGTGCTGACTCTTTTTTTTCCACTTTTGCCTTGTTAATAATTAGCTGCAGGCTTTAAACTTGTTTTAGCCTCAAATTCAGTTCTCCTTTTTAAACCTTTAACTACCAACATAGTAAAAGCTGTACACTTAGTTTACTAATATTTTCCCAATCTGATAGAACAATTGAACAACAGATAGAAGTTTTCATCCAGCTGACCTCACTCACTCTTTACATGTTATTGTGTGCTGAGAACAGATGGACACACATAGAGGTACCTATAATTATTAAAAACATCTAAAAACTACACAAAATACTCAAATTTGAAAGTACTTCTGCATACTTAAATGCCTCTAAAAATTAGTGCTGTTATTCTTACTTATTGTATCCACGTTGATGTATAGTAATGTACCACTACAGAGTCTCAAAGAATAAGCTGATTTCTCAGTGTCGTATATTTCTTTTAACTTATTGGCCACTCTGTTTCTCTTGGCATGTCCTTATCAAAGCATTCTTTCTCTATTAATATATTTTTTTGACTTTCCTACTCTGTCTGTGTCAGAATCTAATTAAAATTGTGTTTACAGTAATAACAGAACATGTCAGCTTATGCAAAAGTGTGGCTAATTCATGTGGTTTAAATAGTTTTTGAACAGCAGTGGAGCTGTGTGATCTGGGAATTCAATACGTCATATTGTTTCCAGATAAGTTGGAATTTATTGTTGTCATTGGTTTTGGTATTTTAATGGCTCATCACTGTGATTAACCAACTTTTCAGCAAGAAAAGTGGCAAGCTCAAGACTGGCTACAAGCGTGACTATATGAATATTGGCTGCGATGTAGACTTCGAGGGTCCCATCATCCACGCTTCTGCTGTGTTGGGCTATGAAGGCTGGCTGGCCGGCTATCAGATGGCCTTTGATACGGCCAAATCCAAACTGGCTCAGAACAACTTCGCACTCGGATACAGGGCCGGGGACTTCCAGCTTCACACCAATGTGTGAGTGATTTTACATACGTACATAAACAGTTTGTAAAGATGCTTTGTTGCTTTTCCAATTATGGGCATCACATATCTAACTTCTGTTGCTGTAGACGAAGCTCTGTACAAAATCCTGCTGGGTGGAAGCATTATTTTTTTAAGGTTGTCCAAACCTACAGACAGAATATCCTCATATTGGACTTCATGAACTGATTTGCTTCTACCCTTCTACCCCAAGAGCAACTACCCCACGGGATTTGTGTCTACTCCCATCTCGAACCAGAGATTTTTCTCATGGAAATGTTCACTTGGAACGAAGGATGAACTGATTGATGAATTGTCCCAGTGACATAAAACACATTTTTGGGCATCAGTAACTAATTTCATTATGGGTTGTCATAAGTTGAATACAAAGAGGGATGAATTTATAATTTGGAGACGGGTCTGCAGGATAGAATTCTGTTTGCATAAGTAAATAAATGTCTGTTCTCTCTCAGTAATGACGGGACTGAGTTTGGCGGCTCCATCTACCAAAAGGTAAATGACGAGCTGGAGACAGCGGTTACTCTGGCCTGGACAGCTGGTAGCAACAACACTCGTTTCGGCATTGCTGCCAAATACAAGCTGGACAAAGATGCCTCTTTGTCTGTGAGGACTGACTCTTCACATTCACATGCACTGTTGCTGAAGCATATTCTCACAAACTGTTGTGCTGTTGTATCTGACACCCTGTCATGTTTCCCCTACAGGCCAAAGTGAACAATGCCAGTCTGATTGGAATAGGCTACACCCAGAGCCTTCGACCAGGTGGGTTACCTTCCTCAACTGTGCCATTGGCACCCAGCAAAATCTTTCCCAACCTACACAGGAAGATCTTGGTTGTTTAAAAATACAACCCCATTTCCCAAAATTTATATTTTTCAATTAAATTCAATTTTATTTATGTCGCACCATTTACAACAACAGTTGCCTCAAGGAGCTTTATATTGTAAGGTAAAGACCATACAATACAATGGTATATAATATGTAAATCCATGACTTGCAAATCTCACACACTGAATTTTTATTCAGAATAGAAAGTAAAAAAAATCACTTCTTTAAACTAAGTTTAAATAAAAATTCTAAGAAAAAAAAAAAAAGGTCATAATGAATTTGATGGCAGTAGTAGTGCGTTAATGTCTGGATAATGAGGAAACCAGTTGCTGGACATTTGCAAGGGGAATGTTTTCATATTCTTGTTGCATATATGATTCTGAGTAAACAACAGTTTGTGATGCACCAAATATTTTTAGTTGGTTTAAGATCTAGACTGCAGACAGACCAGTTAAGCAGCTGGAATCTTCGAATATGAAGCCATGCTCCTGTAACATATACAGTATGGAGTTTAGCACTGTCTCAACCATGAACGCTCTTCCCTGTAAAAGATCTTGTCTGTTTACTAAAACCATATAACTTTCCCTATTAATGGTGCATTTTAGATCCTGAGATATTAAAAGTCTTCGCAATTATATATTACATCTTAACGTAAAATTAAAGTACATTATTCTAAAAATATTCTGAATATCAAGTTTTTTTTTTTACAGACTCAAATATCTCCCTATCTTTACTTCTTAGAAACTCTAGCTCTCTGAAATGCTCTCTTTATACCCATACCCCCACACTCATGTTATTGACCTGTTGCTCTTGTCCCAGCTATTTTGAAATGTATGGCTGCCACCAAATTAAAAGCTAATAGTTTTGATGAAATAGTAAAATGTAAACATTTAAACATTTGAAATGTTTTTTTTGTTTTTTTTTAATGTTCTAGTGTGAATAAAATATGGGTTTATGATATTTGCAAGTCATTGCACTTTCTTTTATTTACATGTTACACGGCATCCCAACTTTTTTGGTTGTACCAAATGTTTTTATTTTAACCCATTTCAGTCGATCAAAAATCTCCCAGCTAAGGAGTGTAAATTTGAAGCTTGTGAGGGCAACCTTGACTAAGAAATTCAGGAGTTAAGATCTTGATCAAGCAAGAAGGTGCAAACCATGTGCTTTCAAATTTACACCACACACTTACACAGGATAGTTAGGATAGGATAGACACACTGATACTCGTGCCCCCATGTCAACTTTTTTGAACAGGTCTAAAATTGAAAGTGTATCTACAACGTTATGACTGTGTCTGTGCAGGTGTTAAGGTCACCCTCTCAGCTCTCATTGATGGCAAGAACTTCAACGCCGGCGGACACAAAGTCGGCATGGGCTTCGAGGTTGAAGCGTAAACACGAGACCTACCAATAAAGAAGAAGAAGCCCACTTCAGCACTTAGTTTTCGGCACCCTCCTATCACGATAACTTGTCTCCTTCTCTTGTCTCTGGACTCTCCCTCACACACCCCTCCCTTGTTCATACTTCTGATGAGCATTTCTGACAGTAATAGTCAAGTCTTAGCATTATGCTTAAAAAGTTGTGAGGCTGATCCTGAAACTGGCGTTGTGGAGAATTGTTTTTATGGCGTTTGAAATAACTATTTATTTCCCTGTAGGTCTTGAATGAAGTAGTTGTTGGTGTACATGTGTAGCTCATTTAAAGCTTCAGTACTGAGTTATTACTGCATTCCTAAAAGCATGTCAAATGAAGGGTTGGATGCAGAGCTTAAAGCTTATTTGCTTGGTTAAAAAAGGTGCAGAGTGTCTGTCGTCTCTTTATTTTTGTATCCATTTGAACAGTTTTGGCTTTTTTGTTGCAATCCAAGGACTATTTAATCCATGTCATTGTTTTCATACAACACATATCATTAAATATTGAAGTAGTGGTGGATGAAGTTAAGCGCTAAAGACCGATTTCTGGAATGACGACATGAAAGATGTTAGATCTATTATTGCACGTGTCTCAAAATGCTCTTTTAGCCCTTTGTGACTTCTGATTTTGGTAGGTGAAATCAACATAATGGAATCTTCTGGTAGCTCTTTGCTTTTGTTTTTGTTTTGTTTTTTACATTTCTGCAGTGTTGTTTTCATCTATCTGTCTCAGCTCAGCGGTCACAATGAAAGTGAGGCTATTTTGCTTCTGTATCTCAGAGGCACCAGGCATCTTAACTTGACTGCCAGCTGTTTCCTCATGTTGCTCGGGGACCTCACTCGTTGCTGTCAGTGATCGCGTCTTCAAAACTATCTCCACTCTTAAGCTCTGTATATTAAAATACAGGTGCTTGTCCTCCAATTAATTCCAGTTGAAACACTTGATAGGAGTGTTGTGTCCCCACATATCTGTCCTGTTTCTTTGGTTGGAAATCCTGCATCAGAATGTGTTTCTTTTTCATCTTATGTTGTCATCATTATTATTATTATTATTATTATTATTATTATTATGAGACTTTCTTTTTCTTTGTCACATAGACACAGTACCTCATTTTTTTCCAGTGTAAACTAAGAGAACTCTAATAATTAAAAAAATGGGAAAACAGCACCTAGTAGTGCTTTGAATTCTTTGTCTCAATTAATGCCTTCAGTATTTAGTATTATATTGCTCTTACAGTGCAGTGGTGCCCAGGCTTTTGTAGCTGTAGCTGAGCATGTTGACTTTCACTATCTTGGGATTTTAAAGATCTAAATAACAAGTGAAGATTGGATCTGACTGAAATGTAAGAGTCATTTTCTTTGCCATTGTATACCCAAATAGAGAAGCTTGTAACAGTTGTCAGGCCAAAATACATGTACCCTTACTACCATTACCACATATGACATGAATGTTAATAACAAAATCTATTTATGCAATTATAAGTGATAGCTTATTGTTCCTTATAATTTAAAACAATTATCTTTACATGGGGGTGTTAAGCTAGTTGTTAATCTGTAGCCACCTTATTGCTAAACTAAGCTAGCTAGTTTGTGCCACTAGTTTCAAAACAAATGTTATGTGCTATCCTTCGTGCCATGTCTGTTGAGAAGAAAACAGATTTCTTAAAGTATAAAAATATTCTTTTAAAGTTGCACTTGCATCAAAAAGAATAGTGTTGGTGTTTAAGTGGTGAATTCTGCACATAAAGTTGATATCAATTGTACTGAAAGATACCTTAAACAATATTATGGTCATTTCCACCCGGATACTAGCAAGTTCTTGTACTTTAATAAAGTACCTTTACATGATTCACAGTTTACTTGTGCTGGGCTTTGGTGGAGCCCCTCAATTCTTCCACTGTCCGGAACAAGAGGTTTTTAGCTCCTTCCCATTCAAAGTTGTCTTCCTTCTTTAAAAAGGAACCCATACCAACTCTAATTAACATCAGAAGCAAGAAGAGCAGGAAAAAACAGAAACAGAGCATTTAGAGCACTACATTGATGTCATTTTATGCAAATACATTTAGTATGATCATCCTCCAATGTAACTGTGGGTGTGTATTATATATATAGAATTTATATATAGTATAAATAAAATACAAATATGAAAATAAATAAAATATTAATATATAAAAGAAAATAAGGAAAAATATAATGGGTCCAATTTAACATATATGGCCATGCCCATCTGTGCTGTCTTTGTTTGGATGACCCTACCAGAGACCAGACTTTTCAAATATATTGATTGCCTGCAAAGACACTTTGCTACCATGTGCTCTTGCGTTGTCATTCTGCTGACTTGCATTATCTGTCACACGTCCTGTGAACATCCTGTAATAGGTATTAGTAACTTTTGCATTATGAACTTCCTCCTTCATAAATGAGTGAATATTAGTCTTACACAGCTCCAGTGCATGTTATTACCCTTATCCAGGAGATAAAAAGACCATTAGTAAGATGTATATCCTTCACTTGTTTTTCTTTATCAGCATTCATGACTAGATAGATAGAGCTGCTTTTATAATGCCCCACATTTAAAAAACAATTAAAAAAAATTCACCATGAGTTTAACAGACAATGACTGATACTCAATCTGTAGGCAAGGGACAGCACCTAGAGTATGATTTAAAGCACAGTCCAATAACTGGGGGTTTTGACCACAGCCCAAGCCTGATTTACGTATATAGAATTTGTCTGCTCCAAATGTCAAGGTGGTCAAACCAGAAACTCTTAGCAGTGTCTGAATGTCTGAACATACCTTTGTGCCAGTCCATTAAGTGTTTGGATTGGTTTAATTAGACAGTTACATTTTACTTACTGGTAGTGCTAGGTGAACTGTCCCTGGAGTTACTGAAATATCCTCTGTGAGCCAGCACTGTACTAATGTCTAGGTTTAAAAAAATCAGTTTAGGTGTTTTCCTTTTTCTATGCAGCTATTCAGAGGTATTTGGGAGATACAACAACAGGCAACTTAAATCATCTTTTATTAATGTACACTGGGTGAACCCACCCTTCAGGGACTGCCTGCCGCATTTTAAGTGTTCACCAAATTTATTCCTTGTTTCCCCCGACAAAGCTTAATATCCCCACCTTTTTGTGTGTGAATTTTTTTTTTTATTACATTCTTACAAAACCACTCTTAAAAGCGTTGGCTTTGAATTGTGTCATTCAAGTTTCATAATTGTAAATTCACTCCCTTTTCTTCATGTTTAAAAGAATGCGAACAAGAGCATGTCACAGCAGGTTGACTTTAGCCACCACTTGCTTGCAGCCTGTCTGGGAGTATTCGTGCCCCCCTACTGCAGGGTAGTATTCAATCTCCCCCGCGAGCCGCTCTATGTTAGCATGATCCGGGTAGAATCCCTCTCGAGTAATTTCGTCCAGGAAGCACTCCATCACATGACCTTTCTCCAAAAGACTGAGAGGTAAGATATCAGCCTCTGTCCAAAGCGGGTGAAGCTCTTCCAGCATGCTACGTAAAATGGGAGTCAGCTCTTTTACCAGATTGCTATGACGACCTGATGCTGTCATTGCCATGGAAATACTCGAAGAGTTGTGCAGCATATGTTTGGTGATGTGTGCATGACCCAGGTTGCTTAGAAATAGGTAAATAGCATTCAGGTATTCATTGGACTGGTTGGAGGACACGAGCTGCAACAGCGTGTCTAGGATCTCGTGGTGCATGTGCTCTGCCTCGTCGAAGATGAAGAGCGGAATTTTCTCCTCCTCCTCGGCTCGTTCTACCATCTCTGAGATCAGAGCTGAGAGGTCACTGGCACACTGCAGGGCGTTCGCCTCCTGGGGGCAGTGGTGGAGCACATAGTACTGCAGCACAAGCGTGTCACCCACCACGGAGCGGAAATGTCCGGCCAGTAGGCGTCCCAGGTGGCTCTTACCTACCCCGGTCGGGCCGTGCAGGGATACCACCAGAGGCTTGTTGTGGACGTAGGTAGACAGGTAGTCCTTCAGGTGGGACAACAGGCTCTCCACAGCTCCCTGCTGCCCAAACACTTCCCTCCTCAGTGTCTTCTCTAATCCCTCCAGATCATATCTAAGAACGTGGTCATCCAGGTTCTCTATGGCGTTGTAGACCTGAAAGAAACAAACCACAGCTATTAAGAATATAGCCGAGTGCAGGGGCATTTCCAGGATTCATTAAAAAGGGATGCACTCCTTGGCCCAAGAACACTGAAAACAAAGGGAATTATTTTAGACTCATGTGCAGTCCTTGAGCCTTTATATAGACAGTATTACATATAAAGTGAAACTTCAGAAGGCTTTAAAAAGAAGAACTACTGTGTACTTAAATAAATGTAGAATATAATGCTAATAAACTTGTTGAATTTCAATCATTAAACTTCCAAATATGTCAGAATATACAATTAAAAACATCTTCTTATTGAAAACAAAAGAAACCCCCCAAATTCCTGGTGTGTTACACAGTTTATTGTGCTAGATCAATTCATATATTAGCAATACAAATTTTGCCAAAGATAGAACACATTCTCACTGCTTTGTTGGGGAAGAAATAACTGACACATTTACAGACGCATGCGTTATGAAGTGTTATGAAGTGAAAGTAGGGGTGCCTGTTGCTCAGGAGGCAAAGCACATCATCTGCTTAACAGAAGACTATGGTTGCTCTAGATTGATTATCTTGCCCAAGGATACTGAATCCAAAGTTGCTCCTGTATTCATCAGTGTGAATCTTTAGATAGGAATGCATGTGTGAATGACACTCGTTGTTCTACTTTGAGTGTTCAAGCAGAAAAGTTCTGCGTAGGAGCCAGTCTACTGCTAACATCATAAATCCACTTAATTAATAGTATACAGAATTATTTAATTTTGAAATTAAACTGTTAATAATAATATTTCTGCACTAAGTAAAGTATTAAATATGCAGGGTGGCTGATAGTGAGGTGTGTGGCTATGTCCTCGAAGCAGCATATAGTAGCCTTGCAGAGCAATGTTTGTGTAGCTGGTACACAAGAAGGGACGATATTTCTTACAGTTTTTAAACCTCAATTTCACTGCACCCAATATGTGTTTTTTATAGAGTATACAAATTTCAGCAAGCATACTACTGTACAAATACTACAGTCACAGGACTATATGGAGTTCTATGAAAATGTTCTTTTTGGCATCACTGTGTATCTTTAGAAATATATAAATATACTGATATACAGATCATCTCCTTGGAGTTATGCGGCAAACAGCTGAGAGTGATTTCCGCCCAGCTTCTCACTTTGGCAAACTAGAACAGGAAATACACTTGGACCAGTTTTAAATATTTACATTTGAAATGGCAAAATAAACCATAAACAAAGCTGCAAGATACACGTGACAATAAAGCAGCTGGGTGACGGCTGGATTAACCAATCTCTGCTGAACAGTGCCTCAAGGTTCATCAAAGATGAACACACCTTAGACTGATTAATGGCATGTTGTATTTCTCGTCTGAATGAATTAGGACATGACTGAGCAAGCAGAAAGTCTATATTTAATCATGCACATGAGCTGAAGATAGCACAAATGTCCCGCCCTCCCTATTTATACTGTAGCTGGCGACAAAAGAAGCAGACTAGCAAGAGATAAGTCCTAAGGAAGTTATTCATTCATTCGTTCAATGTTTTTGTAAATCAAATTCTTAATGGTACCAGAAAAAGGTAAGAGGAGCATATTAGAGAAGCATTCCACCACTTGATAGCAGCTTAGTTGGAAAATGTGTTGTTATTTATTTACCTGGAGAAAGACAATGGCAAAGAGCAGATACAGGCAATATTTGGCTCGGCTGCGGTCCTGCTTTGGTGCAGCCCTTCGTCTCCCTCCTTCGGGAAACAACACCCGTTTCTTCTTTCTCCTCTTCTTCCTCTGTGGGATGCTGGATGATGGAGAGGAGAAGGCAGTGGGGGTGAATCCATCAAAGGTGAAGATTTTGGGGCTGGTCCGTCCTGGGGCGCCCGTGAGGGCACACTGGCCCCCCAGGGCCATCTCTTGACGCCGTTTCTTCATTGCTTGGTACTTCTGTTTGATGCGTATAACGGCGCGCAGAGTGGAGGAGATGTTGGAGAGACTGGGGGCTGGACTGCCTCTCCCATTCTCACTTTTCTCTTCTTCCATCTCCGTGTCTCCCTCAAGCTCTTCATCCATCTCTCCCTCGAATTCTCCCTCAGTTTGAGAGGCAGAGATGCTGCTGTCTCGGTCACTCATCTGCAGAGAGGAAATGAAGGACTTTGAAGAACTACACCAGTGCATCTTAAAAAGTTCACACATAAATGAAACTATTTTGAACCTTGTTATCTTTAAATGTTGATGATTGTGGCTTAAAGCTCATGAAGATCTGAAACTCAGTATCTTAAAGTAGTTTAGTACTTTAGACTTTAGTCTAAAGAATGTATTACTATTTAAACGGTCTAATTTAATACATGCAACCACAGTTGGAGAAGTCCACTGGGTTGAAAGTTGTCCAAATGGCAATCATGGACACCCTGCACAAGGAGGATAAGCCCCAGATTGTTATTGCTGAAAGACTGGGTGTTTGCACAGTGCTGTATTGAAGCATAATAATGGAAAGTCATCTGGAAGAGAAAGGTGTGGCAGGAAAATTTGCATAAGCAACAGGGATGGCTGCAGTTTTGAGAAAAGTGTCAAGAAAACTTGATTCAAAAACTTGGGAGAAGTTCACATGCAGTAAGACTTGTGTCAGCTCATCAAGAGACACTGCACACAGTCAGCTTCAGCAAAGATGCCGGAGTTGTTGCATTCCTCATAACAAGCGCTCCTGAAATAAAGACTACATCAGAAGTCTTAGCTGAGCTGAGGAGAGAAAGAACTGGGCTGTTGAGCAGTAGTCCAAAGTCTTCTACTTAGGTCAAAGTAAACTTTGCATTTTGGGATATCTTAGATTCTGGAGGAAGAGTGGTGATAGGTTCATAGCATAAACCTACTCGCTGGAACGTTCAGGACAATTTGCTACACAGCAAAGAACAAGACACAAGTAGGCAAAGTTCTTATGTTTCCGTGCACGGGGAGGCCTGTCTGGAGCCAAGTGTCGTTCCACCCACTTGACCTCCGTCAGACTCTCAGCCAGGTTCCCCATAGCACTCCTTTTATTGAGGTTACTTGAATATGCATAGGGTCATTAACATATGATGTATACATACACACAAAGAGTACCTTGCCTGTGGTTTTGTAAGTGCGTGTGTGTGTGTGTGTGTGTGTGTGTGTGTGTGTGTGTGTGTGTGTGTGTGTGTGTGTGTGTGTGTGTGTGTGTGTGTGTGTGTGTGTGTGTGTGTGTGCTGTGTGACTGCTGACCAAAGGGTCATAAAGCAGGAACAACATTCTAGGTCATAAAGAGGGTAACCTCCCCACACCCAATCTATGGTTCACCCTAGATAACACAGTGAAGCCATACAAAGGGCAGGAAGTTTTACCACATCAAAAGAAGCAGATCTTCCAGATAGGATGTATCTGCAATAAAACACTATAGCCCCTCACCCAGAACCTCGAGAATCTGGGGAGGGGAGAACAAAAGAATTCCTTTCAACACACAGTTAAAGTACAAATGGTAAGAATAAAAATGACAAACATTTAACAATTCACTCTAACAAGTGGAAAAGCACAATTTCAAGGTGTTTGAAGTCTAGTGTGAACTTTCCACAGTCTGTGATAATCTGAGGAACCATCCATCTGCTGGTGTAGCTGATGGTTGGTCCACTGTGTTTTACCAAGTCCAAATGTAATGCAGCCATCTACCAGAAGATTTGAGAGCACTTTGTGCTGCTGAAAAGCTGTATGGAGATGCCAGTTTTACTTTTCTGACAGGGCTCAGCACCTGCCCATGGTACCAAAACTACTACTAATGGCTTGCTGACCATGCTTCAGTAAAAACTCAGCAGCAGAGGAGCCCATAACAAAGTGCTGAGTGTATAAATGAACATATTTTTCAGATATTCAAATTATAAATCATTTCTTTGATTGCTTTTTGGCAATGTGTAACCTATGTATAGGATATGTGAAAGTTTCAGCTTATTTTCTGTGATTTGAACAAAAAATAAAAACATGTTACATTTTTATGCACCAGTGCAATATGATAGCATCAACATTGAGAAATCCAATTTTGGGGAAAACTCATTTTCCCTAATCTTAATTTTGATTCCAGTCCCTATGATGCAAGACATCAACTTCCTCCAAAGTTTCCTTTAATAGTGGTTTTGAAAGCTTTAGTCTTCTTATTTACCTGAAAAGGGGGTTTCTGTTTTCAGTGTTGCCTTTCTGCTACCAGACTGGCCCAAGAATCAGGGTTAATGATATCTTACTCATCATGGTCACATAGGAACAGGAAACGAAACTGATAATGTAACATCTGAAATACAATGCTGTCTCTCATTTGTCTATTTTTTGTCTGTTTATTTTGAGCAATACTTCACTGGGCTTTCTGAATTTTTGTTTGTTTTTGATTTGGGTTCTTTTTGGATATTGTCTGCTTTTTCATTAATTTTCAGTCCACTTCGTGTATCTGATGCTTTTCAGAGGAATAAAACTTATGAATCTTTCAAAGTTAAAACACAAATAACTAAAGTGATGAAATATAACAAACAACTTAAGAAAAGAACTAACATTAACTAGTATCTTTTGGCACATTGTTACTAGCAGCCTGTCACAAGACCACATTATTAGTTCCTACTTCCTTAGTTGGTTCTACGAAAAATACCAAAAATAACACAGGCAGAGCAAAAAATCTAATTTTTTCCACCAACAAGGTGATTTTTATCAGCCAAAAACTTATATCTGTCAGATATTCTCGCATATGTTAGCATGGTTTGCAGTGTGTTGTGAAAAATTTGAGGAAACGGAACAAGCAATGGACAAAAGAAGAAGTGGCAAACCTTCAAAACTATCGATTGCAGATGAATGGTATCTGAAAGTCATGTCCTTATGAAATAGGAAAAACTCCAGCAAAGACCTGACACAAGACCTGAGAGCTGCATCTGGCCTTTCAGCTGATCCATCTACTGTTCGCTGAAGCCTCATTAGAAATGCTCTCAGTGGAAGGGTGGCTGTCAGTTGGAAACTAGAAAAACAGGCTGAGGTATAAAAAAATTACACAAGAACTGGAAACTGGAAATTAATGGCAACACTGACTCTGTAGAGATCGTCGATATACATGGAGGTGGAAGAGTGAGTATCTACGGGCATCTATAAAACTTGGTGGTGGCTCTGACTTAGTTTGGGGCTACATTTCACCCAGTGTGTTGGGGATCTTGTCACAATTGATGAAATTATAAATGCAGAAAAATAACATCAGATCTTGATCCATGCTATCTGGGAAGCATCTGACTGGCAACAGTTTTGTTTTTCAGCTGGATAATGATCTCAGACACACTGCTATTGCATTCAGCATATACCTTGATAGCTGGAATACCATTAGTCTTGGATAATCAGTGCAGGATAATCTTGGCAGAAAATGGAACCAAAGCCAGCCAACACCCAAAGAGCTTTGGAATGTCCTTGAAGAAGGCTGGAGATCCATTCATAAAGACTACTTAAAGTAATTACAAGAAGGGTTGCTTAAGAGAATTCTAGCTGTGTTGAAGCATAAATGTGGTCAAATAAAATACTGACTTCGACTTTCAAGCTCAATAGAATTGTACAACTTTTTTCTGCTTATAAACTGCATTTCCATGGATGTTTGCAAGTTTCAGTTTGCTTCTATTTCTCATTTTCCTAAAGAAATGAAGACTTTTGCATTTATTGGGGAAATATCTGTGTCTTTAAGCAGCCATGCTCTATTATGTTACCCTGTCAAATAAGAACTGTGTACTGAAAAGGCTAAATTTATTGAACAGCAATGCTAAATGTGCACTGTATTAATGTCAGCTTATTTACTAGGTGAAATACACGTTATTTGCTTCTTTGCTAAGTTAGTGTATTCTAGCTTTATCATCATTTTCTGTATCTCTATGGTTGTTTTGTATCCCTTGGTGTAAGTTTTGCATGAGACATAGATGACAAAATTGATACCAGTATCATATGGGTTTGGAACTTTCCCCCCAAGAGCCAATTAGCATAAACTTAGCATGAAATGACTGGAAACAGGGGGAAGCTAGGCTGCTACATATACAGTACACTATTTTATCTCACCTGACAGTAGCAGCAGTGGATTTTTAGACACAGCAAGATAATCTACTGGCACTCGCTAATCTATTATCACAGTAGAGCGGCATTGTAACTTTTGGAAAGAACACATAAGTGTTGAAATATTGCCATGTATTAATGATATATACAGTATATCTTTATTTTTAGTGTTCATGCAAAAGAAAGGACTTTCTAAGCATCCAAATAAGAAGAGCTCAACATATACACCCAGTCCTCCTTTCTCTTAAAAAATCTTTGCTCAATTTAAGTAAGATCCTCCCAGGCTTCTAACAGTAACCCCACGCTGATATTAGATACTGAAGTGGTGGAAGTCAGAAGACATTAACAATACAGCTGATCCTATGTTTTTGAAGCATACTGGAACTCACAGCTGCATGAAATTTGCACGTGAGGAAATAAATTCTGAGAACAACAGGGTGGCAAAAATGGCAAGGAAGAGAGACCAAATGTGAAAAATAGCTGCAGGTATAACAGTGAAGAAAAAAAAAAGGGTGACACATGCAGCTTCAGTGGCTGTTAAAAATGTAGCCAGCATTTCCGGTAGGGTTAGAAGATAAAGATCACTGTTCATTTTGATGTTGTTTAGTATGCTACATTTTTATTTTATTTTATTAATTAATTCTATATTTTAGGCTGATTTTTTTGTATTTTATTCATTTATTTATGGGTTTTGGGGGTTTTACAGAGCTGTTTTGTTTTTCTTCAAAACCAATATTAAGATTAGTTACATCAATCACTTTGGAAATGTTGTTCCACAAAGAGGGAAGTGAACCCTCTACTAGAACTTCCTATGGCAAACCAAAACGCAAACAAGTGAGTGCAACCTTCACAGGAATCTTAAACTTGATAAGTTCTGCAAACTCGTGTGCTTGAGGTTCTGAAATAGGCTGTGGTTACAAGCTTGCATTTGTAACCGTTTTTGGTCATCAAAGGCTGTCAGGTTGACGGCCTGATGGTTTACTTGATGTACTCCCTTGGGTATTCTGCACACACAGAAACTGTAGTGCAAAGTCTGTCTGCAGTATTATAGCGCACAGGCTATAGGAAAGGAGGAACTATGAGTGAGTTACACCCAGAAGAGCTCAAGACAGCAGACAAGTGTCACATATAAATTAACACAATCATACTACAGGACAGAAAATAACTTCTGCTAAATGTTTTAATGTCAATGAGAACTGAGCAGAGCACATGAACAATGATTGGAATGTGAGTTGCTTGTTCATCTTGGCAAAGAGGCAGCGTCATTTCTGGAAAAGTTATAATACCCCTGTGTCCAAGCCTCTTTTACTTCAGCATAAAAGAATTCAGGACAGCATGTGAGGGTAGAAAGACTGTATCTGTGCTCTTTGATATCTCTTTCTAGTCTTTTCCACATGCAGAGACCTGAAAGATATGGCATACCAGAGACTGTATGTAGTGCTCATGAAGTTGGCTGTACAAAAATATCTCTTTGTGGTGAGCAGTTCTTTCTTGTTTGGTGTGTGTTTTGGCCGTGGAAAGTTGAGCAAATATACATAGCCTCACACAGAAAGTTAGTATCCTTCTAAAACCTTTTTCTTTTTTACATACACAACAGCTGATTCACCAAGCTGCACACTCTGCTTGCAAAGCTGTTAGGCAAAACAAGGAGAGGGGATTTTAAGTGGCAGAAGAAGAAAAAGTTTTTTTCTTACCTTTATACGTGTCTAAAGCATTTGAAAATAAAAAAAACAATTTTAGTGCAAGTCTACTCCATAGCTCAGCACAGCGGTGAGAGCAGAGAAAACGTCCATACAGTCAACAGCTCAACTCAGGAAGAGCGTTTCCCTCTGACTATCTTACCTCTAAATCCTGTTCTCAGCCATCTGCTGGCTCCTCCTCTGGCTTCCTCTTTTATTCTCGCATTCTTCTGTCCAGCTGCAGCTCAGGCTTTTTCACTGTTCAGCTATCAGCTTTCACACGTGGTTAGAAAACAGCTCAAATGTACCCCAAGTACTTTCATTCCCACGATTAAAATCATATCTTTTTAACTGCTGGTAATCAAGTAAAAAAAAAAATGCGTTCAGAATTTGTTGACGTGGTTTTGGTTTCTTCTTGGCTATGCCAGTAATGAGATACGGGAAATGTCAATCATCTCACGAGAACCCACAGACTTTGTTTCTCATTAGCATTTATCACGGTGCACTTATTTGTATATTCAGTGGTGGAAAAGATCTCAAATACTTGATGTAAGGAAAATTTCAGGAGGCTTGTTTTCCTTAGATTTAGACCACACATTCAAGTCAGTTCAATTTTATTTATATAGCGCCAAATCATCAACAGCTGCCACAAGGTGTAAGGTAAAGACCCTATAATAACATAGAGAAAACCCCAATAATCGTTGCATTAATTTAATCTCTATATGATTGTAAATGTTGTTTAGGGAAATATTTGGGGACATTAAGGGCTGCTGGAAACTGTGACCAGCTTGTTCCTGATTTGATGATTTTTCCTCAAGGATTAATCAATAACTTGAAATGTCTGATCCTTGTAGATCCACTGGTGGATGAAACATTAGAGGCCATACTTGGGGATATAAACAGAAAAATAAAAGGTGTGGAAAATGTTTGCATGCGGTATCATTTGCCTATGACTACAGTTGTTACTACACACAGGCACAGGATTGAAATGTCATCAGGAGGGAGGTTTAGAGTGTGACAAATGAAATGTTCCTAAAACTTGTCGTGGTTTGTAGAGAAGCGTAATGCTTCAGAGAATTGCATGCCAATTACTGGGTAGATGGTGTGTCTACCAAGACCAAGCTTTTTAATCTGTCAGTGTGTGTGTTTTCCAACTATGTACACAGTTTACTTTCAACAGGCTGCTGGTAATAAACTGTGAATGTAGTAGACTGCAGAAGGATTAGTTAGATATGACTGCATCTTCCTTGTGGTAGATCTGACAGTCTGCACTTTAACATCACGGCTGCATAGTATGTCATTTCAACAAAGATCATTCGTCACTTGATTCGCCATCTGTTTCAGCTTCACACACTTTTTACCTCAGAACAAGAAAAACTTCAGAAAATGTTTTATTGAAAGTGGCAGCACAGTTTTAGTGTTAACAACGAAAAACTGAACACTTTCATGGCAAGAAAACAAACAAACAAACAAAACCCCAGCATGAACTGATGTTTCCAGGAGCATGATTTGCCGTATTTTGTTTATAAATGAAAGCTTCTATGGCTGAAAAAACACCTCTTCATCTCTTCTCTGAAAGCAGTCGCTACAGGTACATTCCAGCTTTTCTCTTGATGATCACTGTGGAAAAACATCTTTTCATTTAACTGTCGAGAGCGATACTATACTCGTATAGTATACTCGTGGCCGTCACTGGCTATATGTGTGAAATATCTTGACAGATAATGGAGTCACAGTTATCATCTCAAATAACTGACAGCAAATCTCACATTTCTGAAATTATTAAACTGTTCCTTTTAGGAGGCTGTAAAGAATCTTTTGCATAGAAATGATCTTTTGAGTGGCTGTTTATAAAAATCAATGTGTGCTTTCTGCACCAGTTTTTAATTAAGGCCTTAGGGATTCATCTAAAGCTTTATTGTGAACATTTTGCAAGGGAAAAAAAGAATCTTAGTATTCAAGGAGGGAGCTGAGTCACTAATTTTATCATCTAGGTTATGACACCATGTTCAAGATTGTAACTGTAAAGGTCACAGATGCTTCTGGCGTTTTTCTAAACAAGCTCTAAGGATCACAGTATTGTATGCAACGGTATTGTATGTGACAGATAACCAGGATACAACTAATATACCCTGGTTATTTTAATCATTTCTCGGAATATCTTAATGTTTATATGGCATAATAATACAGATGCTTATCATAATGTCTTAGAGCCAAAGGTCAATGTCATCAAATGGGGCACAGTGTTTGTAATTTAAAATCATCTTTAAATGGAAGAATAGAATAGCAGCCAGTAATATTAAGAGTTTTAAAGGGTAAATTAAAAAAAATCGTATTAGACTGTAGTTTTAGAGTCAATAACTACAGTCTTGGGAATATTATGGGAGAAATTCTGAGAAAGATTTCCAGGAAATTAGCTGGAAAATAAGGGATACTGGGACAATACAGATTGATGGAAGGCTCCTCATACAAAAATACTGTGCATTCTGTGAATACTGACTCCTGTCCCAATACAATGCACTGCTGAAAAAGGCATTTTGTCCTCCATGTTCTCAGACGAGTGTTTCTACTGAAAATGGAAGAACAAAAAGAAAAACAAAACAAAGGAACATAACAGATGAAACAGCCAAGTCCAAAGAAATTAAGGAAAAACTCAGAAAATGTGGACATAAATTTCCTTGATTCTACTCTCACTTGTAAAAGAACCATCTTTGCATTTTAAAATAATAAAAGCATCGCGCAGTGTTTGAAAAGAAGTACTATAATATGGTACTACCTGGGCACAGATTAAATATTTCTGATCAAATAAATATAAATTATGATCAAAATATATACTCTTAAGTTTTGGAAAGAGAATCACACTGATGTTTTGAGTGACTGAGCGATCCTCTCTTATGCTCTTCTTGTAGGAGCCAGGAGTTATGCTAGGAAAATGTGCAGGTAAATATTATCAACATTTACTCCTTCTTCCTGCCCTATGGACAATTACAATAATGCAGATACACGTTGAATAAAGGGCTGGGCTCAGTCACAAACATGTCCACAGTGAGAGGCAGCAACACAGTTTCTAGCATGTTCCAGTTGACTTTAGGCCATGCCTACTTCCTCTTCCTGCCTCGGCCTCTTCTGCCCCTGCCAGAGGAGGGGCCTGCTCCCGCCGAACCCAGAGCGCCATCAGATGGGCTGGCTGGGATGTTGATCTGTCCCTCTTGAATTTCGCTGCGAGCCTCTGGTGGAAGATGTTCAATCTGCTGCTGGGTCTCCAGATAAAACATCACGTCTCTCAGCTGTTCCTGCAGTTCTGCTATTGTTCCATCTTTACGATCTTCTATAAAAAGAAGCCAACGAGCAACAAACAGTGAACAGGTTAAAGTAGAGCTAAACGTGTTTATTCATTTACTCATATTTATCCAGACAGATAAATAACAGTTTTAACTAACTAGCATTTATTGAGTATTAATGATATTATTTAAAGGCCCAAGCAGTGTCAGCTGCAGGAACCCTGTGTTAATACAGATTTGTTATTACTATTATTCCAACACTGTGCTCTTTACTTTTTTCCTGTTCAACAGTCAGTCTGCTTTACAGGTCTTAGTTGTATTAAGTTGTGATCTTACACATCTAGTCATTTGCTAAATCCTCAAATGACACAAATAACCAAATGAGTTATGTGTCACTGTGGGACAGACAGCCATTTATACATATATAGTTTGCTGTGAAGCTCTGTAAACTTAAACACTGTTGCCAAGTCAGCTGAAGTCCTCTCAAACACTGTTTGAAATGTTTCACCTGACAAACTTATCATTAAATACATCAAAAGCTACTTTAAAGCATTGTGGGGGTGGAACTGCTGAGGCATTTACGCAAGGCTGAACTCGTAAACACAATGTAAAAGAACAAATGCTTTGCTTGAAATGGACTTGAAACATGCTACTGATTCAACCCCCATTGCTGACCTTGTTGTGAACTTCCATAAACATGTAGAATCATAAGCATTAGAAAAGCTATATAAAAAGTATGGAAATCTACAGAGATTATAATCATAAGGTCTGAAGCTGACAATCTAAATAATTTCTTCCCTAAGAGCTGATGTGAAATACAATGTTCAGTGTTCTATTTCCTGTGCTAATCAGCAGTATACAACGAGGAAACGAGGGGCGTAAAGTCACAGATCTTGGAGGGAAATTCTCAGCCACACACAAAATAGAAGAAATGGGGGAGAAAAAAAAAGTGCAACCCTCTAACAACCACGTCACATTCCACACATCACTGGAGGTCTGCCTTTCAGCTGGTATTATTAGCAAACATTATCGCTGATATATTAGTGTTGGCATATATGTCAGCTAATTAATCACAACAAATGAAATTTACCAAACATGCAAGTATAAAGTATTGCTTGTCTCATCTTTCCATCAGTCTCAGCTTTGTTTTCAGTGCTAAAGCTGAGACTGGCAAAGGTGATTATCATTATACCAATGCTGGCACTGTACCGCAGGCGTTCTGAAGACAGACAAGAAATTGTGACACTTGTGAAAGTGTGACTGGGAGAAAGGATACTCCTTCTTAATACCCTGCTTAGCCGATTGCCACCCCAAAACGACTTCTGGTGTTTTCATACAGACAAGCTGGTTGGTATAGTATTGATCCCATTCAGCTGTCCTAAGTCAACTCCACAGTCTTGGATTTTACCAGTCTTGGAAGTGATACTGCTGAGCTGAATATGAAAATTCTTATCACGTGATGAGAATTTTACTAGAAAGCAAACAGATTTTTGGTCTATTATAGATTACCACAACATATATATGATAACATTTTTGCCCGTGTGTAATCTCTCTCTCTCTCTCCCTCTCACTCACACACACACACGGTTGCAGATGCTTCCACTAATACAATGTAACTCTATGGATAACATTGTAATATATGAATTATATTTCATTAGAATGCTGTCACACTTATGTCACTGTGGATAAAGTTTTTCTGTTTAACCCAGATTACTGATTTCTGCACATCCACCACCTGCATATCAGCTCCTAATAAATGAAGCTGCACCACAATTACTCTAAACAAAGAAAAGACTGCTATACCTCTGCCAAGAACAGATTACTGTGTTAACACAATCAGTGGCTGCACTGTTGGCAAAAACCTGAAAGAGCAGTTCAGTTAATAAAGTTTACAGAAGATAAGATGGCATTTCTGGGTCAGCTTTGAAGAAGAAAAAAAAAAAAAAAAATCTCATTGAGCTTTCAAAATAATTTAGAACAAAGCAACAGAAACAGCTTGTCTACACAAATGCTGCTTTAGCTCGATTCATATAACACAAAGAGCTTGCAAAGTAAATTCAACATAACATGGTGAACTCATATGATCAGATCATCATCTGTCAGTACATGTCAGTGAAATATGAGCAGGAGCACTGTGATCATTTCAAGTCGATTCCAGTCAGTTCCAACAGGAAAGAACATGCATGTCTGTGGTTCAGGAGGCAGAACAGGTTATCAACTATAGCTTTGTGGTTCACCCCCCGGCTCCTCCAGTCTGGATTCCAAAGTATTTCAAAGCGTCCCTGGGCAAGAGGCTGAACCCTGAGCTTACCCCCGATACATCCTTTGGAGTCTGAGTGTCTGTGAGTATGGTTAGGTGAATTGAAAAACCAAACCAAACCAAACCCCCCCCCCACACACACACACACACACATATAAATGGGTGTGTGACATTGGGTAAGTAGCAAACTGCTATGCAAGTCCAGTCCATTTACAATATAACATTCTGTTAAAGAGTCAAAACTCTGACATTTTTACTATATGTTTTTTCTACGTTAACACACAGCACATGCCCAGGAGGATATTTGTTTAAATAATCTTGATCCTCACAACTGTGTGCCAGGAAAAATACAGGTATGGTGAAACTGTAAACCTAAAATTTCCATTCGAACCTCTGACCTGATACTTAACTTGCCTCAGGCAAAGCTGTGATGAAAGCCGCCTTGTGTTGAATCCAGAGCAAATGGTGCTCTGATAGCAATACACTATTACAAAGTAGGTGTCAGTAAATGCCTTACACTGCAGATTTTAATCATAAGTAAAGAAGATTTTAATAATCTGAAAATATAGACAAAAGCTGGTTTGAAAGCAGAGACTGCTTACAAAATTTTTGAATCTCCTAAGTGTTTGACTCTGTCCATCTGCATTAAAAACACTTCTTTGGTGTATGTGGTTCCTGTCTGCTTGCAGAATGACTGTACTCAGCCGCAGGCTAAGCAATTTGTTAATGATTTGCAAATATTCCTGTGCAAAGAGGAACTAGTTTCTCACTACAGCCCTGAAATAAAAATAACCCATGCTGTTTCATAGTCAAAGGTCCTTTTTTCATTTTGAGTATTTACATATTCTAAGCAACCAGCAGCCAATCATTGGTAACAGTCCTGTTACTCATTCTTCTCTAGCACCATCCCGTTGCTCTAGATTCTTGACTACTTTCATCAGTTTCTGCTTAAAGTAATAGGTGATGCAATAGTGAACTAGCAGGCTTGAAGTCAAAATATCTAAAAGAATCCATTCTGTACTCTGGCCACCAGTGTTGTACCAATTGCCTTTACCTCATGCATTCGGAGCATATACACACTAAAATTAAAAATATACAAATGAAAACTAACAAGAAGTGTACAAAGAATTCAGGTTGACATTCATTTGTAGCCGGTTCTATTTAATGCCAATTAAAGAAAACCTTGAAAAATTCTAAATTAAACTTTTCTATCAGCATGTGTGCACATGCTGTGCAAATTGAACATGCTACACTTCCCCGTTGGTATATGTTACTCTGAACATAGGGTATCACAACGGTTTTAAAGATAAAAAATACAAATCACACATTAATCATGGAAATCTTGCACTGTGCACTGTATTGTTCACTCTGAGGCTTCTTTCATTTGTGACTTTGGCAGGCTGACAAAATAATACTTCCAGCACTTGAAGCATTTTTGTTTTTTCCTCTCAGTTGAAGTATCAACATCCTCAGAAGTTCCATTTTTTGCTGTGCTTAGACAATTTGATATCACCACTGTGATAAAAGTGTTTATACCAGCATGCTACAGTTTTCAACCCACTGAGTTAATACAGAGACTTTAAGACTCTTTGGATCATTGAGAAACTATATGGAGACATGACTTATTGGTCTCTCTTTACATACCGCTTTCTTTTGCTTTGCGTTCCTCCTCTGCCAGCTGTACCTGCAGCTGTGCCTGATTGGCTCTCAGACAGCGGTTCATCTCCTGCTCCTCCTTCAGCTCTTGGCTCAGCTTCACCACTCGACTGTTCAACTGAGTGCATCTGAAAGTAGAAATGCAGCAGCGCTGCATGTTGTCAGGTTCCATACAAAAACAAGCCCTATGGACCATTTGGTCTAAAGTCTGGGTGTCTGATTAGGTTTAATTAAGCTAAGAAGTTGTAATGTAAACAAAGCTTTTAACAGCAGACACTTTGGCTTGTTATAGCAGGAAAAGCAATGTTACTATCAATTTGAGCCTGCATCATAGAAGTGACACACCCAATACCTGGTTGGCCATGCAGCAACAAAGATCTACTGCTCCACTGCACATTTTGCAAGCCACAGTGACAACTCTTCAAATAAGGCATTTAATCTTATTTCCTCTGTAGTTCCAGTTATTTAAAAAGGCACAAAAATTCTTTAGTAACCTGTTATGTATCCTGCCATTGCCTGGAAACACCCACTTGAATCTCCTAGAGTTCTGGGAAAAGTAGCTGGGAGTTGTTGGGATCCAAGTGAGTGGTTGTTAAGGCATTTTCAGCTGTGAAACAATGGTGCTATATAAACAGAGTCAGTTATCATTTGCGAAAGAAATGGGGAATTTTCCCACCTCAAGACTACATATTGAGAGCCTTGGTTGAATTGTTTTATCTGCTGTGGGGATATAACTTTATCTCCTCCACTAAATAATTTTTAGAGTTTTAATTTGCACTATAAACTCAAGTCTATAGTGCAACCACACTGTCCAATTGGTTCATAAGAAAGAGCACAGATACCAACAACTACTGGGACCACTGAGCACACAATATATAAAAGTAACTGAACACCTACTTTTTCTCTATGCTCTGTTTGTCTTTGGTCATTTCTCCTAACCGTCGCTCTAGGTTATCACAGCGCTCCAATGTCTCCTTAAATTTCGCTTTCATGTTGTTTATCTGAAATATGTACAAAAAGACAGAGGTTAGAAAAAGGCAGCTGTGACAAAGGACCTGTGTTTTGCATTTCCACAAGAGGGCAATAGATAAATCAAGATGGACAGGCACTAGTCAAGAGGACTAAGCCGGGACTGGGGTCCTAGACTACTGCACATGTGCTGCTTAGCAAACTAATCCACTCTAAACTGCTAAGAAATGTACATTTTATAAGTGAATAAGCAGCTGTAAGTGATAAGTTATATTAGTGTCTGTGGCAATTGTTCATGCATTATCAGGGACTGTAACATCTAGTCCTTATTACTGAATCGGGTCAGCTAGTGAGTCCTTTGCTCTCAAAAAATCTCCCATGAGTAGATATAAGCCAATACTATTCAAGATGTTGCCAGCAAGCTAACATGGTTTAACACAATCTAACTTACAAGTGTTTACCTTTGTGTTTGCTATAAATTGTTCATTTGTGATTATTAGTTCAGATGTTGTATGAAGCACTTTGAGTGCTCCAGGAGAGTAGAAAAGAGCTAAATAAGAATCAGTCCATTTACCATACATGTGTATCAGTAAATTGAGTGGAATCTAGAGCACAACTTCTATGCCTCAGTTTGGTTCTTCTAAACTTTACAGCCTGATATAAGTCAATATTCATTAAGGGATTGCAAAACTTGTGTTGCATTTGTCCATAAGTACCTCTTCAGCTGTCTCCTTCTCCAGATGAACAATCTTATTCTCCCAGTAAATCCTTTGAGACTCGAGCTGACTTGTCAGCAGGTATGAGTACTGCAGACAGAGAGAACTCATTTAGAACATTTTGATGTCGATTGCCGTTACAAAACAACAACAGCAGATGCTCACCTCTAGCTGGAGTGCATCAATTTTCTCTGCGTGGCAGGTGTCCCCCTCACACTCATACTGCACCATCTTCCCATCAGTCTTACTGGCCACAAGCCGGTGTACATAGTTATCTACAATACCAGAAATAGCCTTAGTCAAGTATTATATTTTCCAAAACACATTTCAAAAGACATCAAATAAAATCATTACAGACTATTGTGTCATTTTTACACTTTGCCTTCTTGTTTTTGGCTTCACTGTCTCTCTAGTTACTACAGGGCAGAACTGGTCTGGCTCTGACTCATTTAGGTATTCTTCTGCCCCCTATGGGTAGAAAACTGATTATAGCAGCAAATTATTCTGGTAATTTACAGTCACCCTCCTTAAAGAGGAACTATTCTGCTCATTTTCAGCTTCATACTTTTTGTTTTTGGACTCTACCAACAACTTTGCCTGGTTTGCAGTTTAAAATAATCTTTGTATAACTTTGTATAAGGTATTTTATCTCTATTCCCTTTAAACCACCTTTCTGGTGATAGGTTTGCCCTTGTAAACAGGTTTTGAAGATATAGCACATGAGGTTAGGCTTCTGTGACCGAGATGGCCATATTAGAGCTATCCTTTCTCTATAACATAGAGAGAAAGAACATACATTTAGCAATTGAAAAGCAGTCAGAAAGCTGAGCCCAATATTGAACTCCAGTACAGTATATGAGCATCAACTGCTGTAACAGAATAGGTACAACAGAAAATAAGAAAAAGCAGAACATGCATAGTTTTAACAGCAGCATGTACAAAATCCAGTACCTCCTGCGTAGTCCCAGACTCTGTGATTGGTGAGCTGCATAGCGTAGGTATGCTGTGTTTCTTCAAAGTGCTTGTAGGCATGGCGGCTAACGTAGCGACCACATCCAATATGGCCGCAGATCAAGCATATCCACAGATTCTATGAAGAAAGATTCAACAAGGGACAAAAAAAATAAAAAGGTTAAAAGCAAAAAGCAAGAAGATCAAGTGATTATCTTCTATTATACCACTGTGGGACTCACAGTCACAGAGAGTGATACAGCTTACCTCCTGCACTCCACATTCAAAGCATTTGTTCTCTTCAACTGGTTCTGGTGTTTGACAGTACCTACATACAGGACACCTGAAAACAACACGCATTCGGCTTTGTCACAAACATGCAGTTGTCTTTTGTAAATCAGGAGAATGCATGTAAAGAGCAGGACAAAAACAACACATGGCACAAAACGACAAAGCCTGGAGAAATATCCAGTGGAGTGAATATCAGGTGAATGCATTTAAACTACATCACAGAAACTACTTGATGCATGCTCAATCATCCAGGTAAGTAAATCTCCAAAAGTTGATTCTGTTCATCTGGACGTAGCGTTTTGTGGGAGAAACATTTCGTCACTCATCCAAGTCACTTCTTCAGTCTCAGGTTTCCCCAATCTTATAAACAGTACATTTGCATAATGGCTGAAACTAGCCCAGTAAAGGAACAATGGGCTGGGAGGTCAGTTCCTTAATCTTAATTATGCAAATTCTCATGACAATTGATCAACAACCACTGACCAAAACCCACTGATCAAAGCCCACTGATCAATGGCCATGAGTACCATTCACAGAGAGTTGGGGAATGGCTGCAATCACAGCATTGTAAGATGGTGACAGATGTACCCTTAGGCCCCCTCCTTGATTCAGAGATGGTCTTTCCCTTTTCACATAAATGGCCTCCTTGACTCCGCGCTCAAACCAGCATTCCTCCCTGTCCAGGATGTGTACATCCTCATCCTTGAAAGAGTGTCCACTGGCCTGTAGGTGTAAATAGACTGCAGAGTCCTGGCCTGATGAGGTAGCTCTTCTGTGTTGTGCCATTCGCTTCGCCAGAGGTTGTTTGGTTTCCCCGATGTATAAATCCTGGCAATCCTCCTGGCACTTAACAGCGTACATTATGTTACTCTGTTTGTGTCGGGGGACCCGATCCTTAGGGTGGACCAATTTTTGGCGCAGCGTGTTTTGGGGTTTAAAAGCCACAGAGACCCGGTGTTTAGAAAAAATGCGTCTCAATTGCTCCGATACTCCTGACACGTACGGGATAACTACAGGTTTTCGCTTAGGCAGCGGTTGTCCTTCTCTCCTGGATCGGCTGGTGCTTTCTTTTGGCGCCTTCCAAGCTTTGACAAAAGTCGAGCTGGGATAATCACATTTACTCAGGGCCTTCTTGATGTGCTCTTCTTCTGCTTCCCTGGCCGCTGTGGAGGGTGTGCGCTCTGTGTTGTAGCGTCCTGATGACACCCAATTTATGCTCCAGTGGATGATGAGAGTCAAACCTTAAATACTGATCCGTATGCATAGGTTTGCGTTACACATCAGCTTTTAGACGTCCCCCATTACTGATGGAAATCTCACAGTCTAAGAAGGCTTCACTGGGCTGGTTTCAGTCATTATGCAAATGTACTGTTTATAAGATTGGGGAAACCTGCAGTCAGCTAAGACTGAAGAAGTCACTTGGATGAGTAACGAAACGTTTCTCCCACAAAACGCTACATCCAGATGAACAGAATCAACTTTTGGAGATCACAGAAACTATCACACATGATTGACTTAAAGCTGGCAGATAGAACAGATCTTTTCACATACTTTGTTAAAGTAGGTCAGAAATAGGTTTTATGTCTAATATCAAGTGTTTTAAATTGAGTAAGCATAAATTAGTCCAACTACCAAGTTGAAACTGATGTAGTAAATACAGGGGAACTTGTATGTGCATTCAACTCACGAGGCATCTTCCCAGCGCTGAAGACACTGGCTATGAAAGCTGTGGTTGCACAGAGTGGTCAGGATGCCATTAACAGACTCGTCCATTCTCTCCAGGCACACAGTGCACTTGGGCAACTCAGTCAGCTCCATCACTGGAAGACTGGCTCCCTGAGGAGAGGGAGCAGGAAGGAAGGAACGGAAGAAAGGAGGTTGATGATAAGAGACAAGAAATCACGTTAAAGAAATTCTGGGTTTTAATACTGAAACAACAGAGAAGGACTAATTTAAACGGACTTATATTTGTTCTGGCTGCACACTATGTAAAGGGTGTAAACAGCAAACACCAATAGGTGAGATGATATAACATTATTTTTGTGCCTCTATTCTGAGCGCGCGTAAAAAAAAAAATTGCAAGCGCAAATGTTGCATTTTGAGGAGAAAATGATTTTGAGGGAAGAAAAGTTTAATTTCAGTGAACAAAATTCATTGCTGCATGCAAGAAATGTATTTCAGTGTTTGCTATTATCCATATACACACACACACACAATAACAGCCCCTCTCGCTGAGTTGTTGGTATTTGCTGTTGCTCAGATCTCTGCTCTGTGTGCTGACAGACTGTGGACCTGCTCTCAGTGTGTCGTTCCCCCTCTCAACATCCCTGCTCCCTGCACCCTCAACTCAACTCGCTAAATCCATTTTCGGTTAGTATATTTAATTATTTAATTTTAAAATATATAATTTTTAAGACCATTGCTGGTTTTAATCTAGTTTAAACTAAACCACTCCACTGGATTTAGCTACATTCTGGACCGTGTTTCCAGAATGCAGTAACTAGTGCACAGAGCAGATATGTTGAGAGCAGAAGCGACACACTGAGAGCAGGTCCACAGATGTCTGTCAGCACACAGAGCAGAGATCTGAGCAAGAGCAATTCCAACAACTGAGCGAGAGGGCCTGTTATTGTGTGCGTGTATATGGATAATAGCAAACACTGAAATACTTTTCTTCACTCAAAATAATTTTCTCCTCAAAATGCAACATTTGCGCTTGCATTTTTTTTTTTTTTTTTTTTTTTTTACATGCGCTCAGAATAGAGGCACAAAAATAACACCATAAGATGACAAAAGCACCTTTATTAAAGCAGAATGAGTAATATAAAATGCCAAAAAAGGGTTATATTTAAAAGCAGTTCTTAGAAACTGTTGCAGTTTAGAGGAAAAAAAAAAATCATAATAAGTTATGGTCAATGTTATATTAAAACATTTTTGGCACACTGTCTGCTGTAAGCCAGCTGTTTCACTCCAGACACCACTGACAAAAAAAGTAAGTAATTGTAAAGCAATTCTATCTCCCAAAACACAGGATTTAATTAAAAAACACAAAACAAAACAAAAATATCACAGTTTTTGTTAATGGACTCAAGTCACAAAAAAAGAGTGACTTGTTTCCCACCTGCTGCAGACTGAATGTTGAGTAAAAGGTAAAAAAATGGATACACTCACTTCTTCAGACTTGATGACCTCTGCTCGCTCCACATAGACCAGCTGGCACACTGCTTCCTCTATAGAGTTGAACTGGCGGCCATTGCATGCTGTGTAAAAACTGTCTGCGTCTGCCTACAAATAAGAGAGCAGGAAACGTATTGTATTTGGAACAGTTATATACAGTTAATTGTATTAAAGCAGCAGTTAATACTCTTCTAAGCATGAAGCTCTCAGAACTCTGAATTGATCAAAATCCCAAGGTCTATTGCCAAAAAACTGTGAGAATAAAATAAAACTGTAAAAATCAATATTACTATAGTTGACAAAACTAAACTAAAACATTTTGCAATATGGCAGCATTTTTTATGTTACAGAGAGGCTGAAAACCCTGAACTGCCTAAACTCACATCAAGTACCAACAATTATCACTATTCATTGAATTTTTTGATGCAGGCTTACAAAAACATACGCCAACATCCTTCAAACTTCACTTGTGGAGGGAAAAGTGAAGGAGATGATACCTGTTTGCAGAATTTAATGAGAACCATGTATTGGTTAGGGGTAGAGTCCCGTATGATCTTCATGTGCTCCATGACATCATTAAAAGGAGCCATGAGCTTCATAAGGTCATGGCTGGTCATGGTCGCAGGGACGGTGATGATGCACACCATAGCGCTACGCCTGACATCTTCAGTCAGTGATGTCATTTTGCTGCAATAAAGAGCAGGGAAAAAACAAGCAAACAAGAATTGTTACTAAAACGCCAATGTTAGCTTGAAATGGTGGAAGTGAAATGGCGAAATTGTATCATTACATGCAGTGTGAGGTGGACTCTGTGGAGTTCGATAAAGAAAGCATCAGACTTTTATCAGCTACATTTTAGCTGACAATGATCTGGTAAAAAGTGCCCAAATAATGATCCCTTATGTTCACCTCATCACATCTATCATAAACACACCAGATGAGACTCACTTGGTCTTGTAGAGGTGCATGATACCGTGAATGATCTCCACTGAGGGGTTCCCGCTGAAGAAAGAGATCTGGTCCGGCAGCTGCTTGGAGGGTGAGTCCGGAGCTGTGCCTGTCACAAACCTCCTGTCCTCTGCACCCTCCTGACTGTCTACACCAGTCTTTGCATCCTGAACTTCACTGTTTCGCTCCTCACGTCCACCTGTGTCTGAAAGAGAAATTCAGCAATTTAAATTATATATATATTTTGAATGTGGATGAACAGACAAAACCAAACTTGAATTGGCTTACTTTCATTCCTGCTTACAAGAATGAAAAAAAAACAAAATAAAACATTGGTCTATGAATATGTAAAATAACTCCCCAAAAGACTAATGTAATTAAATATATCCTAATTAAATCCATTTATCAGAACTGATTACATTTGATTCTCTAATTTGTGTCTCCTCATCTGTCCTCCACACACCTGCCTGTGAGAGGAAAATCGATCTCAATGCACCATGCTAAAGGATGTCTTCATTCTTAGAACACATCTGCAGGACAGAGGAGAGAGGAGGCTTGCCAGACGATCGTTTGGAGAAGTGTTTTTAACCTCCATGCATGAAAGAGCTGGTTCACAGCTAGAATAGACATGCAGGCCTATTCTACGCCTAAATATACCTAAATATTCTCATCTGAAATCTCTGAACAAAAGTAGACTCTGGAAAAAAAATACTTTGAAAATAATTTTGCTGAGCCAAATGTTCTAATTATTTAAAATGGCTTTAAAATTTGTCACTTCCTCAGCTCACATCTCTCAGAAGGAATGAAGTAAGATGTGAGTAGAGGCGAAAAGAGAAACTGAGGCTCTACAAACTAAGAAATGAGAAGACAAGAAAGAGGATGAATATGTATAAATGGCACATTTTATTTATGGAGGCCAAAGGCGACTTAAATTACTTTGAACATGGCATGGTTGTTAGTGCCAGAAGGACTGGTATGAGTATTTTAGAAACTGATAATCCACTGGGATTTTCCAGCACATCCATCTCCACAGGCTACAATTCAGACAAAAGCCAAACAATTAGGGGATGTGAAAAATGTTGTCTGCTCTGATGAGTCTAGTTTTCTTCTGCAACATTTGGCTGGTAAGGTGAGAATTTCAAGCAAAAAACATGAAAGTATGGATCCTGGCTTGCATCAATGGTTCAGATGGGTGGCAGAATAATACTGTGGGAGACAGTTTCTTGGGACATTTAAAGCAGCGGTCCCCAACCCCCGGGCCTCGGACCGGTACCGGTCCATGAGTTGTTTGGTACCGGGCCGCAAGAGATGAGGCTCAGGTGTGAAATGTATGGTTTTCAGGGTTTTTATCATTAACTCGGTTTCCCTGGGTCTTTTCCCGTGTTGTAGTTGTGTGTCTTATTTTGAAAGAAACATTTATGCGTTACCATAGTGACCAGAGAACATTAAGGACCAGAGAGGAGGATGTTACTCTCAATGTCGTTGGCACATTTCAGGAAGACGCTGCTAATAAAGTTACACAATTACACAGTGAATTTGCGTTTATTATTATATTTATAAAATACCACAGTTTTTGTCTTGGTCGTATCATTTTATTTTGTTGTATTTATCCGCGACACCTTAAAGGACAGCACACAACCGGTTCATGGCGCAAAAAAGGTTGGGGACTGCTGCAATACAATATGTTTGGGATGTTGTGGAACGGGAGATATGTGTCACAAATGCGTAGCTGACAAATCTACAAAGCATCATATAGACCAAAAACTTTTTCATTTCCAGCACCTTGTTAGCCCTGTGCAATGAAGAATTAAGGCATTTCTGGATGCAAAAGGGGCCTGACATAGTAGGGGTAACCTAACAAAATGGCCAGAAAGTAATGTGTGTTTTATACACAGTCACCTGATGACCAAATATGGAAAAGAGTGTGTCAGTATTTTACACGTTCATTTTCTTCCCTGTTATTTCCCACTTGCCTGGCTTTTTAGAAAGATTATTTACTAACCATACAAACGTTGAGATTAATAGTTATTAAGATGCTGAATTAGGTTCAGTGTGATGAAAACTTTGATCCGAAGACAACCTTCCCCTAAGGACAGTGAAGTCTTGCTCTTAGAGTTGACTTTATGCTTTTCATATTTTATGTCATATATAGGTACACTTAAACATCAGGAAAATTCTTACTTGGGTTGGGCTCAAAGGTCTCTATCACCATGTCCCCCATGGCTCTGCTGCCGATGTGCTGGTGCAGCACAGCTGATCTTTCCAGGTCGGTTTTTCCACTCAGACTGTGTTTGGCTAAACCCAGAGCTTTCTCCTGTAGCTCCTCCTCTGACATGCCTTCAACTGCACACCAGAGGAACAGAGTCAGGCCATAGTTCTAATGAAGCAACTCGTTAGTTTGAAATTACCTTGTGAAAACAGTAAAACAACTAGCAGTGGACAAATGGGTCTTCACGCCCACTGTTGGTTAGCTGTTTAACTTTCAGCAGATGTTTGAAAATTAAGAGAATAAAACTCACCAGCGCAGTACTGGAAACCTTGTGGAAAAGGTGACTGGTCGGCTAACTCCAGACGAATAACGACCAGTGACACACTCATGTGTTATAACTGGGGCTGCCACTTAACACAGAACAAAACAAGCCGCTGACAACTGAGCTAAAACAGCTAGCACGTAGAGCTAGATGGATGACTGGCAAGATATTCAGTTCGTGTCTAATTACAGCAAGCAGACAAATACAGCAGAAGCAAAGAGCTTTCAGTTTAGCTTTAAAACTTTCATGTTATGCACACTGTTTTTTCTTTCTTTTCCGCCCATAAAAATACAAATCAGATTTGTTTTGAAATCTAACACAAGCTAGCTGTGTCGAACCACTTCCCCTTCTTCTTCTTCTTCTTCGTCTTCTTCAGTTTTTTCATCTTTAATTTTAGTAAGGCAGAGTAGACGCTACAGCGGTGCATTACTGCCCTCTGCTGTTTTATTTATTCTTGTTCCTTTTTATATACGGATGGTGTGACAGAAAAAGATAATAAGGACAGATGAAGGTAGATATTTTGCTGAGGCGACCCCTAAAGAGAGCAGCCAAAAGAAGAAAAAGATGATGATGACGACTTTAACAGGAAAAGGTGTTTTTCCTTGTATTGCAAGGCAAAATCTCCCACATTATTTCTCCCTTTGTCATAGCACATTGACATTTTTATGACTGACTTACTCATGACAGAAGTGCATTCTAATTATAGAACAGTCTCGTTTATTTCCTTACAAGAAACCTTCTTTGACAAGTAAACACATATGCTGGTCTTCAGATAAAACCAGCCTCAGAACCTCCTTAGTGACTTCTGAATAATAAGTATGCCCGCCAAAATATGAATATTCAATTTTACCTTGAAATGTTCTTAATATCTTCCACCAATCAAAAGGCCCCCAAAATGTCCATCATCTTCATTTTAATAACTGATAGCTGATATGGAGTTCAAATGCCACATTCTCTGTCTCCACACTCTTGGATGTTCATCATCATCTTATTTTGGCTGCTCCCTTAAGGCAGGGGTCTGCAACCTTTAACACCCAAAGAGCCACTTGGACCTGGTTTCCACGCAAAAGAAAACACTGGGAGCCGCAAATACTTTTTGAAATCTAAAATGAAGATAACACTGTATATATTGGGGTTTTTTTTTACCTTTATGCTTTGTGTGAACAACTAAAGTAAGTAAGTAAAGTTTATTTATTAAGCGCTTTTCACAGACAGGCAGTCACAAAGCGCTGTACACAAATATTAAAATAAACAATACAATCAATAGACATTATACACAATGTAAAATATCAAATGTAAATAATGTAAAGAATATAAAATACGTAGATCAACAAAAGGTTTGTTTGAACAGAAAAGTTTTTAACTGCTTTTTAAAAGAATCCACAGAGCAACTAAGGTGTGTTGCTTATGAAATCCATGAAGTGCTACAGAGAAAATTAAATTTTATTTAAGTAAATAACACATTTTAAACTCTTAAAGAAATATAACAAAAGGAAAGAAACCCAGCTGAACTAAAATGATCCATGTAGCAAACAAAAACTGTTGTGAGCCGCCACCCTTATATTGCCTTTGGGCTTTTGGAGCCTTGACCTGACTTTTAAAAAGTAATTGGGAAAAAAAGCACTATGCTGCTAAAAAAAATTAGACATTTGCAAAATTCTGCCTAAACATGTGTTTTACCTGGTGTGGTCTGCAGTGCCGCTGCATGGGAGTCGGACGCACCTGAGCGGCACCCGCAATCACGCCTCGCAGCCCTAAAGCCTGTGCTCTCTCTGCTGTTGTGTTGTCGGGCTGTGAGCTGAAAAGCTACAGCCGGCTGTATGCGTACAGCAACCGTGTGTGAAAAGTGGTCAATAAAGAGATGCTGAAAAGCATGTTCATGCAAACATCGTCGAGTCTGCCGTGATGTGTTTACAATAAGACTTATGGTCCCGAACCTCTGCGTACAGCGTCTGCAAATCGGGGCTTTCATCTTTACGCAGGACTGTAAGCTGTCATCTGTGAGGCGTGAGCGGTGTTTGTTTTTAACATAGTTCACGGTGGAGAACAGCTGCTGACATAATGTGGATCCAGATCCATATAATTGGCCTACCTGGTGTCGAAAGTCTTGATAAATGCACGGCGTTTTGGCGGGTACACCGGCTTCTGCGAGTGTGACGCTTATTTTGAGCGATGAAAAAATAATAAGATATAATTTTATTTTTACATTTCAAAATCACAATAATCTTCCAATTTAGAACTACAAGTTAAAAAAAAAGAACTAAACACAAATAAAATACACTTCAGCTAAATACTTCTAATTTATTTTCCAAACCACCCGGAGCCGCAAAATAAAGACTAAATAGCCGCATGCGGCTCCGGAGCCGCGGGTTGCCGACCCCTGCTTTAAGGTGTCACCACAGTGGATTTTCTGCCTTCTCTCCAGTTTTGTTCATCATCTTGTGTCATACAAAATGTTCCATTACACTCTTCATCCTGGGTTTGAGGTCCTTTGTATGAGTGGTTCTTATAATTTGTTTAAAAATTCTTTTCTGTTTTCAGTGTTTCATCCAAACTGACTGTTGCCTGTGTGTATAGGAAACTTCATGATTTGGGTTTAATCACCATGGACTGACTGACTAATGCACTTAAGGGAAGTCATTTAAAGAACATCAATTTCCTGTACTCGTATTTTGAGTTTATTTCCAAAGTTTCAGTTCATTGTGTCTGAAACAAGCTGGTGTAGCTCCCCTCCTTTTAAAGCTAAACTTCTTCTGGTTGGCCGGTCCTGTTAAACAGCATCTGTGGGGATATCTGTAGGACTAGAATTTAGAAAAGTTGTCCAAATCTAAAGCCGACTTTTACTTCTTCTAGTGTTGATAATAACGGAAACATAAAATACAGCAAAATCCTCACATTTACCTTGTTTTATTTAAAAAAAGCTTTGACATTCCAGTGTTTCTGTTTTCCATTTTCTAACAAAAGAGGGTGGCAAGATGACACTCCAGATTGTCAACCATTATTCTCAACACATGTAATCAGATCACAGACACCTTCTGTCCAACCACTCAAACAGATGGGCTCGACTCTTTAAAGAAAAAGAAAAAGAAAAAAAAAAGGCATTTATTAGCAGATGTGTATGCAACTGTATGCATATTCAGGACTAACAGGAAGGGGAAGAGTTTGTCATTTTCTCACATATTCACATTGCTATGCCAAATTCTTACAATAGTATAAATAAAACTGCACACAACCTGCAGTGCCATCAGTGCCCCTTGGTATTTGTAAACTATGCCTCCATTTGCTTCTTTCCTCCACCTCCTGTTTACTGATGATAGCACAAGATGCTGATTTTGCACAAATTGGGAAGATGCAGCAGCTGATGACACCATTTTGGTTCACGAGTCTTTTAGTCGGGGGAGGAAGGAAGATGAGGGAATAAAGCAGGAATGACAAAACCATTTTAACAGGACAAATCTCATAGCATCTACTGCACCTGCTTTTAAAAACACACTAAAGTCCTCGCTCACACACAGTACTTCAAAAAAAGGCTGCCTCAGCTATTTACAATTAGGTCCAATGTCCGCCTGTGAAACACACCTGAGACAGAAGAGTTGTCCCAGGACAGTTACTATGAAGCTGCATGTTGGGCTGGACATATAATCTGGTCTAGTATGAACATCAGTATATTTAGTCTAGTCACAGCCTCCTTTGCATTTATCTTTATAACTGTCACTTTTTCCTTTTTCCTTCAGCAACGCAAATTCAAGCAGTTGCATATGCGCAGCCTCAACAGAAAGCATGTTTTTGGTGAACATTCATGTTATGATAGTCATAGATGGTCTCTTAAATAATTCTAATCATTCCTGTCTCTAAAGGTTCTGAAGCCTGATTTCTTCTTTGTGCTGGAACAACCTGATTCCACAAGACCTTGTTTACAAGCACCACTTCCACTAATGGTGCCACTAGTATTAAAAAACAAAAAACAAAACAAACAAACAAAAAAGCGGCAGACAATAACAATCCCCCATAAAAAAAAGAAAAAACCCAACCCTGGTTAAGTAACTCATTCCAACATTGCTCTTTATAATACTGCAACTACAGAGGTGGTTCCACTTTTAGTGCTAAAGCCACACACACAGGGTACACGAAGCAAAGAAATTAATTTTTTTTTTTTTTTTTTTTTAAAATGACAATGACAATAATTTGTGTATGGGGGAAACATCAGTCTGAAGGCTTCCTGCAGGCGGTCAGGCATCCAAAGAGACACAAAGAGTTCATGAGTTCAATGTAAAATTGTGCCCATTTGCTCTCCAATGTGCTGGAAAAGCAATCCTTCAACTGTGTTTTTCTTTTTTTGTAAATCACCAGAAAATAATAAAGTCAACAATAATAAAAAGGAAACATAACTGACCAACACACAGATAGTGGTTTATTGTGTCTTATATTCTCATTTAGTCACGGAGTTGTGGTTGTTGCTCTTTATTATGTACAATAATTTATTAGATTAGCTGTTCTAAAACTTCATATTCACTAATCTGATCTATATATATATATATTTTTTTTTTTAAAAGGAACATGTCTCTTTTCCTCATTGTTACTTAGAACTGTTGTATAAATTCATGAATTTAATTACAAGCTTATGTGCTATAAGAGTTGCAAATGTTCCAGAGGTGTGTGTTGAAGGAAAAAGAAATAAGAAAAGAAAAAGACATCCAAAAACTCACAAACGCCGAGTGAGAATTTCAAGGTCAGAAATGACTGTGAGCATGGGAGGCTCGGGAACTTTCATCATCAGTGAAGAGGGAAGGATTCATAGGATAGTTGGTGGGCTGACGGTAGATGGTGGTGTGGGACATTTAGGGGTGATGGTCGAGGGCGAGTTATTCTGGACATGCGTGATGGCGTTCATATCTTGAGGTTCTTTATAGTTTCTGTTCTCTTCTTGAGCAGATCTCCCACCTCCTGTAGGGAGCGCAGGTAACTGCTCTGCACCTTGTCCGTAGCAGCTTTCGTAAACGACGCCTCCTCCTGAAACACATGAAAGAGGAGGTGAAACCTTACAGCTGGGTGGGAGATACTACAGTTAAACTTTGGATTTCAGGCTTGAAAAGATTTAAGATCTGTAATATCCAAACCCTGTTATCATGTCTTTCTGCAAATCAAGGCATAAATTCAATCCTAATAGATAATATCTAATGATTAGTAGTTTCAGGCAAGAAGATCCTAGGTTTGAATCCACCATATGGGCGGGGCCTTTCTGCGTCTGTGTCGTTTCTGTCCAGGTATTCCGGCTTCCTCCCACAGTCTTCTAAATTGCCCATATTTATGAATGTGAGTGAATGATTAGTTGTGTTACCCCTGTGACAGACTGACAAACTATCCAGGGAGTATCCTGTCTCTCGTCCTATGGCAGCTGGGACAGGCTGGAGATTTTGTCAGCTACCAAACCTCAGTTTTTAAATGCATAAAATGACTTTTGTTTTGTTTCTATTTAAAAAACAAAAACAAAACAAAAACATCTTTATCTGTGCACTAACCTGTGTGTATCCTTCCAAGGTTAAAGTGGCCAATTTAAGTGCTGTCATGGCAGTCTCTTGGCCCTTTATATGCTCCATGGCCTGTGTCAGCAGGTCTTGCAAGTTCCCTGTCAGCTCCTGGAAGCCACACATCACCACTGGCTGGAAAAGAAAAGACACAACAACAGTGTTCAGGCAAGTAGGTGGACAGCAGAGTATTGTTTATGAGTCCGTATGCAGATACAGTGCACCTAAAAATGGAAGGAGTGAAAGGGGCAACTGTACCAGAGCTGTGTTTGCATCCTTTTTCTTCTTTTTCTTTTTCTGTAAACTTGTCTTTAGTGGTCGAAGGATCTTGGCACAGTAACTAGCCATCCACAGGACTATGCACATGGTCTGAGCAAAATAACATGGTGCATATTATAGACAGCATGAGATTTGGTAGAAAACAAGATGTAAACTGTGTGTGTAGAAGCTGAGATGTTTCACCTCAACAAAGAAGACTAGGTTTTCTAATAAGGACGGCTGGGTTTTTAATTTGCCTTCTTTCATTTCCAATAAATCTCCTTTACATTTATTCAGGATTTCTGTGGACAGAGGAGGAAAACATGAAGTATCCCAGATGTGCAATAACGTTTATTTTTGATAAAGAAAACCATCTAGTGACTCACCTTGAAGCTGAACTACTATTGATTTGAAACCGTTACAGATCTGTGTCTGAAGCTCTGATGACTCATCTAGGAGGGTAAATAAGGAGGAGTGGACAAAAGAAAATCATCAGGCTAAATCCAATAATTTGTTAGTCTTCATGTTACCGTTGTCTCTTCTTACCATGTCCAGCCGTCTCCAGCTCATGTAGGTGGACAGACAACTGCAGGGCTGCAGCCTGACACTGACAGCTTCCACTGGACAAAGCTAGGACCAGACGGGTCGAGGGCGGTCCCAGGAACGGATACTGGAATAACAACATCACCATTACAGCAAAGCACTCCAGTCCGCGCAAATGTACAGCAAACGTCATGTGAAAATATTGATGAAGTAGAGATTCGGTCGAAACTCATCTGACCACTTGGGGTTGGTGTAAATTAGGTTAGTTCCAGTTACCCTGTGCAACATGGATCCAATACATTTGGGGGAGGATGTTAAAATTTATACATGACAATAACTAAAAAAAATCATAAGGAACTTATCAGGTATTCCTGATCAAAGAGTTTCCATTTAAGATCTTTTCACTGCTGACTGGGACACTGTGAGCACACCATCATATGAACGTAGTGGTGAGTTTCCACTCATTGATTAGCGCTGTTCCTGAACACTGACCGAATGCTAACAGGTTTGGGTCAGCATTGGCTTTTAGCTGTGTTGTCTAATTTACTGTGTATGTAATTTGTATTAAAGGGAGTGCGAGGCTGCCATCTTGAATCTGACTCAATCAACTGTATGAAGGCATGTTACTTACACACACAAAAAACGTGGGCCCACAAACAACCTTTCCCACTAATTAACCAGCTGGAGGAGATTTCTTGTTGAAATATTGTGCCTTTGTATTGTTTGATTCTTGAATCTAAAAATAAACTGTTGCCCAACAGTCACGATTTTAAAACTCAAATCGGACAACTCTGGACTAACGCACTGGCTCCTTCCTGGAGAACAGAATACACAATTCATTTTGTGCAATCAGTGATGCATTTTGTGGGCAAATGTGTGGAATAAGAAATAGACAGTTGAAATTCAGACTTTTTTGTGTCTAAAAGAAAAATCCTTCAAATTCGTTAGAATGCATATGCCATCACCTTTCATGTTTAAAAACAATAAATAAATAAAATAATCACTCTTTGCCTTCTCATTCATGTATTGCTATGAAGTGAGCCTTTTTATATCGGACAGAGGAGTCAGTGAGGTTGACTTCAACTCAAATGTATTGGTGTAGTACCAAATAATACAGCCGCCTCAAGGTACTTTATACTAAACAGTAAAGACGCTACAATAACAGAGAAGACTTGCTTGTTTGTGTGTACCTGTATGCGTTTTTCTGCCATCTGAGCTGCTGTCTGTAGAGTCTGGTTCAGCTGGGAGAGCAGGCTGCTGAGAATTGAGGTTTTGTCTCCCACTCCGTTCTCATTGGATATCTCAGAGTTTTGCTGTGAGGGCATATGTCCCAACGCAGCCAATGAGGCGAGGAGGCGAAGGGTTAGAGAACGTATTCTGAGCCACATGGACTCTTCCTCTAGAGACTGACGTCGGTGTTCGTCTGTTAGCTGTCTGTAAACAGAAGAGTAGCACAGGGTTGGATTGGAGACTGTGAGTGAGTACCAGCGTCTCTGTAACCAAAAAAAAAAAGGGACTATACCTGTCTTTAGGATCCCAGCACGTAAAAACAGTTAGGTCTCTGTTGTCCCTCATACTATCCCAGGGGATGTCATCCTCTTCTGCAGACAAAGACATGGCCTTCACACTCTCTTCCAGACTCAAGACACTGCAAAACAGAAAAATACAACATCACAATCAACTATAGATAGAAATCCACAAGTTGATGTAAATTAGTGTGAATATTCTTACATATCAGCCTCAAGGAAGAGGTCGAGCAGCATCCTCTCAGTGCGGACCTGGGCAAAGTGCAGCGACTGGTTTAACCTGTTCCTGAGAGCAATGAACTCTGGGATTTTCTCAAACGCTCCATACTTATATGCCTGGATGATATACTCTGAGGTCTGGCAAAGGAGAGATAAATGAGGAAGGTAGCGTAAGAGCAGGAGATCCAGTAAAAGTCTCTGCAATTAAATCACAAAGAGGGATAGACTTACATCTTTCTGGTTTGAGTGGAAAAACCTGAGGGAGAAATTACAGGACTGGGAGGCTGCAGCAAACTGACCCAGTGACTCAGCATAGCGCGTTAACAGAAAACTGCAAAAATTAAAAAGATGTTTTTAATTAAAGTATCTGAGTCAAAGCTCAGATAATTTCCTTGGGGATTAATAAGGTGTTCTGATTCTGATGAGGGCAAGGACTCACATTCATCCGAAGTACAAAATTAGTCCAAACATTCTTTTACTCCAACTTTTCATTTCATTCAATTTATTCAATTTTATTTTATATAAAATTGAATTGAAGTCAGTTTCCTAACTTAAGGAATACTATAGATGCTATGTTGCAAATGATTGACGCAACTACCAATGAAAGAGAAGTATGCTGTTGACCGACATATGACACGGTAGCAGACATGTTAGACCAGTGGTTCTTAACCTGGGTTCGATCGAACCCTAGGGGTTCAGTGAGTTGGTCTCAGGGGTTCAGCAGAGCCTCCGCCGTGACATGCACGGCTCATTTTGTGCACCAGTAAAAAACATATCTACGTCTTGAATTTGAAAAAAATCATTTTATTTTTCACTAAACAGGGGTTTAGCATATGAAACTGGTGGGGTTCGGTACCTCCAACAAGGTTAAGAACCACTGTGTTAGACAGACGGTTATCTAAGCAACCAGAGCCTAGATAGCCAAGTAGCGACCAACCATCAGCAACAAAGTGTTGTGTGACGAGAAATCTGCTTTCTTTCCATGTTTCACCACAAAAACAAGTTCTGTACTGACCCTATGGTGTCATGCTGTACATGCTTGGCATCCAGGCTTGAGTAAAGGTCCACTACAGGCTCAAATGCTCCCAGTCGACAGTACAGAAGCAGTAACAGCAGCTTGAACTGGGCATTGGAAGGACTGTGAAATAGTCCCTCCTGGAGGAGACCCAAACACTGCCACATCATGTCCTCATCTCCTACAGGCACACAGATACACACATTTAGACACATCACATCACTGAGAGACAGGAAGTTCTGCACTGAAAAAGAAAAACTCACCGGTCTCTGTCCATAAGTCAATGTATACATGAGCGGCCATGAGACAATACATATCAGAAAACTGCAGCTCCGTCTTTAGAGCGTTCTTTCCTGTTGAACAGAGACCGAGAAGTCAGAACAAACAAAAACATGCACAATGAACAGAACAAAAATCTTTAAAAGCGTTAAGTTTTTGTACAGTAAAGTCACCCTACATCACCCTACAGTTCTTAGAATGTTGACTGCAAACCTCCAACAAAGTCTCCCTTATATCTTAAAAAACATGCCCAATATGACCAAGTAAAGTATGCTTGTCTGTAAAAATGAAAATGAAAAATGAAGCCAATGCCCAAGTGCTACACGTTGTAGCAGACAAAGGCACTGTGATGTCACCTACCGGTTAGTGAAGCCCTACTATCTGAAACCTCAAGCTGAGCATTTTTACCTTCACCTTATTAGCTAACCGTAAACTGAGGGACACTATCTGCTCGTTGGCTAACAGCTTATCAATCATAGCAAAGCATACCCTGTGTTTATCTTCCCTTTTTATTCAAATTGGGACCCCAGTCACCCATCACATAGACTCTTCACCCTCCTGCCCTCTGGGAGGCGCTACAGGAGCCTCCGGACTAAGACCACCAGATACCGGAACAGCTTCTTTCCTACAGCTGTCAGACTCCTGAACTCTGCCTCCTGACATCTGACCCACGTTAAACTCATGGACTGAACATACACACACCCACAACCACCTACACACATACACAATGGACAACCGTACCCTCAAACACACAATAATAACATGGACTGAACCACCACTCACAACCACTAGCACTTTATATAGCCTCTGTAGAAATTATCCACATATCTCACTTATCTTAACTGCACTACTGTATAGTTCTGTGTAAATAATCATTCTGTACATACGATAATTTTTAATCCTACAACTGTTCATAACTTGCATAGTTCACATTTCTGTATAACTGTATATCTCATATTTCTGTATAGTTTTTTATTTCATATTCTGTATAGTTTTTTTTTCATATTTATATCCTGTTCATAGCCTGTACATAGCTTGTACTCACTACAGCCTGTACATACTTAGTTATAGAATATTCATAACATACTTCATACCGTGTACATTATAACATACCATAATAGACCCATTTCTGTAATATACTTACATATCTATATTATTGCTAATATATATTGTAATATATCTATATCATGGCTAAAGCACTTCTGGATGGATGCAAACTGCATTTCGTTGCCCTGTACCTGTGACATGTGCAATGACAATAAAGTTGAATTCTATTCTATTCTATAACTTACAAAATGACCTTTAGTTTGTACTCAATATTGGTCACTGAGACCACAAGGTCATCAGAAAATTGTTGCATACGTGTCTATATATTTGGATTTCCTATTGCAAACATCAGAGGAGAGGAGCTCCCTGTTGCTAATTAGAAAGAATACATGTTTGCTTTGCTCTTCAGACCCAAAAGCTACATTCCATCCGTCTAATGGCCACTTTGGGTTGGCTTAAAAAGAAAAACAAAACAAAACAAAACAAAACAAAACCCCCCAACATCTTAAAATGTCTCGTTTTAGTAAAGTAAGTAATACCGATAATTAGCAGATGCACCTGTGGTATCAATTTGAAACTCCTGAAGCTCGTTTCATTTTCAAGTTACTGCATTCATAAACTTAAATGTCCACATTGCCCGCCTACCTCAGCCTTTTACAGCTGTGGAGTAACAAAACATGACAGCAGCTTAAAAAACAAAAACAAAAAAAATAAACAAAAAAATTAAACATCTGACACTTAAAAATTTGAAGTCCATAAATCAATAGATGACATAACGTTACCAGCATCTTTATATTTTACAGTCTATGTCATGCATAATTGCAGTTTTATAACTTTATTGAACACACAAAAATGTATGAAAGCACTTTTATTCCTGGGATGCCTGAGAAAGAAACCCTATTAGTAATTGACTATCGGCACGTTCAACTGGACGCTGCTGTTATCAGAAGAAATGTGCCAGCAAACAAGGGTTGCATTCACACTTTGCTATTGACAACATCACATATCTGTCTGGCTCCACGACAAGATTTCACACCTCTTGGCTGTGGAAAATCTGATGATCCTGAATGAATGTCAATCCTTTTATGGGTCTAAGAATGAATAAAAATGTTGTTCTCACCAAACTTAAGCCCATGATGATAGTGAGCCTTAAGCTCTGTGATAAGATGAAGTTTGCCATCCACGTCGAGGGAATGATGCAGTCCTAGTGCACGGCTTAGCTGACACACACACAAATGCCTCTGCAGCGCTTTGGTGTCCTCTGGAAAAGCAAATCCTTCCTCTTCCTGGTTGCCCAGTGGAACTGCCTCACTCAGACGATTAATGAACTAAAAAGAATTCAAAGACAGAAATATGTTTCACGACCACGCTTTTCATTCTGCAAAAGGCAGTTCCACAGTTCTGCTTTAACTTTCTCTCACCTGAACGTGCTGCTCAGGAGACAGCAGGTGTAGGTATATTTTTAGGTCAGTGATGCAGCAGGGCTTGTCTCCAAACTTGTTGAAGAATTGCACCATTAACTCTAAAGGCTCACCTATTTATGGCCAACCAACAGACTGTCAGACTGAGGCAACAGGACACATAAATACATGCTTATTCAGTATGTGTGTGTGTGTGTGTGTGTGTGTGTGTGTGTGTGTGTGTGTGTGTGTGTGTGTGTGTTTTACCTAGTAGGCTTTCCTCAGGACAGCCTCTTTCTCTCAGTCTGTGCATTAATTCAAGACGAGCCAAGTAAGGCCCTCTGAGTGAGCGGGACTCTTTGCTGTCCTCCCCCTTAATCCTCTCCTCCACAAACCTCACCACCTCAGCCACAGTGTGATGTACTGAACCCTCTGAACAGCTATGTGATGGACAGAAAAAAAACTTCAGAGTGTACAAGAGATAATATTATGAGATATATGAGATAAATTGGACATATATAATATTATATAATGTCTAATTTGTTAAAAAAATATCCTCTGTAAAGTTTGGAGAACAGCACAGCAGCAGGTCATAGGCATAAGGTGTTCCACATCTTGTTTGTCTTGCTGAAGGGTGTGTGTATTTTTTAAATTAATAATTCATTTAATAATTAACACATGGCTTTCAGCAACTAGTAGGGATTTTGAAGGTTAAATAGGAGGAAGACCTTGCTGAAGGGACTTTTCACCATAAGGTTGGGCGATTGGACGAATATATCGACGATAGGTTGAGCTTTCCGCTGATCGTTTTTACAAGAGTGATTTATTTATTTATTTGCACATGGGTAAGTTTGCTGATAATGTTGGTTGAAGCTAAGAGAAGCAGCTGTGAACAGATGCACCCTCCTCAGAGTGCGCTCAAATGCAGCGATTCATTTACTCTAACTCATAACAGAAAAAAAGAAAGGCAGTAGCCTATGTTCAGAAAAACACAAAAATATTTTATTTAAATAAAAAAAACACAATGGTGGGGAGGGAAACAAAGAGAAACTGGTTTCTTTTTTCCACGATAACAGTGTTTACAGGCTGTTCCAGTGTTTATCGGTCTTACACAATCGACCAAACAACAGAAAATTAAAAAGTTAAAAATCAAAATGTCTCTTTCAAACATAAAAACAACAAACAAAAAAACCCCTCCAACGCAATGTTGAGTCTTCTGTGCGATTTGGGGCATCTCAAATATATAAATGAATAATCCAAAAAGTAGCTATATTAATACTGAAACAAACAAGAAAGTAAAATATTCCTTCCAAACAAGACTTACAAATTCTAAACGCGCAAATCAGTCCGTGCATGATTACACTGCTCCTCCCATCAAAAAGTCAGCGCATGCACGAATATATCGCTTCCAATAATCGTTGGTTATCGGACTGATGATTTCTGGTTGGAAAATTTTTTACACATTGCCCAACCTTATTTAACCATCATGTGTGGGTTTTGTTAAAGTAAGGGAATGGATGCAGAGTTCACACAGATGGAAATCTTTATGCATTCAAAATCAAACACCTATGTACTCACTGTTCTCCTTCTTCTGGCGGGCTCCACGACTGATCCACCAAGTGAAAGAGAGAGTCAAAGTAAGCTGGGTAGAACTGCCAATCATCAGGACTGCAAAGAAACACATTTTTTTTTTTGTTGTTGTTGGCTGATATCTGTACTCCATCAGACGTGATGTGCATCGACTGATGCCATGTTCTGATCAGTTATTGGTCTTGGACAGCTTGTGCACTGTTAAGATAAAAGCTCACTCACTTTTTAAGTAGCAGTTTGTGGGCCAAAGCGTTGCACTCTGGCCAGCGTTGCAGTCGCTTGTACAGCATCATACACTTGTTTTCTCTGCTCTGCAGCTCACTGGTCAGCTTCTCTGTGCAAAAATATACCAGTATTAGCTGAAGAGGAATTTCAGAATGCACAGCATCAGATTTATAAGCCATGCATGCCACATTACTTCAAACTATCCCCGTTATTTTATTGACAATGCTGTTTAACACTTTATTTACTCACTACAGCTTACTTTAAATATAAATAACTTTTTCTTCTTCCACTGCCAAACATGACTGATACTATTTCAAAGTGTTAATGTCACATGGTTAGTTTAAGAAAGTGTGTGTGTGTTTATGAGTGTGTGTGGGGATCTACCTACCCCCAAGTGGGCCCCGGATCACTTCAAGGGCCTCTACACATTTCCCCAAGCGCTCTAGGATCATAAAATACAGTTGCACCTACAGAACACAAGTGTTAAAGTGAAAAAGTAAGAACTGTGCAATATTCTAACATTTGTATTTTCATCTTAAACATGTGTAACGAGCAGTTAACACCAAAGTGCAGAATTCAGTTTTTTTTCTGGCAATTAATATGCCATGGGTTTCATTTAGTAAAAGTTTTTTTTAATGCCAACCTGACAACTGTAACTTAAAATATAAGACTCTCTCAGCTGTCAATGAAAATCCAAAGGAAATTCTGAATTTTAAAAAACAAGTTGAGCAACTGGGATTTTGCCAGAATCCTGCTGTCCATTTAAGTTGGTGTCCATTGTCTTAATACTGGTTGATAAAGCCAACATACTCACCTCTGCTTCTGCTTCAATCTTCTCCTCCTTGACCATTTTTTCCACCATGCGTTCAGCCAGAGGCAGGAACATGGTCTGAGCCAACTTTTCATCTTGGGCTGAGATTGCCTTAGAAACAAGCACACAGTACTTTTACTGTCTGTTACCAATCATTCTAATATTTCAGCATTCATGTTATAAAAGCTTTCCTGTACCTGCATCACAAGACTCATGACCGACCAGAAGTAATAGGGATTCTTGGGGACAATTTTATACAAGGCCATTCCTGCCTGTAAATAGGAGGATGTAGCCATTAATACATTAATTCTGCTTCTAAATCACTGGAATTAATTTTCAGGGGAGCCCAAAAACCTGCTTGTTGCTCATATGTGCTCTCTTTGAGCTGTCTCACCTGCTGCATCTTTTTGTATTCTCCCACACGAGCGTACGCCATGAAGAGGTGAGAGTGATACTCTTCGCTTAGAGGAACCTTCTTCACTGCAGCCTCATACAGCTTGGTGACCAACTCAGCTGTGGACAACACACACATATTCAATATTCAGTCACCCAATGTTAATACCAGCTTTCATGTGTGTGCATATATACTCACGACGATGCATCTCTCTGTATAGTATAGTCAGAGCTTGAAGTGAGTTGTCATCAGTGGGCTCGAGAGTGGCCACTTCCTGGGCTAAAGTGAAAGCTTCATCCTGCTTTCCGGTCCTCTGAAGGCCAATCGCCTTCAGGACCTGGAGGAAGCAGAAAAGACTCAGTTATGAAACTGAATGAGAAAGAAAAGGCAAAAAAAGAAAAAAAGAAAAAGATAACCATTACAGATTTCATTGGCACGAATAAAATGGCAAGTCATTGCAGAGGGTTTTAGTTACTGCTAGAAGCAGAATGGCAACCCAAACAAAGGTTTTCTACAAGAGAGTTCCAAAGACAAGGATGCACTAAGAACCTAAAACCTTCTGATGTCAAAAACAGTTTCCAAAAACAGTATAAACGAATTACATTTCTGTTGTGTTGATAATTTTAGAGCTCAACCTGTAGCACTGCAGCAGTGGTCCACTTGTAGTCCAGTGTGCCTTAAGCATGAATTTACAGTACTGCAATGATACTCTGCCACTTTGGCTGATGATTGACTGATTGCTTGCAGTCTGGGAACGGCCGATCTGACTGCAGAGCTCCTTCATTGATGGAGGCAGTGTACAAAGTATGTAATATAAGTGATGGTGATACAGCTTCAACTCCAGGATGAAACCTGGAAGTTCTCCCTGCTTCTGCCTTCACTTGGGAATTGGATCAACCCAGAATCAGTCTCTTCCTTTTCTTTTTTAAGAAACATCAGAACCTTCTCATGATCGCTTGATGCTGACTTCATTTTTTGTCAGGGTGAGTTTTCAACTTAAAAGCAAAGCTTTTAGTGTTTATATATGTTATGCAACAAGTTCGTATCTGAATTTCCTGTTGCTTTTTCGCAACGGTGTGAAATGGCCTTAACTGTTACTTTGCTACAGGCTGCAAAAAAATAGCGAATGCTAACATCTTTATGCTTTTGTTGTTTTAGAAACTAATTTTGAGATGCCACTGTGTGATTATGACTGGATACCACTGTCACACCTTGGACATACAGAAGTCGTTTGATCATTTAAACAACATACACACGCACACGCGTCAGAGCCCTGGAGAAAAACAATGCTGAGGGACAACAATGAACTGTGGAAACTTGACGGGCTGACCCAACACAAATACTGGATGTCTGTTACTGTGTGTTCAAACGGACTTCAAAAAGAGTATAACAGGAATAAACGCTCGGCCGTCGGGTCTCCTGCCTTCTGTGTTTTCAACAGAGTATTACTGAGGAGTTAGAACCAACAGAGTCTCGTGCAGGTCTACATCCTTAGCAATGTTATTTTATTGAATGAGCCACATTGCTCCTATTGGCTGCCTCTCTCTGTCACTCACAGACCTCTTCTTGAAAGGGGCGAGTGCAGTAGCATTTAAAGCTACAGACACACACTAAAACAAAAAAGCAAAAACCAAATAAACTGGGGTATTCAGGCATGGTCCAAAAAATTGTGTGGTATTTAGTGCTGAAACTTGTAATATACATTCTGAGAACATGTGGGAACAACAATAACATGTCCCGAAGTTGTAAGATATAGGAGCTTAACTCCCAAGATGGGAGAAAAAGTCACTCTAATGAGTCTGACCTACTCAGTCGTCATTTATCAGTTTTAAAAGTTTCTTACCAAGTCAGGAATCCTACCAATTTTTACATGTTATATTAAAAAGTAATTATTTTGTTGTAACTTGGCATCAATACAGTGAGAGTAACTAAAAATAAACATGGATCAAACCAGTAAGACAGTTTATTTTGGTGATCTGCAGCGGAGAAGAAAGTCAACTTCAAATTTTCAAACTGTTAGACATTTAAAGTGTTACCACAGTGAGAGTTAGCTGAGTTAACTGAGAGAGTTAGCTCTCACTGTGGGACTGATATTCCAGAGTGTCTATAATCCCAAGATTAGCAAACTCAGTTTTCACTAACACTGGGATTATACTTTCTACATCCTTGAATTTCATTAGACGGCAAGTGTGAGTGTCCATATCAATGTTTTTTGAGACTGTGCAAACTGCTCCAAGAATTTACATTACAATAATAATAATAATAATAATAATAATGATAATAATAATACTGCATTGGATTTATATAGCGCTTTTCAAGGCACCCAAAGCACTTTAGGCAAGCTACGGTTGTAGCCACAGCTGCCCTGGGGCAGACTGACAGAAGCGAGGCTGCCATATCGCGCCATCGGCCCCTCTGGCCAACACCAGTAGGCGGTAGGGTAAAGTGTCTTGCCCAAGGACACAACGACCAGGACAGAGAGGCCGGGGATCGAATCGGCGACCTTCCGGTTACAGGTGCCCTTCCCAACCCCCTGAGCCACGGTCGCCCCACAATGCACCAAATATACATGCACTCTAGACCGGGGGCTTCAAAAAAGCTTTACAAGTATGACTACTCAGCTATCAGGTTTCCAGCGGGCTTCGTCTGCAAAGAAGTATAATGGAGGCCCAAATCTGCCTTTTGGACCATGCCCACTTTATTAAGAGAAAAAAAGGGGACAAACTGAACAGCAGTTTGGGAGAATGGCACAGCCCACTCCTGAGACATGCTGAACTGACAAGTGTACCTCTGACCTGCGACTTTAAGGCAGCTGTCCAGTCCTACTGCAAATCTCTAATAGTGTGCATGAATATTGCGCTTTACAGGTGCTAGATGTGCATGAATCCACTGGATTATCGCAACACCTGTAACTAGCACTGAAATTCAAGCCTTAGCAAAACCTTGACCTCTTCATATTTTGGGACTTCAAATAATGTGATTATTAGAGCAGATGAGCACTGACACTGAAATTTTATAAAATATACTGTTTTTTAATACAAAAGCTCCATTGACCTACAGACCTGTACAGGTTCCAAAAAGTATTGTGCACTTTATTACACTCTTGCAACAGTGGAGGAACCCTCACAGAACACCAACAGAGCTCAACACTTTCAGCATGAACAGTCATTTAGTCACCCACCTTGGCACAGTGCAGGTCCTTATGTTTCTTCAGCAGTTTATCTGCCTGTTGTATCGCCATTTTATTATTGCCATTGTCAAGGTAATCTGGAAAGCACAAGAACAACATCGCTTTTATTTAATATTTATTTGAGGAATTGACAAAGTAATTCAGAAACTATTTTGGTTTTGGATTCATTTTTTTTTTCTGTTTTCTAAGCAAAAATATCAGAGTGGGCCCAGCTTATCAGGGTTCGTGTTGGAGAGCAGGATAGTATTTTTAAGGGTTTGGAATGCTGTTTAAACAAAATTAGAAATTTTACCATATTAATCTGGGCTACAGATGCTTTCACATCTAACTGACCTGTTAAAATGATCTGCAGATAATGCCAGTAAATCTTTCACTATAATTAAATACAGCTTATCTTAGTGAATGGTTAAAGTATGTGGCTTCAGACATAGACAAGAGATACCTCAGTACAGCTGAGTGCCAAAATTAACCGTTCCAGACAGCAGTGTGATTATGTCATGTCTATTCTCTTGGTTTAAACTATCATCACAGGAGGGAAAAGCTGCCAAATCCTACAGAAACCAGGGGAACCCTGAGGTGTACTTAAGACCCGGTACTGATCAAGTTTCAGCTCTAAGCTGCAGTGAAACTGCAATAACTACATTACAGAGGAGTTTAGGTTACTGTGGAGAGGTACTTGTAGTTGAAGCTTCACTCCCAAAGTAACACACCGGGGGGCGGAGGGGGGGGCAAAAATCCCCCGCGCGCACACGCACACATATATATGTGTATACTTATATATACATATAAAACAATGCGTATTTTCGGTTTGTAGATCTGATTTGAAATACTGTTTATTTTCCATCAGTGCAACACTAGCAGTAAAACAAATTAAAACAGCTGCAAAACTGGTGTGAACTGTTTTAATTTCCCCTCACGGAACAACACCAACAAGTCCATTATTTCCGTTATTCATCACCACTGTTACTGAAAGGTCCACGAGCTGACAGCTGCATGCCAGCTAGCTAGCTAGCAAGCGTTACATCTCAACCGCTAGAGTTAGCTTGAAGCATTGTCCATAAACTACTAAACCCAAATTTAGCTGGGAGCTAACAGTGGAACCTTCAGTCAGCTACAAAACAGCTAAAGCGTCACAGTGGCGTTAATCGCAAAGGAAATATATGTCCGACAGAGAAAGCCAACTTGCATCAACGAACAACTTTTCTTTTTGTCAACCTGCAGCATGTGCAGGAGCTTATTGATTGACTGCAGCTTAGCTGACACACTAGCAAGCTAAGCTACGCTGTTAAATAGCGCCCATTAGCCAGAGGAGAAAGCACTTCGACTTTGAGAACGAGTCAAACCGAACGCCAAATAATGTCTGCACGTTTCAAGGCAACAACACCACCGAGAATCTCTATAGATTTAAAAGGGACAGGCTGTTTCATTCAGAGACCCGCCACTGGAGATGTGTTCTACCCCGGCTTGGTTGAAAACCGGGTAAGGTGCACTGTCATTGGGCGCTGCGGGCAGCAGAGTCCGTGGCTGCAGCTGGAGGGGCCGCATCGCTGCCCCACGACTCCAGCAGCCTCTAGTTTAAACATATTCCCCAGGACAGGGCACAGCTGTGTTTACCGAACCTCCACACACAAAGAAATGTGTAACTTTCCATTGAAAACTTACCGTATATAGGTCTGAGCCTCCTGTCGTTTGGATCTTGCACATGGCCTCTCGCCGCCATGGTGTAGTTTACCTGCTGAGTAGATGTTCACGCATGCGTATTCGAAGCGGCCTCAGGAAAGACTAAAGGATTTTATTTCTCGCTGAAAATGCAAAAGTATTGTCCATTATTGTCAGGATGAAACCTGTCTCATGTTTTGACTTTAAACCCACAATAATACAATATGAAAAACAGACTGCTAGCTAACGATAAAAAATTTACTTAATAACCAAGGAAAGTAGTTTTAAAATAGTTCGTGTATTTGTGGCAGATTAAATGTTTCGCTATCCAGATAGATAAAAAAGAATTGTAAATATTTAGCTGTGTTTATCACCTAATAAGTTTTTATTTTAAACAGTTAGGTTGTGACTCAAAAGAAAGCTAATTCGGGGCCACAAATTGTAGTAAGACTGGCTGTTTTACTAATAATTCTGATTTAGTCAAAGCCCGGCTTTTAAGATTTTAGATCATAATTACAAGTTAAAAAACTGAAACGTATTCAATCAAAGCTCAGCGTTAACAGATAAAAAGCACAAAAGCAAAGCCAGCATTTTTTACTATAATTTTTGTAAGAGATTACAGGATGACCCTTGTAATTTTATATATTTTAAATTATTATTTAAAATATATAAAATATAAGCTGAATACTCAAGAACAGAGTAAAACATTATAGGTAAAATAAAACCATATTCTTATTTCAGCCGCTAGGGGTCGCCCCAATAGATCATCTGTCTCTCTACTACCCATTCATCACCTTCTGTCATACCAAACTTCCGCATTTCCTCCTTCACTACATCTATTAATCCTCTCTGTTGTCTTCCTCTTTTCCTCCTGCTTGGCTGGTTGATCTTTTTTGTTTGTATATTTGGTTTCTGCTTGTTTTTCCACCAAGCAGTCACATACTATAACATTCAGGCATCAATTTAACACAATAACATAAACTCATCCCAAAAGGTTGATTCTGATCATCTGGACGTAGTGTTTTCAGTGGGAGAAACATTTCGTTACTCATCCAACTGACTTCTTCAGTCTCAGCTGACTGCAGGTTTCCGCAACCTTATAAACAGTACATTTGCACAATAACTGAACCTAGCCGCATGAAAGAACAATGGGCTGTCAGGTCAGTTCCTTGATCATTAATATGCAAATTGTCATGACCATTGATCAACAACCACTGATCAAAGCCCACTGATCAATGGCCATGAGTACCATTCACAGAGAGTTGGGGAATGGCTGCACTCACATCACTGTAAAGATGTACCCTCAGTCGCCTCCTCGATTTGGAGATGGTCTTTCCCTTTTCACGTAAATGGTCTCCTTGAATCCCCGCTCAAACCAGTGTTCCTCCCTGTCCAGGATGTCTACATCCTCATCATTGAAAGTGTCCACTGGCCTGTAGGTGTAAATAGACTGCGGAGTCCTGGCCTGACAAGTTAGCTCTTCTGTGTTGTGCCATTCGCGTTGCCAGAGGTTGTTTGGTTTCCCCGATGTATGAATCATGGCAATCCTCCTGACACTTAACAGCGTACACTACATTACTCTGTTTGTGTCGGGGGACCCAATCCTTAGGGTGGATGAATTTTTGGCGCATCGTGTTTTGGGGTTTAAAAGCCACAGAGACGTGGTGTTTAGAAAAAATGTGTATCAACTGTTCCAATACTCCTGCCACATACAGGATCACTAAGGGTTTTCACTTAGGCAGCAGCTGTCCTTCTCTCCTGGAGAAGCTAGAGCTTTCTTTAGGTGCCTTCCTAGCTTTGACAAATGTCCATTTGGGATAACCACATTTACACATTTACAATGTATGTTGAAGGGATATTACTGCCCTCTGTTGGTGGGTCTGTGCATTACACTCAATAAAAGGATTTCGTTAAAAACATCAGGTTATGGGCCCAGAGGTCGCAAAAGGACGCTGCTAACACGTTTTTTTGGGGAGTCATAAACAGCGTTGTGGGATTCACAATGGAAGATAGACTGTTTATTGACAAGCTGAGCGGACCGGAGAATTGGGCAACGTGGAAATTTCAACTGGAGCACCTGTTGAAGGCAAAAGGACTGTGGGGTATGGTACAGGAGACGGAGCAGTTAGCTGTGGATGCTAATCCCCAAGCACGAGCTGAATTTGAACGGAAGAAGGAAAAGGCATTTTCAGTGCTGGTACTGAATCGAAGTACACCCCAACTGTACTTGATAACAAACTGTAAGACCCCCAAAGAAGCATGGGAGATGCTAAAAGCACAGTTTGAAAGAGATAATGTTGCTAACAAGTTATTTCTGAAGAAGAAGTACTTCCGGTGTGAAATGAAGGAAGGAGAACATCTCAATGATCATTTAAAAAGAATGAAGGAACTTACTGATCAGCTAGGGGCAATAGGTTCTGTAATTGAAGGGGAAAATCAAATTATCACCCTTCTAGTTAGTTTGCCACCCAGCTATGCAACTGTTGTTACTGCTTTGGAGACAAAGATGGACAGTCTGACACTACAGTTTGTTCAACAAGCCTTGATAAATGAGGAACAAAAGCGACTGCTTACTGACAACACAACTGTGTCCAGTAGTGTATCAGCTATGTCATCTCAGATGCATAGAAATGAGCAGAGTGGATCAAAAACAGTGGGAGCAAACAGCTCCGACTCATGGAGATGTTACAAATGTGGGAAGGAAGGACATATCAAGCGTGATTGTCCAAAAAAAGAAATATAAAGCCCACAAGGCTAAAAGCGTGGTGTATAAGGACAAAGAGGACTCATATGAGGGAGCTTTTGTTGTAAATGAGTCATGTAAAAGTGATGCACAGCAAGAAGAATGGTTAATTGATTCAGCAGCGTCAAAACACATGACATGGAATAAAGAAGCACTGCAAAACTACCAAGAGTTTTCAGAACCACAAACAGTGAAACTCGGTGATGGCAGAGGAGTTGAGGCTTTAGGTCTGGGCAACATAACAATGAAAATGTCATTCAGAGTTAGTGATGGGAAAGATGTCACAATGTATAATGTGCTGTATGTTCCCAAATTATCAATGAACCTTTTCTCAGTGGGAGCTGCTGCCGAGAAGGGAAACACAGTGAAGTTCAAAAGGACTCATTGCTACATAAGAGGAACGAATGGAGCTCTCCATGGAATGGGAACACAAAGATCTGACGGATTGTATCAGCTGGATATCGAGGGAAACTGCACAACTCGTCATGGAGCGTCAAGTGCATCAGTTCCGGCAAGTATGTGGCATCAGCGCCTAGGTCACACTACAAATCTGAAAAAACTCAAAAACTTACTAAAAGGAGTTAGCTTTACAAAAGAAGAGGAGGACATTTTTTGTGAAGCTTGTGTTGAGGGCAAATTATCTAGAAAGCCTTACAAATCAGTGGAAGAAATACGATCAAAACGCAAGTTGCAATTAGTGCATAGTGACGTTTGTGGTCCTTTTCAAACTGAGTCACTAGGAGGAAAAAAGTACTGTGTAACTTTCATTGACGACTACTCCAGATGTTGTAAAGTGTATTTCATAAGAGAAAAAACAGAAGTCCTGAGCAAGTTCAAAGAGTTTGAAAGAACCTTCTCAAATGAATGTGGACAGGGAGTAATAAGACTCAGAACTGACAATGGTGGGGAATACACATCTAAAGAGTTTCAAGAATATTTGAAAGCTCAAGTCATCCACCATGAAATGACTGTACCACATACACCGCAGCAAAATGGTGTTGCAGAGAGAAAAAACAGAACTCTAGTGGAATCAGCTAGAAGTATACTGTCACATACAAAGTTGCCAAACACATACTGGGCAGAAGCTGTTGCTACTGCAGCTTACATACAGAATAGGCTCCCAACATCTGCTTTAAAGAACGAAACACCCTATCAGAGATGGTATGAAAAAAAAACAGACATTAGCCATATGAAAGTATTTGGATGTGTTGCTTATGCTCATGTTCCAGACACAGAGAGAAAGAAGCTGGACAAAAAGGCAGTGAAAGTTCGTTTCCTGGGATATGCAACCAATGCAAAAGGCTACCAAATGTGGGATGAGGAAAAAAAGAAAAATACTGATTCAACGAGATGTGGTCTTCAATGAAACAGATTTTAAATGCAAACAAAGTGAAAATGTTTGGGGAATGAAGTGACACTACACACAGGTGAAAGACAAACAAGTACTGAGGAGGCTGTCGCCAATGAGGCTGCAAAAGGAGATCAGCGGATCAGAAGACCTCCAAAGAGATATGGATTTGAGGAGTTTGCTGACGTAGTTACAGTTGACCGTTATGCAAACATCTGTTGTGTCACAGAACCAAATACACTGGAAGAGGCTATGTCAAGTCCAAATGCAAAGGAGTGGAAAGAAGCAGCTGATTTGGAATATGAGTCACTGCTGGAAAATTTGAAAGGAACTCTAAACCTGGGACTCAAATATCAAAGGACAGAAACAGGAACCTTGGTTGGGTATTCAGATGCTGATTGGGCAAGTGATCAGGACGATCGACATTCTACAACTGGAAACATCTTTCTACTTGCAGGAGGTGCAGTCAGTTGGCTTAGCAAGAAACAAGCAACAGTTGCACTTTCAACTGCAGAGGCTGAGTATATTGCTTTGAGCCAAGCTGCACAAGAAGGAATTTGGTTAAGACGACTACTAACTGAGCTTGGAATGGAGACCACAGCAACAGTGATTCTGGAGGACAATCAAGGAGCAATTGCAATCGCAAAAAATCCAATTGATCATGCAAGAACAAAGCACATAGACATTTGTTACCACTACATTCGTGAATGTGTGCAAAATGGACAAATCCAGCTGAAGTATTGCTGTACAGAAAAGATGAAGGCTGACATCTTAATCAAACCACTGCCTAGACAAAAGTTTGAGTATCTTAGAGAGAAGATTGGACTGTGTTCAGTTTAAAAAGGGTTATCATATACTTAACATGCCTGTATTATGCTTATGTTAAGATGTCAAGCTTATAACTGTAATGCAGAATAATAGTTTTGTCTAAGATGGACACAGTACATTTCTTTGTGCAAGTTCAAAACAAAAGAGAAAATGTTTTAATTTCTAGTAACACTGTGATATAGGGGCATATTTTTGGAGGGAAAGAAATAAGCAATGGCAGTCAAGTAAGTGAACTCCATGGTAAAATTAAGTGGGAGTGTTGTAATAGTAATTTTACAATGTATGTTGAAGGGATATTACTGCCCTCTGTTGGTGTGTCTGTGCATTACACTCAATAAAAGGATTTCGTTAAAAACATCAGTTATAGCATCATAGCATACTGATCACACCCAGCTTGTGTTCCAGTGGATGATGAGAGTCAAACCTTAAATACTGATCCATATGCGTAGGTTTACGGTACACATCAGCTTTTAAATGTCCCCCATTACTGATGGAAATCTCATAGTCTTGAAGACTAACCTGCCACTTTGCATATTCTTGCTGGTGAATTTGATGTGTTGGTCCACTGAGTTAATGTCAATTGTGGTACGTCCTGAGATTTGATTTTCACCCAGGTGTCATCCACATACCTGAACCAATGACTTGGTGGTGTTCCAGGGTAGGATAACGAAACCCTCTTTTCCATTTCTTCTATGTACAAGTTGGCCACAATGGGTGAAACTGGGGAACTCATGGCACACTCATGTTTCTGTCTGTAGTTGTCAAGTCAAGTGGCTTTTTTGTCATTCCAACCATGTGCAGTGGTGCAGTACACAGTGAAACGAGACAACGTTCCTCTAAGACCATGGTGCTACATATGACATATAACACACAATCAACATAGGACTACATAAAGTGAAATGTGCAAAGCATGCAAAAATTGCAGACAAAACAAGACAGTGCAACACCAGTGAGAACCGAACAATCTCTTACGAACTACCTCCAACGCTTCAGTGACTGGAACGCAAGTGAAGAGAGATGTAACATCATACGAGACCATTGTTTCACCTGTCTCCACCTGACATCTCTCACCTTCTCAGCAAAATCCAAGGTGTTCTGGATATGGTGTTCAAAGCTGCCTACCAACGGGTTGAGGATCGGAGCCAGAAACCTTGAGATGTTAGAGGTGACAGAGTCGATCATACAGACAATTGGTCTTAAAGGTACACCCTGTTTATGCATCTTTGGTAAACCATACAGACCATAGATTCCCCTGAGTATAGCCTGTAGTATTAGGTCCGGTCAATAGCATTGTCTTCGTCTAACTGCCTCGGACAGTCTATCACCCTCTTCCTGTAACCACTTCCTGGTTCTCATTTCAGGGGCTCATAAGTATTTTGACATGACAGTCTTTCTGGTTTAGCAAAACCCTGCACCTACCCTTGTCTGCTGGAAGGATGATAATGTTGTTGTCATTCCTAAGTGATGTGAGTGCCTTCCTCTACTCCATGCTGATGTTGGATGCTGGGGGCTTTGCATTGCTGAGAGAGGCAGAAACTTTCATTCATAGTTGCTCTGCTTCCACGTCTGCAATGTTGTTGTTTTGAATTGCTGTTTCTGTGGCTGTGATCAGTTCCATTAGATGGATTTGTCTCGGGGTCACAGCAAAGTTCAACCTATTTGCAAAGATGGTTTATTCTGCTTGGTTGAGTTGTCTGTCAGACAAATTTTTTACCCACTTATACACATCCTCGGTGTAGCATCCCTCCATCTGGCCCCTGAGGACACTCTTTGTATTTTGCTGTGGTTTGCAATGCACAACAAGTAAGTCAAACTTTGTAGCCATTCCCCAACTCTCTGTTTCCGTAAAAGGACTAGATGTTGTAGTCCCTGATAATGCATTGCTTTAAATGGCAAGAATCTTGAGGGATGGCTGTTATGAGGAAAGGCAGCCCAGAAACTTTACCAGCAGCACACATCGTTGTGTGCCTCAACTTTTGGTCTTTTACCCAAGCTAATCTGTCATTTTTTAGGGGGATTAGAGATCTGATCTAGATGATCATATTAAGATTTGGGACACATCGTCAGTAGTGGACCTTAGATTCATCGGGTGTTTCGGCCATTATCACTAGACACCCTCATCCAAGGAGGCCTTGCCAGGGTTGATCAGGCCCCGGAGTGCGTCACTGGTTTATGTTAAATTGTTATTTCTCTTATTCTTTCTTCTATTTAGTTTTCTACAGTTTATTTTCTCCTATCTATTCACTGCAACTGAGAAATAATACTTACCTCTTTAGCATTTATGGAGCCTCACTTCTTCAAAGGGATAGAAAAGGTGATAGAAGTAAGACAAAAGGGACAAGACAGGAGAGAGCAGAGAGGAGAGCTGGAAGGGTGGTGCCCGATCTGGCTTCCCACACCTCCCCGCCGGATCGGGCTGTACGCTCTACCTCCCCACTGCCTCTCAGAAAAGAGAAGAAGAGCAGAGGGGAGAAGAGCAGAATATTTTCTTTTCTCTCGCGGTTAGCTGACTGCCTTAGCTGCCCAAGTGATGTCAGCCCTTTTTAACCATAGCCAGTGACTGGTCCTCTCAGCAGTGTTAGCTAATTCTCTTATAGCCTGCCGTTGCGCCTGTCCTCTGATCCCAATCTCTCTAAGCAGTTTTGCTGTTGTACTGGCAACAAAGCCCCAGCGCCCCACTTCCACCGGGCACACCTTGATCTTCCAGCCTCTGTCCTCTGCCTCAGCTGCCAAGTTGGCATACGCTCTTACGCTCAAATGCTTCCTCAATTGCTTCCTCCCATGGTACCGTCAGTTCAATGACGTACGCAAGTTTTTGGGAGTTAGACCAAGGGACGAGGTCTGGTCACAGAGTAGTTGTTACGATCTTTGTGGGAAAAAATTAGCCTCTGATCCAAGTCCACTTGCATCTGCCAATCCCTGGCAACCTTCAACGGGCCCAGGTCCGTGGTTGAGGGGCTTGCCCTCGACTTGTCTCCCTCCCGGACAAATGTTGATGAAAGCCGACGATCCTCTTGGTTCGTGAAAGGTTGAGCATTGATGGATTTTCTTTTGTGCTCAACTTTCTCGGCTAGACACCTGAGGACCTGATTGTGTCTCCATGTGTATCTTCCCTGAGTAAGGCTAGTCCTACAACCAACCAAGATGTGCTTGAGTGTGGCTGGGACTGTACACAGGGGGCAGGATGGGTCCTTTCCAAACCACAGCTGGAGATTTATTGGCTCAGATGATGAAACTTAGTCTATTAGACTCCATTCCCCAGGTTTCAATCCATGAGAGTTTCCTCTTTTCCACACTCTCCCAATTAATCCAGCGACCCTGCTTGGCCAGCGCTACGGCTCTAGCATGTCTGGCTGAATCCTCCTGTCGACGCACCTCCTCCACCACCATTTTTTGACGTTCGGTTACAGATGCCTGTTGCCACCAAGGTGTTACTGCTCCAAGACCAAATCCTCCTGTGCCTTGTTGGACGTGACCCACCACGTCACGATGCTGAAGAGCAGATTTGGCCTGTAGCACAGATGTGGCTGGGGTCCACTTCATCCTTGTTGCTAGGGTGGGAGCAGTGCCTCTCACTATTGGGTCCCAGGAGTCCGTGAGTGACATCTTAAGCCTCACTTTTGCACATTTAAACTCCTCTACCAGACTAGGGATAGGCAATGACAGTATCCTGACGCTATACAGTCCGACGCTGCTGAGGCATTTGGGAAGTCCGAGCCACTTCTTAACGTAGGAGCTCACTAGCCTCTCTAGTTGATTGGCATGGTTGAGTGAGACCTTGTACATTGTCAAAGGCCACAGTAGTCTGGGTAATAACCCAAACTGGAAGCACCAGAGCTTCAGTTTCCCTGGAGATGCTGCGAGATTTACTTGGCTTAAACTCCATTCTTGCCCATTCTATGTTTTCCTGGAGCTTCTGTAGCAATCGCCTAGTACATGGTTTTGTTGTTGTAATGATGGTCATGTCATCCATGTAGGCTCTAATGGGAGGAAGCCGAAGGCCACTCTTGAGTCTCTCACTTCCCACTACCCACCGAGATGCCCACATGACCAACTCTGTTGCCATGATAAATGCCAGAGGGGAAATCGTGCAGCCTGCCATAACTCCAATTCCCAGGTGCTGCCAGGCTGTGGTGGTGTTCTCAGCTGTCACACAAAACTGTAAATCCTGAAAGTAGGTCTTGACCAGTCCTGTGATGTGGTTTGGTACACTGAAATAGTTGAAGGCCATCCACAAGATCTCGTGCGGAACTGACCCAAAGGCGTTGGCAAGGTCTAAAAAAGACCACGTGAAGGTCTCTTTGTTCTTTCTTGGCAGTTTGAATCTGGTGCCAGATGACGCTGGCATGTTCCAGGCATCCCGAGAAGCCCCGGATGCCGGCCTTCTGGACTGATGTGTCAATATAGTTGTTTCTTTGCAGGAAAGTAGATAGTCTTTGGGCCAAGACACTGAAGAAGATCTTTCCCTCTATGTTTAGCAGGCTGATCTGGTGAAACTGGCTGATGGATGAGGAGTTCTTCTCCTTAGGGATCAGAATACCTCCTGCTCTTCGCCAAGCCTTTGGAATCACTCCTTTCTGCCACGCTAGCTTCATCAGCTTCCAAAAGTATTTGAGGACTCGTGGGGTGTTTTTATAGAGCCTATATGAGATGCCATTAGGTCCTGGAGCCGATGCTGCTCTTGCCTGCTTCACTACCTTCTCTGCTTCACTCCATGTAGGTGGTCTTATGTCCATTTGGTGTTCAGGTGCCTGGATAGGCAGCATATCACTCGGAATAGTAACTGGCTCATGCCTCCGATGCTCAGAATAAGTTTTCCTCAGATGATCTTCCAGGTCTTTTATGGGCATTTTGAGGCACCCGCTCGTCTCTTCGACAAAAAGGCCCTTAACAAAGTTGTATGGGTATGGGCTTTGTAGAAAAGGGTCCTTGTCCGTCCTTTCTTCTTATGTTGTCGTTTGAGGTGTTCTGCTCTTCGCAGCTTAGTAAGTTGTTGCCTTATTTCCTCCTACAGGGCAGTGAGTCCCTCCCTTTCTGTCTCATGGGCCCTCCTCCACTGCTTCCTCAGTTGTCTTCTCTCTTTCACTAATCTGTCAATTTCCCACTGTCTCCTGGACTTTCACTGGTTTAAAGGGCCTTTCTGATGTCTCTCAGTCTTGTTCTTTACCCCCAAATCGCTCAGCCCCATAGCTGTAGTTCCCAGGTTCTCCAACTTCCTTTCAACTGGGCCCTTTTGTTGATCTAGTATAAGAGCCAGTTCCGAGTCAATAGTTTCCCACTCTCTTTTCTCACTGGATCTGGGCCACAGAATCTGATCTTTCCTACCTTCCATCTTCCTTTCCCTTGCTGGTAGTGGTTGGCTAGACTCAGTGTTGGAAGCCAGATGAGCTCTGGGCTGGATGATGGTGTTGATTGTGGCTGGCTTACATCTGTACAGAAATGTGTTGCTAGCTGTTGGTGGCTAAACTCCAAGCTAGGGGCTGATTTTAAATGGCCGGGCCCTGGGCTAGAATCTAATATCGGGTGTGGCTGGCTAAGCTCTAGACTGAGAACTGCTGCTGGCTGGATTTGACTGAGTTCAAATCTGGAGACTATGGGGGAGTCTGTACGACAATGAACTTCGATCGGGGTGCTGATACCCTGAGGACTGTGGGGATTCTCCTGCCTCTAGGCTTCAATCAACTCATTTGACTTACTTCTTAAAAAGTATGTGTCAATGCGAGGCCCCTTTCTCAGCTCGCTGAGGCACTTCTTCCTGCCTTGGTGGATTTTAATCAGTTGTTAGTTTTGACCAGCCACAAATGCAGTTCTGCAGCTTTTTTCCTACCATCATTGATGGTCCATTATTTGCAATGCTGGTTGATCTACTCATCGTTGGTACCATTCCGTGGTTCGTTGCTACTAAATCTGTCCGGAAAGGGTCTTCTTCTGCCCCTGCTCTCGCAGACCCTCGGGGTATCTTCTCCTTTGAGATTTCTGTAGCAATATTGGGTGTACCCAAGTCCTGCTGGTATGAGGCGCTAACCCACACCAGCCCCATTAGGGTCTATTTCCTCCTGTCAGCAGTCTTTCCAGGCTGTCATCTGGTCTTTCCCTGATTGTCAGCTGCCCTTTTGCAGCGGTCACTGGATCACTCCAGAGTTCTGGAGTAACTCTGCCAAATGATACAGGCATGAAGCATATATATTAACATCAAAGTTTATTTTGGCTTTTGGCCCACAGCAGCAAACACTGACTATTATTTAAGACTATGATCATGTTTAATATGAGCATTCATCATCGCATGGAGAAAGGATTCAGACGCCTTTTTCATTTTGTACAATTTTAAATTGGTGAACTTGCCAATTTAGTCTAACAAAATGGAAAAGAAAATCTGAATTCTTTGCACTAAATCATGGCAATACATCTTATTTAACTATTTATAAGATGCCTTGATCATACATCATAGCAACTGTGACATCACCTTATTGTTAATGCCTGTTTTCCAAACTTCAATGCCAATCATCTTTTTTTAACCTGACTTGATGAGAGAGGTGGATTCCATATGGTAGAAACTTGTAAATGACATGCTAGCCCTGCCCCAAACCTTGCTTTATCATCCTTTTTGACTAATGGGAACCAGAATTTACAAAATAAACAGTAAAACTTGAAACCAGCAACTGAGATCATAAATTGATCAGAAACGTTTTTAAGGAGGTGATACAATAAGACACCAGAAAGGCTATTTTCTGATAGAGTTTATTCTACTGGACTTTTTGTATCAGTTACTCCCTGTAGGGCATTTCAGGTGTTTATGTTCTGGACTGGCTTACCCTTTTCAGGTCAACAATTTCCATCTTTTCTTAAAGTCTATGATCTTGATTGGCCAACTGAATTGAATAGATATTCAAAAACCTATTGTATGGCAAGCTTAAAAAAGCATAACAAAAAGGGAATATCATCCCCACAAATAAACACACAAATGATTCATAAACAGAACTGATTTGTTTATTCTTTCAAATTTATTAGATATTTTGTTATGTTCCATTGTCTAGACCTTCTGTCACAGCTTGGAAGCTGTGGGAAAAAAGAACTAATTTTTATTACATTCACTACTAATTCCCCTGAATTTTGCCTTAAAAGAAAAGACTGAATACACTGTGAATCTTTGTCTTTCAAAAACAAACAAAAAGAAAACAGAAAAAAAAAAACAACAGTAGATTTTGCAGATGCTTTTTCATGATTACAATAAAGAAAACAGTATTTTGGACTCCGTCTGTTCCCTAACCTTCTATCCCTCCCCTCACAGTCATACCTGGTATCAGTGGTAATGCTACAAAAGGCGACTCCCGTCATCAAACTCACTCAGGCTTTTCACTCCTCGTCATATAATTCAGAGGTCAAGCTGAATGGAGCTGGATTTTGGGAGAGGCCACCCTTTAAAGGAAACTTCCTTCTTGTGTGATGCAATTCAAGAGTTTCTTAAAAGCATCAATAGATCAAACCGAGAGAAAAGAGCATGCAAATTAGCCGTTTTGTTAAACCTATTTGTCCTCGTACTGGTGATTTAACAGGTCCATGTCATGCTTGTACAGGTGTGAAACATGCCAGTGCTCCCGGAGTTAGGAACATCCTGCAAAATCTATCCCTTTATCTGTGTAGCTGTACATTCATAGGCATGGATGAGGTACAGTTCAACACGTGAACAGTTTGCTCTGCTTTAGCAGCATGCTATCCACAAAGCTGTTATGTGCTCCACTGACATTCCAACTTCCTTAGAGTTACTTGTAGCAGTACAGTATTAAATGATAAACCTGACAATGCTGATGAGCGCTTTATCTGTAAAATCGGGCCTTTTATAAAGTACACTTAAAGGCTCTCTTTTACCTGTTAAACAAAAACACACAGAGATAGGTTCTATCAAAACCTACAAATTCTGAGACACACACACACACACACACACACACACACACACACACACACAACTGATCAAAAGCCTTAACCAAACTATGTCATGATTATAAAAAACATCCTAAATATTTTACATTGAGCCTGACCTTATCTGTGTTAACTTCAATATATATAAAAAAACCCCCAAACAAAACAAAAAACTCAGCTCGTGCTGTGATACACTGCTCTAACCTCAAGTCAATGCAGCCAGAAAAAAAAAAAAAAAAGTTTGTGACAGAGGAAAGTGACCCACCCATTTTCTAGACGAGGCTCTGACTAGTTCACTGCAAGAGTCAAATTTACAGTGCGACCTCATACTATACTACTTTCTTGTAGTTAGTTAACTTAGGTGAAAAGCTTTAAAAAAAAAAGAAAAAAAAAGAAAAAGAAAAAGTAATTGTGTGTGTGGGTGGGTGGACAAAAAAAACAAAAACTAAGCTAATCCACATCTGTAACAAACATGGCAGATCTGCCTGGACCCATTTGTTCTGTCAGTAGAGTGGAAACAGTAGTTTGAGAAAGATATATTAAAAAAAAAAAAAAAACTACCTTGATTCATGCACGCAGCAGCGCACAGACACTCATCCTCATTTAAATCTAAAACAGAAAATTTAAAAAAAAAAAAAAAAAAAGCTTTTGGGGAGGTTTGACAGCCCTCCAGTTAAAGCCCTAGCCAAGGAGAAAGGCCATGCAGCGACAGCATGAGGCAAAGTTCAAGAGGCTGCTGGTGGTGTGAGAGCACTCAGAAGCCTTGATCTTATGCTGAACGTTAACCATCTCAGTCCCCAGAGTGACAGTCTTAAGAGTGAAGGCAGTTAAAAACACAAACAAGCACACAGATGCGCACGCTAACACACAGGTGTAAAGTACATACTCTCCTGGAGGGTGCTGACTTGCCCTCTACACAACACACACAACACGCACTGCAGCGGCTGTAGACATGCAGCGACAGTTTAAAAGTGAGGAGTTGCTGTTGTCCACATGCACTTGTGTCGAAGAAAGGGGTGGGCAACAATAAATTACCCATCATGCATGAGCATTATTTTTGCTTTTAAACCATAAAAAATAGGCATGGATCTGCCTGAGAATTCAAAATAAAGAAAAACAAAAAAAAGCCAGACATAGTGGGCCAGTGGAACGAGGGCAGAGAATCGAGAAAAACCTTTTACCAGGACAAGTATATCGACAATACTGAGGGGAGAGACGAGGTTTAAAGTAGAGACAGACAGTTATAATACAAGGAGAAGGTGGGGAATTCAATGGTCCTGCTTCAATCATCTCATAGAAATTTGTGTGGGAACGTGTAGCTAAAAACATTCTAATGAATTTAAAAGGCTTGACTTTGTGAGTCACCATTTACACACCTGGATAAAAACAAAGCCCATTGGAATAATCAACTAACAATTACATATCAGGCAATTTACGATCTGTGCAAAGTTTTTTTTTTCTTTTTATATGAATGCAAAACCTTTTTTCTTTTTTTTTGTTTTGTTCTTTTTTTGATTTTTTTTGCTTTGTTTTTCTTCTCTGAGTGAACAGGAGGCTTGTGACTGGGGGTAGGATCTGTACAGTACTGTTAACCAATCATTTCAAACCCCCCAATGAATCATGTGAGACAGGAAGCGAAGAGGCGACAATCAGGGCCATTTCCTCAGCGTGGTGGACATGTCTCTGATGACATCATCGTGACAGGGTTTGGTTGATTTGCCTCATTGCTCATGAGCAGCACTGGTGCCTCGAATCGGACCTGTTTTACGCAGCTGAATGAAAAAGAAAAGGCAGTAGTCAGCTTGTGTGTTGAATCTGTGGAAAAAGTCAAGTGATGCTTAAACTGTTTTTTTTTAAAATAACTCTTTTTTAAAAAACAAAACAAAACACAGATAACATTAGAAAATGAACATTTTGCCCCACTATAGTTCACATTTTTTTAGTTCAATATACACAAACTGGACCTAAATGAGAGGCAGAAAAGTGACACATGGCTAAGCCAAACACAAAAGAATTCTCTTTGCCAAACTGTTGATGTTTTAAGTCTGTTAGTAAAGAGCAATGTGCATGCAGCAGACTTCCAAAACTCAAAGAAAAAAACAACAATAAGCATCACAAACACAAAACATGAGGAGGAAAAATGAAAGTGTCTGACGTGAAGGTGTGGGAGCTGAAAGAAAATCTTAAAATGTGAGCGAAAATGACAAACAGTAGCAGGCAGGAGGGGGAAAATGAAAGTGATCACAAACCTGTTCCTTATCTTATCATTTAAGGTTTTTACATACAATGTTTAAAATGCATTGGTCATATCACTTGGGCTGGTGAGAGAGTAGAGATGAGTGAGATATTGAGAGGAATCTCTGTCTTACATGAATCTGTTGTAAACCCTGTTGTTTTACTCATAACTTTCACTTATTACCTTTCGTTACCCCCATCTACAGAGGTTCAAATTATATTGCATTACATTCAGAGACATAACTACTTGTATAGCAGTTGTGTCAATTTCAACAGAAATATGTCTTAAAAATACATCCCACCCACTAAAACATTACAAAATATGCTCAATAATTAGATTAAAGTATTTAGAATACAAATATTTGATTAAAAATGATTAAATTAAATTCAAATTTGATTAAAATCTGAAAAATTGCCTAAGAGAGGACTGTAAATCTGTCTTTGTGGAGTGGGCTTGTGAACATCCTGCCATCATTAACAGACGGTTGCTGTTAAATTATTTCAGACCTAAATGGACTCCCATTGGGTCTAAGCATTTGAGAGTTTTATTTTGAAGAAAAGCTACAACCATTAAGCTAGCTAATATATGTGATTAGCCTGCTGTTATTAAGTGTCATAAAACATAAAATTACTGAAAAGAAGAAAAAACTCCAAACATTATTAATATGTTTTGCAATTTTTCAGCTGACAGCAGCCTACTTATATTCCAATTACAACATGTTCTGTCTCTCTGAGTGACATATCCATCTACCTGGTATAGCTGGCTTTACCAGGTAGATGGATATGTCACTCAGAGGTACCTACTGCCCCTGGTAGTGCTGCTGAATATAATTAAGAATCCTCAGCGACAGCCTTAACGCTCATTCTAGTTTTAGTCCTCGGAAAGTTTTGTTTTGTTTTTTTGAAGACCTAAAATGTTTAGATGATTGTCACGAATACAAAAAGATAATAAAGAACTGAAATCCACACATTTGAAAAAAAAAAAAAAAAAAAAAGAGATAAAGGGATAAAAGGAGAGGAAGGTTAGAATGAAAAAATTACACTGGGATATAAAAGTGTAAGAGACAAGAGAACACTGGATGGTTCCAGATATAGGTTAAAAACACGAGGACGACAGCAGCCTGAAGCCATGGAGTGGAGACTGATCCATGCAGTGTAACCATCACTCATGATGAAACTTACTCAGCCTGCCTCTAGTGTCAGACCTACAGCGACGGGGTTCTACTCATCTGTGGCACAGGTGCCTCGCACATCTCCTTTCTGACGCATCTAATGTGAAATTCAGGAGCAAAAGGGTTAAATCGCGAACATGAATCATGTTGTGTCCTCTCCAACAGCCCGGTCAAAACATTATTTCAAACCATTACCACAGATCTCCAAACATTTCTAAATATGAAGACGACTGTATGTAATTTAAACTTTATTAACTACCCCGCGACAAGGGTAGTTATTCCAGATTGGATTCTATTTGAGTTAATTACCTCCTCAAGCTCTTTTTGAGTCTCCTCTTCCATCCGCCTGATGTCCTCCATGGTCAAACCCACCCATTTGTCAATCCAACAGAACAACTGGCGATGGAAGTTGGTGAAAATACGCTTTTCTTGCTGTGGAAAACAGACAGAAACTTAAATGAAAAAAAGAATACTTTAAAGGTTTTACAGCGCTGAAAGACAGATTTTCCAAAATACAGAAGTGCTTTAGTGACCAGCAGCAAGAAAGATTTGTTTCCTTCATGTCTTTATGTCACATTCATCACACTTGTGTAAAACACAAGCCACACTCAACTCTAGCATGGAAAGATAGGACATGAATTGTAAAGCTCATCATGACAATAATGTCATGATGATAATGTTTTTTTAATTAAAAAGAAAGTAGTGGTAAATGGTAAATGGCCTGTATTTATATAGCGCTTTACTAGTCCCTAAGGACCCCAAAGCGCTTTACATATCCAGACATCCACCCATTCACACACACATTCACACACTGGTGATGGCAAGCTACATTGTAGCCACAGCCACCCTGGGGCGCACTGACAGAGGCGAGGCTGCCGAACACTGGCGCCACCGGGCCCTCTGACCACCACCAGTAGGCAACGGGTGAAGTGTCTTGCCCAAGGACACAACGACCGAGACTGTCCAAGCTGGGGCTCGAACCGGCAACCTTCCGATTACAAGGCGAACTCCCAACTCTTGAGCCACGATCGCCCCCCAGTGTACCTCAGTGACCTTAAAATACTTATAAAGACTATATAAGACTTCTCTCATCTGATGAGAGAGGAGAGCATACGTTACCCTGTGGATGAAGTTTTCCACTTTGGTCTGCAGACCCCACCATTTGAACTTGACAGTGACCAGTTTGTATGCACACATGTAAGGACAATCTGCCTTCAGCTCACTCTGCAAAGAGCACACAGGAAAAGCATTGATAAATAAACACAGGATTAGGATTAAGAAAGTAAAGGACAAACATGAGTAAGATTCTGTGTCCATGTCTGGTACCTTCCATTCAGGTCCTAAAGGTCCTCTGTCTGTTTTGGCCGAGTGAAAAAGCGCAGGGTCTTCTTCTGGCTTATAGTCCTGCAGGAGAGCCAAAGAAAAAGAAATCTTTAAATCTTGCAGAACATCAACTTGTCTGCTGGAGGAGCACAGAGAAGTCAGTAAACAACTTCCCTCATGAGTTTGTAATTGTCAACACTGATTCAAGATCCCGGCACGATACTACACAGACTAGAGCCCAACTTTTTTTCCAGACCAATGTGATATTTGGTGATTAAAAATCTGATATCCCTGAAATTACTTCTTTAAGCTGGGCATACACTGCAATTTTTTCAGTCGCGTTATTCAGCTCCTGCTCAAACTGTACAATTGACTCGCAGGGGTTAGAAGTTTGTAGGTCACGATGCAGGGTTTCACACTATACGGCCCAATGCTCTGATGCAGTGTGAGTGCTCACACTGTGCGTCCATAACATGAAGGTTATAACACTAAATCTGTCTCTCGCTCTCCCTCTGTCTTTCATTCACACTGACATGCACACCACCACCATCAACTTTGCTAAATTGCTAATGAAAAACATTAATCAGGCAGCTGTGATTGAGCAGCAATGTCCATCCAACTATTTTCATGGTTGTTGCGGTCGTGATAATTTTGTGAGGCCACATCGAAAAGGCTCAGATGAGCTTGCCAAAGTTCTACAAGTTGTGCTTTCATCGCTTGTGTCCAGATCAAACGCTGCACTGCTGTGCTGCTCCATTTTTCACTTTCATTTCTGTGTTTGCGCGTGCGCAGTGTGAGAGGATGCAGTGACACCCTCACGACGGCCGACAGGATTTGATTTTTTTTTTGATTTTCTTATTTCTTATGACCAAACGATTGATGATTGGGAGCTGGTCGTGAGGGGTTAATCGCTTCTCGTTACCCTATGTATACTACATGATGCACAACACACGATGAAGGCGAAACTCGGGCTGATCACCAAAATGGTCACACAACTGAAAAATCGGCTCAAAATGGGCCAAAAATCACACAGTGTATGCCCAGCATTACTCTCTACCCAGCTTTGCGAGTTGGTTGTTCTGTTTGTGGTGATCTAAATGTGTTGTCAAAAAAGAAGTTGCAGAGTCCTCTCTAGTGGATAAACTATGAAATATCAACACTGAGTATTAAAGGGTGCTGTTCCTGTCTCTTTTTTACAGTTTTAATTTTCATTTCTTGGTCATAAATCCAGACACAAATATATCAGTTAAACTGCCAATAAAGGCCGCTATATCACCCTGACAATATATCGACACTGACGAAGAGTAACAATCTCTCTCTCTGTTACATGCCCTAAATCTTGTTGTCTCAGTCACACTGAATTCAGCCTACCCTTTCAGCAGAGTTGTAACAGAGCTGTAACACTGAAGAAGAGCAAGAACGTATCTCTGTTACATACCCTAAATCCTGAGCTCAAGGTTTACTGTGCTGTTTTAATCCATCAGCTTTGTTGGGAAAGTGTGGCGAATAGCTGGAGCAGATGGACATTTAGATTAAGCCTTGACCTCCACACTGATCCACTTAAGTCATTACTGTACAGGAGTCAGTATAAGAAACACTGGGACAATCGAGATCCACCTCAATGACAATGCCTTAATACCACCTTTAAAATTTTAAACCACAAGTACAATGATTTATGTTCTAACTGATGGCCCAATGGATTACTGAGCTGCTCCAAAAGACAGATTTATAGTTTATTTAATAACAAAAACTATAAGGGCATTCCTTTCAAGTCAGACTGTGACAAAATGTTGTTGATCCACAGAAGCAAAAGTCATAGATTATAGTCACACAAAAGACAATTGAATAGATTATGCAGAGAGAAAATAATAAAACCATCTACTGGGATACTGTGATAGCAGTAATAGGAATTTTAACAGGAACATTTTACATTGACAGATCTTTCTAAATAAAATGCTCTGTGCTGCACTACAGAGTCATTTACTGCCTTAATGGATTTGGTAAAAATTAGCTGCTGACATCCCTTATTCATGCCCCAAGTGTCGAAGCTGATGGAGGCCACCATCTGAACGACAGCGATATTCACTGCAAACAGTGCTGACACAAAAGACATTTGGTCAGAGAGCAAGCAGGGTGACAAATACTCACAAGGATGTGTGATTATAAAAATTGTCAATCAACTGCTTATTAAATTATCCATAAAAAGGTATCTTTTGTAATTAGCCTATGCAAATTTATACTCAAACTGCCACCACCAGGGGGTCTATTTAACCAACGCGATACTTGAAATGTGTCCAGATGTGTAAAGCAAGATTTCTAGTAGAGTAGAAAGGGCACGTTCACTGTCGCTGTACTCCAGGGACTACTTGTCTGCGGTGGTGAGCTCTGCTGTCAGACGGAAGCAGTGTGCAAAGTATCTTCTAGTCAAAGGAGTTTGCGAAGAAAAAGCGTCTGGACTTCTTTAAGTTGCCTGAAGACGTTTCACCTCTCATCCGAGAAGCTTCTTCAGTTCTAAGGTCAAATGGCCGAGAGTCCCAGATTTAAACTCAGTGGGAGTATCCCCAAGGAGGGACAAAGGACCCCTGGTGATCCTCTAATCACATGCGCCCAGGTGTGGCGGGTGTGGGACCTAATCACCAAACCCGAAACCCTGGCTGATTAGGTCCCACACCCGCTTTCACACCTGGGCGCATGTGATTAGAGGATCACCAGGGGTCCTTTGTCCCTCCTTGGGGGATACTCCCACTGAGTTTAAATCTGGGACTCTCGCCATTTGACCTTAGAACTGAAGAAGCTCGGATGAGAGGTGAAACGCCTTCAAGCAACTTAAAGAAGTCCAGACGCTTTTTCTTCGCAAACTCCTTTGACTACGATGACCTGGATGACTGAGAACCTTCACAGACAAAGTATCTTCTACAACCAGTTTGTGGGCCACTCTTGCTCATGTTGTTGTTGATCCATAAGCCAGCCGCAAAGGAGATCAAAGCTATAGCATACAAAGAGCTGAAGTGAAACCGAGTGTTAAAAACGATGAAAAGTGTCACTGCAACCTCTGTCCTTGCTTTTCATGCTTTACGTTTCTTTTCCTCCAGTTCTGCTGTTTCTGGTGAACTATCGCTCCCTGCTCTATTGCGGTCCACTTGTCAGCCAATCAACATTTGTCTGTCGCATATGCCATCTGCTTCTAGCGATGCGGAGTCAGGATCTTGGAGCCCCTGTCTCCAACTGAAAAGTTTATGCAGAGGAACACATTTGCGGGACTATTAACTCCACTTTATGCTATTCTTAGCACCAACTGTTTCCTGAGAGGCTTTGACTTTTGCCTTTCCGCCGCTGTATATAAGACTGTGCTCTTTTCTTCGTTAAATAAAGGACCATCATTTGGTTAAAAACTGCTATTACTGGTATTCAAAGTATAGCTAAGTTTCACTAAATTCCAAAGTGAAAATCTGTAGCATATTAACAAATTCCTCACTCTATTTTCTTTGAGTCACTCCTAGGGATGGGTACCGGTATCTGGTGCCATAGTTCTGACATAAACGGTAGTAACCAGACCAAAAAGCAGCACACATTTCGGTGCTTTTTTTTTCTTGAGATGTCATACACTTTGGATTCTAGCCAATCATTTTACCTTTCCAAGGATAGTAGGCGGGCCCAGGTGCGTACGTTCTTTTAGAGCAGAGCTACAGATTAAAAATGCCCAAGGCGAAGCAGTCAAAAGTCTTGCTTTACTTCACAGCAAAAGATGCAAACTCAGCAGCCTGCAACAAGTGCTTTAAGGTGATACTGTGCAAAGAAGGTAACACCTCAAATCTGATGAAACACCTGGCGACGCATAGTGTTTTTTTAAAAGCCGAGAAATGCACCGTATTTGATAGCTTGCTGCAAGACCTCACGCCGAGCACATCTACTGCGGGTGTGGTGTTATCGGACCCGGAGTTAGCAACATCCCCCAAGAACCCGAAGAGTAGAGTCCTGGCCCCTAGCCCTGCCAGTGTAGCAGAAATGATGACGGATGACGATGGGAGCAGCAGCAGTTCTTCTCTGGGTGAGTAGCTTAATGTTGTTCGTGTGTAATTTACATTGAGTAGGCTAACCATGTTATTAAATTAATGCAAGTAAGGTGAACTAGCAAACACCGTCGTAGTTACATGCAGCTGTCTTCTTGTTTGATGGAGTGATACCATATATGCCCTATAGCTGCAGAAAAGGCTAACATTGTTATCTTTTTACAAAAAAAAAACCCCAGCTAAACATGAGAGGTTTTAGGACAAAGTTTGTGTTTTCCATTGTTTATGTACCTGTTCCAACCAAAGGAGGTATGTTGTATCAACAGAAAAGGCTAACTTGGTTATCATTTTGCAGAAAAAAAAGAGACTGCTAAAAATAAAAACATAAGAGGTTTTTTGGACAAAGTTTGTGTTCTCCTTTCTTTAAGCACCGGTTTGAGCACCGTTTAAGCACCGGCACCATTTCAAAAGTACCGGTTTGGCACCGGTATTGGATAAAACCTAAACGATACCCATCCCTAGTCACTCCTTCACATGTCTGACAAATGGCTGCTCCAGCACTGCTTACTCTGATTGCAGGCTTGGTGTAGGCTCAGACCGCATTACACTATGCTGTAATACGTAAATGTTGAGTGTCAAGTGACAGAGGTTAGTGTGTATGCAGGAATGAATGTAAAACCATATGCTTGACTGTGTTTTTGCACTTTTGGACATATAAACTTGTCTTTAATGTGTGGTTTTATTCAATTAAATTAAATTTATTTATAAAGTGCCAATTCACAACAATGTTTGCCTTCAGGTGTTCAAACTGTAAATCACTTTCTCAAATGTTATTACTATTGTTATCATTCAAGTTTATGAAAATATAACGGCAAAATGCAACAATCCTGTAAGTAGGGTTGGGCCATATTATACCGTTCATGGTAATACCGGTATAATGTTAGGCAATGATAAGAAAATGAAATATCGCGAGAGAATATGGATAAAACGCGCATGCGCGCAGTGCCTTTGTTTTCATACGCACATGGCGGAAAAAGCATGACCGCAACGGAGAATGAGAAGGGCAAAAGCGGATTGTTGAATGAAACAGATGAACCAGAATTGGTTTGTAAAAATGGTGCAACTTCAGTGGTGTGGAACTGGTTTGGTTTTTGTCCGGCGCTCAAAAATCTGTTAAAAAATGTTTTAGTGCGACTTTGGTAAGCTGCGAAGCTGCACCGTTTGATGGATTGTCGGAGCATTACGGCTACCGTAGTAAGGAGCCTCGCGGAGTGATACGAACTGTGCTTCAACATAATATTACCGTATTGTGTGTGTATAAGGACCCCAAAATGGCACCTGTTAAGAGACATGTGTATGAAGCGGATTTTAAACTCAAGGCTATCAGTCATGCAGTAGAACATGGGAATAGAGCAGCTGCGAGAGAATTCAGCATTAATGAACCAATGGTACAGAAATGGAGGAAGCAAGAAGAATGAGTTGAGTAAAGTTAGACTTATCTGACTGTTTTTTACTGCAGTTTCATGTTGCAAAGCACCTCTTTTTAACTTTTGTGGATATTATACATGGTTATGCTCAGGATATGTCAGGCCATTTCCACTGGAAATGCCTTTTGGTTAAACTGTCAGCAAGGAATTTGCATTTCCACTGTTAAATTTTTATATAGCTTTAATGCATATAAAAAACAGCTTCTTGTTTAAGTGAAAATAAATTGATGGGGGTTCTTTTGCACTAATAAAGTTGTGGAGTTGTAAAGTATTTTGTCTCGCATCAATTATATCGTCAGTTATATTGTTATCGCAAATTTTCAAATATATATCTCGTGATAAATATTCTTGGTCATATTGCCCTGCCCTACCTGTAAGTAAGGAAATCCTGCACAAAGTAATTTATCTGGTGAGCTGATCATCACAACACACAGAGCATGTGATAATCAAATGAATGTTACCATGGTGATCCAGCCAGGTAAAAAGAGAACCACCTTTGTGACTCTAAAAATGTTGGTACCTGGCAAACCAATCTATCTTCATAGTACAGCCCTCAGGTAATATACTCCTGTTTGTGCTCTTAGTGATCCTTAAATTGGATTTTGTTGTAGACATAAACAGGTTAAAGAACTTATTTTTTTAGTGAAGTGAAACTCAGTATTGATGGACACCTAATGGACCTACTCTTCTGGGTCCCTTTCAGATATACTTTGAAAGCAATCAGCATTCAAACTATGCAGAGTCTATCACTCTGTTGCCTTCTCTTGAAGGTCCACACACAAAAGCATCTCATAGCCCCTGTGTAGGTTAAATTCCCACAGTCATATTTTCTGTGGAGGCGGAGAGCAAATGGAATGTGAAAAAAGCAGCCTTAAGGCTGAAAACAGATTAATTCAAAGCTTTGTAAATTAGAAATGGACTGGTATTGCTATACTCAAAGACTTGTAAGAACACTCAAAGAGCTTTTTACAAGTCTCATTCACCCAATCACACACACATCCATATAAGTGATTTTTATTATTTACTCAAGCACTCTTTTAACATGTACACACAGTCACACTAAAATGAATACATACAGGCAAACTCTGAATTCAGCATCTTGCCCAAAGATACTTTGACATGCAGAGTAGAGTAGCCAGGGATCAAGCCACTAACCTTCCGACTAGGGCTGCACAATTTTGCATAAAATGAGAATCACAATTTTTTTGCTTAGAATTGAGATCACGATTCTCTCACGATTTTCTTTTCCAGTATAAATATTTATTGCACTTATTAACTGCACATCAACTTCATAACAGTTGAGACTGAACATAAAAACAATAAATGTCTCACATTTTGTCGTTGCCGCAAAATGTTGTACTGCTTGTAATTCCGTTTCCACCGTTGCTCGACACTGCGTGTATAGAGCAGGTAGTGCAACATTTGAAAAATAGTTGCGAGACGGCACTGTGTAGCGTTTGTCTAGGGTGTTGATCATTTTCCTAAATCCCTCGTTTCACAGTGTTGATGGGAGCCATATCTTTAGCCAGGTGATAAGTGATAGCCTCCGTAATTTCTTTGTGCCTGCGGGAGTTCGACGGTATGGGGAAGCGCTGTATAAGGTTCCCGTTATTGATGTTTGGGTGGTTGACCGGGACGGATTTTCTCCTGTCACTTTCTTGGCCTTTACAGCTTCGTCATCTCTCACGTGCTCTCCGTTGTTTTATCCCTGCCAATTTTAGCAACCAGCTGGCTTCTGTATCACGTGGTATAAGGCTCCGCCCTTGTCATTTGTTGCGCAGGAAGAGTGAGCGCTTGTTTTCATGCAGATTATGTCCCGGATCAAAATGCGGTACAATCGTCATCTTTTTTTTTTCTTTTTTTTAAAATCGTTGTCATTTGGAAATGAGATCGCACATAAGTATGAATTGAGATCGCGATTTTCTAACGATTAATGGTGCAGCCCTACTTCCGACCCACTCAAACTCCTGAGGCACAGCTGTTTTACTTGCATAAGCAACTTTAAATACATAATTGTCTAATTCAAAAAAACATAAAGCCCTCACTTTTTAGAAATGTGTTCCAGCAAAAATATTGTCCTGTATTCAGGTCTATTAAACTTTTTTTTTTTTTACTTCTTAAGGTGTGGCTTATAGCAGGTCTTCATTAAACATCATCCATAATCAAGACTCACCCCTGGGGCCACTTCTTCTTTGTTTGCAATATCTATGGGTACAACCTCGACAGTCCTCCACGTCTGCTCATCCAGTTCATGGACCTGCATAAAGAAAACATAAAGCAGAAACACTTCAGCGCAAAACAGGGACAAAAAGAGGCATTTGTTTTTCATTCAAATTTGTTGAGTATAAATCAAATCACATGCAAATTCAGAACCGCCAGGTGAACTCTAACTTGGACCCTTCTATCATGCAAGTGTATGACAGAAAGATTCATCAACATAAGGCTGCCCAGCCTGTGTTTTGTGGCTTTTAAATAGGAGCCTGTATCTCAACATAGGGACATAAAAATCATGGACATTTCTCAGGTGTCTAAACATTTACTTCAACCTGCACTATCCAGCATTTCTCAATATTATATAGATTTTCCTTCCCCCTCTCATTTGACAGAATTTTAATGCACTGCTGGGATACAGCCAGCATTCCCTTTCACTTACATTTTCTACTGTTCCCATGTCAGGTTTGTGCCAGGTCTCGATCTTAATCATGAAGTCATCCTTCATGTACTCATTCTGAAAAGCAGGAGACAAATAACATTCTTTATATGTTGAAGTGAAGCAATGACAGGCTGTCACTCAGAAGTCAGGCAGGTCCCCTACACTGACAGCTACAGCTGATCTTGGCTGGTACCAACAACACTATGAATGGAAGGTTGTGAGACGTAAAACCTGCAGCTAAATCCAATTAACCAATCAGACTAAAGCAACATTGGTGATGCTATACCACTCAGCTCTGGTCTATTTTTAATATTAGTAACACTAGTTAGCTTGCCAGTAATCTAAAGCAATTCTGGGCTCTGAACTTCGAACATCAAAAGGACAGAGAAACAAATATCAAGGAACAGGGAGTGGATCAAATACTTTTGGCATACGTTGATGAGTGTCTGTTGCATACATAAAGTAATATCTGTTTATTTTATGCAAATGCAAACTGGCCTTATAAAATTAAACAAATATGTCAATGAAAATTGTAGATTATGTTTTATGTTAATGGATTTGAAGCAGGTAGTGGAAGATGTCACATCAAACTCAACTTTGTGGACGTTTCCTGGCATAAAAATGAGCTGTGATCGTCTAACTTGGTGTAAGACCCCTCCTGTCCTAAAGGACATGGAATGGCTAATGGGTGGATTTTCTGGTGGGACTAGGCCTTTAACAAAAAAACATCCCAAAAAGAGGTAATGGGTAACTCACCGTCACAACTGCAGAGTAAAAAGGAAAAGAGAAAAAAAAGAGCATCAGTATCAAATAATTAACAAAAAACTGTACATTTTTAGTATTATTTAAAGAAATGCATTTATGAAATGCCTATTTCTGTAGTGGCTAAGTGGACTATCAAAACTATTAAATAATAACAAGTCTAAGTTTCTTCTGTGCAAACAATTTATTTGTAGTAAATAATAGAGGAATACGAGGCTCTTGTTCTATGGATCGCTCCAATTTCCCTGTCTCGGACTGTAGCTGGTAGTCCCTCTTCCTCAGCCTCGATGAGTTTGTCATAGCAGCGCATGAATCAGCCTTCCACCTGCTGCAAGTTCTGGTTAGAGTGATTCTCCCACTTGCAGTGGATCTCTGAATCAAAAGAAGGTCTACTGTTGTCAGCTGCAGTCCAGGATGGTGGAAATACTGGGGAAAACATCTGAATCATACAGACAACTGCCACAATTGCAGCCTGGCTGGCAAGCCAGCTGGTAGGGAAACATGAGATAGGAAGGGCTGTGGGTAACTGGTCACTAGCATCTACTAGTTAATCAATTGCATATTTCCTCACAGACACATTGCTCCCCATAATTTTATCATTAATGCTATTCAAATAACACAAGCACACTAATGAAAGGGCACGAGTATGAACTGACTTCTTCTGCGTGTACTTACTAGTGCGACAGTATGGGTAGGCATTCCAAGCCTTTTCGTGAAAAACTAATGCTCCTTCTGGTGCAATCATCTTCACGTAACCCGGGACTTTACTGTTATGAAAGAGAAAATTAGACAATCATTATACTTTCCAACTTGTGTCTTTCAAAGGCCATAAAACATTGTAACAGGGAGCCGACTGTGCTCTTAAAAACTAGTAAGTGTGTGTTCTCTTGAGTTATTATCTGAAATATTTAATCAATTCTCATGCTGTACATGTCTAGAGCTCTTACCCAAACCCATTTTCTATAATATCACAAAGACCATACAATATACAGATGGTGGACAAAATAAGTTTAAACACCTGACATAAAGCCTGAACTTTTATGCACATTTTATCTGTTTTCAGTTGAGGGACTAGACCAGGGGTCGGCAACCTGCGGCTCCGGAGCTGCATGCAGCTCTTTAGTCCTTATACTGCGGCTCCGCGTGGTTTGGGAAAATAAATTAAAAGTATTTAGCTGAAGTGTATTTTATTTATGTTAGTTTTTTTTAACTTGTAGTTCTAAATTGGAAGATTATTGTGATATTGAAATACAAAACTAAAATTATATTCTATAATTTTTTCATCGCTCAAAAGAAGCGTCACACTCGCAGAAGCCTAAACGCCGTGCATTTATCGAGACTTTCAACCCCAGATAGGCCAATTATGGATCTTCGGATCCACATTATGTCAGCAGCTATTCTCCACCGTGAACTATGTTAAAAACAAACACCGCTCACGCCTCACAGACGGCAGCTTACAGTCCTGCGTAAAGATGAAAGTGACTTCGTACAGCCCCGATTTGCAGATGCTTTGTTCAGAGGTTCAGGAGCAGAAGCCCATTGTAAAAATATCACGGCAGACCCGACGATGTACAGTGTTATCTTCATTTTAGATGTCAAAAAGTATTTGCGGCTCCCAGTGTTTTGTTTTGCGTGGAAACCGGGTCCAAATGGCTCTTTGGGTTTTAAAGGTTGCCGACCCCTGGACTAGACTTTTCATTTAAACTAAGGGGCTCAAATCCTTTCAGTGATGAATGTAAATTATTTCAAAGTTTTGTCCTCACAGTGATATGTGGTCACTACTATGAAGTACTACACAATATGTAAGGACGCATTACTTTAAAAGAATGTGTAATATTGTGCTGGAAAATAAGGCTGGTTTTAAGAAATGACTGCTAAATAACAAACAACACTGTCTGTAAAATTGTTCAGAGGAAGGACAATATTTAGATTTTTTCACTGTTAGTGCTTCAGTGGTTATGAACACTTGCCTCAGGTAAACTTACTGAAGATAATGACAGCACAAGAAATGTTGCTATCGCTATATCAAGAGCTAGGGTAGTGCCTAGTTCTGGCAAGTGTTGGTTTTGAAACTACAACTTACAAATGTAAAAAAAAAAAAAATGAAGGTAAAAAAAAAAAAGCAGTCCCCTAAATGCATCACTTGCAGCGTGAAAGTAATTAACACATAGACATCTAGTCTTAGACTATTATAGTGATAAAAAATTATAACTTTTTTACCAGCTCTCACGTTTTTCACACCTCTTTTAACACCTGTTTGAGAGTTAAGAGTAGGTTTTAGGTTTTAAAATTAGAATTTGGTCAGGGGTACTGGTTTGGTACCTCTCTCTACACAGTGTAAAGCAGGCAGCAGTTAAACTGGATAAAAACCGGGAACAGAGAAGAACTTTGCATATACAGAGCCTGTCAATCAAACAAATCATCCTTACTGAGTGTTTAAGTAATTAGGTCAGACTAATTGTCTCTTATAGAGGACCCTATAATTTCATCCTCAAAAGAAAATTGATTTCAAAGCCTTGCCTTTTTAGATGATATATTTTATGTGTGTATTGTCCCTTCTCTCCATCCTTCTCATAGGGTTCATTCTTCAGCACTTCAATGCCTTCTCCTCCTCCTGTCTCATTTTTGCTGGCCTCAGCCACAGAGTACAGTTGCCCTACTTGATACTGCAAGAAATGGGAACACAAAGAGAAGAGAGTGGAAATCAGCTTTGACTACAGTGAAAAATCCTTAGATTAACTGGAAGGATTGGGAAAGGCTTTGTGGGCCCTTGAAGCCTGTGCAGGCGCGTAAGTGCAAGGATGGAGTATCACTAACAGCAACTAGAACCAACGTAGGAAGTAACTGTCTGTATTAATGTACATTTAAAAAGCTATGTTGGGCTGCACGTTCGTTTACAAGAGTCTAGCCACATTTTAAACAGCATTTCAGTCACTGAGTTGCACACTTAAATAACGCTTTAAACACATTTTTACAAGCCCATCAATAACATCTTTATATTTGTAGATTTTATCTTTTAAAAAAAAAAAAAAAAGATATTTGGACTTGCATGCCAAATGAAGTCCACCATCCTGATATTAATGGTTATTTGACACAATGTGCTTCACAATACGAGCAGTAACAAACTAATAAAAAAGACCCAAATAGACTCATATAGAAAATCCTTCATTGTGTTGAGAAAACAAAACAAAACAATTATTTCTTGTAGAATCCCAATAATAACCTCCACTAGGAGTGAAGATTATTAAAGACTAAACAGAAGTCTATTTTTGAGATTACACACACAAAAAAAGAGCATAAAAACATGATTGCTGTTAAGTCAACAGCCAGAATGCAGTTCAAAATGTTGAGCCTACACCCCAGTGTAGCTCTGCTCTCTGCGACACACAGCCTGTCCCAATAACATCAGTAGTCTCTAACAAAGGCTTTTTGTCTTAATATGAGGTTCAGACTAAAGCCAGCATGGATGAACATTTTCTGTGTAGGACAAACACAATACTCCCTCTATTTTATCAAAACATAACAATAACACAGTGAATTTAAATAATATGCCCTTATATACTTTAAGAGAACATGTAGGCAATAATACTCACCTCTTCCACAGAGACTGGCAACACTACACGGCTGCAAGGAGGATATGACAGGAAAAGAAGAGAGAAACAAATAGGTTAAAGACATAAAAAATATGAATAAAATATGAATAAAATTCTATTTTTAAAATAGAACCAAGCAAAATACACTTTTGTATGGTTGTAATGAAACAGATGCCACTGCCTAAAAACTTATATGAAATGATTCAACATTCCTAAAATTTTGCTTCTTTAAAAACATTTTTTTGCTATAAATGTTTACGAGTCTGAATTTTAAAACGTCAATGAGTAACTGAATATAGTATATGGCTTTACCTGAACTCCAATTATTAAGTAGCAATAGTTTTCAGATAAAATTATGAGCAAACACTTGATAACAGTGTGAAGGAGGAACATTGTTTCGAAGAAACAGGCCAACTGCTGCCAGAGCTTCGGAGGTGAGGGGAAACAGATGCACCTAGCAGATGCAGCTATGGTCCGAATTTCAAAATCCTACGTTCACATTTACAAGATTTTTAGAAAACGTGACAGAAAACTCTTGGAGTCCTTAAGGTCGAGGTCTCTGAGATTTGAACTTGTACAAGATTTTTAGTAGATACACCTATGGTATCAATTTAAAACTCCTACGCCGCTTTGTTCTCGAGTTACTGCATTCACAAACTTGGGTGTCTGCCCAGCAGGTTGATGACAATAGATGGGGGTTAAAAGTGCAGCACAGAGAGACAATGATCAGGATAAAACACAAACTATTTCTAATCATTTAAGTTGGCTTCAAGTTACAGGCTGTCACTTGATGAAATCAGTTGAAGTAGGCATTAAAAAAAAACATCTCATATTTAATTACTTTTTCTATTGTTGTTGTTTTTCTTTGGGACTGGGGGTCATTTAATTAATTTTTGGGTATGTGGGACCTAGAACCAATGAAGATGACATTTAACCCCATAGAAATTAATATAAAACAACAATGGCAGCATGTCAGGTTGCCTAGAAACTAGAGCTGGGCGATAGAACGATAACGATATGTATTGCGAAATAACTTTTTCTCGATAGAAAAATTAAACTATTGCGATAGGCCTCATCTCTCTTGCGCTCTTAAAAAAAAAAAAAAGAACAGCCAATCCAAATTAAGTAGCGCAGAGCCGAACCAATCACAGCCGCAGCGTCACGTCACGTGACTTGTTATGTACAGCACAAGTGCCAAGCCGCACGTGTGTATTTGTTTGGGAAGCAGCCAGTCGCCGCGCCGCCCGGGTAATGGAGGAAATGAGTGTGCTGACTAGAGAAAAATCAACCAACAGCGTGACCGAAGGTTATCGAAGAGAAAACAGATGATGGTTCCAATGCCGGAGAGACTGTCGAACGGAAAGGCCACAGAAGTTTCGTAGTGTGAAGGTATTTCAGCTATTTCAAGTCTGACAAAAAACAGAGTAGTGCGCACTGTAAATTGTGCCGAAAGCAAGTCTGGAAATATAATAAAGCGGTGCATGCTCAATCTCTGACTGAAAGCGCTAATTCGTCATTTGGCTTTTGTCAGACTAAAGTAACTGTTAAAACTGTTTGAAAAGCTAAGCTATACAACAAGGAGAGATTGAGAATTTCCTTTTAGTTCTCAGTTTATTTGATATTGACAAAAGTTAGTCAATTTTGTCTGTTCTGTAAAACAAACTAAGATTTATTTTTTTAGAATTAATATTTTGTTTCTAAGTGGAATTGACAATTTAGTAGTCTGTTTTGTTTGTTCTATTTTGAAACTTAAACGCTTTAGCGGCTGCCCTTTGTGTAGTTTGCAATATTTGCCTTTTTTATGAAAAGTCTCATGTTCCTTAAGTACATCTACCCTGTTGAACTTATTATGGGAAATAAATATTTAAATCAAAACAAGCTGCTGATTATTTCAAATATAGTTATTTGGCTTATATCGTGATATATATCGTTATCGCCTGAAATGAAAAAAACATATCGTGATATGAAAAAATCTTATATCGCCCAGCTCTACTAGAAACGTGTACTAAAACAAGAAACAAGAATTGGTTGCACAAGTTTGAATTTATTTTGCATTTTCTCTAATGCACCCAGGATCAAAGAATACATATAGGCTCAAGTGCATACATACACCCACACTAATACTTGGTTAAATGTCCCTTAGCAAATTGGACCTCAGCCAAATGCTTTTGGTAGCCATTAACAAGTTTCTCATTAAAATCATTAAAAACTCCAAATTACCATCAGATATTGTGTATCTATTAAGCTGTAATCCCCCCTAAATTTGAAACTTAAATAGTTACCTTTTAAAATCTAGATTTGACAAACCTGCTGGTTCAAGACAATTTAGTAGTAGTAGTTCTAGTGTTAACCTTAAACGTATTAAAGTAAGAGCTACTAGACCTGAACTATTATATGCATATTGCAGCTTAATTACAAAATGAAGGAAATCACCAAACAGACAGTAACAAGTTCTTTCTTGCTTGGATCTTCATGTCCTCATTCATAAAAAATGCTCCTAGACTGGCAGATTGAGCACCCCACCCTTTACCTAAACATCTACTGATTGATCAAGTGTGTGTTCTCTTGTGTACTCAACGTCTACTGTATATAAACACTACTGTGTGCTACACAATATTATACTTCAGAATATCTACATAATTTGCATAATGCATGCAAATTACAAAGGCACAAAAAGTTGTGTCACTGGCAATCATTAAAGGTGACTTATTTGCTCATTTTCACCTAGTTTTTGTCAGTGCATCAATAATCAATACATTCCAACATATATTTACATCTTCCGCATTTAGTGTCAAAGAACAATCATAACCCCAAACTGTATTTACATTGACTAATACTCACTATTTGTAAAAAATAACGGCAGCGAAAGGGTCTACACTGAAAATGACCTTCTTGGGTTAAAAAGCCCAAAGGATTTGGCACAGGGCATCTTTTGTCAGGTGTCTGTTATCTAGGTAGCTAAAAGCGTCTTGTCAAAGCATGCTTGAATTTTAGACATCACAGACAAATGCAGTATAAGTACTCTGCTCAGATGCAACCTTTATTAAAGTTTGAATTATAAGCAGCTTTATTTGTTTCTCTTGCTACAACAAATAACAGTGTAAATTTATAGCTAAAATAATGAGTAAATGAACTGATTAGTTATAGAATGAATTACTAATAGTCAGTTAAACATTCATGTAGAATCCCTTTAAATGTCAGGATTCTTAAATGTAATAATATGATTAAAAAAATCAATTTCTACAGTGGTACAACAGACATCTTTTCATCCTAAGCCAAGAGGAAATTCATTTTACCATTTTCCCCATAGTCCGAAAGCTCTGTATTCATATGCACATGGCCAATCCCCTAGCTATTGCTTTGAAATTTCAGCAAATTTTATTTGCTGATCATCTGTATATTTCAGCTGCTTCTCCAGTGCAACTGTCTGGGAATGCAGCTGCAGAAGCTAGTCCTTGCTCTGCTAAGGAATAGAGGGCCTAACCAGATTCTTGAGCAAAGGAAGAACTGCTACATGTGCCGTTAAATCCAACATTGCACATTTCTCAAAGTCAACTGAAATAACTGCACCAAAGCTGCTTTATAAACAGTATTATTTAGCACCAAAAATCTGTTGTACTAAGAAAGTAATTATGCCTGACATAAAAAAAATCATAATTAATGCTCATGTTTAATGTATACAATCACACACGTGGGCTAAACCAGCCCAGTGTAACATATCAAAATGTAAGGGTCAGCCTTACAGCATTAATATTAGTCATCTGTGACTCAATTCTATCAAGTCTAACATCAAAAGTACCACACATTTACCAGTGGCAGTGGCTTATAGTTATTTGTTGCATCACACCAAGTTTGCATGGGCTCAATGTTCAGTGTCATGAAAGGCTAAAAGACATTAAAGCTGTAAAGTTGTTGTTGTTTTTAAACTAAATATCTTAAATTATTTAAAATTTTATTATCCAGCAACAAAAAGAAAAGAAGATACATACTACAATCAGTTCAGAATTTTATAATACGTGATTAACCAGTAACAACACAAGCTTATGTTTAGGGATTTTTAAAATATATTGAGATATAAGCCATTACTGAGAGATTAATTTCAGTAACCAGAATACCTTTGTTTCTCCCTCCGTGAGACTACGTAAGTTGCTTTTAACCAACAATTTTGAAAGGTATTACTAGTCCTGGCTCTGATACTGAAGTGCTGTATGAAATCGAACCCACATTCTGTGCTATCCCCTAACAACAGGTAGCCTCCCGTTATATTTAGGCTACATATATACACAGGTTAGCCACGCAGTGAATGCTAGATTTAATAAGAAAAGAATGAAAACGTCCACTGTATAGTTTCAATCCACCCGATTGATGGGCAGAAATATTAAGAATAATTGTTTTAACAATTACGTATCATTAATATAATTTTCGTGTTAGCTGCCCAGTTCAAGAGGGCTAACCGCTAGCGCAACAAACTAACAGCAAAGTAGTTAGTCCTTCCATAACCCCATGCTAGCTTGTAGGCTATAGCTGACGTATGGTATGGGGAAGAACAGACAATAAACCCTGCATAACTATTTCTTAACGATAAGCTCTCGTCTGCTTTAACAATGAGTTTTACTAGCAGCTGATTGTGGACTCTTAAATAAACTCGGTTGTCAGGGAATTGTCATACTAGCCGCTACAGCTAACTTAGCCAGCTAGCATAAATGGTAAATCCGACAGAAGGACCCTTAATCTGTCACTCACGGGACCAAAGCTTAACGTAACGGCATTTCAGAGATATAACATGCTGCTACATGGCTAGCTGCAGTCACGTTGGCAATACAGCAAACCGTCAAAGTAGTACTAACTCTCTGAATGTGCAAAAGGCTTATGTGTGAGCGGTGCAGCCTTTTTATCTAACTCGTTTTCATTAAGAAGCTAATTATCCCCTCTGCATCTACAACTCAGAAGCTAACTGTAGCTTGTACTAGCAACGCCTTAAAAAGACCGGTGGGTCCCGTTATCCACGTCCTGATCCAACCTGCTCAGAAGCTGGCTTTTTACAGACTACAGGAGCGTAAAATACAGCGAACGACAACGCTAAATGAAACACACATGCGTATTTCTCATTAATCAAATGTGGGACCGATTTGAATACCCCACTAAACGCACTAAAAAAACATTTTTTAAAACATTTTCACACTCACTATTCCTTGATGAGCACCATCTTCGTCACCCGGGCTGCGGCTGCGCAGTAGTAATCGACACCCGATCAACAAGTCAGTTCCGCCCTCCGGGAAAAATCTGATTGGCTGAAATATCCACACCATTGTTCATGTAATACTGTAGCTCTGTATTCCATTAAACACTGTGTTACTGTACTTGTCATATACTACTATGACTGATATGTTCATTGATATTTATTATGGCGAAATATACACGTTTGCATTTACATCTATATTAGACAGAACTGTGATGCTTGTGCAGCACTTGATCAAAATCCTTGTTTATTGTTAAAAAATGTAAATACAACTCACTATTTGCCATGTTTTTGGAATAAAAAACTATTTAGTGGACATTTTTTTTCCATGATCTAAACTTTAAAACCTAATTTTGGTAGGTTTTTATCACAATTAGGTTTGATAGCTTTTGGTCATTTTGTACAAAATTTCTAAAATTTCTAAAAAGCTTGATCTAGAAAAATACTAGCTGCCTTGGCTTGCACAGCACTTGGACCGAGTTCACTTGGAATTTACATGATATATTTTAATATATACCTATATTTTAATACTCATACTTTTCTATAGGAAAAATCTTAAATTCAAGACTTTTACTTCTAACACTGTGATCTAGCTAGTTTTTAAAAATAATTAATTGATTTTGCGGAGTATGTGGAGCCTTCAAGGCTGTTATTTCAAATGTCTGCTTGTCTTCTCACACAGCTTCAATCAGCAAACAATCCACCACTACACTACACTACCCCTCCTCCATACTTGCTTGGGCTTGAGTGTTCAGAGCCCCCGACTCCCACCCTCCTCTCAAATTCCCCTTCCATTCATGACAGTTGGCCAGGTGAGGAGACAACTGGAGCAACTACACTAAAGTCCCTTTTTCATTAGTACCTACTCGGATCGAAACCCCATAGATCGCCATGACTTGACTCGGATCGACTGATTTTCCATTACAATCCAGTACGTAATTAATATGCGCAACGAACGGTACAAAAAAGGTGGACATCGAAGCAAGAATATACCTGCTGCTTGGTCTATGGCTTTTCGTCAGACTAGAGGAACAGGGCGTTTTTGGAACAGGTCGGATCGCTTGGAACGCCAGGCTTGCAGGTACTAAAAAAGTACCTGGTACCTATGAACTAATGGAAAACCCTGAAAACCATGGCGAACCATGCCGATTGGATCCCATTAGGTACTAATCAAAAAGGGGATCAAGGAAAAGGTGTAAGCCCTGATCGCACCAGTCCCAGGGTCCTTTAAGTCCTGTGCTGTTTAGCAGTCAGTATCTCTTCAGTCTGAGTCTGCTCCAGGAAAAGGTACCGATGGTAAGGAAGACATCATGTTTAGTGCTGGTTGCAAAGAAAGCCACCCCTTCTGGCCTTAATGACTTCAGACCAGTTGCCTTGTAGTCACATGTTATGAAGGTGTTGGAGCGACTGATTCTTGCTCAGCTTAGCTTGCAGGTGAAATATGCTCTCAGGTGGGGGTGGATGATCCTGTTATCTACCTGTTGGAGCATGCTCACCTGGATAGTACTGGTTGAACTGTGAGAATCATATTCTTTGATTTTTCCCGATGACTTTAATACCATCAAGCCACTTCTGCTGAGTGAGAAGCTGCTCAGGATGGGAGTCACCACTTCTACATTCTCCTCGATTGCTAACTATCTGTCAGAGAGGTCTCAGTTTGTACACCTGGGGAGCAGCCTGTCTGATGTGGTGGTTAGTAATACTGGGGCACCATAGGGAACAGTGGGGATCTCCATTCTTGTTTACCTTGTACACCTCAGATTTCCATTACATGCCACCTGCAGAAGTTCTCTGAAGACACTGCATTAGTTGGGTGTATTAAGGGTGGGCCGGAAATCACCTCCTTCTGAATGTCAGCAAGACAAAAGAGATGGTGGTTGACTTCTGGAGGAAATAAACTGTGACTAGGCCATTCAACCTTATGGGTGAGTAGGTGGGGACAGTGAACAGGATACAGGTACTTGTGCGTAGTGGTAGTGAGTACCATCTATCTTGCTGTCGTCTGCTGGGGGGAGGGGGGCTGAGTGCCAAAGATGCCAGCAGGATCAACTCATCCGCAAGGCTGTAAAAATCATTGGTCAGAATTTGGAAATGTTTGAGTCAGTGAGGGACAGGAGGTCACTAAACAAACTGCTACATCATGGACAGCCTATCACACCTGTTCCACTCATTTCTGAGGCAGCAGAGCTCCTTCTCCCTCAGACTGATTGAACCTCGCTGCCATAAGGAAATCATTCTGATATCTCATAGCATAAAGCCCTTGACAGGGTATATCCTGGATAGGTTGCAAATATATAATAGGGCCAACATGGAGAGACAGACAACCACTCAATCTAAAACTCACATCCATTGGCCAATTTAGAATCACCAATTAACCTAACCTGTGAATGTTTTTGGACTGTGGGAAGAAGTCTGAGTACCTGGAGAGAACCCATGGAGACATGGTGACAAAGTGCAAACTCCAGACAGACTGGATTTGAACCTAGGACCTTACTGCTGTGAGGCACTGACGACTGTGCCATTTTTTTTTTTTCATATTTTGCAAAACTGTACTAAATTCAATCACTGTAAGAGCATTAGCATGAACTCTAAATAACACTGGAAATTAAAAGAACACTATGAACAATAAGACATTTGTTACTGTTAAGTATCATAAAAGCTCTAGATTTACTGTATTGTATTAAGAGTAGAGCAATGGTGAAGAAACTATTAAGATAAGCTGCTGAAGTAAAAGTACTCATAATAGACTATAAAAATACTTTAGTATAAACAAAAGCCCTGCATTAAAACGTCCTAAGTAAAAGCAAATATCTATTAGTAACGAAAAGTACTGGAATACCTAAGAGCACATAAGACAATGATGAGGACATGTCTTGGTTAATTTAAAGTGTCTAATATGCAATAATGTGGTTTAGAAAATATTATTTTTATTACTAATTCAAGTACCGGCATTGGAACTGGTTAGCTTGTACTCTGTTAAACACTTTTAATATCTGTATCTGCAAATAGTTTAATAAATATCCAGTATATCCTTATAATACCTTAAGAATTACATTTACAATTCTTCCCTTTACCCTTATCCTAATGTAAGATTTACTATTTTGCTTTTATTATAAGTAAAAAGAATGTGTGAAGAATTTTTTCATTATAGAACATTACTGTATGTGATCAAAGCAAGACAAAGAAAGGAGCAAAACTGCAATGAAATACTCGGGCACCATGCTGACAATCACACATGAAACCAAACTACCATAAAAATATCAAAAAGTTGTCTTTACTTCTTCATTGTTTTAATTGTATTTATAAATTGTGTAATGATTATATTAATAATAATTAGAAAACACTCAAAATAAATGACATCAGTAACCGACAGTAATGACATTAAACATTAATTATTACACAATAACTCAAGATTGAATCCAGGCCAGTACAAAGAAAGCAAGCATTTAGGCTGATGTAAAATGTTCATTCAATAAGCAGACTGCAGGTTAAAAAAATTTCTTTTCAGTGTACATGGAGGCATTGAGACACATGCCCTCTAGTCAGTCATAAAAACAAAATTAAAGCTAGAGATTCAACACTTCTCTTAGTTATTATGCCCTTCCATTTCTCTCCAGAAGAAGGCACAGTCATCACATTCAAAAACACTTACATCCCTTCACAAAAAAGTAACGTAAAATCACCTTTAGATATTAACCAGAAGATTGATCTCCTAAATCTGCGTTCAGGACTTTAAATATCCAAACTCTCAACATTTAGAAGATGGAAAAAAGTGTCCAGGTGAGAGAAACTTGTAGCCGTTCCCAGAGGGAAGTCTGACACCTCCTTTAGAATGTGTGAGAAGGCCAGATGGAGATGGGGGTGGTTTAGCCTCCAGTTTTGGGTGAGCATTTGGTCTGTCATCAGTGTTGTGGTCCACAGGTTCCGCTACATTTTTCCTGATAGACTCATGTCTAGGTGAGAGATTCAGCAAACCCAAAACATCTTTCTGAACTGTACTCATTTTTTTATTCTCACCTCGGAGTAAGCTGCCCGGACATGGCATGTTGGGTTTTTGGCTGGCGTTGGCCCAGTAGGTTTTTAAATTGTGGATTGCCTGGATTTTGCTATCCTGTTTGGATTGGTGCAGCTTAGGGGTGACTGCTGGGCTAGAAGAGGCTGAAACAGATCCTGCGGAGGAATAGGAAAGGGCTGGGGATGGAGTACTGTCAGCAGGAGAGCGTGAAGGTGAGATGTGGGCAGTGTAAGGCGAGCTGGGGTATTTCAGTTTGAGCTGAGCCTGTATGTGCACATCTGGGGAGACTGTAGGGAGAGGTGAACCCTGATCTTTTACAGAGAGAGATAAAGAAGGGGATGAATGAGCTTGGCTGCTGTAGCCTGAACTGATTTTCTGCAGTGATGAGGAGCGGGATGGTGGTTTAGGCCGAGTTGGAGGAGGGATTGAGACAGAGGTAGAGAGCGGTGAAAGATGACTAGAGAGTGAGAGAGGAGACTTTAGACTTGCCCTACTTGGCGGTCGGCTAAATGCACTGGTCTCAGAGGGCTGAAACCCTCGGGCTCCATTTGTAGGAGTCAAAGTTGGGGTTGTTGGAGTGGACAAAGATTTCTGTCTGCATAGAGACTCATCTCTGCCCTCAGCTCCCTTCAGTGTCTTTCCTCTAAGGTTTGCTTTCTGCAGGCTCTCCACAGCTTGCATGTGGCTCTCAGTCTCCTCCAGGATCTTCTGGGCCAGCTCCTGGGGATCCAGTTGTCCTGCAGGTCCTGTCCTTTCCTCTTGGGATTTCACTGTGCTATCTGTCTCAGTGCTCGACTGGTCTGACTCAGAGCTGCTGACTTTTCCTTTCCGCTGAGGAGTTGAGCTAGAAAATGAAACACATAGATACATTTAAAAAAAGTTCAAAAGGTACCTCTTTCTGACTTAACAAAAAGTATTGAACTTACATTTCCTTCTTGACTTTGGGGTTATTCTGAACTGTTAGTGGCAGCGTTGGAGCTTTTATTGGAGATGTAGGTGTGCTGATGCTTCCCTTTGAGGAAACTGTTAGAGGATACCCATGCCCCCCGGCAGATGCTCTCCCAGCACCAACACTGCCAAATCTATGTCCTGCAGGTAGAGGCAGAGTGTCACACTCTCTTCCTCCTCGACCTAACGGCTCACTGCTTATAATGGAGTACCCCTCATACTCCTCGTCCTCTCCTTCTCCTGATAATACTCCTCCATTACTGGTCAATCGACCTCTTGATACACCACCTGAATGGGTGTAGAGGCCTGCGCCTTGACAAGGCTTCTCTGGCTGTTGATGTGAGCGCTGGCTGATAATGTCACTTCCTGCAGGCTCAGGTCTAGACAGGAAACTGAGAGATGAGGCAAGGGAGCTGAGGCTGTACACTGAGATGGCATCGCAGGAAAGGCTGTCAGGGCACACGGGGGGCAAAATCGAGGGTTGAGGTGGGTAGCAACCTAAGGAAAGGGGTAAAGAGTGTGGCTGGGAGGCTGACTGGGAGGAGGACAGAGACTCCAGGGAGGAAGAACTGTCCATGCTAAGTCTCTTGGGAAGCTCTGTTGAGTCTGATTAAAGAGAGAGAGAGGGGGTGATTTGAAAAATTAGTTGAATATTGGGAAAGATTTTGTAGGATTTAGTAAAAGAAAAAGTCCAAAGTCATAACTTATTTTTACCAAACAGCGCTAGAAGAGACTGAAGGGCAAAATGCATGATGCGTCTGCTGGCCTGTTTTCCAGTCTTCAGCACCACTTCCTCCTGACCAACTTCACAAAGATCAAAGCCTGACAAAGACAGAGCACAAAATCCAGCCAAAAGCCAAATCTGAGTACACGTCAGTGACAAATAATAAGCTTTACGTTCTTCACTGCAGTCATACAACAGCTAAAGCAGTTAGTTACTTTACTAATAATGTTAGATTACAAAATGAGTATGATGACTCTATATAACCCCCAATTCCCAAAAAAGTTGGGATGCTGTGAAAATGTGAATAAAAACTGAATGCAAGGATTTACAAATCTCATATACCCATAGTTTATTCACAACAGAACACAGAAAAAAATATCAATTGTTTAAATTGAGAAAATGTACAGTGCCATCTAAAGAAATATATTAGCATGGACATGAATTTGATGGTAGTAACACGTCTAAGAAAAAAAAAATGTCGAGACAGGTCCATGTTTACCACTCTTCTTTTGACAACAGTCTGTAAACGTCTGGGAACTGAAGAGACCAGCTACTGGATTTTTGGAGTGGAATGTTGTCTTGTCTGATGTATGAATCTAGCTACTTAACAGCTGGTTGTTCAGTTGTTGTATTTTTCATTTGATACGCCAAATGTTTGCAGGTCATCAAAGATCTGGATTGCAAACAGGCCAGTTCATCACCTGGACTCTTTTTACAACAAAGCCATATTGTACAACAGCATGGGTTCGTTGTACAGCATGGGTTCATTATAATTGCAGTATGCGTCTTAGCATTGTCTTGCTGAAATATTCAGAGGCTTGCCTGAAAAAGATATCATCTGGATTTGAGAATACACGGCTCTAAAATCTATATAAACAACGCGTTCTCACTCTTGAGGCGTAATATTTTACGCTAGTTGACAAATTGTCAACATGTTACACGTTCCTGAATGACGAGATCGGAAAAATGAGGAAACAAGAGAACCATTTGGAATCAATCCACAGATGTTCGTTCATTTTCCTCAAATCGCTTTGGAAAACACTATGTAACGCCTTTAAAGTGCTGATCTTTTTGACACTCTGGGTATGAGTTTGCTGTCTACTGTCAACAGAGATGGGCAGTAACGCGTTACAAGTAACCAGTAACCAGTAACAAGTAACCAGTAACAAGTAACGCGTTACTGGTCTAAAACGCTGCAGCACGGTTATTAACTGGCACACGCAAGCGAGAACACATATCCCCCATACTAGCATCATTACACTGGCTGGCAGTTAGTTTTAGAATTAAGTTTAAGATTTTATTATTTGTTTTTAAGGCATTGCACGGGTTAGCACCCTAATACTTTTCTGATCTTTTAAATTGGTACACTCCTGCAAGGTCACTAAGGTCTGCGGATCAATTGCTCCTGGCTGTCCCGAGGTCCAGATTAAAGCACAGAGGAGATCGGGCCTTTGCTGTGACTGCTCCTAAATTATAATAATGGATTGGATTTATATAGCGCTTTTTAAGGCACCCAAAGCGCTTTACAATGCCATTATTCATTCACGCGCACATTCATACACTTATGGAATTTTGGAACAAACTGCCCCTTTACATCAGGACCTCCCCAACATTGTACACTTTTAATACCCGTCTGAAAACTGACTTTTACTCCATGGCTTTAAATCAGAATGAGTTTGTATTACTTTTATTTATCTTATTCTTACTCAGATCTTCTAATTTTATGATTCTTTTTCTTAACTCTTATCATGTCTCCCGATGTTTTTATTTCTTTTGATTATCTTAATTGTATAGCACCTTGGTCAACATTTGTTGTTTTAAATGTGCTATATAAAAATATAATAAATTTGACTTTGACTATTTGACAGATGGTGGTATGAGGTGTTTGTGCTAATATGGTGTGTTCGGTTTTTGCTGAATGTGGTGCTTTTCTTTAATGCTAAACATCTCCACTTTGCTCTTGTCTGTGCAAAGGACATTGTTCCAGAGGTTTTTTAGTTTGTTCAGATGCAATAAAACAGCCATGCTGTCATGTTCTTTTTAGAGAGAGAAGGCTTTCTCCTGACAGCCCTTCCAAACAAGCCATATATGTTCAGTCTTTTTCCAATTCCAATAATGAACTTTATTATTTAACATGCTAATTGTAGAGCTTGAGTCCTTTCTCACAAACATAATTCAGCAAAAGGCAAAAGTGTCTGATAAGGGGTGTTCAGTAGGTGATATGAAAGCTCGCTCACACAAAGACAAACAGGAAAATAAGTAGACATATTGTTGGGGTGTCTGGGTCGTCGACCCAGAGTTCTGAGTGTTCATTATTATTGTACTTTGATTTTTGCCTTTATTTATCATTTCTAGTCTTTTGGTTTCTTTGTCAGAGTTGTGCTTTCTGGTTTCTGTTCTGTTCCATAGTTGCTGTATCCCTGTGTCAGTCTACGTCTCTGTTCCCTCTGTTGCAGTGCCTGCCTGTGAGTCTGTCTGTAAGTTCAGTCTGTGTTATGTTTCCTGTTTTACTTTGAAAGTGTGTCTCATGTTAATGCGTCTGGTTTTGCTTCCTTTGTCTCGTTAGGCCTGAGTTGCCCCAGCTGTGTTTCCCTCCTGTTACCCATTCCCTTATTGCTCCCTCTGTGTATTTAAGCCCTGTGTTTTCTCTGTGTCCGTGTCGCAATCTACCGTCTACTATGCTGTGTGTTCAGCCGGCCAGCCATTTTGGAAGTTTGTTACTTTGAGTTCAGCATTAAAGCTGTTTCTTGACTTCACGTCTGTTTCCGGAGTCTGCACTTTGGGTCCTTTTCCTGCCTGACAAAAGCTGTTTCATAACACATAAGCATCAAAGACAGATGGTAAAGGATAAACAAAAGTATTTACAATGTAAACCAAGAAGCAACACTATAAAAGAACCCTAATCAGAAGCCCAATGCATATACATGTGTTTCAATATGTTCTGAATATAATAATATAATTTTTTGCTCTGTGCTAGTTTTTGGAGCAGAGCAAAAACTGACATTTGCTTTACTTACAACTGACATGGGTGATGCAGTAGATCACTGACAAGGAGGTATAAAAAAAAATGTGAAACTAAGTTTCTTTTAAGGATGACTCACCCAGTGCAGCCAGGAACTCGTGGCAGCCTGGCAGCCTCCAGAGCTGCACACTAATTGACACTTGAATGGGAGCCAGTGGAAAGTCTTGCTCTTTGTCGCCTGACTGCAACTGAACCAACACTTGGTGAAGCTATGGAGAGGAAAGAAGATATAATGACTGGAGCACTGGATGAGTGTTTACACTTTTTCAGTTTTGAATTTATTTATTACCTCACATTCGAGAACATATAAGGATTGTATTAAATAAAAATACTCCACTGTAAATCAAAAATTCTCAATAAACAAGGACAGATAAAGCACCCACTTCACAAAGAATATTCAAATAAAACATGTGCAGCAACTTAGTGTCTGAATGTGTTTGTGCCTACTTTGACGAGTGTTATACTTTTGAACTCAAGCCAGAAGTTTCATCATGAAACACTTACCATTCCTGCCACGCTTTTAACTGCCTTTGTGAGGTGTGTATGACAGAAGAAGAAACAGAACTTTAGTGATTTCTTTTTGTGTAATTGTTGTGTTTGAATTACTGTATTCTCAGCCATGCATAAATGATGATGTGCTTATGCAGACAATTCTTGATGATACCCATATAGTATTTATGGAGGGCTACAGCAAGCAAAGAGTGATGAAACCAAACCAATGACTGCAAAATGAAAAATTAGAGCAAAGCACTTTACCAACTAGCTATACAGGCAATCTGTTTTAGTTAGGAGTGGTTAAAAGACGAGTGTGCAGAATATCTAATGACCGTGCTGACGAGATGCATGCTAGGGTTTGGAAACAACAATGCATGCAGTGTTGAGTGTGTTAGCAGAAAGCAGTGGTGCAAATGAACTAGATTACTAACCATATTCAGTATATTTTACCTCCCTACAGTGCTGCAAAAAACTGGAAATCTCTCTCTCTCTCTGTATATATGCAATGCATGTGGGAACTATGGATGAATAGAAATACAACAGCCTCACTGACTAAGAAGCACCTAATAGCTCAGGGCATCAATCAATGGTGCAACATCAGTAGAACACAGTTACTATCAAAGCTAGAGACTGAGAGGCTGCAGTTCAGTGGGAATGAGTGAGCAGTGTGGACATAATGAGCTGACCCTGATAGAAGAAGCATTGGAAGTGAACTAGATGATGCTTAGCTACCTGCAATGACAGAATTGCTGTTTTTACACCAGGACTCTAAAATCAGGCAAGCCAACTGGAGCTCTGCCTGGATTGACCATAAGAAAGCCTATGACTCAGTGCCTTGAATAGTGTACAGGGACATCTGAGCTGCATAGGGACTAAAAGTCCCCACTTTCTGATGGGGGGGCAGCACCAAGGGTGGTTAAGAACAATAGGGGTATGGTCGGACTTTGAGTTCCAGACAGACAAGCAGCTACTGGCCAACCAACATGATATAGTGGTGGACAGCAACATTGGGAAGAAGGACCACAAGAAAATAGAGAGTTACCAGGGCCAGGAGGAAAACCTGGAGCAGATGTGGAAGGTAAAGTCCAAAGTTGTCCCAATGGTAATAGAAACATTAGGAGCTGTAACCCCAAAACTGGAAGACTGGCTCCAGCAGATTCAAACACAACATCAGAGGTCTCTGTTCAGAAGAGTGTATCTGCGCCAGTTTGTCCTTCAGCCCCTGGTACAGCTAAAACAGAACACCCAAACTCCGAGGCCTCTGGTAGAGCATCCAAGTTTGAGGAACACAAACGTACCATCCCCCAGCTTTTTGAACTTGCAATTATCAACGTTACTTTAGTAAAGGCCAAGAATAAAAACAGGTGTTCGAGGGAGATCTTATTTTTGGGGGGGATTATACTTCATTAAAGATGTGAGTAGTTCTTCCACCACTGTCATGACCACCTGTCCAACATGATAGTACCTTATGAATGAGCTGTTCTCCAGCCTCAGATGCTGTGACCAGCTTACAGAGTGCCTGTAAGGCTGGAGGAGTAAGACCTGGGGATGCACAGAAACTTAATCAGAAATTTCTATAGCACTTTCATATCTTGATCACAAACAACTAATATGACCTAGTGTAACGTTTTACAACTGGGCCTTTAAAGAGCTATAAGTTGAAATAAAAATATAATCTGAATTATTCTCTTGCTAATATAGGGTATGTTGCAAAAGTGAGTACACCCCTCACATTTTTGTAAGTATTTTGTTACATCTTTTCATGGGACAACATTGAAGATACGACAGTTTGATACAATGTAAAGGCAATAATGGCTGTGTGTTGAATTATTTAGAGGGGACAGCAAATTTACACTGTTGTACAAGCTGTACACTGACTACTTTGCATTGTATCAAAGTGTCATATCTTCAGTGTTGTCCCATGAAAAGATATAACATTTTTTACAAAAATGTGAGAGTTGTACTCACTTTTGTGAGATACTGTACATTAAACAAATATAATTTTATCAGTATGACTGATATAGGAGATGTTTTGAATAATGGAAAAACTGTGTTACCAAGCAGTGACTGTAGAGTGGTACTGCACTGCTGCAGTCGATCCCCAGGATCTGAGGTAGGAAAAAAAACTGCTGCAGGGAGTCCAGCACCACTACCAGAGAAGTCCAACCGAAAACCCACTGCAGAGAGAAGGGCCTGCCACCCAGGCACTCCGCCGACCTTACCCAGCGCAAAAGAGACATGTGGACATGAACAGAGAATACACAAAGGTTGACATTTAAAGAGAAGGAGAAGGAAAGACCAACACACAGACCTTATTCTCCACACTTTGCTGCGATGTGTACATTGGGTTACACTGGCCACTCTGAATGCGCTGTAGAGATTTCTCAACCTGTGGACAGAAACGGGCACAAACTGTGTTATTTAATCAGACTGGAACGTTCAGATGTGGGAGAATGTGTTTTGAGGTGCCATTGATAAATAATTTAACATTTTCTGGACAGGACAAAACTGAAAGAAAATGAAAAGAAAACATCTTGATTGATAATCATGCATTTGATTTGCAATCAAGATGTTTTCTTTGTGTTGAACACAATCATGGGTGCTTCCTTAAGAAGCATTTTAATTCCATAATTCACCAGAAAATAGCTTTACCATTCCTCATTGATAGCTCAGATCTCTGTGCACGGATTGTGGAATGACATTTATACAGCGACATTTATACAGCACTTTTCTAGTCTAAGCTCTACTACAAGCCTCATTCACACACTCATACAGCACTTTATTCCATAAAAGAGGACCGTAGCCACAATGGCAGCACTCACTGACATCATTCTGCATTTTTAAGGCTTTAATGTTAGCATTTTACCCCCTGCCATGCTATTTAGAGCCAGACGTGACCATAATGCTCTAAGGTATCAACTAACACCAGCATGCTGGAACCGCAATGCCTCTGAAAGTTCAGCAACATGCTCTGATGGAAGTCTGATGATGATAACTAATGTCATGATTCACTGTATTAGATTTTTATTGATCTTCATGAGAGCTAAGTATAGTTTCCCCAGTCTGTCTTGCTAAGACATCTGAATTCTTTTTCCTTAGATGGAGGGAAAGTGATGTCCCAAAATCAAGAAGGGTAGAAATAAGAAGCATTGCAGAACAAAAAGCAATTTGCAGTCAAAGTAGGTTAACACGTTCACACAGACCTAGCGCTGAATGTAATGACTTTCTTGATTGTTCAGTACTTGTTTGATGCAAAGTCATAAAGTCATTATAATAGCTCAGTACGAATTATCTAAACTCAATATAATGTTTTCATATGGCTTTTTAAAAACTTTTTTCAATCAACAGTCTTTAATTAAATGACATAAAATGACTGCTATAAAAAACAAAGCAGTTAAGCCAGTATTCACATTTGTGAACTTTACAATAGTGAATCTTTGGATGCTCTGACAAAAAATAAAGATCACATATCTAATTAAAATGATTAAAGTCATACTCATTTAAGATTTTCCAGGGGTATTGATGACAAGTCTTACCAAGTGTAACAACACTCTGAGGGCATCCCTGGCCCTCTCTGGGTACTGAAGGATCTCTACCAGGGCTTGGCCAACCAGTGACATGGGACTGTTCAGCTTTACATCATTGCCAATCAGCATGTAACCTAAAAAAGTACAACAAAACACATCTTTCAGTTTCTCATGCATATTGAAACTGTGGTTTTTGGAGTTCTGGAATGTAAATGTAGCCGTCTCCAAGCACTTTGGGTTAGCTTCTGTTGTTTAAATGTGCTGTAAGTTATGAATAAAATAGGCATGACATGTTTAAGGTAAAATTTTCATCGCCAGTGGGCTACATAATGAACTTGAAGAATAGAAACAAAGTGTTGATCCTGCTGTGCTAGTATCGACCCAAAATCAATACCAGTATTGGTATCAATGCTATCGATAATTGGATTGATCCGCCCACTTCTAGTTTATGGTTTGCTCTTTCTCATACCTTGCTTGAAGACACATATCACTGCTGACCAGTAACACCCCAACAGACTTGCCATATTGGGTACAGTGACCACGAAAATTATTCTTTTTCTAAGTTTATAGCGTTTATTATATTATGTATCATCTAACATATCTCAGACATTGACATTGCTAAGTTTTACAAACTAATTGGTTCCTTTTAGCTCATTTGAACTCAAAGAAATTGGTTTTTAGCTGATAAATGCTCCACTATATTTTACAGCTACTCCTCTTGTGTCTGCGTGCTATGGCTCAAATCAACTGAGTCAACCTTTAGTACTTTACATTAATGATTTTTTGCTAACCAGCCCAGTTGGAGGGGTGTGAGAAGTGCTTGCTGCTCTGCAGTGTCTTCATGGCTTCAGTCAGAGCTGCACTGGCTTTGGTCCCATTGTGAAGAGCTGTGTAGAAGGTGTGTGTGAACAGTTTAGAGGCAGCTACTGGCACAGGCCACAAAGAGACACACACACACTGGACCCCTGCAGCCAAGAACGCTCGAGTCAACCCCACCACTCCATCTGCTGTTACCTTGCTGCCAGACTCTGGGTACAACCTGAAGTGGCAAAGGGTCAAAGAGTTACATGGGACAGTCAAAAGCTAAGAAAAGCCCGTGTAAAAGACCAAATATGTGAATAGTTATACCTCAGGACCACCAGTTTGACAGTCAGGCAAAGGTCCAGTATATCAGCAGCAGTAAGAAGGAAATCTTGAAGTGGTGGACTATCACAGATACTCTCTACCTCACACACACTTTCACCATCCTCACTCCTTTCATCTGCTCCTCTGAGTCTCTCTGGGCTGGTCTTTGAAAACAAACCCTTCACTTTTCCACCCTGATCTGCTGCTTTGCCTGACACTGACGTCCTGTGGGGCGATTTCTCCTTTGGTTGGCCACCTTCCCCATCTCCTCCAGCATGCTCTTGACTAGGGGCAAGGACCAAAGCTGCAAGCTTCCAAGATATATGTGTGGCAAAGTGAACACACTCTGCCTGACTCAGAGCTGCTAAAACACGATCCTTTGTGGCATTGGCTCCCGTTAGGGGATGACATCCCAGCTGTTCTCCCAGCCACAGGGCTTCCTCTTGGGCTGAGGGTAAGGGCCCCCATAGCCAACGGTCCATGACACTCGGTGGCAAATGAGGTGCACCGACCACTGCAGCCATTGAGCCTCCATCTGGGCAAAATAAGTGTCCACTGCGTCGAGCAAGAGGCTGCGGTTTGAACACATTTCATACAGAGATATTATAATAACCAAGAAATTTTTTAAATAATTAATTGAATAAACACATATGTCGGAATTGTTTGATTCAACAAATACAATATCTGTTACTTTACATCTATTATCAGAAATCAAAGGGTACCAACATGACTTACCTTTATTGTTGCTCCCAGGCTGGCTAAAGAAGGTACAGAAATTAGACTGAACCTTTCATACAGGTACTCATTAGAGGAGCTGCCTTTGAGCAAGGCAAATGGAATTAGGTATAATTCTCCTTCCAGAACTAACACAAGTTGTCTGTGTCTACCCACGGGTCCACTACTGTGCATCAGGCCCTGTATAGAGAGAGGTGGAGGGCAATCGTAACACACAGATTTGTGTGAAAAACCATAAAGAAGACAAATTCAAATTGTGAATCGAAATATAAATCTTTCCTTGGAGACACACATACATACCCCTTCCATTGGCGCTATGAGCAAGTCATAAAGGGCCCGCAGAGGAGGTTTGCCAGTGTTACTTGGTCTGAAGACGGGAGAAGATAAGCTGTCCTTTACCGGAGATACTGTGGTACTGTACAGACTCGTCATGCTCTGACAGCTTCTATTAGCGGCAGAAATACACAAGAAATGTAATACACTCCCACACATACTTATCCTGTTTGAAAACAGCTATGAACCTATAATCATGGTGATGTTATAGTCATGCAGCTCTACGAAGCTATACTTCAGCACTGGTGATATTAACTGAACGGTAATGTTAGCTTGCTAACTTGCTCATCAGGATTTGGAGTAATGTGTTACAGTTTAACATTTATGAAACACCAATTTCCTTTTTTCTCACAATGAACAGAAGTTTTGCAAATTCAAGTAACTATTAAAAACATATTTGCAATGTTTTTATTTCCCTTCAAGTTCTTACGCATACAGCTGCTTACAAGTTAAATTTATCTAATCCTAGGGAGACCTTTGTATTATGACTGCAACTGCAATATTTTGTGCCCATATTTTGTAGTATGATGATCTTTTTAGTTTCCGATTAGATTCATTTCTCAGCTACGCCATTGTTGTCCACTATCTTTGACCACAGTACAGTTTTGCTTATATTTGTTTTTTCTTCTTAACTTTTATTTTTAAATTATGTTTACTGTTTTAATTATTTTTATTGTTGATATTCTTTCAATGTTTTTCACTGCATGTTTCAAAATGTTTTAAATGTTTAAATTATTTGTTGTGTAGCAACAAGTTGGTTAGTTTGTGTTATGTTTAAATGTAGTGAAAAAAAAGTTGTGAAAAATGGACTTTTCATACTTGTGGATTTCTGTTTAAATACTGTATTATTGAGTTATTCTTGGTCATTTTGGACTTCTGTCAGGTCCACTTCCTGTCGTTGTCAGTTGTCCCTTCTTAGTAATCGCCTGGGATACCTTCACTGACTTGATTCAAATTTGTCTTGCCTGTGTCCAGTATATATGCACACCTCCTGTCCGTTAGTTCACACTTGATAGACTGTCCTGTTTTCTTTGGAGCCATGTGATCTAGCAGTTTCTTGTGATCCTTGTTTATGACCTTTTGCTATGATTCATGAACTTGGTTGCTCTTTACCTGTTTTATTTTCCCTATTTCAGTCTATCATCTGTTTTGGAATAAAAATTAGAACTTTGGGCTTTTTCTTGTTCTGCATTTTTTGGTTAGCCACTAGTTAGCTTTAAGTTTGGCTAAATCTCTCAATGTAAGATAAATAAAAAAAACTTGTTGCTAATAATGTAGTAGAGGAGATGCAACTAGTACCAACTCACTATGCAGTGAAGTTAAGTAAGTAAAGTCAGAGCTAAACCTAAAGTAGACTGTGCACCCTCTGGACATATAGCCAAGATACTCTGGCAGTTTACAGGAACTCTGAATCAAACCTGTTGAAGAGGTTGTTTCTGGACACCATGTGGAGATAGCCTGTAGGGTCTGTGGCAGAGATGAGTTTTTTGTTCAGCTCTTCAAACTGCTGCTCCAACAGATCTCCAGCTTCACTCTCTGTCTCACTACTGGAGCAGACTCTGCAAAATGGCAATAGAGACAGTGATACATAGTTGTTCTATTATACAGCATTGTCTAAAGATTGCAACCAAAATGCCAGGTGCATGCATATACCTCTAACAGTGTCAACTCAAATGCATAAGTATGGTCAAACATTCTGTTTACAAGCAGAAGCCAATCAAAAGAAGGCAGGCTTAAAAAGAGGGCGGTCTTAAAGGGAGAGAAGAAAGTAGTTTGTTTCAGACAGAGGATGAACTGACAATCTTAGGAAAATGTACAAAAGGAAGAAATAAGTAGTGATTAATTACTGGAGCAGTATGTGCTAGAGCGATAACTTGGAATTAAAATAACTTTTTATGGAATCCTCTGGCTGTAGATTTTACACACTCAGGAAGGTAATAGCAGTTTCTGATATCTGGATACATGCTAAAGGGCAGTAAAGTGCTACTAGTGGTTTGGAAAACATTTTTGTGCTGTGTATGTGCAAAAACTTGTCATGCTTCGATGAGTGGGACTCATAATAAACCACACATAAACAGCAAGAATCACCACAATATCAACACACGCACACACGCGCGCACACACGCACCCCAGAAGTAGCGAATCTGCTGGCTGTAGTGACTCCACTGCAGTGGTTTTCACAGAAAGTTGAGATGTAGTTTGTATGGGGGAACATTTGCTGACACAACACATGGTAGTGACTTACAAACTCATCCAGCTATGCCAACCAATGCCTGAGAGTTGTGGGCAGTATAATTGAGAATAAAGAAAACTGGCAGGAGGAAAGGAAGACAGACACAAAGCATGCCTCTTCTCTATCATGCTTTGCTCACTTCTGTTTAAATGAGAGAAGGTTCACCTACAATCTATCCCAAAAGTTTGTACAGAACTTCATGGAAATCTTGGATTGCCTGATTAACTCTAAGCCTCAAATGTCAAACACATGGTAAGCCAACAAAAAAAGTCAACGTCTCCAAAGTCAGTCTGACTTTTTCTTTGTATAAAAAGACAGAAAAGTCATATCGCTAAAATAATTGGGATTTATCTTCTGTAGACCATGAATGTACCACATTACCATAGGGTGACTTAATAACAATCATCTTAACAAACAGTTCCACATTTTAGCACACCAGTGAAACAATTTTGACCAGATTAGAGGTTTTTCATGATTTTTTTTTTATGCCTGTGTTTTCTGGGCTGACAGTCTTTCTTTTGGATACTGCTAGACTCTGCCTGGAAGCCTATCCTTTCTTCAGATATTTAAAATGTACTATACACAGAGGAAATACACATTGAAAATACACCCATAGTGATTAATAACATATTTACCATAGTTGTTAAGCTCAACACAACTGGTCAACCACGTAATTGTTCTTTGTATGTGTGCTAGTAGTCAGACAGGGATTCAAGACATGTCACAAAACTTTGAACATCAGCCTTGTGAAAAGGCTTGAACATATCCTCATGAGACCATGAAATATCTGCATTAGGCTCCATTAACCTGTTTAATGGAATAAAGTTGTCACTGTCAGCTATAAAGTCATGTCAGCAGTATGAGGCATAAAGAAAATACTTCATTGAGTTAAAAGGTGCTGGTAACAATCATTCACTGCCATCTATCAAAGGTGGCACTACCTGCTATAATGACTATCCACTCCCAGAGCCTCTCTAGCATTGTGGATGTATTGCTCCAGAGAAAAGGAACCTCCAACAGCTCCTCCTCCACTTTGTGGGCTCCCACTACCATCCTGGAACTCAGACACCTCCAGTCCTGCTTCTCCAAGATACACCTCATTAAACTTCACGATACCTGTAACATTTTAGGAAAAACATAAGCAGGTTACAGCACTATGTGTGTGCCCATTTGTCAACATGTGTGCCTGTGTGGCATCATGTAGTGTAGACACTAGATGGTACTTCTGTCATTTTTTTCTTAAGGGTCCCCTTAGAGAAAAAGCCGTGAAGCCAAAGAGTGATCATTCTCTTTGCAGTATAAATGTCCTCAAATGTCATATCTGATATATGTAGATATAGGTGACATTTCAGCCTGTAGGTAGCCCTGGAGGAAAGACTGCAATGAAAGTGTTCACCCTTTGAAGAGAATTAGTGGTAAATGTCACCCTAGCATTACAAGGACCTTAAAGATGATCATCTCAGTCAAGACCATTTTTGGTTTTGTCTCACAGAACTTAAATGAATTCCCACTGAAGTCATGACAACATCACTACATCTCAGCATCCCATGCCACAGCAGTTATGACAACTCATAGTACAACATAGTACAACTCTGTTTTTTCTTTTATACCAAAGATATAATCCCTGCTTAATTTTTTTAAACATTTATAGATGCTCTTATGCCTTCCCATCCCATTGGAATGGGTGTAGCACAGGTGGTAGAGTGTGTGTGATAATTATAAAAAGCTGCATGCATGCAGTGCTTTAAGTAATCAATAAGCCTTGAAAAGTGCATATAGTTCCAGTCCATTACAGACTACTGTAGTCATATTACTTAAATGTTATTGATGACTAAACTGAAAAGTTCTTCAGGCCCATGGAAACATTAATCCCTTTCTACAACAGCTGCGTTAAGACCAATTCTGTAATGAAACGCTGTGTGGCAGGCAGGAGATGAGGACTCAAAATGCAGGACTCACAGACTTGAGGGATGAACTCAAAACCACAGCTTTATTTGCTGGTTGCAGAAAAACGAGCATACAAAGTAAACTAAATTAAACTGGGGAATAACACACTAAACTCACAGGGAGATCCACACGGCATGAGGGAGGACGCGACACTGACTCAGAGAAACACAGGGTTTAAATACACTGGGAAGTAACGAGGGGAATGAGACACAGAAGGAGGGCACAGCTGGGAGAAATCAGGACTGACGAGACAAGGAAGCAAAGCAGGACACATTCACATAAGACACGGACCTTCAAAGTAAAACAGGAAATATGACACAGAGACGCGAACTTGGCACAGTGGAGGCAGCAACTGAGAAACACAGAGACATAAACCATAAGGCAGAGGTCTAAGAACCAAAATACACAGAGGGAAATACTAAGCTTGGAACACAAGAAACTAGACTCGAGAGAGTAACAAAAGACCAACCATGAGAACATAATTCACAATACAGAGTGACAGAAAACAAAAAACTCAAACATGCAAAGACACAGACTTACACAGAACCGAGGGGACACAGAAACATGAAGGGCAAGGGATCTAACTAGAAACCACAGAACAACTCACAAGTACAATAATACAAAAACCACGAAGAACTAAACACGCTGGGTCAGGAGACCCAGGACCCTGACAAATTCCAAATGATTTTGCAAACCTGAATTTTATACTTCTCATTAAAGCATTACTTAATCATGATTATTGACATAATTTGAAGTGGACACCAGCATCAGTACATTTATAATTATGCACCTATTAGTCTCTTTAAAAATATGGGACATTTTATACACAACTATTTTAGAAAGAAAAACACAGAAATATCTGAACGTCTTTTCTCATCTCCAAAATCTCAGTAATGGAGGGATGGACCATGGTCCACTCTGACTCAGTGTCTCCAGCCTCACTTAGTATGCTTTAAAAGTTCTGCTGGAGGTGGGAGTAGAAGATCTCACAGACCAGGGCCTCTGCCAGACACTCCCACTGCATCTTCACTACACATCTAGGGACATCAGGCCTGTCCAGCATCAGCCTCATCACCCGTGAGACCTGATCCAACTCAGTACCAAGTAGTGATCGCTTGACTGCTCTGATATTATCTTTACCTGAGTATCCAAGACATGTGGACAGAGATCTGATAATACAATTACGAAATCAATCATGAACTTGCATACTAGAGTTAGTTAAGTGTACTAATGGACACCATTATACTCAAACCAGGTGTTCAGAACAGACCAGTCCTTGGGTTACATTGAGTAGGCCATTTCTTCCAATTATACCCCTCTAGGTCACACTATTGTTGCCAATGTGAGCTTTGAAGTACTCCAGTATAACAGTGGAGTCCCCAGCAGATACAGGGACTCTAAGGAAGCCAGGCACACTGAACTGTTGGAAGGTGCAAGAAACAAGAAAGAAGGAAACCCTCCTATCCCCTAAGGAAAACCTGAGCATACAGGCACCAAGTCACAAGTATGCAAATATACCCATTTCTCCTCACCATCTATCACTGAGGGTAGCCTCATGCATCAGCTTAGGCAACTTGAATCAGTGCAGAGGATTAGTAAGGAGGAAGTGAGGGTAACTATGAAGAGGATGAAGAGTGCAAAGGGTTAGATGGTCCAGATCACATACTCGTGGAGGTAAGGAGATGACTAAAAGACACAAGATTATGAGGATGCCTGAAGAAGTGGCAAAGAAGTTTGCGAGGCTGGTGCAGGACATACAGTGATGCAAAAAAGTGTTTGCCCCCTTCCTGATTTCTTATTTCTTTTGTATGTTTGTCACATTTAAATGTTTCAGATCATCAAACATATTTAAATATTACACAAAGATAACACAAGTAAACATAAAATACAGTTTGTTAATGGAGGTGTTTATTATTAAGGCGAAAAAGAAAATCCAAACCTACATGGTCCTGTGTAAAAAAAGTGATTGCCTCTAATTTAATAACTGTTTGGGCCACCCTTAGCAGCAGCAACTTCATTTGCAATAACTGCCAATTAGTCTTTTACACTTTTTTACACCACTGTATATAAAGAAAGTGAGGTTCAAGGTAAGGGTGGGATTACATCAGGGACCAGCTCTCTGCCCTTTCTCCTTTGCGATGGTGATGGACAGGCTGACAGATGATGTCAGGCAGGAGTCTCCATGGATTATGACGTTTGGATAACATTGTGATCTGTAGTGAGAGGAGAGAACAGGTGGAAGAGAGCCTGGAGAAGTCAAGATTTGCACTGGAAGAGAAGAGGGCTAAAAGTCAGTAGAAGCACGACAGAATGTGTGTGTTAATGAGAGTTAGACAGGTGGAAAGGTGAACACACAGGAAGTAGAGATAATGAAGGTAAATGAGTTTGAATACCTGGGCTAAACCATCCAAAGTAGCGGACAGTGCACAATATTAGTGAAAAAGACAGGATGGAGGCAGGATGGAGTGGCTGGAGATGTGTCAGGCAGAAAGAAAAGGTTTATAGGAGGGTAGTGAGGCCTGCTATAATGTATGGTTTGGAGACAGTAGCACTTACAAAAAGACACGAGGTAGAGGTCAAGGTGACAGAATTTAAGATGTTAAGATTTTAACTGGTAGTGACCAGGATGGACAACATTACAAATGAGTACATCAGAGAGACAGCTCAGGTTGAGCAGTTTGGAGAGAGGGAAGGTTGGAATGGTTGGACATGTACAGGAGGAATAGCGGATATATTGGATAAATGACTTTGAAGATGGAGCTGCCAGGAAGACCACAGAGGTAGATCACTGGAGAGGTTTAAAATGGTCACGAAAGAGGTTTGAGTATAGAAGATTATGATAGGAATAGGGTGAGATGGAAGCAGAGGTGATGGTAAATGGTAAATAGCCTGTATTTGTATAGCGCTTTACTTAGTCCCTAAGGACCCCAAAGCGCTTTACACTACATTCAGTCATTCACCCATTCACACACACATTCACACACTGGTGATGGCAAGCTACATTGTAGCCACAGCTGCCCTGGGGCGCACTGACAGAGCGAGGCTGCCGGACACTGGCGCCACCGGGCGGGTGAAGTGTCTTGCCCAAGGACACAACGACCGAGACTGTCGGAGCCAGGGCTCGAACCGGCAACCTTCCGATTACAAGACGAACTGCCAACTCTTGGTGATAGCTAAAGGGAGCAGCCTCAGGCTCCTTCCCAACCAGAAAGGTAATGTTCCATGTTCCTAAAGGCAACTTTGTCAGCCTACGACTCTGAATCTGAATGAAAAAAGCATCTTCAGTAATTTCATAAAACTGATCAGCTTGAGTTTGTGTAAGCGTGGCAGTGAACCTGTGCCTGGAGATATTAGCCAGCTGTACAGAAAGCCTTCTGCCAGAGAATAGTAGAGAACCATGGCCCTCTGACTGTTGACTGTTTCCAGGATGTGTTCTATGGTGACCGGGATGTAAGGGTCAGTGCTTGCTGCTTGCTGACTTCCTTTCTGGCGTTCCACTAGGAGATCAGCAAAGGCACGTGTGCGCCCTCGCTCAGCTATAGCTAGTGCCTCATCGTGCCGGCCTGAAAGAATAGGAACACGTGGAGCTGTGAGTTAAAAAGGAGCAGATCTGAAAGAGCAGACTCTTTATTGTGGTAGCATTGATAAAGAAATACAACTATCAGACATTAGGTGATCATTTGTGCCTTATTAACAGAGACCAATGTATAAGGTGTAAAAATGAGAACAGCTAACATACAAAGTGATGTAGTCATTTGCCACAAAGAAACAACACAACAGGTCAAGAGGCCACTTCTGTCACCTAAGCTGACGAGGACTCTCTGGAGAGCCTGGTACGAACTGGTTTGCAGATCAAACAGGGAGAGCTTGTAATCCATACTGTGCTGCATCTCATGACGAATTGCCTCAAATAGTATAGATGCTTTGTATAACTGGAACAAACAGCAAATAAACATACATTGCAATGAATTATCAACAGTACCAATCCACAAATATACAAACCATCCATTGTTCCAGTGTTCAACTGGATTTAGGCTGTGAAGACATTTTTATACTCTTCACACCTTTTAATGTGTCTCCATGGTTTGTTGTAAATCACCTGCATTTGTTATTTGTTAACAACTTTTGTATTTATTTTCTGTGTATTGTGTGATCTAAATGGCCAGGCTTCATTTCAAACCTGTTTGAGCATATAGGTACAGTGCTGGCCACTGGGTGGCACTATAAACACACAGCAAGAGTTGTAAGTGTTTTGGCTCACTTTTCACCATGAAATGGAGAAGCAAAGTTAATATAATTGTGCATTTTCTAATAGTTAAAAAATATTTTCAGTTTTTGCTTTCATTTTATTTACAGCATAGTTTTTTAAAACAGTTTTAAATGTAGATTTTGTTATGATATGTTTAATGTTTGTCATTATGCTAGTTTTAATACGTACAGAACCTTACAATAACAATACAGCAAGAAAAAGAAATGACACACAGTCACAAATTGTATTCATAGGTAGTCCTATATTAAAAACATCACTCAGATATATTCCATTTTGATAGAATGCATGTAGTTATGTTATATTATCAATTCGGGGCTCTTTATATATGTACTTTTATATATGGCCATATATATATAAATAATTTTTTAACCTGTTACTGTGTCTACACAGACTGTATCTCTCTTCTCTTTTCCTTGTCGCTTAACTTGCAGTTCCAGTTATTCCCACCAAATAATAATAATTTATTTTGTTTTCCTGAAATAGAAAGAAACTAAGAAATAAACATTAAATTGTTTAAAAAATTGTCTTTAGTGTTAAATGACAAAATCTGATTTGGCACCATTACCAAGAAAAACTGAAGGCGGTGTTAGTTTTAAATTATATTAACTGTCATGGTTCCTGGTTGCTGGCCCAAGGTTTTTGTGTTTTCAGAATGTTTTGCAGTTTTCTTGTTTTGATTATCTTTCTATTTTAGTTCAGTTCTCCTTCTCTTGGTCTTTAGGTTTATTTTGGGTTAAGATAAGATTTCTGTTTGAGTTCCATAACCTTCTGTTTATGCTCTACTTTCCTAGTGCCTCTGAGTTTTATTTATTTTCCTAGTTAATGGTTTCTTATTTAATTATGTTAATTCCCTTTCGTGTCCTAGTTTCATCTCTGTGTCTTGTTCTCAGCGTCTCCTGGAAGTCATTCTTCTCTCCCTCTTTAACTCTCTGTCTCTACAGTCGTGTCCCTGACAGAACCCTGGCAGTTCTGTCAAGTTCATATGTTTTAGTCTGGGTCTCAGTGTTTGTTACTTCCTGTTTCATTTAATAGTCCCTTGTCCCATATGCATTATGTTTAGTTTTGCTTCCCCTGCCTCATTAGTCAGATTCAGTTCAGCTGTGTTCCCATGCGTCTCCATTTCCACTAATCAACTGCCTGTGTATTAATTGTATGTCTCCCCTTGTCCTTTGTCATGTTCTCCCTCAAGCTGTGTGCTCTGTGCTGTCCATGGTCTGGGTTGTCTGAGTGATGAAATAACCAAATTATAATCATAGGTAGTCCTATATTAAAAACGTCACTCACATATTCCATTTTGATAGAATGCATTTAGTTAGGTAGCATTCTGGGCTCTTACTTCTAGCTGAGTATTTATACATAGGGTCATTTATTTACTTCTTTAACCTGTTACTGTGTGTACTTGGACTGTAACTCCCTCTCCCATTCTCCCTCTCTCCCTTAGATTTGTGTTATGTATTTTAAATTTCTCAAGTTCAGCAATAAAGCAGCCTTTTGAGTTTATGTTTTGTCTTCAGAGTCCTGTGTTTGTGTCCAAAACCTGCCTGCCGTACAGCAAACCTGACACTGTCATATCTTTCAAAAGTTTATATAATAAAAACGATGCAAATTCGATAATAATACCGGATATCAATAAGACATAGTAATGCAGTAGAGAAAATTATTATCTGTCATAGATTAAAACAGTCTTAAGCAGTATTCTACACTTCTACACTGGATTTCTCACTTATGCAAACAAAGCTGGGAAACAAAGAATAATGAGGAAAAACCAAAGCTCTCTGTTAGCCTGTTAGTTACTGTTAGGCATTCGTAAAACTTTTTTTTGAAGTGGCTCTAACGCTGGACTCTAACACTTGGTGAATAAACTCTCATATGATGTGAGAATGTAACCCAACTGTTTTTCTGAGGGAAAGCATGACTTTAAAAACACTCGTGGCTAACATTAGCTGGCATAATTTGGAGGCATAATGGCATAACGTGGAAGATATAATTGCACATTGTTCTATGTATATTTATGAGTACAATATCCCTTTTTATATTAAATAATCTAAAAAAAATCACCGGCTGTATCTTTAATTACTTATAGAACAAAAAGAGGGGTACACCCATTCACACTCACATTCACATATATGGCCAATTTAGAGTCACCAATCAATTTAATACATATGTCTTTGGGTTATGGAAGGAAGCAAGATCACCCAGAGAGAACCCACATGGGCACAAGGAAAACATGCAAACTCCACACAGAAAGGCACCAGCTATCTAGCAGGTTCAAACGAGTAACTTCATGCTGTGAGACAAGTAAGTTAATTAGTAAAATATGGTTCCTATAGCTCCCATAATGGTTTGAGTCTATAAAGACAGTATAAAAGGGTTTGCTTTATGGTTCATAAATTGTAATTGACAGTTTGCTACCATCCTGCTTTTTCAGTTGGATCTACCCAGTGCTCACAGTGCCCATTTTCAGATGGCAAGGTGGAAAATGGTTCCTTGAGGTTTCACAAGATTTAACAATGTTTTTCTTAAATCTTAAATCCACACACACAAATTGCATCTTTGCAGCTGAGAATACATGTATAAATGCATACACATACACACCTGGTGCTGTGATTCCTCCAGGTTTCCACTGGCCCAAAGAGACAGGCCCAGGCGATGGCGTATCTTTGCTTCATCTTCTCTCCGACCTAACTGCTCTGCCAGACGCAGACCTGGGGAAACAGCAGAAGAGATCAGACGCTAGTTCCAAGAGGCTGATACGAAAATCATCTCTTTCAAAGTCCTGGCACTTTGACGCTTGTGACAACTGTTGCTGTACTGAAGTGAATTCTTACTGACTCAGCCAGCGGCACTCACATTTGCCATTCCTTTTTCTCCCACTGTTTCTTTTGTCTTTCTTCACCCTTGTTTTTTATGCAGCTGATTCAAATTCAATTCAAAAGTCTTGAAATCTTCTCCTTCGTCTCAGATATGTTTCATCTACTCCTGCTGCGAAGACGCAGGCAGTCATAGCAAGTTGTATTTAGTTCTCATTAGGCTCTCAGATTGTGCAGAAGCTCATCAAATATCAAGTTTTCTTCACGCTTCTCTGCCTGTTTGTCTCTGTCTGGGCCTGTGATGGTCTGTGTGAGTATTGGTTGGGAAAGTTAATTGGAGACACACAAGTGATTTTTTTTTTAACTCTGTCCTAACCTCAACTCTGAGCTGAAATTCTTTTTGCTTGTCGAGCTAATGATCAATTAAAATCCAGAGGATCTGTGAGCCAAGTGACAAACCATGACTCTGTCTTAGAGGCTCGATGAAGCCTGGATGAGTTCATAAATTAACCCAGTCACTCATTTTAAATATCCATTACAATTAGACTGCATTTTAATTTTTATCAGCCTTTTAATGTGCACATGTCTTTTTAATAGGAAAGAGATCCAAATGGGATTATTTTCAACAAGGTTGATGAGACACAAATATGTGTTCCAAAGAGAAGTCTAGTTAGAGATGTAGTTAAATCAAACAGGATTATCGGCAACAACCTGCCTGAAGGAAACCACACTCTAGGGTAAACAGCTGAGCACTGATCCTGTATTAGCCTGTGTCAGACTCATAAATACCTTTCATGCTTCTTGAGGATTGTTCTGAGCAATGTTCTCAGTCTTAAACAACTCCGACTTTAAAGAAGATACTCACACATAGATCAAAGTATGTGCTAAGAGCCAGAGCCTCCCTACATGGTGTCTGTACGACCGCAGGGAGAAAATGGTGACTAAGTTTTTGCTCGCTTTTCATCACAAGTTTGTAGATACATGTCAAAAATGTATAGTGCTTTTGAACGCAGTGGAAAAGTTTAGATCAAAAACTCCTATCCTGCTGCTTTTTGATTCAGACATTGGTATCAAACAGTATGCTATATAACTGTTTCTTGTTGGTCTCAAAGCTTTGAAATTTAGTCTAGTGAACAGTGTTCCTACACAAAAATTTCTCAATTGTTTTCTGTTCCTGGACACAAATGTTGAATGTTGGCATTATTTTGACTTTTGAGTTATTGTTTCTCTTGCTGCTGGTTAGGTTAGGAAGCAAAATGACATAATTTTTTGCTTGGTGGTAGACAGACTTGGTTAGGTTTAAGTAAAATTACTTGGATTAGCTTTAGGCAAGAAAATTAATTGGTCAGGTTTAAACAATAAAAACACTTAGTTAAGGCCAGATAATAAAACTCCTGGCTTGGGCCTTTTTGTGTCCTGTTTATCAAACTATTAATAAGCACTTCAGCACTCACAATCATGTGTTTATAATGTACTTAATATAAGATGGCAGTAAGAAAAAATTTATATCTTTCAGTTTGTGGCTTTCCTCACTGTTTCTGGTTGTAACCCGCAAAAAAGCCAGACCTAGTCCCTAATGAACACAGACGGCAACAATCATTAATACCCACACATTAACAAAAGTAAGTATTTGTTCATAAACATAGCACCACATTCAAGCATAAAAAAGGGATTAACCAGTGTTAATATATGAGAAAAAAAAGCTGTTGTTGCAAAAAACACACAGTTAGTTCCAGTAAAAATAAAATATAAAATATAGCACAGTTTGACAGACATAAAAAATTAATTTTGCATCAACAAGGTGATTCCCAAAGAGCTAATAGCCAAAAACCTGGCATGTTTTAGCATGGTCTCCAGTGTGTGTTAAAAACTTTTGAGAAAACTGGACCTAGATGAACTATTGCTTTCATAGGTCCTTCATTCCTGCAGCTGACTGTACAATACTCACACAAGATAAATACCTGCTAAAATATATATGTGTATATTATCACTCCAACTGCAGTTTAATAGATAAAAAAAAAAAAAATCTCTGTGACATCTCCTTGAGTGTATTTTACTGTATATGGCAACCAGTTGTACATGGCACAAATCACTCTCGTATAGTATTTTGGCTTAAAAAAAAAAAAATTATTCTCATTTATTTTTTTGTTCGACTTTTTCCACCTATTCTTCCCGACCCTTTGCTTAACACACCAAGGGAATTTCCCAAGTGTGGGATATAGAAAGTCTATCTTTGGTAGGATGCTAACTGTCAAGAGGCAATTCTTAAGGAAGGGAAATACGGAAAAAACTATCCCAAATTACACAAGAACTGGACTGAAAATCACTGTCAATTGGTCTGATAATAATAATAATGATCCCAATAATTCTGTCTCCTTAAAATATACACCCAAGACCACAAAAGATGGGTACACAGGCCCCACAAATTTCCTTTAAATTAAAGTTTTACAACTCTGTAAAGACTACTGTTAGTATTAATGGAATATGTTAAACCCTATGATTGTACCTAATTTTATCACTACCCTGTCAGTGTGTTGTTGAATCTAGCAAAGCAACAGAGCAATTAGTCAATTAAGATTTGTCAATCACCAGAAAAGTGGGTAACTTAATTGGATGGAGCAATGGGGGCTGTGTCCATAGGCAGCGATTTTCATGCTCCCGGGACCTATTTTCTTTATAAGTCCTATGACGTTTAGCAATGACAGCTCTCTAAATGTCCTCAGTGCATAACTTTTCTCCCTGTCACACTAGACTATCAGTTAAAAAGTAGTTTTGGACAAATACCGCACTTATCAATGTTACTTCTATATCACCAACCAATGAAAATCACACCATCAGCCATTGTGTAAACACTGGAGAGTTATTTCTGAAAATCACAACCACCATTTTTATGATCTCAAATGTACAAAGGAGTAAGAAAAATAAAAAACTATTGATCATTTTGAGAATAAAGTTGAAATTTCTGGCTCGGGTTGACCGGGTCCCTCCCACGCGTTGACCTCTGGAACGGCATGGGGGCCGCCTCCCTCCCCCATGCGGTCGAGACCTGGTATGATAATGCATTTTTTCTGCACTTTGTTTGTTCTTGAAAGCATGCCTCCTCTTTTTGTTGTTTCTTAGACCGTGTAAGACTGTCTGTTATTTACATGCAGTGCTGCAATATTTTCCCCTTAATTTTAAGCAGTTGTGCTTATTTAATCTTATAGAAAAGAGCAACTTAGGGTCAGTGTGGTAAGCATAGGCGTTTCTGACTGACTGTGAGGACTAGGCCCTTATAGTTATTTACATACAGAGTTATCTGTGCTCTCTATTTTAATTCAATTTCATTAATATTATTTCATATCTCTAAATAGAGGCAGTGCAACATCCAATAAAAGTTAAAATGTCAAACTATTTGAAGATCAAACAAGCAATATTTGTCTTAAGTTTATAATACTTCTGGAAGCAAGAAAAATGGTATAATGGAGACAAAAAGACACTGATTGCTTGGGACAGCTGTGAATCAAAGCTGCCATGCCTCTATACCCAGTATCTTTGGATCCCAGGGGTTTGTTCTTTTTAAACTTTCATACATAAACACAGCAACTGCAATATCATCATGCTCACTGTTAATTGTTGTAGCTAATGTCTTACCCTCCTGTAGGTACATTACAGCCTGCGCGTAGTTTTGCAGTGCATGATGTGTCCTTCCCAGGCTTCCATAGGCCATAGTCTTTGCTATCAGGTCATTGGTCTGTGCTGCAACACTCAGGTGTTGCTCCTGGAAGACTACTGCCCGTTCGTACTTCCCTAGAGCTTCGTAGGTCAGTCCCAAGTTGCCGTAGGCTCGACCCTGGCCCCTGACACATCCAGTCTGTTCTGCTATTTCCAAAGCCCTTTGGTGCCACTACATCAGGAAAAAATAGGTTGCTTAGAGGAGAGGCTTGACTATTGATAAATTCTATGTTTTCCCTGTTAATTAGTATAATTAAAGATATTTCATAACAAGTGGGGCTATCCTCTGCATATACAATGTCGAATGTGATATGATATGAATCTCTACACACCTGTAGAGCTGTCTCGTTGTCTGCCATCAACTGATAGACACCTCCAAGTGCATTGCTTGCCTCTGCCTCCAGGGATTTATCCTGATAGTTCAAACAGAGTTTACCTCATTCTATGGGCATAATGTGTTTTTAATATCTCCCCCTGAATATGATATTACTTATCATATTCAACAGGGCAAAAAAACAATATGAAACGGAAACAAGAACATTTTGCTGGTGAAAACTTACCCCTGCTATGCGTGCAATGTTAAGCTGGTGCTCCAGACAAGAGAGGGCCTGCTCATAGTTGCCCAGCTGGCTATGTAAGGTGCCCAGCTCCCCATAAGCCTGAGCCTTACCTCCTCCTTCACCACCTAGCTCATGAGCTACTACCAACCTCTTCTCAAAACACACCAGTGCTTGCTGGAGACTACCCATGGACCTGAAATAGGAGAGGGAGGAGAACAAGAAGGGGAGGAAAAAGACCTTGTATGATAATGCATTTTCTCTGCACTTTGTTTGTTCTTGAAAGCATGCCTCCTGTTTTTGTTGTTTCTGCAACATCTAAAGAAAAGAAGGCAAGTTGGTCCGTATACAGAACATTTTTCTCTTTATATCTACTCAGAGAAAAACTAAAGAATGAAAGTCTACAAAGGTTTGTTCTAAATCTCCACTCTACATTACTATTTCATTCACACTCCAGACGACAGGAGCAACAGCTGGATAAAGTAAACCCAACAGTAAGCCTTGTTCTTCTGTCAGTGAGCATTACTTATGTTGTATCATATGAGAGTTGCCCACTGTGGGATATGTGTCTGAAAAAGTCTTTTTGCTTTTAATACACCACAGAGTTCTGACTGTATTTATTCTTATTATGACTCTAATTAAAAATGTGTATAAAATGATTGTGACAAGAAATGCTCATTTAAAACTCTTGCACGAATGCTATTCTGTATTAGAAAGGTGTATCCTAACTAATAGGATAGAACATAAATAAACAGAACATACATTTTTACGCTGATGTAAACAGAAGTCTGCAGCACTGTACCAGGTGTGAATTTATTTCTACATTTAGCGGGAAATACAGGGAGACTTAAAAACACTGAAAAATTTCTTAATTTTATTTGTCCTCTTACTAGAGTTAGCTGAGAAGGAAAGAAGGAAGAGAAGCAGTTGGTCTATGGAGAATCATTTAAAATTTTTAATTTAATTTTTATTTCAGTAATAGAACATAACTGACTTTTAAAACAAACAAACAAAAACAAGACAGGAAATTATAAAACTAAGTTATGAAATGAATTGATAGTGATATTTAAATTAAATGCACTATAGATTATTTCAGCCTTGCTCATTTCAAATGAATTTGGCCAATTAGGCTTTATGGGTCATGGCAGACTTAGACTCTCCACCTCCTCATGACCCCCCTCATACAACACTGTGTATCAGGACAGCAAGTGCAATCTCCTTGTATGTTTCTAAAAACAGAATTTTTATTTAAATCACATTAAATGCTTTTTTGTTTTCTGACTGGAACAGTGCAAGCATCAGTAACAGGAAGATACAGCAAGAAAAGAAGAGCTGGTTTGGAGGTGGTTTGCAAAGTGGCTTGCAGATGCGTAGTACCCTAATAGTGTGCCCTGTATTAAATTTATCAAATGCATGTATAGAAGGGTATCGTCTGAGCCATGAGCTGTTGTTGGTGTAACCTTGTGGTTTAACTTTGAACTAAAACTGTTCTCAATTTGATTTTAGTTTCACCTACCTGTGCGCATTGCCAAGTCCTCTGTAGGCTTTCTCTTGGTCCTGGACATGATTGAGACTCTGAGCCACTGTCAGGTACTTCTCATAATACTGTATAGCCTCCTCATAATCTCCCAAAACATCATAGCAGTCGGCCAGGTTCCCATAGGCCCTGCCTCTGTCTAGCATGCTCTCAGTTCCACTTAGCTGCTGCAGCATGGCCAGCTGCTGCTCAAAATAACCAATAGCTTCCTCAAACAATCCCATGTTTATCTTGGTGATGCCCATGTTTCCATGGACCTGTGCCTCCAAACGGGCATCCCTGAGCCCCTGTGCCAGGCCCAGCTGGGTCTCATAACACTGGAAGGTTGTAGCATATTCTCCCAAGGCCATATGAACAGCTGCTAGGTGGCCAAGAGCACGGCACTCCCCCTGCTGATCACCTAGATCCTTTCGGATGGTCAACTCCTGGCTGTGGAACGACAAGGCCGTATCCAGCTGGCGGAGAAGTCTAGGTGGGAAAAAGTGTGAGAACACTGAATTAAGATGAATCAAGGGAACTACTTCAGTTACGACCATCATGGAACAAGCATACGAAAGTCACACATCAGTTATAGCCAAAACCTGGTGTCCTTTGTATAGTATGATATTTCATGTGGTTTATTATTGTAGAGCCAGTCTGTTGCAAAGGATGGATGCTTATATGTTACTTCTCTTTGTTAACAACTTGGAAAGTTAATACTTTTTAAACTCACATGTTTTTTGGAAACAGGCTTTTTCTTTGTAACTCCAAAGTATATAGCAGGCAATAGCAGGCATTACAAAAAAATGGTCCACAAGCATGTGGCTTTATAAAGGTAAATAAATACATTCTCTAATTGATGTCCCTTTTGCCTCTATAAACTCAGCTGAGCTTTCCCCAATATATTAATTACTCATATTTGATTATAGTTTGGCAGATAAAATGATCATAACACAACAATATTTAATATCACTTGAAAAGTACATAGTAATAATATTGTGCAGATTTTTGTTTCTTTCATGTAAGCATTAATTAGCAGGTAAATTTCTGCTTGTGTGAAGCACAATCTCTGCAGCTTGATCTGGTAAGTTAATATTTTAGCTCTACAAACTTTCAACTGCCTCCAACAAACAGGCTATATTACTAAACTTAGGGTTTAAAACAATACAGCACATTCATTTGTTCATTTTTTACATGCACTGTTTGTGTGTGGTTGACACACTGGTTAACCACTTTATCACCTGTGAACTGAACCAAGTGCTGAATAGGCGTCAGCCTCCATTTTCTGATCGTTGACCTTCTGAGCCAAGGTTAATTGCTGCTGGTAGAACTTCACAGCTCCTGGAAAATCACCCCGGCACACGCACACATCACCAAGATTCCCAAAGGCCCTGAAAACTGCCTGCTGACAAATATAATCACACAGATACTGATTAACAACCTCATTTTGTGCAAAGGACAGAATTTCAAGGTTTATGAAATGAAAACACCATTAACAGGTGACCTGTGTGTTGTCCAGGGCTTGTGCTAAAGAGAGCAGATATCTCTGACATTCCTCTGCTTTGTTGTACTCCCCCAGTGCTTTGTGGGCCAGACCAAGGTTGCAGTAGGCTTTTGCCTGTGCTAATTTGTCCTGGAGATCCTTAGCCAGGGCCAAATCCTGTTCATAATACCTGGAAAATGTAAAACTTTTCTTTTTTATTTTGCATCTTGTTTCGATGTAATATAAAAGCATAAATCCTTAAATTGAGAAATTAAAGTCTTATTAACATCCATCCACCCATCCATCCATCCACCCATCCACCCATCCATCCATCCATCCACTTTCTGCTGCTGGGCCAGGTTGTGGGGGTCGTAGCCTAAGAAGAGAAGCCCAGACCTCTCTCTCCCCAGCTACCTCCTCCAGTTCATCTGGGGAACATGGGAGCTTTCCGGCTAATCTAGAGATGTAATCTCTCCAGCATATCATGGGACAGCCCCAGGGCATTCTCCTGGTAAAACATGCCTGAAAGACCTTGGCCAGGAGGCATCCTGAAGGCATTCAAGTCAGATGCCCAAACCTCCTCAGCTGGCTCCTTTCGATGTGGAGGAGTAGTGGATGGATGGATGAATGTATGTATGTATGTATGTATGTATGGAAAACACAACATATGTTTTTTGACATTTTAATAAGGCCAACAGGGTCATTTTCATTATATGAAGTTGAGTTTTGTGAGGTTTATTTAGTCTCTGACCTGACCGCATCTCTGTACTGTCCAAGACAGTAGTGAGCATAACCTAGGTTATGGCAAACTTTGCCTTCTGCTTCCAAGTCCTGCAAACCTGGCGCCAAAACCAGGTACTGTTGGTAGTAGGGCAAGGCCTGAGCATATTCACCTCTCCAGCTGTGGAAGTTACCCAAGTTTGCTGCAAAAGAAAATAACGGTGCCCAATATTTTTCATGTTTCATTCAACTCAACTCAAGTGCATTTATCTCTTGACTGGTTTACCTAAGGCTCTTGCTTCACTTTGAGTGTCTCGCATCTCTCGTGCAATGGTCAGGTGGTGCAGGTAGTGCTGGAGAGCTCGGTCGTGAGCACCCAGCGCTTGGTAGGCCACAGCAAGGTTACCGTGCGTGGATGCCTGAGATGGACGATCGTTCACCTGATAACACAAAGACACATCGTGATTCTGTTTTCCACATGATCGTCCACATGTTTTTTGAAAAGGGTCATAAAATTTACCTCCAGAGAGATCTGCAGCTCTTGTCTGTGGTACTGGACTGCTTGGTCGTACATGCCAAGTGCGTGGTAGGCATTGCCCATGTTGCCATAGGCCCTCCCCTGGGCAGCGTAATCACAAAGTTCTTGGACGAAGGACAGGTGGGCTTTGTGGAACTTTAGCGCAGTCTCATACTCTCCCTTCATCTGGTGTATGATGCCTGTGATAGTAGATGAGAGGAGGAAAAAACACAAACTATTGAACTAACAAGGAAACCATTAAGATGCAGGTAAACTCCAAGTTTAATCTCTTTTAGCATACAACATTTTAACGTTCTTATGATCGGTCATGTTCTCACCTTTAGTCACAACACTAATCCTAACCATATGTTTTAGCAAGTGGCATGGACAAAAACATTGCAATAGGACAAACAAAGTCTATGCAAAGTGCACAGGTAATACATCTAATCTATGAAGTCTTGTAGCATGCCAACTACAGGCTGTATCAGGTAATGTTCTTATTAAAATAAAGCTAGCTCATTTCTATTTCTGGCAAGTCCATCCTAATGATTGATTTTCCAAGAATGATCTTAATTTTGTGTTTCTAACTTGTTTAATTTAAAACAGCACTATACCTAGCCCCGTCATTTAAACTCCTCCAAATGTCCATTTCAAGAGGAATGGACTTTGTATACAAAAATGGTCACCACCACAAAAAGCTGTAATGTTGAACTGGTCAGACAACTCTTTGATAATTCCACTTCCAATAAAATCAATATTTAGGCGTGTTAGTTAAAATGATTATTTTCTTTTTCACCAAACCACAAAGACTGGAGGCAACATTTTTTAAGAAGAACAAAAATGACATATTCTGAAAGCATACAGTTATTGTTAATGACCCACATCTCAGAGGATCAAGGTCATGAAACCTAGAAAAAACTTCCATGGACTTAGGGGAATTTTAAAGTCCAGGCTCAAGGAAGTCAGACAAGTGAAGTTTAAGTCCTCAGTTTTGTGATTATTTTTGTCTCCAAGTCTCAAGTCTCCACAGCTCTGTAGAATGGTTTATCCAGCGCTGTTTGGATTTGTAGGATTCATCAAACAGCAATTACTGCACATGTAGGGACCATGATGAACAGAGTAAATTCCCAAAACGACATTAAGAGTTATAAATATGCAGCATGTGTATGGTGGTGAATATAAATGCCCACATGGTTTCTTGAACTGTAAAAAGGATATGAGAAGAGTGGTGAATAATTAAAAAGCTACAGTGGGAAATTCAACAAATCTATTAATATCTGCTGCTGTGTCTCTTCAAACTTTAGTATAACACATGCAGAAATCAGTCTCTCTGTCCAGGGAAAAAGAATTGGGAAAACTTAAGTCCCAGTCGCCTTCCCAACTTCTTCTGTCATGATGTGTCTTTGCTGTCAACAACCCAGTTTATGGAGCCAGAACAGACAAAAGTTGGGAGAGAGAATAGTTAAGGAAGAAACTTGGGGCACAAGAGAGGAGAATGAAAATTTACATTTTATGCTAGTTATTTTCTGTACTCCAAAATATGGTACTTGTCACTCTGCTGCATTTAACTGACAACTGTGTACACTGGTTATTTGCAATTTAAAATGTACCTACTTTGCTTTTTTCTTCATTTTCTGTGATACACTCTGCTACAGTGCTGGATACTCAAACTGTGCATATGGCCACATATTGCAAATAATGAGATCAGTGTATCTATAACTAATTCTTTTGAGCCATGTTTTGAACAGTTTTTTCTACTCTGCATGATATAAGAGTGAAAATCCAGGCTCTTTGGTTGGAATCACAGCCAAAGAGCCTGGATCATACAGAATCCCTGCCCACTTGCTGTTCATGTTTTTATTTATGAGGAGCAGCCAGTCAAAAGAAAGTTGGCTTAAAAGGAGGTGCAAGGGAACTGAAATGGCTTGTTTTACACAACGGGTGAACTGGGGGTTGTACTAAAGCCCAGTATAAGATTAATAATGGTAATTTTGTAAACATGGAATACTACTTTAGAGTCCAATAATAAAAACAGAGTAGAAAATGAGCACATTAGTTCCTCTGTAAGACTTTATTCCAAACATTGCACAAATCAAAGTCTTGCCATTTCATTGGCATATTTTTCCTTTGGCATATAAAAACCATGCACATTATACATTGAGCTCTACCTTCATCAGTAAAGTCCTGCTTAAAGTTGAATGCAGATGTGAAACCTGCAAATGCTCACAATGAAAGTCACTGCAATGACTTTTACTTGAATGATGTGTGTAATTTTTTCCATCACAGCAAGCACATTTCAATCAAGGTTCAACACAAAAGACACAACACATAGAACAGCTGTAATCTTCCTTCTTACTGCTATATAGTGTGATTTAAATGTATACCCAAAGCCTGATTGTAAGGAGATTGAAAGAAAAAAATTATAATTATGCTTTCCCTGTAGTGGCATATTAGTACAAAGTAGAATGAAAAAACAAAAACAAGGTTAAGGTAAGGTTAGAAGTAAGGCTACATTCAAAGTGAAAGCTTGCTAAGATTTCCATTACAGCCCAATTCTGTTTGACAATTTTCCTTCTTTTTTTTTAAACAATTGGTCTTTGAGGAGGTCCACAAGTAAACTGACCCATGTTCTTATAATGTATGTTGTGTTATAGTCTTTATTTTGACTTATACGGATATCGTTTCTTGTATTCATTGTATTCTTGTGTTTCTTTTTTTTGTGTGTGTTTCTGTGTTTTGTATGTGTGTAAGTTCCCTTCCTTGTTTCTACTTTATTTTATTTTGGTAAATGCTCTTCCTTGTGTGTCACCTGGGCCTTAACTTCCTGTCTTTGAATCGAGAATCTGTGGTAAGATCTGAAAACTGCTGTTCACAAATGCTGTCCATCTAATCTGACTGAGCTGGAGCTGTTTTGCAAAGAAGAACGGGCAAGGATTTCAGTCTCTAGATGTGCAAAGCTGGTAGAGACATACCCTAAAAGACTGGCAGCTGTAATTGCAGCAAAAGGTGGTTCTACAAAGTATTGACTCAGGGGGCTGAATAATTACGCACACCCCACTTTTCAGTTATTTATTTGTAAAAAATGTTTGGAATCATGTATGATTTTTGTTCCACTTCTCACGGTTACACCACTTTGTATTGGTCTTTCACGTGGAATTCCAATAAAATTGATTCATGTTTGTGGCTGTAATGTGACAAAATGTGGAAAAGTTCAAGGGGGCCGAATACTTTTGCAAGCCACTGTATCTCAATAACCCATTACTGTCATGGTCTGTGTGCAGCAGGCAGGAAAGTAGGACCCAAATGCAGACTCGTGGAGGCGAAAATCAAACTCAAAGACCTCAGCTTTATTGCTGGCATAAGTCAAAACAGAAACTAAACTGGGAAGGCTAGAAACTGAGCTTGAAACAGAACACACGGGCAAGTATGAGGGACGATGCAACGACGAACAGGAACACACGCAGACACTAAATACAGAAGGGGAACAGGGCAAAGAGCAAACACCTGGGAGACACAAGTGACACTAATTACGAAGACGAGATTGGGAGGAAGCAAAACAGAATACATTGACCTTCAAAGTAAAACAGGAAACAGACTGGGCACAGAACTAAACCTATACTAAACACGAGGGCACCGGAACAAAACGTAAGAACTAGAATACAAAAACCTAAATCAGAACACTAGAAGTCATATACAACGAAGAAATCATAGAATAACAATAATAATACACAAAACACTGGGTCACTGACCAAGGACCTTGACAATTACTCTGATAATGCCTCAGATTGGTGTAGGCGATCTATTTTGTGTGGAAAAATAGTCAGATCTTTATCTCAGATCCTGAAGCAGAAAGCTTTAGTTAACAAAGTTAAAAACCACCATCATGATACCTGTTACTGTATCTGTGGCATTTTATTTTTATCACACCAGCTCACACAAAGAAAGCCTAACAGCGTCAAACTTGCTTAGTAGTAGCATTTGCATATCAAACCACAATATATGGAAATATAGATTTTATATTCTAGTGAATTAGGCCAACTAAAACAATAACTTTTGTTAACAGATTTTCTGCCATTATACCAGTTGAAGAAGGTAACGTCATAGTTGCCAGGGTTCAAATGCAAGCTAGAGTGAGAATAAAGGTGTGGAGTTTTGGGGTGGAGATTCTTGGGCCAAAGTCAAGTTCTGTTTCAAGATTTGCGTTTATTAAAATATGAATACATTTTAATATAAACTTATTAAACAACATGAACCATGTACATATTCTAAAAGACAGAGGCTACAGCTAGCACAATTCTAGAAAACGGGCAATAAACATTGTAAAATGAATTAAACTGTTCAAACATGACCCTGTTTTTTTATACATGATGAACTGTGAAGCATGTTAATGCATTAAAGCAATAATGCAAAACTTTTTACCTACATTCTTCCTGTGATTCTCTTCATTAAACTGTTTGAGTAACCTGAATTTTTCACACAGATATCCTAATAATGCCATCCATAGGAAGTCTCATTCCAAAGACAATAATTACACTACACTAATTTATAACTGCTCTGAGAAATGTTGAAATGAGACCTTATATAAAATCTGCTTTTTTACAATAAAGTCACAGAGGGAAAACAGATGAGAAGGGGTTATAAGAGGGGAGGAAGGGATACAGAGGGGTATCCAGACACCAGATGGAGGAAGTCACATGTGGTCTTCATGTCAGACTGTGTAATGAGAGAGATGACTGGGGTCTGATCCACTGAGTGTAAACTGTGAGCCCTCCTTCCCAACTCCTTGGCTCATGTCCACCTCTATCTCTACATTTCTTACTGTAAACACTTTTCAAATGTGTGACTTTAACAGTCCAAAATCAACATTTACAGATTGTGTTAAAATATTGACTGACTAAATCATCATTAAAAAAAAAAATTTACATCCTTGATAGGGGTGCAGGCAGGGTTCCTAAAAAACAACAACAAAAAACACACCTTTTAAAATAGCTCTTTCCTCCTCTATTCTGCCCCTTGAGTTTTAGCTGCTGATATTAAACCCCCACTTTTCCATGTGGAAGTCCACAGCCCAACTTGCATCCTTGCAGTTAATTTCAATCTTAAATACAACAAAAGCAGCAGATCACCTGTGAGTAGGATTTATTTCTGAATCTAGACTTGAGATTGTTGATTTTTCTTGCTTGCTTTGTAGGAGCTGTGGTAAACTTGCATGAATTTTATGGCCAGTGCTTCATCAAGCTTTATCAATTAAACATGTGAGCAATTAAGTGCCAAGTGCAAGGCTGAACTGAAAACAGGACACTTAGTTCTATGTCCTTGTGTAACTGAAACGCATTTAGGAAAAATGAACTTTTAAAAGAGACAGAGTTTGAAGAAACTGGAATGACTTTTTCTGTGCATGATGTTACAGTTTTCAAAATGTTTATTTATCTCATAAGACAGATGCTTTCACTTTAAGCTGATTTCATATCTATAATTCACAAATCCAAAGGTTACAGATTCATACTCTTTCTATGACTGCCAAAGTCCCTGGTTTTGGTTTAAAAGTTGCTTGGGAATTTTTGGATTCATATTTATGGGGTTTTGGCTACCAGTTTAGATTGCCTTAACATTCTATTGTTAGTTTTGTTTTCATGGTTTGCATTAAATTTCAGTTCATATTTTAAGTTTATTTCTTGCATATTTAGATCCCAAAGTGATTCCATAATGTTTCTTCATTGTGTTCTTTGTTAATTTGTGGACTTTCCCAGTCTGAAAAAAAGACATTGTTATTTCTGGATCTGATTCCTTTACTCTGCAAGCCCCAACAATGACGTTCTCACTTTGAAATCATGCAGTGCCAAGAGTATCAAAAAACTGTCAGAAATGGAGCATTCAGTGCAGTCGGAAGTCCGAGTTCTTTTTATTTATTTATTTATTTATTATTAACAGGGATTCCTTGTACACTCACTGAACCCAATACTTATATAACATATTCAATATGTGACATATAAAATAAATAAACTACTACTACAATACTTTTTTGTCATATTAAGTGTAAGGGAAAGCATAATGGGCCCCCTTTAAGCATGGTGCTAGAAAATTCAGATTTTTATTAAACTATAGTATTTATTATACCTTCTGACACATAATTGCAATTTAATAATTATTATAATTCTAAAAATATAATTAACAGTTTTCATGAGTTTAATTCAAATATTTTTTTTTCCATATCAATCATCTTCTGCAAATTCTTGTTCTCTGTTTATCCTAAACAAAAACATATATGGGGGTAACGGTTAAAACAAGTCTGGTTATGACTTGGAGAACTTGCAATATGATCAAGTATGGACTGTCAGATTCCCTCTAATGCAGATGCCACAATTTTAAATGACATACTAGTGCATTGTTAGTAAAGGTCATGTCTTGGCATTTGGTCGTAAAGAATAGTGTTTAAACCAATCCAAAGACTAGAAATGTCATAAGTGGGTTTAGATTCTGAAGCTCAAATCCATACATTGACTTAACCATGGATGTGATGCATTGGAGTTTACTCCGTTTGCTTTAACAGTCTCTACACAATACAATGAGAAGAACTGCAACTATTTAAAAAAAGCATTTGAAATATACATTCAGTACTTCATCGGCACCTCATCTTCATCTCTAATATCTCATCAGAAACATCATCATGACTCAGAAAGCTAATCAGTGGTGATTTAGCTTATAGCACTCAAATCTAACGATGCAAAGGATTTCACAATAAAGGTTGAAGGAAATGCAAATAGCACACGATTTACTTTTAAAACAATGAAAGCTAAGGGAAAACAAAATAAACATTTGGTGAAAAAAACACTTCCTTAGCTAGGTGTGAAACTGCATAAAAAGTAATTCTGTCAAACTAGCAAACAACCTTAAATGTTTTAAACAAACATGAAGTCACATTGTTACAGTGAATGACACATGCATGTTTTCTGCACTTCTTATATACAGTGAAAGGCACACAGTCAATAGACTGTACAAATGTAACACATTAAATTGTAAATGTAGATGAATTTAAAAAGGTCTCATAAACGCAGCTGGCAACAATATGTAGAAACCGGGTTATGTGAGGAAGAGAAGGAGGTTGGTGATATAGAAAGGAAGACCTTGTTCATCGGGGTCTTGCATTAAGAGGATTACGGAGAAGCCTGCAGAGCTGGCTAGAATCACTGGTTACAGTTACACACATCCTCCTAAACTCTACAAACACAGGTGTGCACATTAGCACATGCACAATCTTCCTCTAAACTAAAGCCACACTTCTCTGAGGTGTGAGGGTGCCTGTAGATATCCTGCAGATTCTGCGGGATTCCCCAGTGTGGAGGGGACACAGTGTGAAGACAGCAGTGCTGCGAGGATTAGAGGTGTGGAAAACTAGCTGAGATCTGATGACAGGTATTCAGCTGAGACAGCACAGAGAGATTAGAAAGGAGAAGAGTGGTGATCCACAGTCCCCTTTCTCCACAGTAGGACAAAAATTGCTCTGTCATCAGTGAATGAAATTGGGTGTGGCACTTGTGGGTCAGGAGCTACATATCACGGACTATATGCAGCTATTTCTGTCTGACCATCATAAAGAAGAATACATGTTTATTAGCTAAAGTTAAGTTAAATAACTTGAGAAGAGAGAGAGAGACATATTTTGGAATATCGTAGAGAGGAAGTTAAATATAAAGAATTTATTATTCAAGTAGGCAAAGAAATTACTTCACACATGTCTTCTGGGTGTTTTTTTCTTGCTTTCTGGCTTGGAGCATTTATTGACATCTGCAGCAGCCTTACAGCACATGGGTCACCTGCTTAACCGAGTGAGGTATACTGGAGACCATCTTCTGGATCCTTAAATGAGCTCTGTACTCTTACAGTAATGCACCATATCTTCAGGCCCATAGTAGCAAAGAATGAATAAGTAAATCTTTCATTTGAAATTAAAATATAATTTCCATATATGTCTTGTTCTAGTTCAGTACACGGAATCAGTCATGGGAAAAACTGCTTGACTTAACAGTTGACCAGATGTAGAGACATTGACACTCTCCACAAGAAAGGCTGTCTGCAGAGTGCTGTATTAAAGCATACCAAGGGAAGGCTCACTGGAAGGGAAAAGCATAGCAAGAAAAAGTGCACAAACAACAGGAAACAGCTTGAGAGCATTGTCAGTAAAAGTTGATTCAGTAACATGGGAGAGCTTCACAAGCAGTGGACACAGACTGGTGTCAGTTGTAGCCTTCAGGAAAGGGGCTACAACTATCATACCCCTACCATCAAGTCACTCTGATACCTAGCCTAGCCAGGATGAGCCACAAGAGTCCATTCTTCTATGGCACCACCCTGAGAGGAGCCACAAGATTTGTGGACTGGGTCACAGTCAAAGGCAGAGGCCTTTATAGTTCAATACTCAACTGCTTAAACTGGCTACTAGGAAATGCGGTATCAATAACACAAGATACTGCATGGTGTGCTACCAACACAAGAAAAGGGGTAATTAAGATTTAAATGGTACCATCACAGATCATTAAGGAATTCCACTGGGCAGCCAGACAATGCCCTCGTTTAGATATTTTTGGACTTTAACTTTAAAGGTGCTGCTATGTAAAATACATTACAAGTATTACATGGTCTAATTTAGGTGAGATAATCTCCAAATTTCGGGTTTCATACAGAAAGGAAGAGGTGAAAGAAGGAGATATAAGAAGAAAACAAAAAGGTGAGGAAAGAAGAAAATAAGAGGGAAAGGTCAGACTGGAAAAGAGGGGACTAAGAGTAAACAGAGAATGAAACCCAAGAAAACAGGAGGAAAAAAAACACAGCAAGGAGACAAAATGAGACACAATAAGAAGAAAAAAGAATGGCAAGGAGATAAGGAATGAACAGAGAGAAAGGGAGGAAGGAGTAAAATCAGGAAGAAAAGAAAGAGGAAGAATGAAGGAATGAAAACATGGGAAGTGTAGTGAGTGTAAAGACAAAATAAGGTAAAAGATAATAGGGGACGAAATCATTATGAAACAAAAGATGAAATGAGAGGAGGAAATTAGGGTTGAAAATTGAAGAACAGAAGAAGAGGAAAGGAGAAGAGAAAATATCAGAGGAGAGCAGAGTGAAAGGTTGTCAAGTCAGCATTCAGAGTCAAAGAACCGTAATCATCCATAAATGATGATGTGAATCATTGATCTGAAACACAGACTGAAGCTCATCTGTCAGGAGAGTGTCAGCGACTTCAGCAGTAGCCTATAGTCACACATCAAAGTATCTATTGAACCACTGCAGTGTGCATGTTTTCCTTTTACTTACTTCAGACAGAAAATAAAGCAATTTCCACTCATTTGCCTGCAAAAAAGCTCTGCAGTGACATAAAGTGAGAAGAGTGGTGGAAATCGCACAATGAATATTACCAGAGTTTAATAGACTGTATATAAAAGATAGATAAAGCCATTATATAGTTATCCTCTGATTTCTGGGCTTTACGTTATAAGGCCTCGTTTCTTTTCCTGCTGCCATGTTGGTTTTTGGAGCCAGAAGGTCTCATACTTGGAAGAGATCATAGTGTTTGTTAATATTGTGAAGTTTGGCATTTTAACATGGGAGTGATTTGCTTTTTGGAACCAGCTTCATGTAGGACTGCAGTTTTTTTTGGCATTTCAAAGTCTGATCAGAGGAGGTATTTGCAGAGGGTTAATTTATTTTCCACCATTTATTAAACCATTCCACCATTTTTGGAACACTTAATGTTGGAAAAAACTGTTCAGTGAACACTTAATGTGCTGATGGGCTATCTCATTTTTGAGATTTACATAAAAACTGTTCTTTAATGCCCCTCAGTGTTACCATTTAGCCCATAATTTGTTCTAATATCAGTCTTCACTCATGGCTCTCTTACAACCATAGAAGAGATTTTTTTTATTGAGTTAACATTAATAGTGATAGTAACTGTTTCACATTTAACTTCCTGACATTTGTGAACACTGCTATGATGCTATGATTATTATTCCTTGAACTCAGAAGATGATTGTTATTCTGTCACTGATACCTTAAAAAAATACATGGCAAATAAGTAGCTGGAAATCACAATAGTTGCAGGCGATTTTAATGAGAAGTGTAGTTATATTTCTAGGGAGGTGCACATCAGGTTACATCGTAGGGTTTTCAGCTGGGTTTGCAGTTGGAGTGTAGCTATAGCGTAAATTTCCCACTGTCAACTCTTTTTCCTGGAATAGGGCCCTAGTAAGGAGCAAATACATTTTTTGTGTCCTGATATGCAAAAACTATAAATTGTCAAATGGCGTCTGTTCTTTTTGCCATGACTGTATTTCCATTCTTTGAACAAATTTAGGAATTGAAGAAGAGCTATGCAGTTCAGAATACCAGAAAGAAGAATTCTAGCTTCCCTTTTATTTTAAGTTGCAAAACAATAAAAAAAAATCATCAAAAAATAAAAAACACTGAGACAGTCTAAATCCCCAGAAATCTAAGATGGCATCCTCACTTTACTTTTAGTGCACAGTGCCGTATACACGTGCAACGTGGCAAGTTGTCCATTCAGCGATGGGTTCAGGTTCACAGCATCTCAGATATCACTGTGGCCGCAGAAACCAGAAACCACTTAATAAAACATGAGTGTTGATTGTCCAGAGAGACGCTACTGCAGTCAAATGATAGGCCCTTAAGAAGCAGGACTGTCGCATGATATAAAGCTCCCATCCTTGAATTTGATTAACAAGATATCAAAACTGCAACATCTACGTGTTGTACTAGGCCACTACAGCTGGTCCAAACTCACACAGGTCTGCAATATAACAAACAAATAGTGCTTTGTGAGTACTTAATGTTACAGATCGATGTAGACTGAGTTGTCCTAGCCCAGGACAAGAGCCCAGTCAGTCTCTCCCAGGGATCAAGCTTCTTAAATATCTTCTGAATAAAACACAGGATGCAGTTTTGTATTTTTTTAATATCACTTGAAGGGTTTTTCATACCAAACTGAGGGCCTGTGAAGACTTTCAGATTTGAGGATGATGTCACATAAAACAAAACTTTTAATCAAGGATGAAAACACAAGCATAGATAAGACCAGACAATGAGGTAAACTGTCCTATGAGGACACCTCATCTCTCATCGAAATCACCCGAATTACCAGAGTTCAAACATCCAAACAAAGAGAGTTGATTAGGTGATGAGAACCCACATGCACCTAGAAAACCCAGGTGGTCGCAATCAATAGCAAAGGCTAAGAAGCCAAAACACCAGCATGCTGTGTGGAAAAAAACCCAGCAGACCCATCGATGCGTCAGGGGCACCCAGAGAGAAGGGCCACAGCACAGGGAAGTGAACAGACCCGAAGCCCAAAAGGGAGACCAGCCAGCAAAGACCCAGGCACCACAGCACACCCCCGATGGCACATGACGACCAGTTCCAGGAGGCGCCCATCCGTGCCCCCCATTCCCAGTACCCCCACCAATCTCGTAAATGGGAGGTACCCACCCCATCCCAGAGAGCCTGGCACAGAGACAGGGCAGTGGACCTGATGGGCCAGCAATCAGGAGGCAATCAAGGGAAAGAGAAGGGAATTTCTGGCATCCATTTAGATAAAGGGGTTGCAGAAGAGGTGGCACCTTTTGCTGCAACTGTAGTTTGTTGTTCTGAGTTTATGGTACTGTCAGAATCTTGCCAAATATCATTTGGTGTTTTAGTCACCATTAAAGTGCGTTTTATTAAGATAAAACTGTCAATCCATTGCCAGTGAATATATCCTAGTAACAGTTTATTTGTAAAAAATCATTCTTTCCTGAATGAGTGTATACTTTGTGAATAAACTTTTAGCACTCTCACATCAGTGTCTCGCTTGCTGTTGACTATAATGCCAGATCATGGAATGAACTGAATATGAACTAGTGATTTAAAGGCATACTGTAGAATTTCAAAAGCTTTTTCTTCTTTTGTTCATCTGAGGCAGAGGCCCTCAGTTTTTTTTCTTTTCTTTCTAAGGTACAAAGCATTGAAGTAGCAATTTTACACCCTCCCTTTTGTCGTTTATGTACCTTCTAGGGTAACAGTGCAACTTGATTATATCTCCCACATTTGTCTATTTCATCTTATCGTTGTTAATTTTCTTCCCAGTGATTTTTAATTTGATGTCATTGCTGTCGAGAATTATGCCTGTGAACTATTACTCTTAAAAAAGTAAATAAAATATCTAACTTCCTTTTGTGGTGCACCAGCACACTGTTATATTTTGCACTCTGGTCCAGCCTTTGGCCAATTTCAAATTTCTGTCTATTCAATTTTTTGTCTGTACTGTAAGCCCACTCTTTGTCTTGTACGGTATGTGTTTTATTTTATATGTCTTTCTGTCTTTCAACTATGCCCACATATATCTGTTTGTTTGGTTTTGTTGATTCATTTGATATGCCACCTACCTGCTATGGACTGCAGCTGAAAATTAGCTCGGCTGAATCTGTCGTTTGCCAAAAGGGGAAGAATGGCGTTGATGCAGTCTTATTATTTGAAAAAATGTTGACAGGAACCAAAGGTGTATATGTCTGTTTTAGTTTATCAAATGCTTGCAGCTGCATAGGATACACAGGTGCACATCCAAGTGAGAGTAGTGATAGTACTATTGTGCTATTCCTGGCACAGAGAGTGAACCACTCAAGACCTAAAGTAAATCACGGTTTTCATTTTTTTTTTTAAATTTTGTTACACGGTAGCTGTCAACAGGTTCTGGAGTACCACAGTGTGTTAAACCTGCCATACTTTGATTTTACTGTTAGTAAAAGTTAGATTTGCCATTTAAAATGACCAAAGCTAAAAAAGGCATACCATTTTAGCTTCCCACAACAAAATCCCAGATTCAGACGCCAAATTAAAAAACCTATTACCTCCAGCCAGGTGACCCCTCTATGACCCTCCATCAAACCTACCCAAGTTGGATGAGGCTCTGCCCTGTGCTGCTCTGTCTTGCAGTTCCTGAGCAATTTCTAGCTGGTTTTGGTGGTGCTGACGAGCCCTCTCCAAGTCCTGAACCGAACAAAAACAATCCATTCTTATCAGACTGTGATTCATTATTTCGTAGTTATCTGTTTTTCAGTTAACTACACCTTTTACTTATATACCAACCTGCATGCATCGGGCAGCGTGCCCCAGACCAGCATATGCCCTCATCTCAATTGCTCTGTCGGCCAGCTCTTGGGCCAACTCCAGCACAATTGTATGGTACGATATGGCCTTGTCAAAGTCCCGCTGGGAGTGGTAAGCGCTCCCCAGGTTGCTGTACGCTCGTGCCTCCTCACGTCGGTTCTCCAGACTCTGCCAAACACAGCACCATTTCACTGTCACTAAGAAATTACCTTTGTGGTTATTTATTGGCATGCAATGGAATTTCCACAGAGATCACAACATTTATATTTTCTTTTGCTATCCCAGACAGTTAAAGATGAACATATTGCTAAAATGATCCTTTAGTTTATTTAAGCTTCAGTTCGCAGTAATTTTTTTCAGGAAATCATTATCCTGATATAAATTGTGTAAATCTATGTGTTGTGTGCATGTCTAAGAAAGAAGAAGAAGAAATCAAAACCAGTGTCGTATTAGTGAGTGAGTTAGTGGCCAGAATTATGAATGCCTAACTTTTAGTTAATGTTAGTCAACTAGGGGGACTAGCAGTGGATTAATCTCAATTTGGTGCTGTGATGAGTATTTGTGGCAGCTGCAGAGTGGTTATTCAACTGAGTCAAAACAAACCACTATATCTTTTAGGCATGACCTTCTTGAGATGAACTCCAAAATTCACTATGGTCAGTCAAGAGGTGCTTTTTGTGAATTAATTAAGTAGTTAAAATAAAATAAATCAATTAACAGAATGTGAAGGAACAACTTATATATCCCAAACAAATGTAGTGCTAAAAAGATATCAGCTAAAGCTTTAGCTGGGCTGTACTTTTGTGTAATACATCCTTTTATCAGAAAATGGTGCAGATTTAGTCAAATCTTTTGTGCAAATGTGGTCAGGACTAAGAAGAAATATCAAAAGTTTACAAAATAGCAGCACACATCTCAAAACACCAAAAGGTTGAATAGAAATACTATTGCCTTGTCATGGTTAAAATATGCTTAAATTAGCTTTTAAACATTTTAATTTAAATTAGCTTAAATTAAAACTGCACCTTTTAAGAGATGAAAACCAAACAAAAACATATTGATTCATATTACATTAGCACTATACCTTTGCAATGTCCAGATGCTGCTCATGGCATTGGACAGCATTGGTGAAGTCTCCCAGCGCAGTGTACACAGCACCCATGTTGCCTAGCTGGCGAGCCTCGGAAAGCCTGCACTGACTTTGCCGTGCCAGCAGCACGCACTGTTTATGGCTGGCAAGTGCATTAGGGTAGTCGCCAATAGCTGTGTACACATGACCCAGACTGCTTAGAGCACTAGATGCAGCCTGAAATCACAGATGCACAACATAAATATTGTGTTCAGCACAAAAAAAGGTACATAATAATTAACATGCTTATAATAAACAGGAACACAATCATGTAGACCAGAGGTGGCAAAATAAATGTACTTCATGGACCGTACACAGCCCAATTTGATCTTAAGTAGGCTTGCCAATAAAATAAGTGAAAAAATTCTTACAAATTTTACATTCTCAAAATGTTCACACTTTCAGTTTTAATTGTCCATCCATTTACATAAAAGATAATGAGCAGCCAGAAATGTATTCAGAAAAATAAGATCAGTTTCAATTGATATCAGTTATAATTTTTGAAAAAAAAAATGCATTGTCTAACATGCCAAATAACAAATCGCTTCCTTGTTATGTTGATAGAAACTATAATCGTGTCTGTGCAATTATCTTTCCTTCAAAATGTAATTTGTGTTTATATTTTGTAAACACAAATTACATTCTGTTTTTATTTTCTGTTTCTGCTGCAAATCAGCTGTATAAAGGTGTCATTTCTGGGTAAGAAAGGGATAGTTTAGGGAGAATGGAAAAGGAGGCAGGATAAACAAGTGAGGAAAACAGGCATCACCTCCTCCCACCTCAAATAAAATCTTGCCAATGGAAGACACGCACATCTTGGCGGCGCCACGAGTGAAAGCTCATCCTTCACATCTTATTTAGACCCTGCTGTGAGATTCTGACCCTCTGCCACCACCACCTCAGCTTTGTATCAGGTTCTAGCAACCCTATTATTACTCTGTTTTAGTTAACACATGAAACCCTTTTATAGCACTTTGAGCTGCCTAATGATTTCTAGCACCCCTCATCCTGCTAATTACAGAGCTTCTTCAGGCATAATACCATGCAAATCAAGATGAGGGTTTCATCTTAAGCTCGCTCGTTGCTGTCTTCATGCGTGCATGTGCATGAAAATAAGGCCATGAACTCATGCCCCCCCCACACACACGGATTGTCAGATTCATGTCAGACAGTCTTGTCTGCTTCTCAGATTTGACAGAAAAAGAAATGTGACCCATTCACTACATTTTTGCCTTAGTAATTTTAAAGCTGCCTACTGATTTATAACTAATCTAGAGGTTATTGGGATTGATCTGTTTGCTATCAGTGGAGTCATATGAAAAAGATGCGAGGTGTGAGCAAAGGTTTGTTTCAAATTAAACAAGAAAATGAGACAAGAGCAGCAGTGTGTACTGACATATCTCTTATTAATTAATGTATCTATACATTAGTAAATGACATATGCTTGTCTAATAGATTGTATATACAGTTGGACCACGTGACAGATCCCAGAAGTAAGGGAAATATATACCAGATATGGGTGCACCTATCTTGGTAAGTCCTCAGTCATGCAGGCCTAGAGGCCTCGATGAACCCCTGGCAACCTATAGTCACTAGCAAAAAAATATGTATTCCCCACTTGGGTGGTTGGTGGAGATCGCTGTCTACTGTTGGGTGAAACTGATCGCAAAGAGGGTGCCATAACAAAAACCTCTTTAATTGCTTGATTTACTAGCAGATTCACAGTCTAGCAGAATTGCAATTTGCATGGAAGATACCAAATTTTCTGTAAACACTAACTAACCACCAAACAGCACAAATGCAAGCCAGAAACGGAGAACAGTATGTTAGACAAAAAACCAAAAGATTTTAAATTGTATGTAATTTGAAGACAGACAGTTGACATTTCCAGTTTGTGTGACATTCCTCAGTTTCAGTAATTTAATGAATAGTTGATGATTACCTGTAGACAAGTTGGCGTCTTTCATACAAACTATGGCTAACCATGGCAATCTGCTAGAAACCAAAGCAATCACAACAAGGTTTTCAGTGTGCCAGCATATATGTCATTGGGATCAATTTTACTGATGGCAAGCATTCTCCAGCAAACACTTGGAACTGGTTGGGGAACAGAGGCGATTGCCAAGCAGTTTCTATGCCTGTGTGACTGGGACCTAACATTATTTAAACTAGAGAGTATTCTGTGGTGAAAGCAAAGAGTCATGGTCTACATTAGTCCTGGGTCTGAAAAGTAAAGATAACACTGAAGTGCCTAAATCCATTTGTATTTGTCCCAATGACCAGCCGGGGGTGACTCCTCTAATTGAAATATGCTATATAAAAGTCTATGAAAGAAAAATCACTCCAATTTTCACCGGGTTTATGAACATAGTAAACACTTTCCTGGTCAGTCTATATTCTTAACAACAAGTTCTTTATCTAACTGGATAAGCACAAAATTTATTTTCTAAATTATGATCCTAATTAGAGTCCAACACTAACTAACTGTAACTACTAACTGTGCTATATCAAAGTGGCTACTTTATTCTTTTACAAACAATTATGTTGTGTACCATGACTTACACAATGCCATGTTATTCTGAATTTATGCCACAATTGAATTACATTGAAAAAAAAATAAGGTTTTAATTTTTATTTATGTGATGCATATTTTTATGTTCATTTACCGGCTTCTTCAGCAGTTTGCACACAAAATAAGTTTTGCTTTCAATACACTGAAAATCATAATTAAATACTATCTTATATGATTTGGCCAATAAATTAATCGAAGAATTTCTATCAGGCTTTATCGCTCTCTCCTCAGTGTTTGAATAAAGGCCTGCAGAGTCTCAGCTTGTTACAGCAACACTGAGACAGTGTGCTGCAGTCTAAAACAACACCTCAAATGACTCACACAAACAGTGTTATTTCCTTGCCACAATGATAATAACTTCAATCTGTTGAAGTCCAACAATGTGCATATCTGTGAACACACAGTGAGAAGTAATAATCAATAAACCCTGTCCTGAGGTAAAGCCTCACACACTAGGAACCATTTCTTTGGTGCAATCGCAGTGAAAGTAATTACGTTTAGAGGCCATCTGAGCACAAACAGCAGCCTATATTTGATTCAGATACACACACACGCACACACAAACTTAAAAAGTATGTGAATTTGACCCTTCAAAGAAAAACACAAGGGACAGACAAAGCTTAGTCAAAAGCTATTTTCAGCCATGTTTAGAAGTTTACAGAATTTGTAAAGAAGTAAAAATTGAAAATACTTTTAAAAGAGGGGTTATTAGTATGATTACAACCAATATAATAGCACTTGAGGCTGCCTTTAAATGCAGTTAAGTCCCTCTATAGATGGCCATGTTAAAATGTTCAACTTCAATGGTGACTGTTACTGTACATGTTGCATGTTTACAGGCTAGACTATAGCTAATTTTTTTTAAATTGTATAACAACTGTGAGGTGGATAATTTTTGTAGAGGTCATCCATTTCGATTGTGTTAATGTGTAAAGTAAGGTTTGTGTTATGACATTGGTAGCTATTGGTAGCTATCTTTTAATTCCAGTCACTGAACAGACCTCTCCAACATGTTAGGGCTACTACACAAATAATATAGGTTGGCTTTGTAGGACAGTCTGTCTAGAGAAGTTTGGGCTCCATTGGTGAGGAGAAATTCATGTATTTAAGTGTCAAGTTACTTAGTACCAATTAGCAGGTATTTGCATCTGAATTTTATACTCCTGCAATATATGGATTTAGCTACCAAGTGAATAATGTATAGTAAATATTAGAGCCTGACTGGTGTGGAAATATTATTGGCTGATGTTAGCTAACAGCTAAGAATGGCTAATTAAAATGCAAAAGCAATGAAAAGAAAGAAAGTCAGAAAGGAAGAAATAAGAAACACCCTTCAAACCTGTTGCATGTTGACCTAGCATAGTTTTTCCACCAGAGGGCGCTCTCAACTTTCGCGTTGGCAACATGTGTTTGAATTTTTAAATAACCACATATCCATTTTGGAAAACGTTGAAAAAATCTGAATGTTTGAATTATTTTTTTTCTGAATATATTATGCAATCTAATTTAAAACCATTATATGACTCAAACATATAGAATCTCTTCAATTATTGATTAATTGATTAATCAATAATCAAGACTACAATAATAAATTGCTTCAGTGTTTTTAAACCAGAAATGCAACAGTCTGTTTTAAAAAATATTTGCTACTTTTTGTTGTCAAGTTTGATAGGAAAATGCATGTGTTTTGGATAAGTAAACTAAAGCAGGTTATTTGAATTTTTTTTTGATCTGTGTTCAATTCTAAGCAGCAGTTTTTAAAATTGTTTTCTGACATATATAGATAAAAGTAGTCGATACTGCAGTGAAAATGCAGTAGTAGTTTGAGCCCCAGAGGAATTTGACAGAAAAATCTACTCCTTTATTTCAATTGCAGCCTATATGGACAGGTAATACACATGCATGTCCTTTTAAATCAGGTTTCATCAGTGCTAAAAACTGTCACTGTCACAGCCAAACTGACCTTTTGGAATTTACCACTCCTGATTAACATCAGAATACCCTGTTCTTTTCTTTCTACTCATGTGTGTTCACAAGTGAGCGCATGTTTGTAAAAAATACGACAGCACACATCTACAGAAATCCATGTCCCCACCCAAGTGATGAGGGTAAACACATAAAATCCAGTTGACACATCTGCGCTGGAGCTCCAGGCAGGAAACGGAGATTTAATAAATGACGACAAGGCCTCTGTGTGTACAATCAACTGGCCAGACAAGTCTTTGATTTCCCTTAAGAACATGTTACTTTAAGAAAAAAACACAGCCGTGAAAAAAACACACACGCACACACACAAATACAGTCATATGTCTGGACCAGTCCATGTACACAGACATACATGGATTGGTCTAGACATATATTTTTTACATCTCCCCTTTACATCTCCTCCTCCCCCTCTCTCTCTCTCCATATATATATATATATATATATATATATATATATATATATATATATATATATACATATACATATATATATATATATATATATATATATATATATATATATATATATATATATATATATATATATATATATATATATATATATATATATATATATATATATATATATACATATATATATATATATATATACACACACACACACACACACACACACACATACATATATAAATAAATAAAAGAATAAGAAACAATATTATCCTCTCATTAGATTACATTTATATTGTGGACAACAAATCTCATTAGAAAAGCTTGGATAGGTAGAAATCGGGAAAAAAACAATGTAAGTAGAAAGGTGTAGGAAGATGGGTGCCTAAATCTATTGCACGGAAATAGAATAAGACAGATGAATAAAGAAAGAGAAAGATTAGTGCTGACACTGCTTCCCCTGCGTGCTTGATAACCAAATGTATGAGGTTTGGGAAGGTGATATCTTCTGAGGTCCGCTGATCTGCAGGGACTACAACTGAACCTTTTTGTGGACTTCTTAAACTAATGCCATACTTGATTTGATGGAAATGTCTTTATTTGTGCCTTGTCAAGATCTTTTCCTTTTTAAACTATTTTTGATTTGATTTTGATTATTGTTTAGAGCACAAATGCAAATACCTATCATTGTTGTTGTTATTATTATTAATGTTATAACTGTAACAGTAACTGTACCAAAGCTCCTGCCAGTGTTTTGCAGTGGAGCACTTTGTTTGGAAGCATGCAGTATTGAAGGCTTTTCACACCACACAGATAAACACAAATAACACAGTTGAGCAAACACACAGTGGGAGATATGGATTTCTGTTGATGACCGTGTTTGAGCCGCCTTAAGCTACACACCTGTGGAGAAGAAGGTCGATAACCGTCTGTCAACAATACACGTGCAGTAGTCTATGGTGCATTTGCAGCTTCCAGACAGACACACACACACACACAAGACACACAAGCAACAAAAAAAAGAGAGAAACAAGAGCGTCTGGTTTTGATCCAAGCTTTCCTGAGCTCTGAGTTCTTCAGAAAAGTTGATAACTGTGTTCGTGAAATTAATGTGATAAATCCGCAGCTGGTCAGAAACTTTAACCAGGTGTCGAAACAGACAAACACTGAGAATCATGGACAAAAACACATCCAGGCACACTGGATTGCTGCGTCACTGCTTTCATCAAAATGAACTCACTCAATTCCTCATTATTTTTACTGACAGGGGTTCAATCAGGCTCTCTAGATTTATCTAGAGACAAATCACATGAGATAAATATAGGATGCAATCACATGCTATTAAGTGACTGCATGTGCGTGTTCGAGTGTGTGTTCAACTGCAAGGGTCCAGCAGAACTTCAGAGACCATTAGAGAGGTTGAAACTCAGATATAAAAAGACTTTGCAGTAGAATATCCTGCTGACTTTTACACACTAATCAGCTAACCTGTCCTGTCATATTCTTTTCTGCAGTAAAGCTGACTAAAGATAGTGTAATTCCATATTTCTGAAAAGTCGTGTCAAATTGCAAAAGCACACAGAGAGTACCCTCAAGGTCATGTAAATTTAAATTAAAACACAAATTAGTGAGAGATATTGTCTATTGAGCATGCAGACATGTGACCAAGTAACCACGTTACATGAAGTTGTTTGCCATTTTGGAGGTCTGGCAATCATGGTGACAATGTAGGATCAAATGAATAAGGCTCCTCTCACACAGACCCAAAAAAGATTTAAGTGTTGTATTTATTGCACTTATCTCATTATAGTACTATTTTGTGAGACAGTGACAGCATGCAGACTGATGAGATGGATTTTAAGTAAACAAAATCACGCCTTTATTGTGGCTGATGAAGATCCAGAGTATAAATTATCACAGAACACAATATGACCAAACAAGGGCTGGACGACAGTATGACACAACAAAGACCACAACCAAACTGAGACTTTAAATGTCCACAAGCGGCAAGCAGGGAGAGTGGAAACATAAGAGTTACAAGATACAGCTGAACTCAAGCTAGATAATGAGACGTGTTAATAAAACCAAAAGTAAAGCACACAAGATAAAGAACTTACAAAATGAAACTGAAAACTAAGAGAGACAAGACACTGAAGCTGAGTACACAATGAAAGCAACTGGCTTACTGTACATCACACTGAAGCTGAACAGTTGGTCACTTGAGGACATTCTAGGCTCTGGTTGGTAGGTGACCCTTTAATACCTTTACTACCAAGTCATATATCAATCATTTGTATTTTTCACTCTTATTTAGCTGCTTCAGTTGCTCACCTGTAAGTAACTGTGCTTAGTTCACCAGCAGTGGAGGGTACATCCATCTAAAACATCAAATATCAAACTCCAAGACTGCTTAACCCATAATTACCAGAAAACCCAGAAGAAAGCTATAATGAAACTCTTCCAAAAAGTAATCAAAATGAGAGCTGAATAATAAGAGTGAAAAGCAAACTAAAAAGTCAACAAATAACAAGTAGAAAAGTCCTCAATGGCCCAACAAAACCTACAGACCATGACATTAACAAATTATATTATTTTCTAAAAATCTTCCTGATTACACAAAAGAAAAAAAAGACATGAATAAACTGAAAGGAAAAACAGCATAATGACAGCAATGTAAATCAAATCAGACAAAAGCTCAATATTTACTAATCTAGTTGCTACCAGAAATGTCTTCTATACAGTGTAAAGAAACCAGTGATCAGTATGGTTGTTTAAATTTATCCCACAATATTAAAACACCAATAAAATGTTCCTCAAAATGAGCCACAAGCACAACTCATAAGATTCAAATACATATGAAATCCAGTGAGCCATAAATACATCTGCCATGACTCCATGTTGCACACTCACCAGCACACATATACACATTTCTCACAAACATATGAAAGTTAAACGTAGGGAAACACACACCAACAACCTGACAGCTTTGCTTTGTGCTTTTAAACGTAAAGTGGTCCGAAATCTAATCTGTAAAAATAATTTAATTAACTACGGTTTTCACAACTGTCCAAAGTGTTTCAGGAGAAAGGTGAGGTGTTTAGCTTTGGCCTGGCATAATGAAAAACTGCTTTCCAGGAAAAATGAAAGTTACAGAAGATAAGAGAAAGGTCAAAACAAGTAAATGTATATGAGCAAATTTGAAGTTTGTTCTTTGGTTTCATTACATTTTCATGACAAAGTAATTTCTCGCAAGATGATTATATATAATTAAAGTTGTTATTATTGTACATTATATACTTGATCAGCCATCACTCTAAAATATGAAATATATTTAAAATATTTTAAGTTAAGCTCCCAAAGAACAAATCAACAAATCATTGCATTACATACATTACATAACATGCAGTCACTGCATGGATGCGTCATCACTGTGACAAATTAATTGATTAGACAGAATCTCTTATGTCAGGGAGAAAGTTGAACAGAGATAATTATCTGTATGCCTTTTCTTTATTAAATATGTGATTTTAGGTTGGTGACATACAGATGGCTGGCATTTATTTAACCGAATGATGAATGCATATAAGACCGCTGCAAATACCAAAGCCATAAAAGAAAATTTACCTTTTAATTTAATTTACAGATGCTAGAAACTGTCTTCCATATTGTCTGAAGCAGGTTATATCTGGGCAGAAGTGGTTAATTAAATTGGATTGTGCAATACATACTCCATTTTCAATTTTTGAGAAGTATCCAAGACAAATTGCTAATTGGCTAACCGGCCAAAGTACATGTGTCAAATAGTTTTCATCCAAATTTTGAAAATTTGTAGCTGAATTTTAATAAAACTGGCAAAAGAATACACCCTTAAATTCAATTAAATTTTATGTATACAGTACCAAATCACAACAACAGTTGCCTTGAGGTGCTTTATATATTATACTATATTATACTATATATATAGTAAGATAAAGACCCTACAATAATACAGGTATCAAATGACCTGTATGAGCAAGCACTTGGTGACACCGGGAAGGAAAAACTCCCTTTTAACAGGAAGAAACCTTAAAACCTTAGGCAAAACCAGGCTCAGGCTCATCCTGTCATGGTTGTGCTGTGGCAGGCAGGATATGGGACCCAGGTGCAGGACTCGAACACGAAAAGGTAACTTAAAGCGGCAGCTTTATTCACTCGGAAAACTTGAATACTAGATCTAAGAAACAAAACATAATAACCAAGAGCTAGGAAACTAGGAACTCAGGAGACCAGAAACTAGAAAACAAAGAAACTAAAAAAGTAGGAGCTGACAGAGAGGGTATGACGCGACAATGGGCAGAGGAAAACATAGGAAGTAATGAGGGAATGGGAAAAAGAAAGGAAACACAACTCTGGGACTAATCTGACGTAACGAGATGGGAATAAAGCAAAACTGAATACACACAGGACAAGGAACTATCAAAATAAAACAGGAAACACATGGACCGAAATGCAAGCTTAACTCAATTCTATGCTTTATATAAACTAAAAGGGACCGTGGCTCAGGGAGTTGGGAAGCGTATCTGCAACCGGAAGGTCGCCGGTTCGATCCCTGGGCTCTCTGTCCTGGTCGTTGTGTCCTTGGGCAAGACACTTTACTCTACCGCCTACTGGTGTTGGCCAGAGGGGCCGATGGCGTGATATGGCAGCCTCACCTCTGTCAGTCTGCCCCAGGGCAGCTGTGGCTACAACAGTAGCTTCCCTCCACCAGTGTGTGAATGTGAGAGTGAATGAATAATGGCATTGTAAAGCGCTTTGGGTGCCTTGAAAAGCGCTATATGAAATCCAATCCATTATTATTATTATTATTATTATAAAATGCCATATAACCATATAGTGTAGTATTAAGTGGACACGGCCCTAAAAAAATAAAGGCATTAGACAATGTGTCCTTGGGGGGTAGAATGCTGTAGACTCTCGCTCACGCTTGCCTGGGAAAAACTAGATAACAGGGGACCATCTTCTAGTGGAAAGTTACTGAGACACTGTTGTTTAGACTGGAGTGAGAGAGCTTCTGTAATAAAACTGTTCGGGGCACATCACCATTTTGAGATCCGCAGCAACGTGTCATGCAGCACGCATCTCCCTTCTAGAAGTAATTGTGTAAGAGAATAAAGTGTGAAATGGTCTACTGAGCAGTGTTTTGTCTTCCATCAGATGCCTATGAGGAATCAAAAGAAATCGGTGAAGTGTTGATATTTAACAGAACATAAGAAATAAAGATAACCAAAACCAGCAACAAAAATAATCAAAGAATATCATTCCAGAGTCTGAAACTAAATACTGGGTTGCAGACCCAGTGCTGTGACACATCCGGTGTCTCCCTGGATGAGTTAGAAGCAATGACTGAGTCACTGGTTGGAAGAGGTGGTTGACATGAAAGAAGTTTGGGACTTCATGCTTATACTGCTGCCTCTGAGATCCAAACCCAGATAAGCGGTAGAAAATGGATGGATAGTATGAAAGTACATTTCACAAAATTTCTTTTTACTGTCATCATTAGAGTTCCACCTAGAGCTGAACAATAGACTGTGAAACTAATCCTTTATGAATGTGAACAGTCATTCTGTAGACAAGGGATAAGTCTTTTGGTACCAGACATTTGGCTGGTTTCTGCTTATAATCTGCTTTTGGTCTGAGTTGTGTTGTCAAATCATGTTTTTGTTGAATACAGGTAAATGGTACATATGAGGAACTCTTTTAGGGAGCAAAAGTACATAACCACCGGCTCTGTCTGATGACATTTCAGCTTTTTATTTGTTTTTCTTAATTTATCACCTGTCTTAAAAAAAAGATTTACACCAGCTGGTTGTTTCCTTTAGAGACAAGGTCATCAAATAGTATTAGATGTCATTTGGTATTACCCACATAGCAAAATTGGTATGGCCCTGATCTGGCCCACAGAATGCACTTACACATGGCCCACATACTGCAAAGAATGACGGCCCTTTGGTGGCCCAGATCTGGTTTGCCAGAGGTGGCCCACACATGGGCCAGCAAAAGGCCAGTTGCATACACACTGGTGGTCCTGTGCTGGCCCATGTGTGGATTACCTCTGGCAAACCTTATCTGGGCCACCAAAGGGCCATCATTCTTTGAGGTATGTGGGCCATGTGTACGTTGTGTGCATCCACGGGCCAGTTGCAGACACACTGCTGGCCCTGTGCTGGTCCATATGTCAGCCTAATGTGTACCTTAATCAAGCCATGTAATAACAACATGTGCCGGAACATAATAGTGCAAAAGTAAGATGACAAAACTCTTGTCAGACAGTGAATGGACTGATTCTTTTAAAGCGCTGTTCTAGTCTCCCGGATTACTCAAAGTGCTCTATACAACATGCCACATTCACCCACTTTCTCTAAACTGAGTGCTTCCTAACTACATTCATACACATTCACACTCTTGACATGCGGACTGGAGGAGCCAGTCATCGAACCACTAACCTTCTGATCAGTAGGTGACCTGCTCTACTGCCTGAGCTACAGCCACCCACTGGCAAAGATGAGTAAACCGTCACTAGGTGTTGGATAAAGTGTACACTCACAAACCTGTCAAATCTGCATTTGAAATGTTGGCTACTATAGCAGTATAGTATTGCAACATGGCATTTGGGTCCTCTAACTAAAATAGGAAAAAAGGAACATAAATAGTGCCATCATTGCCAGACCTGGCCCACATCTGGTTGACATACACTCTGCCATGACACCGGTCAGTCAGAAGTGCCATCTTGATGCCAGATCTGGTCCAGACCTGTTTTCTATGAGCCTGGGCCACATAAACCAAACCACAATCGAGCCAGATATGGCATGCCATAACATAGACATTGCCGTCTATGCCAGGCCTGGCCCATATCTGGATGACATACGTCTTGTCATGCCAGAAGTCAACCAGCAGTGCCGGCTTGATACCAGATCCGGGCCAGACCTGCCTGCTATGTGGGTAGATGTCAATATACATCTTATATATAAGATCAATATACATCTTATATTCTTTTCTCACTTTAAAAAAATAATTACTTTCATCAATGTCTTTTTTTCAATGAGCAATATACTAAATGTTCTCCTTAAGAATGAAGCTCTTTAGACAAATAATTTGCTGTTAATGTAGTGTGAAGTACCATGTTAATATCCACACTGCTACACAGTAATTGGACTATTCTTTCTAACCTGCTTCCTTCAGAAGCAAAACACATTTAAGCCAAGATGATGTGGGTGCATATCTAATGTGTCTTATGAATATGTCATCCAGAGAAGGACAGATTTTGTTTTGAAGTTGTTTTGCTTGCATGTTCGCTGTGTTTTTGCTGTGTTTCAGTGTGGAGTGTTTTATTTTTTGCATTGCATGTTTTGGTTGTATCCGTTAATTTGTCCCGGAGAGACTCCGCCCTTCCCTGTTCTCTAATTTGACACACCTGAGATGTGACAGCGGGGGATGATTGAAGAGAATGCTCAGAAAAGCAGTACGGGACGTTGGTGCGGTTTGGTGTAGCAGTACGTGGCAAGGGCATATGACGGCTACGGGGGGGGATTAAGTGGCAGCGGGACAGCGCCCTATCTCCTATGGTGAGACCACAGTGCTGGCATGACACAGAAAAGCGGCGGGTGGAGTTGAGAGCTCTGCCTATTCGGGGTAAGTCCCGAGACATATCGTGCTGCGATAACCCGGTTCACTGGAAAGAACAGTGACTGTCGCTGCCGGGTTTTCCTTGCCCCGCTCCGATTTTACTGTATTTTAATGCTGTGGCTGACACCACTGGACTTTTAGTGTTCATGTTTTATTGTTTTTACTGTGTGTTCTCCCAGGCCAGGGCTGTTTTAATTGCTTTTAAACCTTTTTTGTACAAAAAATTATATTTTAGTAATTCAGTTTTATATTGTTCTATTCCCTGGGCTACTCCACTGCTCTGTCTGTTTTTTTTGGAGGGTTTCCCTCCTTAGAGTAACACCTGGTGACCACTTACATATCCATGCGTGCAAACTTACTTCTCTGTCCTTGAGCTTCATGGCCAGTACTAGCTGGTTTCTGTGATTGGCCAGTGCTTCTCTGTAATTGCTTTTGGTGAAAAGGGCAGAGCCGAGGTTCCCATGAGCTCGACATTCCCCTGACTGGTCACCTGTGGAAGACAAATTTTATAAGTTACCTACATTGTAGCCGTTTTTCCACACACCATAAACGACTACTTTCAAGTTTTCCATACCTAAAGTCTTGGTCACCTCCAGGTCCTGTTGCATGTAGGTCATACTCTTCTCTATATTACCTAAAGACCAGTATGCAGAACTAAGGGCAGAGTAGACGGATCCACGCAGCTTTAGTGAGCACGTGCCAATCTTCAGCCCCGCCTCCAGAACTACAGCTGAGGCTCCATGGAAACCATGTGTCAGTAGCTCCTGGCCGATGACGGAGACAACCACAAATGGGCTCTTGTCTAGCTTCATCTTCTGCAGCTGCTGGTAGGTGGGCTCAAGTGTGTCTGTGAAGGTGTGGCAGACAGACAAAAAAACACAGGTGATTTAAGAAAATTGAATTATTTATCATTTCATGTGTTACAAACATTAATATGACCATTCTTGACAAGATACTGAACCCCGATGTCGCCACTGGAGTGTGTGGCCTGAAAACTTCCTTGGTCCTGTTGCATTCGGCTGTTGGACTGTAGCATCCTGCTGATACATACAGAACACTAAACCTGCCCTGACTCTCTTTCTACACAGAAAGTAAAATAAAAGCAGAAGTCCTGGAACTTCTGTGTTTGTGCTCGTGCACACTTTCAAAGCAACACTATGCAACTTTTAAGAAGTAATATCACACTTACTCTTACAAGTAGAGACTTACATTAATAAGCAATAAAATGCACCCACACTTAGAGGCAATGCTGGTAAAGCTTCATTAGGTCTGGCATGACCCATTTTAAGCTTATGTAAGCACACTTTAAAGTCTATATTGCTCTGTAAGTGCTGTGTAACTTCAGAAAAGTCGGAAGTTAAACAGCACTGAATCTTATATCCTTTTGCTGCTATGTTATAGTCTCAGAGCAAACACACAAAAATATGCATCTGCTAACTGATAACAACTACATCTACAAAATTCTGCTTCACAGATGACATTTTCATATAATTTAGGCTAAATGTATGTAGCCTCAAACAACAGTTTTCTATTAAAGACTATTCTATTTAAGGACTTAAGTGACAATCTGTTCCATGTTTTGATAAAGCCAGATTGCAGCACATCTCAGCTCTGTGTTTAACTCTGTGTGCAAGTGCGCGCGCGCGTGTCTCCTCCGCTATGTGAATATCACAATTCAATTCAATTCAATTTTATTTATATAGCGCCAAATCACAACAAAAGTCGCCTCAAGGCACTTTATATTGTACAGTAGATAGCACAATAATAAATACAGAGAAAAACCCAACAATCGTATGACCCCCTATGAGCAAGCACTTTGGCGACAGTGGGAAGGAAAAACTCCCTTTTAACAGGAAGAAACCTCCAGCAGAACCAGGCTCAGGGAGGGGCGGCCATCTGCTGCAACCGGTTGGGGTGAAAGAAGGAAAACAGGATGAAAGACATGCTGTGGAAGAGAGAGAGAGATTAATAACAGATATGATTCGATGCAGAGAGGTCTATTAACACATAGTGAGTGAGAAAGGTGACTGGAAGGGAAAAACTCAATGCATCATGGGAATCCCCGGCAGCCTACGTCTATTGCAGCATAACTAAGGGAGGATTCAGGGTCACCTGGTCCAGCCCTAACTATATGCTTTAGCAAAAAGGAAAGTTTTAAGTCTAATCTTGAACGTAGAGATAGTGTCTGTCTCCCGAATCCAAACTGGAAGCTGGTTCCACAGAAGAGGGGCCTGAAAACTGAAGGCTCTGCCTCCCATTCTACTTTTAAATACTCTAGGAACAGCAAGTAAGCCTGCAGTGCGAAAGCGAAGTGCTCTAATAGGGTGATATGGTACTACAAGGTCATTAAGATAAGATGGGGCCTGATTATTTAAGACCTTGTATGTGAGGAGCAGAATTTTGAATTCAATTCTGGATTTAACAGGAAGCCAATGAAGGAAGCCAAAACAGGAGAAATATGCTCTCTTTTCTAGTCCCTGTCAGTACCCTTGCTGCAGCATTTTGATCAGCTGAAGGCTTTTCAGCGAGTTTTTAGGACATCCTGATAATAAAGAATTACAGTAGTCCAGCCTGGAAGTAATAAATGCATGAACTAGTTTTTCAGCATCACTCTGAGACAGGATATTTCTAATTTTAGAGATGTTGCGCAAATGGAAGAAAGCAGTCTTACATATTTGTTTAATATGTGCATTGAAGGACATGTCCTGGTCAAAAATGACTCAAGGTTCCTCACAGCATTACTGGAGGCCAAGGTAATGCCATCCAGAGTAAGAATCTGCTTAGATACCATATTTCTAAGATTTTCAGGGCCGAGTACAGTAACCTCAGTTTTATCTGAATTAAGAAGCAGAAAGTTAGCGGCCATCCAGGTCTTTATGTCTTTAAGACATTCCTGCAGTTTAACTAATTGGTGTGTGTTATCTGGCTTCATGGATAGATAGAGCTGCGTGTCATCTGCATAGCAGTGAAAATTTATGCTATGTCTTCTAATGATGCTGCCTAAGGAAGCATGTATAATGTAAATAGAATTGGTCCTAGCACTGAACCCTGTGGAACACCATAATTGACCTTAGTGTGTGAAGAGGACTCTCCATTTACTTGAACAAATTGGAGTCTATTAGATAGATATGATACAAACCACTGCAGCACAGTACCTGTAATACCTACAGCATGTTCTAATCGCTCTAATAAGATATTATGGTCAACAGTATCGAACGCAGCACTGAGGTCTAGCAGGACAAGCACAGAGATGAGTCCACTGTCAGAGGCCATAAGAAGATCATTTGTAACCTTCACTAAAGCTGTTTCTGTGCTGTGATGAGCTCTGAAACCTGACTGAAATGCTTCAAATAAGCCATTCCTCTGCAGATGATCTGTTAGCTGTTTGACAACTACTCTTTCAAGGATTTTTGATATGAAAGGAAGGTTGGAGATTGGCCTATAATTAGCTAAGACAGCTGGGTCTAGAGATGGCTTTTTAAGTAAAGGTTTAACTACAGCCACTTTGAAGGCCTGTGGTACATAGCCGATTATTAGAGATAGGTTGATCATATTTAAGATCGAAGAATTAATTAATGGCAGGACTTCTTTGAGCAGTTTTGTAGGAATGGGGTCTAAAAGACACGTTGATGGTTTGGAGGAATTAATTATTGAAGTTAACTCAGAAAGATCAATTGGAGAAAAATAGTCTAACTTAACATCGATGGTACTAAAAGTAGCTGTAGATAATATTACATCTGTGGGATGATTATTGGTAATTTTTCTCTAATGATAAAAATTTTATTTGTGAAGAAGTTCATGAAGTCATTACTAGTTAACGTTAAAGGGATTGTTGGCTCAACAGTGCTCTGACTTTTTGTCAGCCTGGCTACAGTGCTGAAGAGAAACCTGGGGTTGTTCTTATTTTCTTCAATCAGTGACGAATAGTAAGATGTTCTGGCTTTGCGGAGGGCTTTCTTATAAAGCAGCAAACTATTTCTCCAGGCTAAATGATGATCCTCTAAATTTGTGACACGCCATTTCCTCTCCAGCTTACGAGTTATCTGCTTTAGGCTACGTGTTTGAGAATTATACCACGGAGTCAGGTACTTCGGATTTGAGGCCTTAGTTTTCACAGGAGCTACAGTATCCAGAGTCGTACGTAGTGAGGAGGTAAAATTATTAACAAGATAATCGACCTCTGTTGGAGTAGCGTTCAGATAGCTGCTCTGCTCTATGTTGGTACAGGGCGTTGAAGATGATAACAGTGGGTGGATTATATTCTTAAACTTAGTTACAGCACTTTCAGAAAGACATCTACATTGATAAAGTCCACTCTCCACTGCTGTGTAATCAATTATCACATGACATATCACAATGAAGCAGACACACAGAGCAGACATGAAGTAAAGCCATTGTTACTCAAAAACAAACAAAAAACAAACAAAAACAAAACAAAACAGTTCTCTTGTGTCAAAAGGCACACAAGTCATACCTGTAGCAGTTTTCATTAGCATTTTCTAGCCTTTTATTCTGCTTTATCAAACTGAAAAGTTTTGTCTATCAGGCTGACCTGAGGAGGACCTAGTAGATAGCGTTCTGTTACAACTGTCTACCCTAGAGGCCTAGAAAGACAGAGGAGCCTCCTACTCTTTCATGCTGATAACAATGCAGCTCCCTAGTGTGTGTGTACTACACACTATACTGACGTTCTCTATGGTCCAACATGTTGTACTATTGCTTACTCAAGCATTGCAACTCAATTTTACTTGGAGGCTTGCTTTGAAGATTATTAGAGATCAAGTTTTGAAGGGTGCTGCCCTTGAGTGGGAGAACAACCTCCTGCAGTGCAAAAGACCTGCGGGAGAGCTTTGCTGTAGTCCAGGCTCGACTCAGTTATGATATACTGTTTGCTGCTGCCACTGATCCAAACATACTGTCATCATTTTCAAAATGTGCATTTTTTGTTTTCCATCTACTCTATTCTTCTGGCAGTGCTACTGCTTAAACTTTGAAACAATGTCTTTTGTTTTATGTTGTAAATTCCTAATTTGAAACATGTCCATTATCAATAGCCTTGTGCTTAACCCCACTGGATACACAAGTTGGAACTCAAAGGGAAATAAGATGACACGAGGTTGGCTGGTGCAAGAACACATGCAAATGCCCTGCTCTTATTCAGATACAGCTGAAGGGCAAAACAACATAATCCAGTGCCAATTCTAGCCTGCAAACCATTCTTGATTGTTTGTACTTTTCCTTCATCTTTGTGTGCTGTTGAGACCTACACATAAAAGTCCACTGTGAACTGTGGGGCGGTTAGATCAATGACACACGAGAATCTACCTTGTAAATATTTCATCATGAACCCTGCGAGAAGCAAATTCATGTGGATAAAGATAATGATAAAACTAACCTAGATCCTTCAGTGTCCACAGCTCTTTAATTTAAGGATGTTTGTGAACTTCCTAAATTTGGAAGTGGACATAATCAGGAATTAATCAGAACACATAATGAGTTTTCTGTGCTTCACAAGTGTGTACACCCACTGAAATCTTTTAAATGTCAGTCATTACTTCTAGAAATTAGTATTTGCCCTTAAAATCAGCATTCCACCTCTGTGGCCCGCTTCAGCCGCTGGCAATGCGCTGTCTGCATTTAAAGAAGCTGCAGTTTACGATCTGTCTAAAATGTAACCTCGGCGCTGAAGTGTACCTTTGACTTCATCAAAAACCCACAAAATTCAACACCAATAGAGATGTAATGTAACAAAGTACATATACATTATAATTCTGCTCTACTACATTTCTCAGGGGCTAATGTGCTCATTTATCCCTCATTTATCAGATTACATTTTTTCATAACCATCTTGCTCAGTGAAAAGCATGTATCTACAGTTTGGGGTTTAAACATAAAGATGATGCATCCCTTTATGGCAGAGAATTCTTTTTCTATTTTACTGGCTTTAATTTGAAAAAAAAAAATTCTCCCCTATAGCCTTTTTTAATTGCGGTTTGGTCCATATAAAGCCATCAAGTCATAAAGCCACCAAGTTTCCTATTTATGACATTCTGTGTTACTGCATTTTGCCTGCTACAAGCCTGTTTAAACACGACTCTGTTGTTTATTTGTATGCATGCTGGACATGTGGAGATCTATAGTGCAACTACAACTGGACTGGTCCAAATTTTTTTGTGGGCTGACACAGCGGTACAGTGGGTAGCAATGCTCGTTCACAGGAAGAAGGTCCTAGTTGGCTGGGGTCTGTCTGTGTAGACTTTGCATGTTTTTTGCCATAGTCCAAAAACATGTTGGCTAAGTCAGCTGGGGCTACAGCTTCCAAACAGTAAGGATAATGGATGGATATTTGGACAGATGGTTGGTTTTCCTGCTTTTGCCTTGGCACAGATTTTATACCAGATGCTCTTCCTGACACAATCCTCCCATTTTGTCTGGGCATTAGGAGTACTCTACCTTACAATCACTGTAATCACATTACATTTTTCCATAGTGCATTATTGTACTAAATTCAATAATCACTTTACAGTAACAATTATGTAATTCTTTGTGTTACAAAGATTTTGCCTAACAAAGCTATATTTCTTGAGGGTTCAAGAACTAAAGGAAAGTTCAGCTTCAACAATCAAATCATGTTTATTCAAATACACCAGTGCTGCTGCCTGTCAATCAAATTATGTTATGACATATAAAAAAAAAATGTATCTAGCAGTTGGTCACTTCAGAGAATCATTACCCTGTTATGCTGTTGTTGTATGAACAAATTTATAAAAGGCAGCTAGATCGGCTAAACCTTACTCCTTTAATCTGTTAGGTTGTGTTGGGCTCTAGCCTAAACATAAGGCACACCCACAGTCAAGAGCTGAAACAACATGTGAATCCTGCCTATGTCTCAGAGAAATCATACCATGTCCTATATACCTACTCATTTTTTACCTTCCTTAACTCAGATGGCTTCAATAATGTCATGTTGACAGCATTAACACTGTAACTTGCTTCTGAGAGTCCTTGTGTATAACACATCCACTCACTCGCTGTACCTGAATGTAAATAAATATGACTGTGGGAGACACCAGAGGACAACAGTCTTTATACTTGGCAGTAGATGTGACACCTGTCACCTCATTGTCAAGGAGATTCATCTGGCAGTGGACAAAGGTTTTCTTAAGATAGAAGCAGGAATGGATGAGAGTCATTCCTTTACTTCGACAAGTGGATGCTGGCGATGACAACCTTTTATCTCGACGTTTCTCTTTCCGTTCTATCTAAGATGCTTGTTTTATGCATTTTCTGAATCTCTCTTTTCTCTATGTATCTCTCTTCTCTCGTATCAAACATGCATTCTTTTCTTTGTGCGGCCTGAATCATCAGAGGGATCTTTTTATTTTTTCACATCCCAGTCCCAGAGGAGGGCTACTGAATAAAAGAATAAAAGAAAAGTAATAACTTGGCAGTTTCCCCAGTGCACACATCTAACTTTCCTTGCGTACAAGTTTTCCAGCACAAAATTGTAGTTTTTTGCTTATGATGTTCTTTTGTTTGTCTCTCCCCTTGTAAATGTGAATCATGTTGTTTCAGACATGTTGATACAGTAAGAGAAAGGCAGAATGAGGGCAGTGTTAATGGCAGTGTTAGACATGCCTACCTCTTAGAGGCGATTTCATGGCAGCCTCCACCATACCAACAAGCAGCTGGAGACTCTTGGGGTCTTGGGCGAGGCCAGAAGCAAACGCTGCCAGGGCATCGGCATGACGACCCAAGTACTGTAGGGCAACACCCTGACGAAAGTAAGCCTGAAAAAAAAACCAAAAAAAAACACAATTATAATTTTTTAAAATGTTTTACATTCCGTATTTTGAAACACTTGTTTATTCCTCTTCTGAGGTTTGTTGAAGTACTGCAAAAATACATAACTGCAGTTTTATGCAAAAGAACAATAAAGCTACACGTATACATAAAAGGGAGGAAGCCAAAAGGAGCCAAATTCAGTCTGGCATAGCTGTGATTAATTTAGCAAAATGGTAAATGGACGGGTACTTATATAGCACCTTACTATTCACTTTCAGCACTTTATATTACAGGTCTTATTCACCAAAGCAGACACACATTGATACTGCGCTTTTTTTTCTTCTTCTATGCCTAAGTGCTTCTTATCTAACATTTACACACACACACGCACTCCGGTGTATCCAAAAATATGGTGACACATGGAGTGGAGGAGCTGGGGATCAATCCACTAACCTTACACCATGTTTAATATAAACATTCACCATATTAACACTACATAACAGAAATTTCACTTTAAATGGTCTGTTTGGTTCTTTGTTCACAAAATGAAAAGTTAAGTAAAAAAAAATTTAATATCCTTATTTATCATATTTATCTCTAAATTTGGATTGTTGCTTTGAAGTCTGACTGTTGAACAAAGACATTGTAAATATTACAAGTTTTGTTTCTTCATTTATGTTGTTAACACTTGGGGATTAGACTGTACTGGTAGCTCCACTGTTAGGTAATAGCCTCCTGTTCAGCAAGCCAGAAGTCTTTCCATTTTATATTTTTACATGACTGTATTTAAGAAGGCTCTAAAACAGATCCAACAGTTTAAACATTTACAGAACTCATTCTGAATAAGGAGAACAGTTACACTTGATAGTTAACAAAGTTTGGCACAGCTGTTTTTGTTCTGTGGTTCCAGCAGCTGCATTAGAATTGTTTAAAAGCACACAGAAAACTGTGCTCTTCTCTAAAACATTTTTTACTTTAGTCTAACCTACTTGCTTGTCCACACACTACTGTACTATTTGATTTATTTTCACATATGTGTTAGCCATGCATCTATTATTCTTTGTTTTTAATGTGGGGTATCCTAAATGTTCCCAAATGAAACCTGTTCAATTTATAGATTTTTTTATTTGCTTTGATATTTGGTCATCAAACACAGCAGGACATCATTATTCAGCGTCTGAAACCCTCAGGTACATTAGCTGTAGTAAAAACAACCTTTGGATTAAAAGTAGCTTTTTAAGATCAGCAACAGCTCAGAAGTGCTCAGTGATTTTCACATAACCTTAAATAATGAAAAGGTCGAGCACCGATGTGGAATTTACACATCGGTTACACACTCTTTCCATATAACACACAGCAACATGCATTTCATTAGGACCCCTTGTGCATTTCACAGCTGGATTAGAGACAATGCATCATGTCATCAGATTCATGAGGACAACTCAAGAGACAGCACGTGAAACACAAACATATCATCTTCTTCTCTCACTGCTGACCACACTGTAACCTAATTGTCTTGTCCCCTTCTCTCTTTGCCTTCATTCCTCCTCTTTTTACTTCTCATTTATCATCCAGCCCTCCCTCCCCCCATTTAAGCACAAGCTCTCTTGACAGTGAGTGAATGAAGACAAAGAGGAGAGGAATTAGATTACATGCTAGCTGCTGTCCCGCCTGCCACTTTCTACAGCCATGCTGTCTTTGTCCCATCCTCATCTTCAGACAGCTTCATTGAAACAAATGGAGTCTAAGGTCAAGTCTAATCAAATGTATTAAGCCTTTAGTGGTCTGTGAGTTGGTGTTGGTGCAGAATGTGAACAGGCCACAGTGTCATTTCACTGATGATTAACACGAAAGCGGTTTAAATGGTTGGTAATTACAGCTGAGGCCATATGCCTTAACACACTCATTATGAAAATGCCTCAGTCAGTCACAGCAGGCTAATATTATAATATTCTCTATTTGTGGAGCACTTTTCAAAAAATCAGAGTCAAAAGTTAAAATTGCTATAAAATATGAAATACTTAAGCTGTCCAAAGTGAGTTTTAAGAAGCTGGTTTAAGGGTTTAATGTTGTGGATCGTTGACCTATCTGAATTCGTATTACCGGCAAAATCCTAGAGTTTGTTCTCGAGTCTCCATCCGCTAGTGTTCCTAACCTGATCTCTGTACAAAGATTTCCTGGACCTGTCCCTGAACCTGTTTGGAGTGTCTGTTTGTCGGAGTGGCATAGAGTGTGGAAAAGTGTGAGTGTGAGTGGCAGAAGAGGAGTGAGCGTGTGAGCAAGAAGAGGAGAACAGAGACTGTGTGGATTCCCCACTTTCCCCCCTGGAGCCCTGTGCCCCCTTTCCCTGCACCTGTAAATATACTGCACCATGGAGTTAATCCCCTTCCCCACCTACCCATCCCTGGACCCTTTGCCCCTTCACCTTGTATATATTCTGCACATTGCTTTTTGTAAATAAACTGTTGAACTCTTTCTCAGTGAAGCTTGAGTCTGCACGTGAATCCATTCCGTCTGCCTTGACAGTTTTCCAACAGTCTTGAAGGTGTTCCCAGAGATGCTGAGCACTTGTTGGCCCTTTTGCCTTCACTCTGTGGTACATCTCATCCCAGACCATCTCAACTGGGTTTAGGTCAAGTGACTATGGAGGCCAGGCCATCTGGTGCAGCCCTCCATCACTCTCCTTTTTGGTCAAATAGCCCTTATACACTCTGGAGGTCCTGTTGAAAAATAAATGATGGTCCAACTAAACACAAACTGGATGGGATGGCATGTCACTGCAGGATGCTGTGGTAGCCATGCTGGTTCAGTGTGCCTTCAGTTTTGAATAAATCCCCAACAGTGTCACCAGCAAAGCACCCCCACACCTCCTCCTCCATTCACCTTTTCTGTGTTGCACAAAGACATGGCAGGGGGAACCAAAGATCTCAAATTTGGACTCATCAGACCACAGTTTTCCACTGGTCTAATCCCCATTCCTTATATTTCTTGGCCCAAACAAATCTCTTCTGCTTGTTGCTTTTCCTTAGTAGTGGTTTCTTAGCAGCTATTTGACCATAAAGGCTGATTTTCACAGTCTCCTCTAAACAGTTGATGTAGAGAGCTGTCTGCTACTGGAACGCTGTGTGGCATTTATCTGGGCTCTAATCTGAGATGCTGTCAACTTGCAATTTCTGAAGCTGGTGACTCAGATGAATTTATCCTCAGCAGCAGACTTGACTGTTGGTCTTCCTTCCCTGGGTCAGTCCTCATGTGAGCCAGTTTAGCCGTACAGTAGATGGTTTTTGTGACTGCCCTTGGTGTTAGCAAATTTCCGAATTGAGCGACCTTCAGTTCTGAAAGTAATGATGGACTGTCGTTTCTCTTTATTTAGAATTTATATTATGGTGAGAACCAATCAGCTAACAGTTGTCAAATAGGGCTGTGAGCTGTGTACCAACCTGAATTCTGCACAACACAACTGATGGTCCCAACCATATTAAGAAAACAAGAAATTCCACAAATAAACTCTGACAAGGCACACCTGTGAAGTGAAAACCATTTCAGGTGACTACATCATGAAGCTCCTTGAGAGAAGACCAAGGGTTTGCCAACAAAGCAAAGTGTAGCTATTTTCAGGAATCTAAAATATAAGACATATCTAGAGTTATTTATCATTTTTTCTTTGCTACATAATTCCACATATCTTGTGTCATATATTTGATGTCTTCAGTATGTATCTACAATGCAGAAAGTAGTAAAAATAAAGAAAATCCATTAAATGAGAAGGTGTGTCCAAACTTTTGACTGGTAGTGTATATTTTAAAAATACATTTAGAAATTATAAGAACTTTTTCATAAGGAATATCATAAATGTACTCCAAAATGATTGTCAAATAATTGGTATATACAGTGGCTTGCAAAAGTATTCGGCCCCCTTGAACTTTTCCACATTTTGTCACATTACAGCCACAAACATGAATCAATTTTATTGGAATTCCACGTGAAAGACCAATACAAAGTGGTGTACACGTGAGAAGTGGAACGAAAATCATACATGATTCAACATTTTTTTTTACAAATAAATAACTGAAAAGTGGGATGTGCGTAATTATTCAGCCACCTGAGTCAATACTTTGTAGAACCACCTTTTGCTGCAATTACAGCTGCCAGTCTTTTAGGGTATGTCTCTACCAGCTTTGCACATCTAGAGACTGAAATTCTTGCCAATTCTTCTTTGCAAAACAGCTCCACAACTGCCCTGTGTCGGCCTCAGAGGTTGTCTCAGAGAATATCGGGAGCAACAACACCATGAAGTCCAAAGAACACACCAGACAGGTCAGGGATAAATTTATTGAGAAATTTAAAGCAGGCTTAGGCTACAAAAAGATTTCCCAAGCCTTGAACATCCCACGGAGCACTGTTCAAGCGATCATTCAGAAATGGAAGGAGTATGGCACAACTGTAAACCTACCAAGACAAGGCCGTCCACCTAAACTCACAGGCCGAACAAGGAGAGCGCTGATCAGAAATGCAGCCAAGAGGCCCCATGGTGACTCTGGATGAGCTGCAGAGATCTACAGCTCAGGTGGGGGAATCTGTCCATAGGACAACTATTAGTCGTGCACTGCACAAAGTTGGCCTTTATGGAAGAGTGGCAAGAAGAAAGCCATTGTTAACAGAAAACCATAAGAAGCCCCGTTTGCAGTTTGCCACAAGCCATGTGGGGGACACAGCAAACATGTGGAAGAAGGTGCTCTGGTCAGATGAGACCAAAATGGAACTTTTTGGCCAAAATGCAAAATGCTATGTGTGGCTGAAAACTAACACTGCACATCACTCTGAACACACCATCCCCACTGTCAAATATGGTGGTGGCAGCATCATGCTCTGGGGGTGCTTCTCTTCAGCAGGGACAGGGAAGCTGATCAGAGTTGATGGGAAGATGGATGGAGCCAAATACAGGGCAATGTTGGAAGAAAACCTCTTGGAGTCTGCAAAAGACTTGAGACTGGGGCGGAGGTTCACCTTCCAGCAGGACAACGACCCTAAACATAAAGCCAGGGCAACAATGGAATGGTTTAAAACAAAACATATCCATGTGTTAGAATGGCCCAGTCAAAGTACAGATCTAAATCCAATTGAGAATCTGTGGCAAGATCTGAAAACTACTGTTCACAAACGCTGTCCATCTAATCTGACTGAGCTGGAGCTGTTTTGCAAATAAGAATGGGCAAGAATTTCAGTCTCTAGATGTGCAAAGCTGGTAGAGACATACCCTAAAAGACTGGCAGCTGTAATTGCAGCAAAAGGTGGTTCTACAAAGTATTGACTCAGGGCGCTGAATAATTACGCACACCCCACTTTGCAGTTATTTATTTGTAAAAAATGTTTGGAATCATGTATGATTTTTGTTCCACTTCTCACGGTTACACCACTTTGTATTGGTCTTTCACGTGGAATTCCAATAAAATTGATTCATGTTTGTGGCTGTAATGTGACAAAATGTAGAAAAGTTCAAGGGGGCTGAATACTTTTGCAAGCCACTGTAAATACTGAATGAATGCTTTAAAGTGGCAGGATTAATTCCAACATCTTTAAGTCATGACTGATGACACCCACAACTTAAACCATAACACCAGGCAATCAACATCTGTTGATTAAATTAACAAATTTCCTGGTTCTCTTGGTTCTCAGTGATAATAAACTATGTGTGTGTGGGTCATGGACTAGACTGGGAAAAAACTTAAAATTTCCATTTGATAATTGTATCTATTGTAAAGTAGTATCTACTACCAGCAATGATGCCAAGTGTCCATGCTGGCGATAGAGATATAGCAACCCGCCCTATGACCCTCATCCAGGCTGGAGAGGATAGAAGAGGAGCTAGACTGGGATGTAGCGCTGGGGTGACATATGGACACCCCACCTGTCTGCCTACCTCTACTAAGCACTGCCCCTTAAAACTATTGCCTTCACGCTGATCTGGCTAGTGTATGGAGGATGCAGTGTTTCTCATTTAGGCATTCATGTTCTATTCTGGACCTTCTAGGGGGAAAATCCAGTTAAAAAGGATAATTATATCAGCATGAGTAGACAAGCAGCATAATGGGTAAGGTTGAGTAGCATGTGTGTGTATGTGAGTGAGAGAGTGAGGGAGAGAGGTTAAATGTATATGTGTGTGTGTGTGTGTGTGTGTGTGTGTGTGTGTGTGTGTGTGTGTGTGTGTGTGTGTGTGTGTGTGTGTGTGTGTGTGTGTGTGTGTGTGTGTGTGTAAGAACTTTCTACCCCTATCAGTGGCGTAACTATGCCAGATCCAGACAGAAAATGACAGCAGGAAGAGTCTGCCTCCACCACCACCTCCAGCCTCCTGCTCACACACATCCTGCCTATTAGCTCAGTCTGGCTACGCTGCCCACTAAGCACATGCAGGGGGTGCAGACAGCCTTACAGAGACACACACACAACACCAACACCTCGCGAACACAGAAACACACTCTTGGTATCGTTTATTCATTCTTTCTCTCAGCGGTGTTCTGGAACATCTCTGAAAAATCCTTTCAGATTACAGAGTCTCTTCCCAAGCTGCTGCAGTTATTTCTGGTTTGCAGGTATTTCACACTGATTCCCAGTTGAGCACTTAGACGGGCCCTTCAACATTAGCTGACAGGTGAGCTCACATGTTTTCTTTGTTCATACTAATGTAGAACGCAATCAATGTTTATGTTATTAATTTAAATGTTTTTATAATACCAAATGATAACCTACAAACATTTAAGTGAATCTACAGGTCCCCTTTCTGTAAGTTTTTAGTGATTTTCAGCATAGAGATAAACTGTTTTTTCATTGATTTACTGTGTGGTTCAATCTTGCTGCTGTAATAGAAAAAAAAAAGGAAATTCTGTACACAGACAGAATCAGTGAACACAGTGGGGCATTTAGTAGCTAAAAAGATATTTCTTTAGAGAGTAGATGGGGACAACCAAAAGTGTTAAAAGAGACTCAGGACTGAACTTTGACCAGTGACCAGAAAAGCGGTCCTAAATAAATGCTTGTGTTCCTCCCATAGACTTTATAAAAAGATGGACATAGCCACCATAACATCACTCACTGGATTTAAACTCTGCATTTTGAAGCCTCAATGTTATATTGAAGCCAGAAGTGACCATATCTGGACACAAGTACAGAAACCTGGCCCCAGTTGTTTAAAAGGTGTAATTCAGATGAAAAAGATCTGGTTTTTGTAATCCTTTTTTCCCTTTCATGAATCATGTAATCCAGCTCCATAATCTAACTTTGTTCTGGTTATTCAAAAAAGAACTGGATAGGATCACTCTGATCTAGTTACAGACTTTTAATGATTGCCGAATCTCAAAAGTTTAACTGAGGCGCAGGGGCTGCCAAAATTCAGAAAAAATAAAAGATTCTTAAGAATTATAATAAGTTTGATATTAACAGTCATATTTCATTAGCAATAAATATGTAATTTTATCAATTTTTACCATACCTACTCTATCATGATACAAATACAGTAATTCAAGTTGAAAATCTTGAAACTTTGTTCAGATATTAAGGAGAACAACAGGTAGCACAGCAAGCATGGAGTAATACTAGGTGTTTTTATTTCAAAGACCACTGAAAACAAATTTCTTCTTAAAATTTGGTCCATGGCTATTCTACTGTATTCTATTGCGCTGACAACCAATAAACATGAACATTTACAGAAACATCATCTTGCCAGTGTCCAAATTAAACTTTCAAAGAAGAAATACATTTCAAAATTTCAAAGAAGAGAAAATGGAACTAAATTTGACTGTATCATGGTAGATGAATAAAAATTGACAAATTTGTTGGGAACTATTTTACAGTAACAAAATTACTTTATACCGTACTTTAAATGTTTAAAAGGTAGCCTGTTGAAAGACAAATGAATTTGATATGGCTGTCATATATTATACCTGTGAACACAAAGAGAGATCCCCAGTGTTTTACTGAACTTGTTATTTACTAAAATAACAGCAAGTCAGTAAAGACCTGTTAACAGATGCCTTTAAAATTACAATTACTGTTTACCTAAAACTAGTGCTGTACTGTACTGCATCAAATAAAAACTGCACTACCACAAAAGCCACAAGTAAAGAAAAAGTTGGCTGGTGGAAATTTTGTTTGCACCAGAGAACTAGATTATTTGGGGTTTTTATATTTAGTATTTAGAGCAGATTGTTTTTCAGTGGTTTCTTGTTTGTTGATTCATTTTGTCGTTACTGTTTAAAATAAATAAGATGTGATAGTGATACTCATATTCTTGCAGAGAATTTCAGTTAGTAAAAGTCTAAATGTTTGAGGTGTTGCTGTGACTTGGGACTTAATATTGCTTTAAGAAGGTGAGCTAGTTTTTCCCTTCTTTACTTTCATTGCTTTTTAAAAAGTCTTATCCAAGTTTCTGAAAGACCTGTGAAGTACACAAATAAAATCAAACAAAAGTGGAGATATTGGTGATATCTTTTTTTCTTTATTTCTCTGAAATTTCACAAATACAGTGAAAATCAATGGGGCTTAGTTTGTAACGGAAGTTTTAAAAAATGATATTAGACCAACTTTACACTTTGATTTACACTTAAATCCCTTTTCAAGATAAGTAAAGATATTCATTAATTAATAATTAAAAAGAAAAATAAAGCAGTTAAAAATAAAGATAAAGACTCACTAAATATGTGAAATTTGCAATGGACTCTTATAGTGCTAATCTTGTCTTACTCACACACAAAATCCTACACCTACACTTACCTACTACATACACAAATGCTTTGTTCCATCCATTTTAAACAACAACCAATGACCAAGTTAGAATCACCAACTGACCGAACATGTGTTTTTGTAATATATTTATCTGTCCAGCAACTGCTGAGACATTTTGTCTGAAGCGAAGTGTCGAACCAGCAAAAAATGATAGTCGATCGAATCAAAGAAACAAAGAAAATGAAGGTGAGAGATGGTGAGTGAGAGAGGTGTCGTGTGTCAGAGCACAGGATGCTCACCGGATGAACAGCTGCTTCAATTACTGCTTGTAACTCACATTAATCGAGAACAGATGGCAGCACAAGTGGCGGGAGAGAGAGAGAGAAGACTGTGAGCAAGAGCAAGAGAGGATCCCATAAACGAGACATGATAGAGATTGATGTCTTTGGAAATCACAAAATCTCCCTCTAAACACACAACAAGACCTTCATTCTCATTTTATCTCGTGCCAACTTGGAGTAAAAAAGTCTTTTTTACCACCTTCTTGCTGACTGAACTGATTTATGTTTTAGAAGCTATAGAACGGCGGGGATCAAAAAGGGGGTAGGGGATAATAGCCAGTAAACTTTTAAAATATAGCCAACAAAAAAATATTAGTTGTATCATAATTAGTTAGTGACATAACTTTGAGTCTTGATCAGCTGAGTGAAAGATGCTATATTATAAACATAACTTAAGTTACAACAAGAACAACATCCGACCTGAGGGAAATTATTCTCTTTGTTGGAAGTTGCTGATGTCACCTGGCCATTACTAAACAACAGCAGCTTCATTTTGCTAAGCCAATACCCCACTTATCCCACAGTGGGTGATAAAATGACATGCTGTGTGAGTTGTGAGCTGTGTGCTGTAAGACCTACAGAGTGAGATCATTATTTAAGAGCGTGAGAGGTTCAGAGGGAGTCATTAAAAACAGCAATCTGTATTGTAAGGATGTCTCTTTGCAGGGTTTAATGCACCTTATTACCAGGTTGAAGTATGATTAAACCCTGTGAATCCAAACTAGCAGATTTCAACAGCAGTGTACAGTTACTCACAGGCTCGGAATTAGCAGCCCTCCCATCTTGCACGGCAGTGTGATTCAAACAGCTTCTCCTAAAAACACTAGTCAGCCTGTAAAGTATTATGGTGGATGAAAATGGTGCTGAGTATGCATCTTCACAGAAAACTGGAAACATATAATCCAGTATGGATAAGAAACAAAGAGACTGAAGCTGTTTGACAAAAACCTCATTTGAATCTTTAAATCTGACTTTGTAAGTAGGAAAAGCACAAACATTGGGTGGTAAAGATTAGGAGGTAACTGATCCTGCCTGTCCACAAACAGACAGACATCTTCAGTGGCAGAAATAAAAGTACAATGCCATAGGAAAATAAAACTTTTTTCTTTTTGTTGTAACTGACTCTTTCTTGCTGCATTTAGTGAATACAATAGAACCATACCACTAAATACAAATTCATATTAATTACCGTAGATGCATGTTTTAGTATTTAGTGTACTGGTCCTGACTGAAACAACAAAGGTAATGTTGTGAGTCATTCTGCTGTTGTTAAACAACTGTGTAGCATCATACTGCAGAATTTGTTTGCGTTGGATGTAGCCATGATATATAAAGAAAGATACAGTAGGCCTCAAAGTAGAAAAAAAAAGATTAAAACCCCAATTATCTTATCTTCTTTCTGATCATAACTTACTAAATGAACATTATTTGGGTTATAACATAAAACTAGTGAGACCAAAGAACGGTTGTTTTTACATAGACTTCTATGCAATTTGAGTTTGTTAACAAAAAAAGAAAAAGAAAAAAGGATTCACCTACTGCCAGTCATTAGAAAGGCAGATCAAAAGCACTTCTGCATTGGGTCAAGCGACTCCAGTGGTGAAAATTAAAGTCGATGTGCAACTGCCACAAACAGAAGATCTTCAAATCAGCACTTGAGGCTGGCTCCAAATGTGAGCTAGTCCCTATACACTCTCAAAATGCCTATGAATCACACACACACACACACACACACACACACACACACACACACACACACACACACACACACACACACACACACACACACACACACACACACACACACACACACACACACACACACACACACAATTGTTTCCTGGTTAATCTGCATGAATATTAATCACTGTTTCACTGGGACACTAGCTAAGATGCAATAATTGAGTTAGAGTGGCCATAACTACCATTTCCACTGGGACCAATAAAGATGTTACACAACCAGCTGTGGGCTCTTCCACACAGGCCAGCAGAGGCAGTCTAATGGCTTTACAAGTCTGTGCAGTAGAGTGTTTGAGTCAAAACAAAAGCTAAACCCCTCCAAAAAAACCCAACCACCAAAAAACCAAAACACTTTTGAGATGGAGATGCAGATCCAGAGACTTAAAAAATTGAAAAAAGGATTTTAAAAGCTCAAATGTCAAGGTCCAGGATGATTTCATCTCTCTTTTGTGCATGTGTTCCTGAGTTTGCACTGTCTGAGTGCACGTAACACATGCAGGGTCAACACAGACACCTCTGACATCATATGTTGAGGGACCACAGAATTTATCTGGAGTCAATGGTTGAGGCGTCGCTGTCTGTCTGATGTAACCAGTCCAAGGGTAGCCACAGGTCATTAACTATGTTTGGCATGGAAAAGACACAACTGGGCTGCAATGTAGAGTTATTAGTAGACACAGAAGTGTCATTAGTGTTTCCTGGTTCATTTCACTCATACACACCAGTGAATCAAAACACTATGACCAGTCACACATGAAGACAACAAAAATGACACTGTAACAATGGAAACTGAAAAGCTAAGCGACATTATTAGACCATAAAGAGTTAGTTTTCATATTGAGTGTGTTAGTTACAGGAGAAAAGACCTGATCAACTTGATGAGGGTCAGATTGTATTCTCTAAAACAGTAAGGCTTATCTGGTGTTCCAAGTCAACCAAGTGACAGTGGCCCAATAGAAACTATGAGCCAGCAACAAGTCTGATCCAGACTTAAAGAAACTATATTTCAACTTGTTTATACTATAAATGTCTGCTCCCACTAAAACATGCTGTTAAAAGAAAATATTGTCACAGTTTCAAAAATCCTAACTGTTTAAGACATATCAGAGCATATGATACCACGGCTATGAATGCATAGATTTGATGAAGACAGACCAACACAACATATTACACAGGACACATTTCTTTAAAATAATTGACTTGAAACACACTGCTTCATAATTACCATTTATCAATATAAACCTATAGGCTACAGTCCCACACACCAACACAAATTCCTATCCTAAAGGGGACACATATCGCTAACATATTGCTAGTGTTGTCATTTGGTGCCAGCTATTTGGGGAATACACATTGGTGGACAGCTGAATACTTATGCTGATATTGAGGTGGCTATCATTGTCTTTTATCCTGTCTTCCTTCTCCCCAACCAGTCACAGCAGATGGCCGCCCCTCCCTAAGCCTGGTTCTGCTGGAGGTTTCTTCCTGTTAAAAGGGAGTTTTTCCTTCCCACTGTTGCCAAAGTGCTTGCTCATAAGGGGTCATATGATTGTTGGGTTTTTCTCTGTATGTATTATTGTAGGGTCTACCTTACAATATAAAGTGCCTTGAGGTGATTGGTCTTGTCATTAGGCACTGTATAAATTAAACTGAATGAACAGAAGAGAATATTGCTGCAAATACTTGCGCCCTAAGCACTAGGATATGAATTTGTGGCAACATCATTCATCCCCAATTTCATTCATACATATCTAAATGTGGGAAGTCACACTGCATTTTAGTTTGGCGTCTTGAGCATCCATTATCATTTATAATTTCTCCTTCTAGGTTGAAGCTGTCAATTTAGGACTTTTTTTTGCCCTACAAACATGTTTGTATTTTATTGTGTGTATTATGTTATAGTAAATATTTTATAACATTCATTTTTGTAAGTGCTATACATATAATGTTTATATTATCAGAAGTAGCAACTATGAGAACTCCCAGACATAAAAAAGTAAAATACATCAAATATTATCAGATCATGTAGTTTTTATTACATATTTTGGAAAACAAACATATATTTTAGTCAAGACTGTGGGATCAAAATACATTCAGTTAAGTGGGCTGCTGATGACATGTGGTTGCTTAAATCTAAATCAACACATAAGGAATTAACAGAAGACGCCATTTTTCAATCTGCCTTTGAAATGTGATGTCTGGAGGTCAATATAAAGGAGCAGCTGACACATTTTTCTGTTTTTATCTCCTCCTGAAGAGCTCAGGACCTCTCTTCACTGCAGCTGTTCAAACACCTGATCCCCACTTTAAATTTTCACTCCATACTAGCTTCTAGTAACACAAGCTCCATCTTCAACACCACTGCATGTCATCATGGCAAAAGTCTGCGAGGATAACCTGAGTGGGATGTCAACTCAGACATTTAACCTTGCTGTACAGAATGAGTTACTCTGAACTGAGCTCTCTGAATTAAAGAAAGCATTTTCTCTGTCACACACAAGTAATTTAAGGTAACCTGAACACACCAGCTTTAGTCCCTTGGTGACCAGAACCAATCCCTTTTTTTTCCTTCTCCTTCTACTTTATCTGTAGAGCCAGACCCTGAGTCATTCCCTTGACCCATTCATGATGTGAATATCACTATCAGTCACCATCTTTAGAACAGCCTCTCTCAGCACCACATGCACACACACACAGACACACACATATATACACTCAAGTCGCTGCAAAAAATATGCATAAATGGGGAAGTGGGGAGGGGAGAAAGACAAGTAACCTTCTGATCCGGTTAACTGCAGCGCAGCAGAGGGGTTTGGTACTCTTACACCGGGTAATTAGGCTGTCACTCAGCAGACTGCTGCTGCATTTGTGTTTGCGAATGAGCTCGTGCAGCAAGGCGGGTGACCAGTTGATTGCCTTGGTGACCTTCAGCCCTGAAGAAAGCAGGTATTCCAGAGCTGATCTACAGAGAACCATCCCTGTTCCTATTAATCCCATTGCACTGAAATTTGCTGCAATTCAGATCAGAGCCTAAACAGAGGGTGCTCGCAAGATCCTCAATGAATACGAGGTAATAGAGCTAATGAACTGAAATAATTATTCAAACCCGTTTCTAGACAAAAAAAGCCCACAAGTATTATTTTAGTTTTCACAAATATAGTATTGACTACCCATAAAACAGTAGCATTCTACTAATTCTGCATCCTGATTTATTATTTAAGGATTTAGGACTACTAAAAACTAAAACAGACAAAAGAAGCATATGTAAATCACACCGAAAATGTATGTGTGTGTGTTAAAGAAGCAGGTAGTTGAGGTGGTTGCTGATAAAAAAGTCTCTGCTGCTGCTTGTTTCATGTGTGAAGTCATGTAAATTATGCTGGAAATGGTGCTGTGAGATCCCGAAGGTTCACAGAAAGGTATTTTACACAGTTCACACATGAATACATACAGTAACTTGATTTTATCACATGCAATGTTAAACCAAGATGTTCAGATACTGTAAAGCATCTAGTAAATTGTACTGTAAACTGGGTGATGCTGCCTTTTGATTATAAATTTAAACTATGTTAAGTAGTGTATGTGTCACAGAGAAGAAGCATCTAGAACACTGTTAAAGATATACATATACATTAAAGTAAAATACAAACTTGTGCTGATCTAATGAACATACTTCAGTGCTTAGCACTTAGCACTAAGAACAATATCAATAATAACTCCAGAAGATAAGCCCCACTTTTTTTCTATTGTTCTCATACATGTATATTTGTTCTTCTTAGTATTAACACTCATCACCCTTTATAAAAAAATTCTTTGTAAAATTCTTTATTTCAAAATTTCCTTATAGATGAAAACTCACTGTATATTACATCTTAAACTTTAAAGTTTATATAGTATTCTTTATAATTACTTATCCTTCTGTTTAGGAAAAAAAATAATCCAAAAACAAAACAACAACCTGATGGGTGTCAGAAGAGCTTAGGTTTGCAAAGTTGTGTCTGAACAAACCACAAGATTTTTGGAGCAATGTCCTTTGGACATTGAGAAATTACACTGAGAAACTGACAAGAGAAAAGTGGAGATGTTGGGGCTTACCTACAAACCTCAATGAACTAAAGAGATGTCCCATAGACAAACTTTGCAACAATGCAGCCAACTGTCAAGTTTTTGCTGCTAAAGGTGGTTCAAAGCTGTCCTTTGCACATCACTGTATAGCTTTTTACACACCCTTATATAAAGCACTGTGTATTTAACCAATACTTATCATACATTTTATTCTGTCTATATGTCAGCAATAGAAACTGCAAAAAATATTTGTGTTTTTAATATGTTTGTTTTTGTTCCCCTACTTTTACACCTCTTGCATCTAATAGCAAGCCGAGTTAATGCCCCCTCCTTCTCTCTCGGTGGTAAACTGTCTTAATTAGCGCCAAATCGTGCAGGGAAAAATGAGGAGCAGTGCAGGAGTGCAGAGCCGCACTGAGACCAGCGATTACTCAAGGGAAGGAACCAAGCGTACGGTTCCCACTCAGTGAATCAGGGCAAGCAGAGAACACGCTCCTAATGATTCCCTACAAAACTAATTAAAAACCTCTCTCTGTTTCAAATACAGCCTAATCACACTCACAGGTTCTGATAATTCATACAGAAGTGGCTACTTAGCAAAGATCATGTTGTTCATACCAAAAGGCCCCCCCCCACCCTCAAACACTTGTGTTCCTCAGACTAACTCTTTACAGTGGTCCTAGAATGTGTATAAGAGTTGAGGGTTCATACATTATCTTTTTTTCCTATTGTAACTGATTTATGAACAGCTCTTTTATGCAGCCAGACTAACCTCATTAAAGGATTATTAGTTTTCAGCACAGTGGTTGTTAGTAAAAGGAACAACATATGCAGGGCATTCCAATTAACTCTTTCCTAAACTCCTCCCTGAAATGCTAATTGTCTAACTATAGTTTAGCAACTGTAACTACACACAGTGAACCTGTTGGATTTGAATTTGTCCACATGTTTTGTTGATGGATCTTCTGTGTAAAGACAAAAATATGTTTAATAAACACAAAAATGAGCAAAGCTGGAATGGTTATGGTAAGAAGAAGCTAGCTTTTATTTTATTTTATTTATTTATTTATTTATTACAGCAAATTAGCTTACTGCAGTGATCAGGTTATACACTCAAGGCTAAGGATATCATTAATGCTGGATGAAGGAAAAAATGTATTTTACTGGCATTTGAAAAGGTGGCTAAATCTTCACAGGCCTGTCAGCACAACAATCCCTGAACTATCAGATTCTTGACAGATATTCTATTGCTTTTGACATTTAACTCTCTTTTATTTTTGACATGCTTTTTTCTCTATTCCTTCGTTCCATCCATTGTCTCCAACCAGGGCTCCGCAACTCTTTGGATGACAAGGGAATGGATCAGCATTCACTCAGCTTTCACTCTGGGTTCTTGACTAGCTTAGCATTAGCATGCTGTCTGTGTAGATGCTTGCAAAAAGCCAAAGTTCTGTTAGCAGCATAATACAGCTGTTTATATCCACACTGTACAGTGTGCTGCTATTGTCCTCCTCTGACCCACAAACTGAAATCAGCAAATTGTAGCACAAGTGGAACAGGAACCAATAAGTGGGTTCAATAGACAAGCAGACTAATAATTCTGAGGAACTGGACTACTGGGAATATATTCTACAAGAATCACAACCGGCTCTTGATTCCCATCCCTGCTCGCCAAGATCTAGATATGCTCACCACTCACTTTGGTTCAGTTTGGTTCAGTTCAATGTTAATTATCTAGCGCAAATCTCAACAGCAATAGCATAAAGTTGCTTTATATTGTAAAGTAGAGACCCTACAACAATACAGAGAAAACCCCAACAGTCAGGTGACCCCCTTTAAACCCCTTTAAAACTTGGTTTAACAGGAAACCTGAAAGAGAACCAGGCTCAGGGAGGGAAGAAAGACATACTGTAGAAGTCAGAGATTTATAATTACTGATTAAATGCAGAGTGGCTTATAAACAGATAATTACTGAAAAAAAACTGAGTAAAGAAGAAACACAACTTAGCTACGGGAGGATTCAGGATCTCCTGATCCAGCCCTAACCTGTAGCTTTATGAAAAAGGAATGTTTTGAGAGGTAGAGGTTGAGGGTAGAGAGGGTGTCTCTCTCCGCAATCCAATCTGGGAGCTGGTTCAACAGAAGAGGGTGGTATTTAAATAATGCTAATACTGAGGGGCCAAATAAAAGTGTGCAAAAAAAAAAATATCATCCTGACACCACTACCTGCTTGAATCTTTGATACAAGGTGTGATAGATCTATGCACTCAAGATTTTGTTTTGTTTTGTGTTTTTTTGGGCAGAATCCAACCCTGCCATCCAAATATTGTATCAGAAAGATGTTGTCCATCTGCTTAAAGGTTTGACATGTTGTATGTTCAGAGATATCCTCCTACATATCTTGCCTATATTGAGTGGTTATTTGAGTTACTGGTTCCTTTTATCAGCTTGAAACAGTCTGGCCATTCTCCTCTGACCTCTGACATCAACATGGCATTTTCACCCAGAGAACTGCTGCTCACCGGATATTTTCTGGGGGTTTTTAAGACCAGATGAAGACGGATGAGCAGAAAAATATTCAAACCAGCCTGTGTGGCACTTACAAATATGCCACATTCAAAGTCTCTTAAATTAACTTTCTTCCTCATTCTGATGCTTGGTCTGAACTTCAGCAGGTCATCCTGACTTTGTATATGTATAAATATATTGATTTACTGACATGTGATTGGCTGATTAGCCATTTGCTTTACCAAATAGATCAATAGGTGTGCCTAATGAAGGGACCAGTGGGTGGAAACTAATTCATTGTACAGATGTTTTGAAGTAGAAAACAGTACATACGTTTCAAAACTGATTTTTAAGCCAGGCTGTCAACATTCTTTTCAGTGCCATTTAGTTGGGTATTGAAAAGTCAGAGTTTATCGGGATTCATTTGCTTTATTTAAAAAAAATCTTATTTGTGTTTTTTCACAGCATTAAGATCAACTCGTTACTCTGTTCTATGACAGACTGAACTCTAGAATGTATTGTTTTGGTTCCCAGACAGACTAGCTTTGATGAACCCCTGCCTTACCACTGGGAGGCTGACATTTATGGTTGAGATTGAAATGTCTCAACAGCAACAAAATGGATTGCTATGAGATTTGGTGCACACATTCACATCCTCTCTGACATTAACATTTAGCTCAAAACACCACCGTAACCTCAGAGCCACTAGTCAAACTGATTTATTTATAGGGCATTATTAAAAACATCAAACCAAAGTCACTTACTTGGAGATTATACATTATTGATGATCACACAGATAAAAATACAATAGGAAAATAAATAGTAAGATTACACTAAAAATACCACAACAACACTGCATAGAGAACAAATAGACACAAATAAAAGGGAGTGGTTAATAATTTCTTCATGATTTTCTTCATGACTAAGATTAAGTGACAAACTACAAACTGCAGCAGAGTTTGGAACCAACAATGGAAAATGAATAATCACAATGAATTTTAACAGGGACTGTTGAAATGAATTTTAGCATGGCTGTTTTGATTAAGTAAAACAGAGTAAAATCAGCAAATATTAATGATATTAATTAATTCAAGCAGTAACCACCAATACTAACAAATGAAGCTATGAAGCAGAAGTACCAAAAATTGTCACTCATGTTGGGCCTCAGTTTAAAATGTGCCGAGAAATAGCATGTTTACAACCTAGTACAAGAAACTGACCTGTTCTCTATGGACATTTTCCCCCTTCCTAACACCCAGGGAGGCTAATTCAAGTTACTGAACTGGACCTCTTGACTGTGTTTATGCATCTAGTGGCTTTTAAAGCTTTTTTTAATGGAACTACTTGGCAAATGAAATAGCTTGCACAGTCAGTGGCCGTCTAAGAAATTAGTGGTTCACCTTTTGTAACTAAATCTCTGTATATAGTTATACTGTTACTTAGCACTAATTAACAGGTACAGTATGTGTATCTGTATGATCCATCTGTGCAATTTTTGAGCGCAGCTTGTTTACCAAGCCTGTTAGTATTAGCTGATAACTTAGAACTCCATTGTCGCTTACAAACATAACTTCTTGGTTCAAAACGGCAACATGGTGGTGGCTCAAACATTATCCTTGAGGCTTCAAAAATGCTGCTGTCTCTGTATCTAGGTTCATCTTTTATATATAGTCTATGGTTTTACTTCCAACTTGCAGTGGTTCTTTGTCCCTCAGTTTAAGAACCACAGCTCCAGTCACTACTATTTGCTATTGCACTGCAAGGCTTATATCAACATATTAGGAACATATCACAAACTTATTATGGTGAATGGTTTTTATTATTTTTAGTCAATATTTTTAAATTTGTTCATTTGTTCAGTTATTTATTAACTTCAGTATCATATACTTACTGACTTAAGGTCATTTCCTCGGTAGGGTGACAGAAAATGTCATCTTGCCAGAAACTATGTTCCCTTCAAAACATATTTGCTATTGTAAATTACTTAAATATAATTTCTGCTCTGATAATTCAAACACTTACACTGTTTTCTTCTAATAAAATCTCCATTACTGCACAGGAGATCACTCAGGTATGGCTGTGTATACAATGAGAAAGTAAACATTCTGCTGCTGCTGCTCCTGTCAGATACAATAATTATTAATAGCGCCGGTCCCAAAGGGCAATTAATTTTCAGAGTTAGCACACCTCCCTTTCTCCTCTGTCTCATTCTCTAACCGTCTGGGCTCATCAGTAAGCATAACCCACTTAAGGCTCAATTCTGACGAGCTGCTTCTATATGAGCCAGCTAGTGAATTGTGATGTCACGCCCATTGTCTGCCAATTACAATTCAATTTAGTATTCTGAATGCTCTGGAATGTGATTATGGGCAATAGATTGTGTGTGTGTGTGTGTGTGTGTGTGTGTGTGTGTGTGTGTGTGTGTGTGTGTGTGTGTGTGTGTGTGCTTGCGAACGAGAGCGACAGAGGCAGAAAGTCTGAGCAAGCAATCATTGTATGTAGAGATTTGTGCATTTTTCCACCTTTCACTTAGTACTTTTATATTCTGAAGTGGCCTCCAGTTTGTGTTCCTCTTCCCAGTCCTCTTGAGACTTTCCATAGTCAACTGGCTTAGCTTTTTCAGACAGCGTGACATTTGCACCTCCCCACCGCCTTGCTAAGCCCAAACATTGAATACAACAGGCAACAACACACACAACACAGTGTTAACCAATAATACAAACACGCACATGTGCTTTAGCTGCAGGGACAGATGAACAGTCGGATAACATGGCTGCCTTTTATATGAATATGTCATATTGTCAGTAGCTTTTTAGCAAGCTAAAATGTATGCTCCAGTGCCTTTAGTGCCTTAGGTACCAGTTAACCGAGTCTCAGATTGTAAAAAATAAAGACTTGAGGCAAATAACAAAGATCTCAAGCCCCCTAAGGGGAAAGTTGCATTTATTATTACTTGCATTGGTAGCGTTAATTCAGATCATTCATAGTGCATGCACAAAACTCCATGTCCTTTCCAGTAATAATTACACCTGAATTCACTTTAATCTTGTCCAGACCGAAATACATACATACAACAACAAATCTTTGAACTCTGAATCATTATTGGTTGACTGTTTTTTCCATGACAACTACTTTCGGATGCAACATATTCCAAAATAAAAAAATCTGCTTGTGCTGTGATCCAATCTGCTTGTCTTCTTTCTTTAATGTCATTGGACATGCTTCTTAGACTTTCTAGAAAAGGTAAATACGCATCCAAGAAGAATATTTTAGAAAAAATGTTCAGAATATTTAAGAATATGTTATCAATTAAACAAAAAAAAGAAAGACAACTTTGTTGTGAGACACATAGGATACGCATGAACACAAAGACCTCCTGCTATATAGATCATTTCTTCTCACACTAGGCTAACTAAAGCTACATTCACACAAAGGAAAACAGTGGTTGGAGACCATGTGTAAAGAACTTGGATTTTCCTTGCCTCTGAAATGGTCACTTTGAAAATGTGGACAGGGAAGTCTGAGAGCACTTGCGCAAACTAACTTTGGTATGTCAAAATGATGATAAAACATGGATAACATGGCTGTATGACTTGAATGGGATCAAGTTGGCACTTACATGCAATCTGTTCACAATATTATCACAAATAACTCTGATAAATCGCAAATCTATTGCACTACATCAGAGGTATAGTGTTGTGTCAGAGACAGGGGTAGACTCACCACCAACGGACAGCAAGTCTCTCAGCCACACCCTGGCTAGATCTAAATTTATAAATTAAAAAAACAACGATGCAGCTAGTTCACCAAGAGCAGCATAAAATTCCAGCTTAAAAATAAGGGTGAAGTCTTCAGACAGAAATTGACTGAGACTCAGAGGGGGTGCAGGATTTATCCAGAGAAGAGCTTCTTTATTACAAACTATTCCTCCATATAAACATGAAATTTATGTGTAATAGCTGAATGTACAATGTGTAAGACACAAAACACAGTTTACTGTCAGATGCTGAGCTTCACCGTATTAATGAAGACACTGTTACTGTGCCAGGTGCATAAATGCATGCATCGCTCTGGGTTTTTCTGTACTGTGTCAAATTGAAGGTAGCCTACTTATTTCGGTCAATATTACATACTATCACGGTGCGATTTGCTGGGAAGGATGGGATGGATTTCCCCCCTCTGGTGCACATGTCCCTGCCTCTCCTAAATTATCTTTTTTTTTTTATCCCCAGTAAGGATAAAAATATATCGCCACTTTGATTTTTCATGTAACAGTTTACAATGCAAACAAAAATCAAATCAGAAACTTTCACTTTCAGTGCTCACCATCCTGTGACAGTATAGACTGTTTTGATTTCTCATTTTACTACCAAGCACCTCTGTGTGAGAGTGTCAGACGGGGGGGTTTAATTTTAGCATGTTATACAATTTGTATTGCAGCATTTTAGAACAGTGTCTGAAGTAACAGTGCACACTACACTTCCCCGAAACATACAGAGTGCTAAGTCTTGATAAAATGTAAGCACAAGCAAAGGGACACTCTTCAGTCAGTGCCAGTATTCTGTTTGTCATAATCAGATCAGCTGTTTAAAAGAAACTATGAGCCATGCAACTGATTTCTTTGCTGCAATAATGTGATCAAGATTTTTTGTTTTATAGGACAAGTTTTGACTAGAACACTGCTGTGTCAACCATGTTTGCTGTGTATCTTTCCTTTTTTCTAGTCATTTCCCAGAAGGATATTTCAATATTTCAAGAAGGATATTTCATAAGGATATTAGGTTAGTTACTTTCTAGTGAATATTAAGCCAATGTTTGTTTACTGGGCAGCATAAAGAAAATCAGCGACTCTAAAAATTAAAAGAACTGGTAGAAAATAAAGTAGCTAATGCCTAAAACCCCATGTGTTTTCAAAAATGTGTACAGAGGCTTAAAATGTATGGCCGCAAGACCAAAAACCAAAAATATGCTCCAGAAATATGTGTGCATGCAAACGCACACTGTATACACAGAGTGAAATAGTGGAGTCCCAGCACTGTTGGGTCAGTTCCACTGAGACTTCGAAAAGTCTCAGTATGTCTAGTAATCAGGTATGATACTAAAAATAGGTTCAGCTACCTATCACACACACACACACACACGCACACACACATACACACACACTTTCTATTCTTCCTGTAATTCCCATCATAGCATAGGGCAGCCTTTCCCTCTGTTTCTCTCCCTTTCACCTCATCCGCTGCTATTTATTTCTCGTCAGTATCCTGTTTGCAAAGTCCCCCTCTCACTCTTTTAGGTAACACAGACCTTGGATGGAGGCATCTTCTGTACTTTTCTGGGAACAGAAATCCAGTAGTTAAATCTCCAAAAGTGTAACTTTGGCAATGCCCTTCTTAGCCAGTTTCAGTCAGATTGTTGAAATTATTGTTCATGACTTATAAAGAACATCATTGAATTCTACTCAACACCTCATTAGACATTTTAAAAATGGAGACTGACAATTGTACATCAGGTGAATGAGACGATTTAAGTGGCAAATTTCCGGTAAATTCCAGAATCGATTTGAGTTTGAACACTTGTTTGTAAAAGATTAATCAGAAAAGAGTTTTCAAATAGGTCCATGATCAAATTTGTGTGAACAACACAGTCAAAATTAAATTTGCTGGTAGAGTTCTTATAATGGCATGCCCCTGTGTATACAGCCATTTGCCTTTTTTCAGGGTAGTTTTGACTGATAGGCAGATAAAGAAACTTACTACAACTCACTGCGAACATTTGGAAAGCAGTGCTCCTTACCTTAAATAACACTGACTTCATCAGAGTAGCACCGAGGTACTCTCTGAGCACATTATTGTTTCCTACACATGCACTGTACTTTGTGATTTATTTGTATTTTTCATGACAGCACGAGTGATTTACTTTTGGACAGTTGCTCACTCTTATTACAAATGTTCAGTTAGGGCTGGTTCTTCAGGTCAGGTTATGTTTCCTATACTATATACTATCCTGTTCGTCCTCTTTCAGGCCTTAGTGTTGCTCAGCTGACCATTTATTCTTTTTAAGAGTGTACCAAGCTTTCTATTTGGTCACACCTTAAGTTTTTTGGTATCTCTGTAGGATAAGAGATACCATCCTAAAGAGACGGTATAATGTGAAAGACAAAAGACATAATGTGAAAGAGAGCCAGAGAATAATAACTAACAATTAAATGCAGCAATTGCAGCATAACTAAGGGAGGACCCAGAATCACCTGATTCAGTCCTAACTATATGCTTTATCAAAAAGGAAAGTTTTAAGTATAAAAAAGGTTTAATTCTGAAACAGTTTTTATTTGTGATGTGTTGGATTTAAAATCCACTGTGGTGGCGTACAGGGGCAAAACTACAAAAATCTGTACTGATCATATAACTGTAGGTTATGAAAGGTGCAGAAAAGAACAATAACCATTGCCGAATAATAACTTCATCAGCTGCAGTGCATGACAGTTGAACTTATTTCCTATTTCTCTTTGACCCATTCATCCAAACCAACCTCCTCAATACACCAACTTTCTGCCTGTATAACAGTGTGCCCTGACCACTGGAAGGCGAAGTTACAGTGACAACGGTTTCTGGGAAGGAGGTTTTAGGAGTATTGCACCAACAAAATAATGACTACAGCTTATCTTTCATTCATGTGCCACAGAGCTCGTTCTAATGAATAACCCATTTAAAAGAAGTTTGTGACTCTCCCTGCATACTCCAGCTTCTTAAATCCCATTTGTTTGCTATAATGAACAAAAGTGCACAGACTGTCTACGCACACATATGAGAGCATATAGAAGTGTCTGTCCTTTAGGGACACAAGGCTTGCTCTGCCAACAGTAAAACAAAGGTAAAGAGAGACCTTTTTTTCCCTGTGGCACACACACTGAGGATATGGCAATTTGTGAGCTTGCACCAGAAGGAAAAGAGAGGGAAAATCACAAGTAACTACAACACTTTTTGAAAATAAAAAATAATCTCTACTTGAGGCAGGCTGAACTGTGGCACATAAAACTCTAAGAGCCATGAATAAGTGTTTTTCTGTTAGTGAAAGGAAGCATAACCACTTTAGCACACTTGAAGAGATTTCAGAAAAAAGAAATAGTGCCTGAAAAAAACGAAAAAGCTCAGTCATCGCAGTCATTACAGGCAGATGAAGTGAGACCAGGCTGATGTTACTGCACAGCTGTTCTGGTTCAGTAAGTGTAAAGTACAGCAAAAGAGCTATACAGTGACTGTGTGGTGGCGTGTCATGTCAACACTCTTTTAAATGGGGTTACAAACAAAAGGAGGGGAAACACAAGACAGGAGAAACAAGAATAGTGGTGATAGAGTGGTCCTCCTCTTGTCTATATTCTGCTTACGTGAAAGAAAAACTGCTTTATCCTTGCTCCTTCTCTCTGGAGAGCAGTAAAGGGAGGAGCAGCTGAAATGGGGAGAGTGGTGTGGGAGAGAAAGACAGGGAACAACATTATCCTTGGGATGGATTAGGGATCAGTAAAAGACAGTATCTCTGAGAACAGACATGGTGATAGGCGTGAAATAAACGAACAGATAAATCAAGAGGGGGAAGACAGTGGAAAAAAAAACATGTCCTGAGGATATTGGAGGCGAGCAGCTCTATCAACATGACAAGCACCTGGAGAAATGTTGTCCTCTCAGCCTGGAGATGCACTGCATCTCTGAGGGAGGCAGAGAGAGAGGAAGTCAAGCTTTGCTCAGCACTGAGGGAATTCCTTTATGCATAACCATTTTCTGCTTCTATCACTCAAAGGAGGAAGCGTAAGCAGCAGACACAAGGATATTTTAAATGTAACTCTATTCATCCCAAAATTTAACAATTTAGTTACATGATGTACATGCATCCATTAAGACTGAGTGAAGATTCAAGCGAACATTAAATATCTCTGGCATGCTGTGAATAATAGCAGTTAAGGACCAAATCACTCCTCATGTACTTGTTTAAATGATCAGAAGGACAAACCTTTTTGAAAATAATACTCATGTCTCCTCCATCCTCTCAAACACTCTAGATTGAAACACAGAAACTAAGGCTACTACAGCTGTGATTTGGCGCTATATAGAATAAAACTGAATTAAAGAAACAAAGCATATCAGGTGGTTTTCACCCCCTTTCTATGCAGGATCACTGTTTAGACTGGCATATTAACGCATTGTTCATTTCAGGACAATTTGGGCCATCTTTAAAAGTTTTCATTGCTCTTACATACTATGGTTGAGTACCAAACTCTACTTACTATTTTTTAGGGTACTAAAAGCCAGCTTTCAGTACCAGAGTGCATATGGATTAGAGGGAGAGAAAGTGAAACCATGGACTGTCGCTCAGTCACAATTATTAATAATGAGAAAGGAATGTTTAGTCACAGATGTTTTTAGTTCAGTTGTACAACTTAAAAAATAGTAGGTAACAGTCCACAGTCAAAATGTGCAGCTGCAAACACTTGTAAGAGGAAGATGTGTAGATTCCTGATTGGAACTTTGTGGACACTGGTTTGACAGAGGAGAAAAGGTGAGTTCTAACACAACTATATTTTGCATACAAAAGAAGAAGCTGTAAAAAAACAAAACAAAACAAAACAAAAACTACTGCTCTGCTATCCTTTGTACAAGTGTTTCCTGTGGGCTTTCATCATTATGCTCTGCAGAAGAAAATGGCACTCTATTTAGATTCAGTAGCCTTGCAGTGGTGATTATTTGGTGGACATTATCAAAGAGTATGTCTGGGAGAGTCTGAGTGAGCCCTTGTGCAAAGACTGAGGCCTAAGTGTTAAATCAGAGGCAGGAGAGTAGCTTTAAGCATCTTAGCAGCATTCTAAGTAAACACATAACACCCAGAGTCCTGCCATGTGACCAAGAAGAGTAGAATTTGAAATGTTTTAGGAACTCCTGTTGCGTAAATAGCAGTGCCTCAGAGAGAGTGAGAGAGAGATAAAGCAAGACAGAGAAACTACTCATTTTATATTCCAAAAAAATAAAACATGTATGTCAGCCTACGGTAGAGCTCCTGAAATTAACCTGCACTCATTGTTTCACTTAGTTATGCTGACTGGCAAATAAACTAAACTGACACTAATATTTAATACACCTCTGACTACTCTAAATACACAAGTATAAATCACAAGTCACATATGCTACTGGGTAAAACATTGCATCTAGAGTGTATCTTATTGTGATGCACTTAATTCTTATTACAGTCCATTAGTTATGTTTATTTCAGAATGTTTTTTACTCTGAAGTTCCTTACTCTGAGACATCTCTAACTGTTCCCATGAATTCCAATATTTCAATTCTCATTCAAGACTTTTGTATAGGTCTAATACCACTGGCTAGGCCCGATCAGTTTGAAAGATATATTCACTTCCAGGTTAGTCTCATAGAGAAACATGAAATTCTTGCAAAAAGTTAGTTGTTTTGGTACATGGACAGATGACCCAATTTCATGACAATCAGCACAATTAGTTCATTTCATTAGAAAGAATATTTCCTGTCTACAGCATATTTTCAAAGAAGACATGCCATCCTGAAAACTACAAAAACAAAGATTTGGAAAAAGTGGCAATGGTGGTGCTTTAATCTAAGACAGAATTTTTTATCTTTATCTAAGCTCTTTTGGCTCTTATTTTGGATTCAGGTCAAGGTCACTGAGAATTGCTTCACTGACAACTCATCCAAGATTTTCAGTAGATGCACCAATTGTATGAATTTCAGTATCCTACATCACCTAGTTCTTGGGTTATCACATTCACAAACTGTGTCCACGACCACTGCCCACCTGCCGGCCCAGTGGGGTGATGACAATACCCTGGGTATCGCCTGGGGTATTACCTCAGGGGTAATTGCAAAAGCAATAGCATAGCGCAATAAAGTCATTTTGGTTTAACAAAGTATAAACAACAACATCATCTGCTAAAAGCAGAGACACCATCTTGAAGCCACTGAAACAAAAAAACCCTTAATAAACACTTGGCTAGGCTTAGTAATAAAGTTATGAATAGTTATGAACATAATCAAGCATTACAAGCATTAATGAAATTATGTATGTCTCAAATTTACAAACTAAAGTTCAAAATTCTCTCTCCTTTTAATTTGTTCAAAACTAGATCCTGAAGCAAAAAAACATTACCTTGTTAGCTTCTTAATGTGCCACTACGTTCTCCAGCTTGCTTCTAACACTGGCACTTTGCTATTGGTATTGAGCATTTAGTATGTCTTCCTTCATCTTTCCAGCACTTCTGTGAAACCAGCTTGCATTCAGGAGACAGACAGCAACGCTAAAAGTGGGCTTAAAATGTTGCATTTAATGACTAGCTATTCTTAATCTCTGGCTCTCTTCCTTTCTTTTGTCCTGTCTCCCTCTCCTCACTCTCAACCAGTCAGAGCAGATGGCTGCCCCTACCTGAGACTGTTTCCTTCCAGGGTTTCTTCCTTTTAAAAGGGAGTTTCTTCTTTCCTGTCGCAAAGTGCTTGCTCATAGGGGGTTGTCTGATTGTTGAAGTTTTCTCTGTATTATCGTAGTCTTTAATTTAAAACACCTTGAGGTGACTGCTGTTGTGATTTAGCGCTATATAAATAAAATGTCATATAATATATGCTGGAAATAAAGTGGCAAGAATTGATCAAAACAGTTAATGTGTTCTGCAAAAAACAAAAACAAACAGCTTGAAGAGCAGAGGGGAACTGCAGAGTAGGTAATAATTCTCTGTGAACTTTAAAAAAAAAACTCATTTAGACGATAAATGATTCCCTTATTGATTAATAAAGTATTCTGATTCTGACATAGCTGTGCTTTAAGCATCTATTATGAAACATTCACAGTGGATTCAAAATATATAGGTCAAGGAGGGATACAGTAAATGGTCATAAATCAGACACTAATGAGGACAAATATGAATGTGTGTATGTGGTGTATACACCTGCTCATTAAAGTAAAACTCCAGAGTATATGACAATTGAGGCCAAGTAACTGCATATTTCAGAGAATATTCAAAAACAAACCTAAAGACAGATATGAATAGATCCAGCTGAAATCATTATTATTCATTATTCTCCCTTTGCCTCCTTCATCCCCCTTTTAATTCCCCTTCTTCCCACATGATTCTAGCAGTGACAGATTTCAGTCCAGATTCAACTTGGCTACTGATTTTGCATAATTTTGTATCGCCTACATTTTATTTCTCTGTTTTGAACTCCATTTTGCTTTTCCCTTTCTTTCCTTCCAGCCTGATTTTAATTCCTTTTCTTAGATAAGATGACCCAGAAGTCCAAGCTTGCACAAGCAAACTGTGCATTAAAAGGAATTTGCAAAAGCATGTACTTTTGCATATGTCGGCATGTTTGTGCTCATGAGTTGGCTCTAATTTGCGGTACGTGGTGTTGAGCAGAAAGGGAATATTGATTTTATGGCATATTACATCATTAAATACCAGTCTGATCCAATTTAATACACTGCAGCTCATCTCACAGTGACTGCCCTAATTCACTATACCTTTTTCTGAGAAATAGGAACATTTTTCTCTTCAAAATAAAAGCACCTAATCACAACAACTACTGTTTTATTGTAACCCTTAATACTCATCCTTGAAACAAGTAAAGCATTTTAAGGACCATCAAAGCCCAGAGGAAGAATACAGCTGTGCAGTAAAACTAGAGCAGTGCCAGCATGCACTACAAGTGGTCGACTTGGCCTCTTACAGAGGTTTTCATCAGCCTGTTAGGATGGCTACTCAAGATGGGAACCACAGCGAGATGTCAGGTCAGCATGGAGCTATCACAGAGCAAACCATGCAACTCTTGTTCAAAGTTAACACTAGTTAAAAGTACAGTTTTTAAAAAAAACAGCCATTCTGTGACACCAGTCATAAAATTCATTAAATGAAAACAGCGCCCTCTGCCCATGATGGAAATATCTTTAAAATCTATGACTAATCTATAGATATGACTCCTTACTGTTATAGTTCCACTCTTTTTGGATATGGGTTAGGCGTTATGTCCCATTTGGGGGAATTATTTATTTCATGATACACAATATTTCATCGATTGCTTATCAGTAGATTAGCTGTTTTGATGCTCTGGTCTATAGGCACACCAGTTCAGCCCCAGGACTCTTCTACTACAAAGCCATGCAGTGTGTGGTTTTAGCATTGTCTTGCTCAAATATGCAATGCCTCCACTTTTGAACTGAGCACTGATAACAAGCTGTGTGATCCCTCTCCTCTTTAGTGTGGAGGAAATGGTGTCCATATTTTCCATAAACAATTTCAAATTTACATTTTTCTGACTACAAAATAGTTTTCGACTTGCCAGTCTATTTTAAATGAGCTGTGGCCCAGAGAAGAGAGCAGGATTTCTGGATCATGTTCACATATGGCATCTTCTTTACATGACAGAGGTTTTACCTGCAGTTGTGAATGGGTTGGCGAACTGTGTTTGCAGACAATGATTTCTAGAGGTGTTCCTGTGCCCATGCCAGAATGCCTGCATTTTATACAGGGCCGCCTCAGGGCCGAACATCACAGTCATCCAATATTGAATTTCAGCCTTGTCCCTTGTGCACAAAGATTTCTCCAGGCTGTCTGAATCTTTTACTGATAGTATGTATTCTAGATAATGAGATATTCAAAGTACTTACATTTGTGCATTGAGAAACATTATCCTCAAATTGTTCCACAGTTTCTTTCTGTTTTTTTGCAGATTGAAAAAAACTGGGGATTCCGAAACTCTGCCTCTTATAGATGCACTTCCTGAATAACCTAATTAGTTACAAAATTCTCCTTCAGTTGTTTCTTTTTAGTGCCACTTACTCTTCCGGCTGCCCCATCCCAACTTTTTGCGAGCTAATATTCATGAAATACTAAAATTCCTCACTTTAAACATTTGATATGTTTTCTTTGTTCTGTTGTGAATAAAATATAAGTTTTTGATATTTGCAAATCATTGAATTCTGTTCCATTTTACACACACTCAGCTTCTTTGAAATCAGGGTTACATTTTCTTTTGACAAACTGTCGAAACTCATTGTTCCATAAGCAGCTGAGCTAATAATCTTATTATAACAAGCTTGCTAATTAGCAAATACATTATTTTTTATTGAATAAAATTATCCACTTAAACAATGTCCATGTGAATCAGTGTGATTTTGATTAGCCCACCTTTGACTCACATACTTAAACTGATTTAATTAAAAAGAAGCTTATTAGACAAGCTCATTAGAGCAAGAACATGTTGTGTTCCTTGCTTCCTTTACCAAGCAGTATGTAAACTCCTTCCCCGATTTAAATATACATGTGTATTTTTTTTACTTTACTAGCGATTCACTTTTTAATCACAACAGTGGACTTTGACTCTGAAACACAGATGGCGAAGAAGATTTTAAAAATAGTCTTGGAAATATAATTTAAAAAACCACATACAACAAAAAAGTGGATACACTGAATTATACAAAATAACTCTCTGGTTCCTTGTCTCCTCTCGTCATCACTAATAGCACTCTAACAGCTGACTGTCTGGCCTTTATTCCCACGGGGAGTTCTCTAGTCTTTATAGCTGGATCAACCACCTCGAGATCAGGGCAAACACTCTCTCCAGAAGAACTGCCGCTCCCTGTGATCTCTGAGCCAAAAACAAATTTGGTGAGGCATCGAATCCCTTGCCAGTTCACACTACCCACTCAGTAGATTGAGGTTTTAAAATATCAGCAGCTGCCTTATCTTAAACATGTTTTTTTTCCACAGGGGTTGCTTATTTTATCCAAAAACTAATACTTAAAGGTAGCACTTAAGTATTCTGAGCATTTCCATCATCTGTTTTACTACAATCCACAAGGAAAAACTTGGTCCACTGTTTTGCTGATATTAAAATGAGCAACATAAATAATATTCACTTTAAAATTTGCCACACTTAATATGCATTTCAAGTGGAAAAGCCAATGATGATACTAGTTATGCACACCAGTAGATGAGCAAGCAACCACATGCTGCATGGCCACAGATCAGGAGCCCAGATTTGAGTCCTACCTGTGGTCCTTTGTGGCGTGTCTTCCCCTCTCTCTTTCTCCCTGTCTCACTTCACTGATAATCCAATAAATGCAAAAAATATTATGCCACTAAAACGAGTTTGCTTTTATAGTGTAGAAATTAGAAAACCATTAAAGTTATTGGACCTCATCTTCTTAAACATGAATATGCCAAATTCAGTGCCAATACATTCCATAGTTGTTGGACCAAACAATAAAATAAATATAAAACAACCAAAGATGTATAAAAAATTAAAAAAATCACCCTCTGGCGAGCCTACTGTAAGTAAGTTAGGTGATTGCCATAGTGATTAGGTTTCATCCTGCACGCTCAAAAACAGAGATAAGGTAAATGTCAGTACCCTTGATGTACCGTCCAGAGCTAATGAGCTGATCTCAAGGTGACAATGTTTAATGTTTTAAAGGTAAAAGGTCACATATTCTCTTAAATTTCATTCTGTATTTGCCTTGTATACTGGCAGCTGTGATGTGCTGATGGTAGCACTAATGTTAGCGCCATCACCTCAGTGCACTGGTTAAAGGTTCCTTGGACTTTCCTTCTTCCCATGCTTGGTATATTTAAGGGACATGGGTAACAGAGGCCATGGTTAGTTACGTGGTGACTGTAACATGTCCATCAATGTGAATTAAAGACAGAAAAAGCTGTAAGTGGTCAGCAAGATTAGAAAAGTGCCATATAAATGCCACAAAAGTATAAATATATATCTTTCAAGGACACAAGAGTAGTACCTTAGAAGGTATGTTTTGAATGACAACTGCTTTGTATAAAACAATTAAGATAATTATTGCAACATAACTGTTCTTCCATAGAGCTGTGAGATGTGGTCAATATATATTTGACAGAATTTCATATATGGAATAACATGAATAATAAGACAGGCCAGTAACAATGAGACCAATCATTTGGCTGGAATAGAGTTGGAGGCAACAAGCAACTTTTTTTTTGCTTCAGTCATACATAGTAATTTTCTCAAGCAGAGGATGAATGCAAAGTGCAAGACAAAGTGCATGGATATTTACTTGTGCATGATGTCTACGCTGACTTAATGGTATTTTTTTTCTATTTAAGTAAAAGTAAGAAATATATATGCCTCTTGTACTTCTGCAGCTGTCCACTATGAGCCCGTTTTGTATGGTTTTACTAAAGGGAATCGTAGTGTTTCTGGTAGTGGATGGTAAGCTTACTGGGACTTCATTCAGCTTTCTGGATTTTTTTTCCATCATGTGCATAATCCTCCAATAATCCTACACAGACACGTTGCTGCAGCGCCTTTCTGAAATGCTGGCTGTTAATGGATTATCCTTAATAAAGTGTCCGTGACTGCGTTTTCTTTCTCGGTGTTTAAATAGTCCCGTTGATCCCAAAGTCAGTGCCAGTCAGTCATCCGCCACATTCCGCTACAACTTTTGGAGTAGAGTCAACTTACAAACTACAGTTTACTCACCTTCTTTCTGGGCTGCCATTTCATCATATTTGTAAGACAGATACGCGCAGCAAGTGTCACAGCAGCCGATGCGGCATCTCAAAAACGCGCATTAAAAGACTGACTCCGCCGGCTCGCACCGGACCCGCCGGATGGAGAAGCGCAGACGCGACGGATGCAGAAGTGAGGTACTTATAATCCCTTTTATAATGTTACTGGAAACCACGGAGTAACACCTGGCGCAGTGTGTCCTGTCATCGTACACAGCATCATCTGTGCGCTCCAGCAGCTCCAGCAGCTTCGAGAACGCAACTGAGCCAAGAACCGAAAGAGCCGAGAGGGTAATCCAATACCGCCTCGCTCTCTGTCCCCCCCTCTCTCTCTCTCTCTCTCTCTCTCACTCACTCACACACACACGTGGTAACCACTGTACAGGGAGTGCAGAATTATTAGGCAAATGAGTATTTTGTCCACATCATCCTCTTCATGCATGTTGTCTTACTCCAAGCTGTATAGGCTTGAAAGCCTACTACCAATTAAGCATATTAGGTGATGTGCATCTCTGTAATGAGAAGGGGTGTGGTCTAATGACATCAACACCCTATATCAGGTGTGCATAATTATTAGGCAACTTCCTTTCCTTTGGCAAAATGGGTCAAAAGAAGGACTTGACAGGCTCAGAAAAGTCAAAAATAGTGAGATATCTTGCAGAGGGATGCAGCAGTCTTAGAATTGCAAAGCTTCTGAAGCGTGATCATCGAACAATCAAGCGTTTCATTCAAAATAGTCAACAGGGTCGCAAGAAGCGTGTGGAAAAACCAAGGCGCAAAATAACTGCCCATGAACTGAGAAAAGTCAAGCGTGCAGCTGCCAAGATGCCACTTGCCACCAGTTTGGCCATATTTCAGAGCTGCAACATCACTGGAGTGCCCAAAAGCACAAGGTGTGCAATACTCAGAGACATGGCCAAGGTAAGAAAGGCTGAAAGACGACCACCACTGAACAAGACACACAAGCTGAAACTTCAAGACTGGGCCAAGAAATATCTCAAGACTGATTTTTCTAAGGTTTTATGGACTGATGAAATGAGAGTGAGTCTTGATGGGCCAGATGGATGGGCCCGTGGCTGGATTGGTAAGGGCAGAGAGCTCCAGTCCGACTCAGACGCCAGCAAGGTGGAGGTGGAGTACTGGTTTGGGCTGGTATCATCAAAGATGAGCTTGTGGGGCCTTTTCGGGTTGAGGATGGAGTCAAGCTCAACTCCCAGTCCTACTGCCAGTTTCTGGAAGACACCTTCTTCAAGCAGTGGTACAGGAAGAAGTCTGCATCCTTCAAGAAAAACACGATTTTCATGCAGGACAATGCTCCATCACGCGCGTCCAAGTACTCCACAGCGTGGCTGGCAAGAAAGGGTATAAAAGAAGAAAAACTAATGACATGGCCTCCTTGTTCACCTGATCTGAACCCCATTGAGAACCTGTGGTCCATCATCAATTGTGAGATTTACAAGGAGGAAAACAGTACACCTCTCTGAACAGTGTCTGGGAGGCTGTGGTTGCTGCTGCACGCAATGTTGATGGTGAACAGATCCAAACACTGACAGAATCCATGGATGGCAGGCTTTTGAGTGTCCTTGCAAAGAAAGGTGGCTATATTGGTCGCTGATTTGTTTTTGTTTTGTTTTGAATGTCAGAAATGTATATTTGTGAATGTGGAGATGTTATATTGGTTTCACTGGTAAAATAAATAATTGAAATGGGTATATATTTGTTTTTGTTAAGTTGCCTAATAATTATGCACAGTAATAGTCACCTGCACACAGATATCCCCTAAAATAGCTAAAACTAAAACAAACTAAAAACTACTTCCAAAAACATTCAGCTTTGATATTAATGAGTTTTTTGGGTTCATTGAGAACATGGTTGTTGTTCAATAATAAAATTATTCCTCAAAAATACAACTTTCCTAATAATTCTGCACTCCCTGTATTACGTACGATTCCGTTTAAAAGAAACTGATCCGTTTTCACTTAACAAGCTTTATATATGATTACAAAAGCCTACATCGAGAGTTGCACAGTGAAGCATTCATTCAGTAAATATAGGAAGGTTCAAATTGACGGATCTTTTATTTGTGTCTCAAGCAGCCACTTTGCATTTGGGGGGGAAAAAACACACATATTGAACTAAACATCTGTTAATATATTGTCAAAATAATGGTAACTATAAGTTAAAATAAATTCCTTGTTACATATTAAACTTTGCAATGTCTGTTAGTTCACACAAACAAATCAGTTTTTTGTTCGTTTTTTAAGGCAAGTGTGCTGCCTGTTTAAAGGTTATATTTTCTTCTCAACTTATAAGCTGAAAGAGTTTTGTTCTCTCACTTCCATATGAGTAACACCAAACCTTCACTAGTAGGTCAAAATACCCAGCAGAATGAATAACATATCTGTGCCAAGGGAGTGTTTGGTATATCATCTGAATGGAAAGTATACAAAAAGGCTAGCAAAGAAAAAATGGGATATGTATATATAGATGGAGTAAAGAAGAAGAAAAGTACTTATATTGAGGGGCTAGTCAGAGAGATATGAAGCTGGAAAGGATGTGCAGCGAGTTAGGGTGATTAAGGAGAGAAATGGAAATGTGCTAACCAGTGAAGAGACGAGATGAGAAGCTGAAATGTGGTTTGCTCTAGGAGGGAGAGCAGCTCATTAACTAATTGGAATGTTGGTGGTTCGATCCCTGACTGGATACCCAGTGTCCTTGAGCAAGATACTTAGCCTTAAGTTGCTCTGTTATGCATTCATAGGAGTACAAATGTGTGTGAATGTTAAATAGAAAGCAGGTAAGTATAAAAACGAGTGTGTGTCTATTTGGAGAGTGAGTTGTACTTCGAGTGCTCTGTTAGAGTAGAAAAATCCATTTACCATGGAAGGAGTATTTTCAGGAGGTGATGAATACAGAAAATTAGAGAGTAGGATAAATAGAGGGAAGTTAGTGAATCAGGAAAAGTAGAGGATTACTAAGGAGGAAGTGAGGGAAGCTATGAGAAGGATAAAGAGTGAAAATGCAGTTTTTCCAGATAAACACATACATATGGAGGTATGGAGATGTGTAGGAGAAAGGGCAGAGGACTTTTGAAACAGACTGTTTAACACTACCCCAGAGAGTGATAGGATTCTTCTGGTACCATGTTGTACTGGTACCATTTTTAAAGAACAAGGATGACATGTAGCGCTGTAGTAACAATAATAGGGGGACATAGCTGAGAAGCCATAGCTTCTATGGATGTAGCTAGCTATGAATGTAGTGAGGACATGCAGAAGGTTGGTGCAAAAGAAGAGGATGATAGAGATGGGTGAGATGGCGACAGATGATATACAGTGGTAACCTGTAAAGGGAGCAGCTTAAAGAAGAATGATCTGAATTTTGAACATGTACAAATTAAAAGGCATACAGTTTTAACTAACTTCCACAGTCACTTTACTTTACAGACCCAAAAGCTACATCTATCTTTTATCCTGTCTAAGGTCAAATATTAAAAGTCAAGCTGTGGCTCCAAGCACCATTGCTTTTTCTTTGAGGTGGTTTGGAGCCATTTTTGTGGTGATGTCCGCCTATTTGAGGTAATTTAGAGTCACATTTGAGATGGTTTTTTGCATCTCTTTGTGGCTTTGCAAAATCACTTTGGTGTGCTTTTGAGGAATATTTATGTTCGTTTTGAAACCTCTACAGGAGGGGTTTGCATCTTATTGTGGCTCGTGATTTTTTGGTCAATTCCAGTTACAGCTTGTAGAGTTTTTGTATATTTGAGGTGGTTATGAGTCACCTTTCTGATAGTATTAAGTCAGCAGTGACGCTCACTTTGAGTCAATTTGGTCATAATTTGCTCTCATTAACAGCAGTAGTTTTGAGTCACTTTTCTAATGTTTTGAATTTTTTTTGCCTGTTTTGCATCTGTGAAGCTTTTTGAGTCACTCTTGTATATTCATCTCTTTGAGGTCATTTTGACTGAAACTTTTAAAAATTGTTCCACTTTTTAAAAGTGTTTTCAACTAACTTTGGTTAAAAAAAAAATCAACTGTCTCTGGCCCTCTCCTTAAAACTCTTTACCAGCATCTGATATTTCACATTCATACCTAAGGGCTAGGTTGGAGAAAATATTACATTACTTTATATTCTAATTCAAGGACTTGACAATGAGACTGGTGACTGATATAAGCTCTGACAAGTTTCTGTGTCTGTGTGTGCATGTGCATGTGTATTTTATTAAATACACATGAAGATTGAACGAGGCAAGAGGCTGGAAACAATACTTTATTTCATTATACGCCTTCATCCCCTTTCCTTGTCAAACAACATGACTGTCATCTGCATTCTGCTCACAGAAAAAGGACTTGTAGAGGCAAACACATGGTCTTCCAGAAGACATATTTGCATAACCACAGTAGCAATGCACATGTCCATGCAACACTGAGCTCTAACTCACGCACAAAAGAGAAGTCAGAACCTCATCAAAGTAGGTAGGTTATGCAAATATGTATTAAAAAGTAGTTACAGTTTGTTTGTTAAAGTATAAAACAAAAACAACAGTCAATATGGAAATGCAATAACTATGTCAGTGACATGTCCTGGTATGAATTCGCTCTGTGGTGCCCTGTGTGAGGTAAAACCCTTGAGGGAGAAGACTGACTCCTGCTGTGATGATGTGAACATCAAAGACAAACTGACTCTTATATAATACTGAAAACCTTCTAATCTACTAAAGAAACCAAGCTTTAAACTATACAAGTGCTCCTGACATACCAGCTCTTCTGTTGCTATTTAATAGAGCTACTACTACTAGTGCTTTTATGGCCTCTTCGTCTGTCTGTCATACTATTTAGGTAGCTCACACATTAAAGGAAAGCTTTAGTTTTAGCATTTCTGGTAATATAGGATGCATATATATTTTCTTCCTGAGAGTTAGGCAAGAAATTTCTGATCTTTGTATGATAAATGCAGTGATGTGTCTTTTTATTTTGTGAGGAAAATGAAAATGGGTGCAGTAATTGATTGAAATGTGTACACATGCATAGAAATACAGTATACGAAGCAAAAACGTTTGTGCATCCTAATGAGGTTGAAAGTCATTATTTGGTATGGCTAGCTTTATCCTTCAGCACAGTCTGCACTCTCTTTTAATTTCTTAAAGTAGTCTGCAGGAATAGCTCTCCAGGCTTCTTGAAGGACATTCCAAAACTTTTTTGGATGCTGGTTGCCTTTTGTTCTGTTCTCTCTCAAGATGATCCTACACTGGTTTAATAATGTTCAACAATGATCCTGTTTCTGGGGAGGCCAGTCCATTACTGATAGTTTTCCAATGTGTTTGTTTTTTCTATCTAGGTGTGTTTTAACTGCATTGTACTATGTGAGTGATATTGAGCTATTTTTCAAGACCACTTTAAAAATTACAAGAATTTCTGGCTCCTTGGAAAAGAAGAAATGAGGGACTCTAGATGTAAACAGACCTGTGCTTTACCTGTTCTTTCAGGTGCCAGAAATACTACTTACAGTTGGCAAACTTCCATTATAAATCAATTTAGATGTTTTTAAAAGTTAATGCGGCATTCAAAATACTACAGACTGTATGTAATACAGTAATACTACCAACGCTATGTCACATATGTCACGTTCTTTTAAGGTTCCATTTGTGAAGCCTGGAGGTGGATATTTTCGAAGTTACCATCTTAGGTTTTTTTTTTTTTACTAAACATGATGAGGACTACAAACACTCACAGTAGTGACTATGACCAGTCGTTAGACCTATCCAAAGTCATGCCCTGCTTTGTTGTGCTTCTGTACACCAATGGAGAAGATAATTCACAAACAAAACATTATTCTATACTCAATTAGACTTGAGTGATCAAGAAGATAACCTCACAAAGAATATTGTTTAGTGAGGTCATTGATCAAGGGAGCCAAGTGCGATTTTTACATAAACATATTCCTTTTGTAATAACAGGAACCCTTTGTGGGCCATTAGGAAGGATGCAGGTTTACATAAATAGACATCTTTTATTTAAAGTTATACAGTTACCGTGTCCATGCTGTTAGTATTGTACAAAAATATGTTTATAGAGAAAGCGGTGGCTCGGAGATCCATTTTTTAGGTGTCAAATGAGGATTAAGTACAGTTAATACAAAGCCTGACAATATGCTTGCACCCAAAATGTTGTTGCATGGATGCAACAATCTATCTTTCTTAAAGCAGCAATGCTTTGCATGGAATGAATGTGCCAAGCTGCGTGAAAGAGACTGTCCACTCTGAGGATATATCTGTGTGACTGTTGTGCTGCATGCTATACCATAAAATAACAGAAAATAACTTTATCATAAAAATACGGTTATTTTCAGTAATGACAATACAGTTTGTTGCCCTAATTTTACATGGGATTTTGCCTTTTTCAAGTGCTTTTAAACATTAAATTAGGAACATTTTAATGTGATTAAACAATGAAATTACCTACAAACAAGGTCAATGAATGTGGCAATATGAATAATAATACTTAAATGTACAGAAATATATAGTTAACAGTTGGTTTAAATAATAATGGATTGCATGCCCTGGGACAGACTGATAGAGGCAAAGCTGCCATATCGCACCATCGGCCCCTCTGGCCATCACCAGTAGGTGAAGTGTCTTGACCAAGGACACAACGACCGAGACTGTGGGAGCCGAGGCTCGAATCGGCAACCTTCTGATTACAAGGCGAACTGCCAACTCTTGAGCCACGATTGCCCTAAATAGCAATAATAATTATTATTATTTGATGTTAAAAAAGTTTATAAGAATCATTTCATATATTTTTCCATAGCATTACATTTGAATTTAACAGTTCAATCTTTCAAATAACGGACAAATATTTGTGACATCATGATACATTTGTGAATGTATTTTAACAATCTAAATATGCATATGTACAGACAAATACATTTAAAAAGCAAGAAAATTATGTTTTATTACATTACAGTGATTTTACGCTAATTTACATTTGAAATGTGAAATCACAGTCTATTTATGTAAATTTAATGATATTCTAGAAGAACAGAACAAAACTGTAAAATACACAGTAAAATACTTTTATATTAGGACTTTTTCTTACAGTGTAGTATATTTGGTTTCTTAAAGAAATATTTCAATTCACTATATTTCAAAAAGAGAGATTCGTTCTTTTATTTTTCAGGTCCACTTTATTTTTAGGATTAGACAGTGTCTTCCTTTGCACACTGCAAATTGGTGTCTCTGGCATTCTGCTGTTCAGTGTCATCCTTTTTCATATGTTTTTTCTGTTTGCATGGACATGGATTGTCCTTTGAATATACAGCTGATTTCAGGTTTATTTAAAAAAAAATTTACCTGTTATTGCAAAGACTTCTGAAAACAAAAGCCAAAATTCTCAATTTCTGATAGTTTAGGTTTAGGAGTTAGGGTTGATTAGACAATTTCTTTAATCTCAGGTTAGAATAGTTTGATCTGGAATGCATTCTCAATGTCCATATGTAGACACATGTAAGTTCTGCTTGTACATGACACCTTTCCATTGAATTAGGCAATCACGATTCTCTTAAATCACACCACGCCTCAGATGGTATCAATAATTTAGTACCTATTTTTCAGTGTGTGTGTGTGTGTGTGTGTGTGTGTGTGTGTGTGTGTGTGTGCGTGTGTGCATGTGTGTCTGGAGGGGGGGTTGTTTATGCTCATGGCTGGTGCCAACCTCATTGTTTTTTTATGAAAACTGTAAACTGTGTATCTGTATATTTACAACCAGTTACAAGCAGCAAACAAAGGAGACAAAAGGCCACATACAAAAAACCAAAGGTATGCAAATAGCATTGCATTTGAAGGATGAATTCACTAACATAAACTGCAGCTCCACAGCGTTGTTGTTGTTACAAAAATATAATGAAATGATATGTAAGTGTCACGGCCTGGAGGTTCTGCTGGTCGCTGATCAGCTGTCTCTGCCTCTTTTCTCTCTCTCTCTCTCTCTCTCTCGCCAGGGCTGAACTCATTATGGGTTCACGCCCTTGGCCCACGCCCTTGGAGGAAGAAACACCTGTGCCTCATCAGTGTGGAGGATATTTAAGCCAGGAAGCAACGGCTGTTCTTCGCTGGATCGTTGTGAGAATCGCGTCAGTGAAAGTCAAGCGTCTGAGCAAGTATCTTCCCCTATGTGTGTGTTTGGAATCTAACGAGTGTCTCTTTATGTACAGACTCCCTGGACTGTTTCCCTGGTGTTCGAGTGGATTTGTGTTTGGACTGTGTGGAGAGAGACGAGCGTGTTCCCCTGGATTTTCCCCCGGAGCCCTGCCCCCCTCACCTTTTGTATATAGCACTGCCCCGCACCTTTGTAGATAGCACTGCCCCGCATCTGTGTATATACACTCACTGGACTTTGTTCTTCAATAAATTCTCTTGTGTGCATCATCCCGGAGTCCTGCGCGTGAGTCCACCTTATACTCCGTGACAATAAGTCATGTATTTCATTTACTGTTTCACAACAATGTAACCTACAGCAAACTCCCCCAAACTGACTCCTTGGCTTGCCTGGCAGTATTTCAGTCATGAGATAATAGTGTGACCTCTGACATTTGAACCTTGACCTTTTCTTCAGACACAGAAACAAATGTTTGTCAGAGGAGCTGAGAGACGAGGAAAACTGCATATCTTTATCAAATCTCCATCTTATTAATCTCTCTCAGAGGCATTATCACTTTGCCACTACACACTCACACACCTATCACTTAGCTAATAGATACACGGAATATGAACACACACCTACACACTCCATATGTCAGGAAAGTCATTTTGATGAAGCACTTTCTACAGTCAACATGGCTCCTAAACTCACACCTTGGCAGTGATGGATGTAGTGGTTTGATGTGTGTGTCCTGGTGTGTACTGGACTAGGAGACACAGATTTAGGATGTGTCTCTGGGAGCAACTACATGTTAAAATTTAAGATGAGAATCTTCACAGATCAAACACTGGGATTTAATCTGCTGTCTTTCAACATAAACTGATCTATGTGGGAGCAGAATTGAGTCGGTTTTAATCCATTGTGAAATAGTCGAGCACTCAGTTACAGATGTCTTTACAGTAGTCAGTGGAAATTATAACTTCAATTATATAATCTATAGTAAAAATATATTTAAAATGAAAATGATCAATATCAATAAAAATTGATATTCTGTTGTGAGAAGACCAGCACTTCTGGGTTTAGTTTAATATAAACTATCCACAACTCAAATGAGAGAGAGAGAACTCATTACTGCTACAGTCTCCTGCCTGTCCTGAATCAAGGAACTATGAATTATCGAACAAATAATTACAATTACGTGACTACTGTGGTAAGACTAGACTGAATGTATTCCACAGTTACAGTATATATCTAAATCCTAAACTTTCCTGAATAACCTTAGCATAACAATAGTTGCACAATAGTCTTTGTGTAACTATTGCCTACCGAGGGCTGAATTAGCTTAGCTCGTGCCGTCCTAGCTCGCTCTCAAGCTTTAATGAATGATTCAGCAACTTAGCAAACTAGCCAAAATATTCAAAACTTGAAATAAACTCAATCTCACCACAACTGGGTGCTTGAAAATGCTTCACACATATAAGAATCTCAGCTTCCTGGAGACTCAGAGCCTGCTCGGCTCCATTTTGTGTATAGCTTGGGTTGGTCTTCTAGTTCAGCCTGTTGTTGATGTAGACGCCCTGGTACTTGTACTCCTCTACCTCATCAACATCTGGATCCCCAGAAAGGCACAAGTTGTGTAGTGATCTTCCTTCTGAAGTTTGAAAAATATGATTCCTCCCAGAGTGGGCCATAAAATCATCCACTAATGCTCTGTACACCTCCTACCTATCACCAATAGGTAGGGCATCCAATCAGTGCAATAACCATCAGAGTAGCTGATATGGCAGAAAGTTTTAATGAAATTCTGAGGAATAAGAGGTGAACAGATGTCTTAATATTGGATAAGGCTGTAACAATTCTAAAACTGAGACTGAAATCGTGAAATACAAACAGCCACATGGACTTCTGTCTTCCTGTGTCGTAATACTGCCCTACTGCTGACTCAACTTGCTGCCAGCATCACTTTTAAGCTTTCAATACTTTCCTAACAGAGTTGTTTACATATGACATAGATGGGTAGTGATATCCTAATTAGGAAAATGTTCGTTAAAAAAAAGTCACAAAGCTGTTAGTGCATCTTACAAATTTACACTTGCTATGTTGAATTTATAAATTCATTCACACTCTCAAGTACCACTCCATGAGGAGCCACAATGGGGTGACAGTAGAGCATAGTGAGAAGTAGAGCAGATCATCTGCTAATCCCTGACCACTCCAGTCTGCAAGCCAAAGTAGCCACACCTTGGCTCATGTGATTAGAGGATCACCAGAGGGTCCTTTGTCCCTCTTTGGGGGGATACTCCCACTGGGTTTAAATCTGGGACTCTCGGCCATTTGACCTTAGAACTGAAGAAGCTTCTCGGATGAGAATTGAAACGTCTTCAAGCAACTTAAAGAAGTCCAGACGCTTTTCTTTGCAAACTCCTTTGACTACGATGACCTGGATGACTGAGAACCTTCACAGACAAGCCAAAGTATCCTTTAGCATGATACTGAACCCCAAGAGGCACCAGCAATAATATTAATTCCAACAGTAGCTAGATGGTAGAGACTTCTTTTGAATGCATTGCAGGTGAAACCACACTAGTTGTAGCAGTCGTTAGTGTTTGTGTGTTGATGTCTACCCAACTGATGTCTCAGTGTCAGGTATAATTATGTTTGCTGCAAAAGAATCATTGTTTATTTGGGTTCATTCATTCATATTATGTATTTGTATTTGATTTCAAAATAAAAGTCTTGTGTTTCTTTTATGCATTATTGAAATCTAATTTTTTGTTCTAAATATTTAGTGACATATCTCACCTGCACCCTAAGAAATCAACTTCTGTGTTGGCAGGTGTCAACTGATGTACAGCTATAGCCTAGGCCAAGGGGGAAAAAAAAGACTTGCTGTCAGACTATTGAGGAATATATTAAGCTCTAGAGTAAAAAACTAACCTGAACAATTGCCTCTAACTGACAACTGTCCTTTTATTATTATCATTATTTACCTCCACTTGTGTTTCTTTCACATGTCATGTTCAACATATATCACCCATATATAACTTAATGGTTGTTTCAGCTGACACTAAATCTGGAATGAACGACTTGAAGACAAAATGTGCCAGTAGGATGGGTTATTGCTAGTATAATTACTAGTATAATAACTTCAACAAAAGTTTTTTTATTCATAATTTTGACACTGATGTTTTTATCTTTTACTGCAAATGTATACCAGTGTCAGAGTAAATCTGTAATTTTAACATGTAGGACATATAACAAAAACACAACAAAATTGATGAAAGAGAGAAAGAATGCTGCTTTTTATGGTTCTGAGATTTTACAGCAAATTCTGAAAACACTCTTGTGGACACAGCCCTGTTTGACACACAAAGGTGTTTAAATTTGTCAGCATTTAGTGTGGACATAGTCTGAGTGTGAGATAAAGTCTGCCGCAGAGTGGCTACATCAGTCTGTGTGGCCTCCAGGCACCCACCACAAATGAGACAATTCATCTTTGCTCCCATACATGGCCACAAACACTGCCTTTCTTTGTGCACGCACGCACGCACACACACACACACACACACACACACACACACACACACACACACACACACACACACACACACACACACACACACACACACACACACACACACACAGCTGTCTAATCTGCTTCTTCTCTGCAACCACAGCAGGTATTTCACCTGCTGTTGTTTCTCTTTTATCCACCTCCACTGCACAGACAGCGTCCACTCTCGCATCTCAGAGCTGCCTCTTGTTATCGGTGCTGCCCTGGTTTAGAAAATTTCAAGATGATGTTGTTTTTGAGGCAAGTCATTGTCCTCAAAATTATGTTTATATAAAACACAACTGTTTGCCTAATAGCCTATGCTGGGAAAACAACAAATGATCAAAATTAAGCCTTGAAAGCATTGGTCATATATTTGTCACTACTACATAATACCAGTAAGATTAGATGTCCTGTAGATTTAAAGAGAATATTATTAACAATAACAAAAAAATCTAGACACCTTCATTTATGTTGTTGTACAATTATTGTTTTTTTTCCATTTCAGTTTGTCTATACAGACTGGTAGATTTAATGTTTATTTTGACCACTGCTAGTCAGAGAGTACACAATCATGCGCAGACTCTGCGCTTTTCACAGATATATACATATAGATGTAGCATCCAGGCTTATGAGATGTGTGTCTCGTGAAACTGTTTGCTCAGGGGTTAAAGGTACACAAAATATCCAGCTTTTGTGTTGTTCTTTAACATTCCAATAAAAGAAATTCCAAGACAAAAAAACAAGGAAATGACACTTTAGGTGACACGTAGCTATACACTATTTTAAAATATATGTTTATGTTACATATATCTCATTAAGTAATCCTGTAAATTTGATTTAACACTGAGTGGACTGACACTGGCTTAAGTTACGCACACCAGAGTCCCCGTCTCAGCATTGTGACGTAAAGCACCAACCAATTTACTGACCAGTTGAGTAAAAAGAAATCAAACTGACACTGACTTCAGCTAAAGTTGGCTTATGTCAATTATGTTATTTTAATGGTTATTTAAATGATCTGAGCGTTATATCAGTTTAATGGCACTGACATAGGAACAATTAAATTACATGGGTAGAGTACCAGAACTGTCCCTACATCAGCATAGAAGAGAGTCCTAAAAGATAAAGTTTAAAGAAATCCATGCACTGCAGCACCAAGGAAAATTGATTAAATGCCTCGTCTGCAGCTCTCAGGACAGTAAACTAGTTTAAATGATAGAGTAATTCTGCCAGTCCCTTCGATTTTACAGCAGAACATCACAAAAACAACTGCACAATTTAACATTATATTATATAAACATCACAGTTAACATAGGAAGAATATTTTTGCATAAGAAACCCCAATTTTTATACTAACAAAGCGTCCCATGTCAAAAGTGTCAATATTAAGCAAGTTATGATGTTTTTGTAACTTGAGTATATCTCCTGCCCTAATACAGAAAAAAAAAACCATACTGTTTGTCCTGGCCTTTTTCAGCTGAGGTGATGGTGCATAATTTCTGAAAGGCCCTTAAATTGTTGAAAGATTTATATAACTATTGAAGAATAAAATTGTTTTACCTACGTCACATTAGAGCCCCGTCTCACTGCCAACCCGTCACTTAGCGACGCTATGTCACATTTTAATCTGTTGGGTATCTTGCAGTGTTATTTTCAAGCAAGAAAGCTTTACCTCGCTAGCAGGTGTTAATTTGAACCATGACAATGATCTTTTTACTAAACTTAGCAATTTTGGAATCTAACTCTAACCAAACAGCAAAAACAAGCAAGCGAAAAATGTGACGGAAACTAAACAGAATGAAAACAAAGTCAAAGACAGCACAAAAACAGAGCTCCTACACAAGAGACAAACTGTGGTCTCCTAGCTGACAGTTTTGTGAATGCCACCACTACCTCTCCTGCTCTCTTGATACAGAATTTGTCAGTCTCGTTCATACAGGAGCACTAGCTCTTGGCGACATATGGCAGCTGGTATACCACAGTACTAACAACTCAGGACACCTTGAGAGCTGCCAGCAGCTTCAACAATATGACCCTGAAAATGAAATGGGTTGGAAAACAATAGGGTTAAGCCTTGGTTAGGTTTAGATACAAAAAGAACTTTTCAATTACAGATTTTGTTTCCTTCCATTTCCCAGCTTGACACTCTTTTAGGCTACAAATCTCTTCTTATGGAATAATGGGATGTTTTTTTCTGAAGATGGTGGTAAAGTTACTGACCAGAAATATTTCCTCCTTCTGCACTGTCAAGTGGAGGTGGAGCAAAAACACACAAAAAAAATCACAGCAAATGCACCAGTGCTTCGCACCCACTTCCAGCACTCACTGAGGAAGCTATAGTTAAAATCTTTGATGAATTATATATCTCCTGCCAACAGTGAAAGCTGCAAAAAGAACCTTGATTAAGACCTTTCCTTAATCAGAAATGATCTCAATCAGCTGAATGGGGAAAGTGCTGCATTTATACCAAGAACTATCATTGTGTGGCTGTGCAAAAAAACAAAAAACAAGCAAAACAACAACAACACACAATTAGTGGGATGAACAGGATTTCATCCTGTTACTTCTTATTGACACTTTTTCTTCTCATTTTTTTCTCACTCTGTTGATGCATTATGATTAAATTTGTTTTATATGTTTGTTTGTTAGTGTTTTTAAAGACACGATTACACCTTGGGTTTGAGTAGTTTCTGCACAGATCCTTTTCAGATGCAGCACACACCTCTGCTCTGTGGGGCTACAAATTGGACCTCAATACCAGACGACTAACCTAAATGTGTCAGAGATTACTAACAAATCATACTAACTACCAAAGGCTGGCATAAAATATTTCACTGTCTGTCACCTCATAGTTACAACTTCACTTTCTACTAAGTTTGCTCTCACTGCCACATTTCCTGTCCAGAAGCACTCTAGTGGTAGAATTAGGGTTAGGTTAATTTCTGCTCAGTCACTTAAATGGAATTTTCATCACAGAAAACCTTAAAGCCTACATTCACATAAGCAGAACTGGCAAAAGCACAGACAGATATGTGTGTTAAAAATACTCATAGTTAAAATACAGGTTTTCTTTGTTTAAGTAAAGTAAGTGAAAAAGTACCGGCTCTGTAATGTATAAGAGTATAAAGGTAAAAAAGTAACTCTTTTATCTACCAGCTACTGTACAAAGTAAACTGTATTTCAGCCCATATTAATATAATAATAACATAACATTAATACGCAGGCATACAAACTTATTTCAACCTAAATTCTAATTCTAAGAAATGCACTCAGCTTGAATTTGAAATGCAACTTAGCCCTAACCTTATCCAAGTTGTTGGACGTTAAGAGGTTAAAGGCCAAAGCAATCAAGATTTTCTGTAAATATTTTCTGTTGTTTACAACAGCCTACATGTATACACATGGGGACAGAAGATACCAGCACCAAATCAGCCATCTTCAGCAGAAAACCTGACTTACTGACTGAGCTACAGGATTCGGTTATGAGCCACTTGAACTAGTTCACTAAATATAAAATAGGTCAAACTTCAACAGGTCGACCTCAAGCAGCTTAAATATATGTACACAATACATGCATCAATATTAATAATCTTTAAAGATCATGCATATTATAATAGATATTATAACAGACAGAAGTGATATTTTATTGCAGAATATTTATTTTAAAGACACCATTTCTTGAGCCAGTGTCCTCAAACCACAAATTTCAACAGCATGTTGGTTTGTGATTCTTTGCACACAGTCAGAGCTGTGTGCCTGTATATTAGGGATAAATTTGCTTCACTTGGGGCCAAGAGTAGAAAAAAAAACTATTAGAATCAGAATGTTTAGAGCATGTTTAGCCTCACAAGGATTTTATTCGCTAAAATCATTATATGAACCTTTATTTAATATGGCCATCCATTACTGTATCAGAATATGTATGACAGAAAAAAACATGAGATACTGCATTTTAGATCCCATTAACAATTAAATACATTATGCTGATTAAACCTTCAAGTGCAGACCTTCACAGGGTCCTGTGAAAAAATGATATTTAGTTTAGTAAAGGATCTGACCACTTCTTCTACAGCTGACTATTTGTGATCACGGTCATCTGACCATAAAACAACTGTTATATCCCCTCTCTAACCTTCAGCACCTCTGTCTCTGTCTTTCAAACACAAAATAAATCAATGTGACCACAACACAAACCCATCCTCGGCTGTGAAGGAAAGGGCTGGTCAGAGGTTCAGAGGTCAGATGCTGGGGTGTTGCTTTTGGAGAACATGATCACATGGGGGTGAGCAAGGGTCAAAGTCTAGGTGCAGCAAATGAAACCAAATAACGTGGAGAGGGAGGTTGTTTGCTTATCAGATCTGTCCAGTTGTGCATGCGTCTGTGTTGCACTTATCTGTGTATACGTTTGTGCAGTTTAAGGAAAAAGGTATTGATTTAGTAACAGAGTTGAAAGCTTTCGACATTGATCTCTTCCTCTGGAGAACTGGATGAGAGCAGGAAGGATCTGGAGGAGTGAGGGGTCAACACCTCTGCACTGCTGGCAGTACTGAACAGTAATAGGCTAATAAAACCATACTCTCCACCCCCCACGCCATAAGTTCAAGGTTTAATGTGTTCAGCAACACACCAGCTCTTACTGCAATGACTAAAGAAACAAAGTCATAGGATATTCGTATATTATAATGATAATATTTTAAACAATTTTCAGGCATTTACAAATCACATTCAAAGTCAATCAATGCACTTGTAAATATTTTTACAAAAGAGATCATTGAATGATAATATTCAAATGATTGCTTTCCCCAAAAAATATTTAGCAATTTACACCATACATTAGCATGAATTTAAGTTAATTATTCTAAATTAATAATGCATAAATAAATTGATTATCATTATTATTTGAATTCTAAATTGTATGTATGTTTTTTGTCTTCAAAAGAGGTATAAAACCTCTTCAAACTATTTTTACATTGATAAACTAATGGATAATCACAGGGTAGTATAAGTTCCACTTAATCAGCTGGCTGCTGTTAATAGTGCTCATGCAAACAACAAGAAAAAAACAAATCAAAATCTGAAATCTGAGTGGGGAAAATTATGTTGATAAATTTGGATTCTTTTGTCATTAAAATAGCGATTGTTGTTGCTCCAATGCAATTTTACAAGTAGAAAAATTGAGAAAAATATTTACATAAACATATTACTGAGTGTAGGAGATTTACACAGATTGTAGTGACTGCATGCACCACTGGGCAAGCTAACACCGCTCAGCCTTGTATGTGTCCATGACAAAATAAATTACACTATGTAGTCAACAGAAAAGATAAGAAAGGTAGGCGTGTGTGTGTGTGTGTGTGTGTGTGTGTGTGTGTGTGTGTGTGTGTGTGTGTGTATTTATGTTTCTATGGCATCGTGCTAGTGCTAACTAATAGCTAATTTGACTTGTTCATGCCTTATGGCAAGGTTGTATTAAATTGTGCTATTATGCTCTTTCACACACACACAAACACACACACACACACACACACACACACACACACACACACACACACCAACAGGTAACCTCAGCTCGTCTGATATTTGACTATATTAGCAGCTTGTGCCTGACAGGCGTGTCACTGGAGTTGTGCAGACTGAGCCTGCTCTCGTCCCTCAGGACACTTGTGAAGGTCATATTTAACCAATTGACATAACACTCCTCTATCGCCTCTGAATATTACAGAAGGAAAAGCTTCAGTGAGGAGTATGTACTGATAGCATTCTGCAGAAATTCACACCTTTGGCTCGAACACTGTTATTCAGCAATTAATGCTGGATGATGGAGTGAACAAAGGATCCCTGCATTTTCAACACTCCAGTGCTGAAACAGTTTCATTTATTATCGGCTGGACGACTCCACATTTCAGTCAGATAATATGTCTCCAGGCTTCCTGTGTAAAATAAAGGCACATGCAGCTTTTCAAGAGTTTCATTAATATACAATTTCATTTTTTTGAGTTGAAGATAAGCTGGAACATACAAAAGAGAATTAACCCTATCTGTCTATGAAACTGTTGAGCTCCACATTTATTAATCCTTTGATGCCTGCACATTGTGCAAGACTTCAACATTCTCCTCCTAAGAAAGAGCATACAGTCTACATGATCATGTTTATTACATGATCATGTAGACTGTATGATCTTTCTGTTTTTTTGTTTTTATTGATATGCTACATGGGAGCCAGCTCAGACAGACAGTTGGTGGTACATATGCCCAGTGAAGCTCCCATGCTTGGCAGCCTGGCAGTGTCACTGGGGCCCTGCCAAACAGATGAGCTTATAATTGTATTTGATTTAATGCGAGGAAAGTATGCATAAGGTTTTACACATTGATTGACTGATTGATCATCCATCAGCATGCATTAGTGGATTGCAGGTGTTTTGTGGCCAGAAATCTGATAGCCTGTGAACAAAAGGACACAAATGTTGTTTTATTTCAATTTGGACAGATTTCTGGTACCCTACTTGCAAAAGCCACAATAATATGAAGGGTTTTTTTTGTCTAGAAAATCTGTAGGTAATTATTTTAGTGTTTAGTTCCTCTAGCTCTTGCAGCTGAACTGCTGTTAACAAACACCCAAAAAGCTAATTACATCAACCTCATTAACCTCAGCTGCACAATACAATTAGCAGTATTATTATTTATTATTATTTTTATTCGCGTAGTATTTTTTGTTGTAAGCATTATTTGCATTTTGATCTGCAGGATTCATCCTCATATGTCACTTTCCCCGTGGTGTCGTCCAGAGTGAGAGAACAATAACTAACATTTTCACACATGAAGAGATGAAGAGTCCAAGACTTACTAACTGAGCAGTTTTGAACTGTATTATGTGTACTATAAAAAAAAGGAGGCTGCAAGCCAGGACATGAATGTTGCTTATATTGTACACATTCCTATCACATTTACAAGAAGTGCTCTCTTTGAAGCTCGAAACCCAAACCCAGCCGCCTCCAGAGACTCCCACACAGACATCACAGGAGTCCCAAAGATCTGATTGTTCATTAACCTCGTCCTCTGCCTGGAAATAGCAACATACAACCTGTCATTAGTGAGTCATTCACTCTTGCTGTTTATCTCTCTTCTCTTTTCTCTCAGGTTTTCTTTTTTTCTGCTCCATTACTCCGAGGCTGCTCAATTCCAAATGTTCAGAATGTAAGAAGAAAATCGCAACATCTGTGGCAAGGATGACAAATCCCGAAGCAAAGCCGTGCTTCAGTGAAACATAGTTAAGCATTTTTTGAGAGAGAGAAAGAGAGAGAGAATGAACAACAACAACATACACTAGGTGGACTGTCATTAGATTTTACACACAAAAAAGTGATTTATCAGTTTATCACAGTGATTCATCCCCGGAGGATAATCACTGTGGTAATCTCGTAACTTTAGCGTCTTTACTTCAATCAGGTTGGCGAAGAACTTTGGGTTAGGAATAACCCAAAGTAACTCAAATAGCTTAGCATAGGCCAAAACTGCAACACGTAGAACACTGTTGTTTATTTCAAAATAGCCAAAAGCTAATAATATTTTCATCAGTTTCTATTCAATTCTACATTGTGTATAATGCTAATTAGCAATCATTAGCATGCTAGAAAGAATTGGCTTCTCCTCATTGGCACTCTGTTAAATGCAGAATTGAATTTAAAATCCTTCTCCTCACATACCATATCTTGAATAATCAGGCCCATCTTATCTTAAAGACCTCATAATACCATACTGCCCAAATGTGGACTTCGGTCAGATTACTGGCTGATTTTTTTTGCTCCAAGAGTATTTAAAGTAGAATGGGAATCAGAGCCTTCAGCTTTTTGTCCCCTCTTCTGTGGAACCAGCTCCCAGTTTGGATTCGGGTGACCTTTCCTTTTTTTTTTAAAATCATTAAATAATTGCAGTTTGTCTTTTTTTTTGTTTTTTTCTTTGAAGACCCAGATGTGTCTCATGGGCACATCTATTTTTTCTGCCTTTGCAAATAAAGCAAACTAGATCCATTTTTCCAGCTAAATGTCCTTCCCAAAAATTAACTCTTTGAGCAGAATATTATCATAATCAATAGAAATGATCAACAGAAATAAGACCCCTGTTGCTTAAAAACAGCTGAGACCAAAATCTTGATCCTGAGATGTTCATTTTTACTTGCTCACAGTCTGATAGCAGTCACACCATGCTGTGTTCAAGTCCAACTGAGTCACTCTTTCATTATCTCCCACTGCTCTTATCTTTTACTTTCACTGAAATTTTCTTTGCACAGACAGCCAAGGCACCCAACTGTGTGCAAGGGAGATGTATGCAGAGAGAGGATAAAGGACGCGTTAACAAATTGCAGTAGCTAAGCAGGATTGCTGAGACAGCAAGCTATGGTCAAGTCTAGAGTGTTATAAACCAATGCTGCAAGTAGAGAAGTAGAAGCATATCTCCCAATTAATGCCAGGCAATTAGGCCCACTGCTCTTCTAGGCAAAATTAAAAGTCATTACAGTCTGCAGGATATGTATAAGTATGGGTGTGTGTGTGTGTGACACAGAGTAAGCAGCAGGTGATATAGTACTGCTGGTGTGTGCTTTTTCTCCAAATATGTTATCACATTTGCTTTTCATGAAAAGCTGCAAAGTAGCTCCATCTGGCCTTTATCTGCTGATAATGATAAGGGACAGGGGGGAAAAAAAGAAAAGCTAGTATGATTATTTAAATAGAGACACAGTAGACAGTCCTTTACACTCAAAATGTGACAATGCAGCTATGTAAGCAAACGCAATATTCTATCTATTCTATTCTATTCTATTCTATTCTATTCTCTGAAATACTGAGTAGTAACAAAAAAAAGTTGTCCAAGAGGTTGTGAGCAGGGAGTTTCCTGACATATCATTGCTGCTCTCTAGTGGTTGCTGCAAAAACCTGAAATGTAAGAATGATCTCAGTCCCTTTGTCTGTATCTTTCTTTTACTACTGAAATGTACTTTTTGTACCAAGAATTCATGGGAAATAAACCATTTTTTAAAATGGTGTACTGATTTATATCTTAGCAAAAGTAAAACCTTTTTAACAATGAAATTCTTAACATATTTATTTTCTTAACAAAAGAAACAAATAATGAATTAAAATAAAGAATAATGAGCTGTTTTTATTTACTTAACTTGTAGTACCTACCAACATAATGAAAATTCAGTATTTCATTTAGAGACTAAAACTGTTGAAAAATTAAAGCAAAATGAATAGAAATACAACAAAAATCAAAAGGTTTGTTTATTTTTCTGCCAGTTATTTTCATTATCAATTATTTACATTACTCTCTTGATTGCTTTTCCGATTAATTATTTTCTATATTAAATGTCAAAAAATAGTGAAAAACGTTTTTACACTGCTTCTTTTCACCGTCACCTTTGTTTTTGATTGATTAATTGAATCAGAATTTCAGATCTAGAAGAAATTTTGAAACTTGTCTGAAAAACTATATGCTTGAATACAATGGACAATACCACCAGTGTCTTTGGTGGATGAAAATGATCAAATTGATACACAAAGAAAACAACAGTGTGGTTCAATGTACAGTGGGGCACACACAATGAAATGTCTCCCTGCTGTAGGCTGACTCCTCCTTCACCTCACATGCTCTGCAGTAAGTCCTGGATTACCCTACTGACCCACGCTGAGTTCTCCGTGACACAGATTCACTTATAGCACAAAACCAGCAGAGGACATTAAAATCACATCAACACAACGTCGGTCATAGGACCTTAAACTCACCCAACCAGGGAGGAACCCAAACATGCGGAAATTGAATGTTTTGCCTTGTTTAGATCACATTATAATATAGCCTCTGTCATGTGGGGAAGCTTCCTAAACAGGACATTTTAAGCCCCAAGACGTACTTAAAGAAACAGGGCTGTGCTTTCTCTGCACGTATGTTGGTAATATTTTTGCCCCATGTGGTTGCAGAGTAGCTTCTTAATGACAGGGGAAGCCTGAGCAGTGCGGGGCCCTCTGCATAAACAGCCATAGCTGGCTGCCATCTGGTTGGCTCCTACTTCAGAGCAGAGAACCCACTGAATCCCTACTGATCATCTGCACTGATTCCTACATTGAACTGCTGGAGTATGTAGGAACGGTTACGGATTGTAACATCAAACTTATACCCAAATGATTAAAGGCCTGGTTTAACCAAACTAACAAAAATCTAAATTCTTGTTTACTTTAGAGGATTTATAGGGATACAGAAAGCATTGGTTTAATTTGACATATTTTTTTTTTTCAGATTTCTGCCACAAATCCAGTGTATAAAGTGTATTCAGTGTATAGTGTAATAAAGAGAGGGACTATTACAAGCAGTACATGTAATATTGATTATTAGTAGCATATTTATAACATTTATAGTGCAATCATTGATTAATTATATCATCAGATAGATCTGATTACTAGTTTTTCACTAATCTATTATTTTCAAGGCCTATGGAGTGTCTCACACACACTCAAATGGCCTTCAAAGTCATTGCATTTTAAATGACTTCCTAGTTCCCAGTAACTACACTGCAGCAGTATTTAAAGATTCTTCAAAATTTTTCTTGATGAAAATCTCATTTGATCATTATGATATTTAAAGTTCATATTTCTCAGCTGATTTCTTAAGCAGACCAAAACTAGGTAACTTATCTTTTCCACATTTCCGGGTTTTGTACAATCACTATCAATTCTTACTGTTAATGTAAAGCTTAAAATTTCTCACAAACACCTGCACTGACATTTTTTAAATGCGAGGAAAGAGAACATTTGTTTGGGACTACATTTAGTGACAGGTTGATCTGAAAAGATTATATGCTAGATTTACAAGCAAAGAATGCTTTACCCTACAATAATTAGTCACGATAAGTGGACAGACAGCAGTTCAACAGTCACTGATATTTTGGAGGGTACGTGCTCAAGCACAAAAAGGGCACATACTGTAAGTAGTATTTTAAAAAGTACATTGTGCACAATAACAAAAGTATTATCTACTTGCTTACTTTTCACAGTCTGACCTTTGGGTGAATTTATCAGAACATTCACTCCTGGAAAGACTGGCAACTGTCTTGAATATTTTAAACTGAATAATCGTTCTCACTAGAATGATGGACTTCCCAGACTGATGGGAAGGTTTATATTCACCATGTTTTCTCTCACTGGCTCTCTGCGTTTTGAGATTTATATTTTCTGCCTATTTAAAACCCTTTTCCTGCCATCACTGTGCAGTGCTCTGTGTTCTTTGAGCTACATTAGTAAGTCAGTCACTCTTTTGACCCCCTACAATACATCCTGATTTTCTAGAGATGAATTTAGATTTTAGGTTTTGGCTTAACAAACTCTTCAGCAAAAACATTTCCCATCAGCATCATAATCTCATCTGACCCATAAACGATACCTCATCCAAGATCAGTTATCTAGCCTTTAATCTGCTACAATGCCAATCAGACGTCTTTACTTGTGGGACCCAAAAGTACTGCAGTCTGTGTGGTGAAGCAAAACTTTCCCATACTGCTATAAGCTTAGATATCTGAATAAGTAATGCACCTGTTTTCAGAAAAAAAAAAAAGCTTCTTTGAAAGCACTTAACAACTTCTCAAAAACACACAAAGCCAGTGTGGGCATGACAGAAAACATTCATACGCAAAAGAGCCAGATCTACAAAAGAGAGACACTTTCACAAGAAAGGCTTTCGCTCCTGCAGCAATTTTACGTCTGTGATGTAACTTCATTTGAATCACAAAGAAACAAAAAGCTTTCTCAAATCTTTGCACTGAATGCACGAGAGAGAGAAAAAGACGAAAACAAAATCAAAAATGCAAAGAAGTCCTCCTTTTCTGTACGGTGTTGTTATCCAGATAAGCACACAAATATAAGCGACTTTTGACCAGCTACACCCCTCAGTTCCCATGACGGAGTCGACTCATTTTGTGTTTGTGATACAGAGAGTGTGTGTTTGAGCCTGTTGTGCCAACAGAAAAGTCGACAGGGGCAGCACTAGGGCAAGCTGTGGGAGGCTCACAGAAAAGAAGAAAAGAAAAAAAGCAGACACCGAGGCCGGGTTGATGAAGAGCCGAAAGAAGGAACTCAAGCAGAAATAAATGCCCCCCCTTCAGAAAGACTCCCTCTTATTGGTAGTTCGTTAGTCTTGATCTTGCCTTTGACCCACAGCAAATGCTGCAGCAAGCACACTGCTATGACACCGCCACTATACAAGCACAGACACAGGAATGCTGCTTCTGTTATTGTCTTTAAGTGCCAAACTCAGGCCAAGGCCTAGCCAGGGTTTCAAAAACAAACTAACAACCGTGCAAGGTTTTCACTCACACACACACACACACACACACACACACACACACACACACACACACACACACACACACACACCACTTCCGTCCATTCTCTCTCACAGAGAAAGGAAGTGGAGTCGAACTGGCCGAGCCCCAGCTGTCCAGACAGAGGTAGCCTGGCAAACCCAGTCTCCTGCCTGCCTACTTCCTCCTCTGAATGGCTGTAAAAGACTCACAGAGCATTTGCTATCCTTCACTGCTCACTGTTTTGTAAGATGTAGAGAGCCACTTCAAGTGTAAAGAAGTACTTAAATGTACTTTCTGCGATGCACAAGAGTGATAGTCTCAACCCTAATTTTTACGTGATCACATTTTGTCCCCCGCCTCTGTTTTGTCTTTAGGGCAAACCCAATAGAAGTTTTGCTCTCTGGGACCCAGAAGTTACATTGTGGGCCCCTCTTTGCTCAGTGAACATCTGCCTATATTTTCCATCAGTACTTATCCCCACAGTGGGCTGCCCACTGTAGGTCATGTGGCTCTGGCCATAGTGCCCCCACATGAGACCCAAAGAAGCATGTATGCTGGGTATTAGCACCATTGTTTCCTTCACTAACAATGCTGGGATTGTGATATAGTAAGAAAAAATGTGTGATAGCTGAGAAACTTATTGCTTCAGGGGATATGTACTGATACTTGTTCAATATCCAAAATATGATCTTTGTACAATAGGAAAAAAATAGTACTGAGACATCTCTGAGATCCATGTGTGTGCTGTCCTTTTTAAACAGCTGCCAAACAAAGAAAGACTATAAAGGACAAGCTTAACAACATGTTATAAAAAGCACAACAGCCAGGCTGCAGCATCTAAATAGTAGACTTCTGTTCAGCTGCCACACACTGTTAAAAATTCAAACTCTAGAAAAACACACCATCTGACGAGATTTTTAAAGGAAAGAGAGAAAATAAGGGTCTGGTTCTTTCTGAGCTGCAGGCAGATCATTAAAGTCCAAGTTCAAAAATGAACTTGATCAAAGATCACTATCTCATGACAACCTGTACATAAACTCCTCCAAAATGAGGCTGAGCTTTCAAAGAGGATAACAGATAGATTCTAAGTGTTTATATTTAACTGTTTTTTTGCTTTTCAGTATACACACAAGACACTTTAATGTGATGACTCAGCCATACATCCTTCTCACATCCATTTAAGAAAGTCTCAGGAACAGCAACTTTACCACAATCTCATTTGAAATGTGTGATTGGCCAAGGGTCCAACCACTTACCTTGGGCCATTTGGGGTTGATGAGTCGTGCTTTGATTGCATCATCCAACGCGGTGCTATACTGGCCCAGTCTCAGATATGCTGCAGAGCGGTTACTGTACAAAATGCAGTTTTGGGGATCGGCAGTCAGGGCTTCACTGTAAAGGCGAACAGCCAGCTCAAATTCCCCCTGCTGGCAGGCCTGATTACTGCGACGCACCCGCTCGAGAAATTCAGCTTTGCTAAGGGCTGGGGGTCCAGTGCCAGAGAGTCGATCGGCTCTTTTTACCATCTGGGCTGAAAGTATCACAGGTGCAGGAGAAGAAGTCGATGAAGAAGAAGGGTTGGTGGTCCTGCTGGTGCAGCGAGAACCAAAAAGAGAGAACTGAGGAGAGAAGAAGCAAAAGGGAGGAGAAAAAAGGAGAATTAAATGGATGGATGTTAACATGGTAAACATAGATGTTAATATCAGTAAGTTTAGTATTTTCACTGCATAGTCTTCTTAAGTGGCTAAAATACATTAGTCTAGGACTGTAGCTTCATACTTCAACCATGTGGCAATAACTGACTTCCTCTGCTTATTCAGACTACAGCATATGACCAAAAGCACCAGAAAAAACTATTTCATATAGTATTTTTGGATGCTAGTATTTGTGTGTTTTATAAAGGCATCGGGTGATTCATTTAGAATTTGGGTGCACTATTATTGGGTGTAGCAGATATTTCAAAACTCACTGAACTGGGGTACATAGGAGCAAAGGGTGACATGTACAAAAGTTGAGCCCAGCTATCACATATTTTTAGCTGTTTCAATAAAAAAGCTGTTCACAGTGTTGTTTCAAAAGAAAATGTTCTTTTCAATGCTATTACAAAAGTTATTTTAAAAAAAAAACCTTCCTGCATGCAGATTTCTATCCAACACAACACCAAACTGAAGCTGTTTCATTTGCATGATATGATCCAGTAGTTAGAAAATAGGATACCAAACTAGTGCCAGCACTTTTTCTTTCTGCACACTGGTACCAGCTTGAATTCCTCCGAGAGTTACAGAGACAGAAAGGAGAAAAGTCAGAGACTCAGTAAGATACGGGCTCTGTTCTTCTTGTTAGTTTCAGTCTCAGTCACTGAAACTTTGTGTAAAATGTGCACACTGAAGTTCCCTTTCTGTAGCTTTAACATTGAAATGCTGCCTCCCTCTCTGATCTGGTGTTTCCAAATTTGTCCTTTCACCAGTGCTTACACGAAGGCTTTCATTATCTCTCTCTATTTCCCTTCAAACACACACACACACACACACACACACACACACACACACACACACACACACACACACACACACACACACACACACACACACACACACACACACACACACACACACACACACACACACACACACAAACACACAAACACACACTGAATTGTTTGGATACGCATTTAAAATATGCAGACTGGAGGGATTCCTAAAACTTGCAAATGCATCACCCAACAGTGGATTGAGAGGCGTAAAGGAGATGAAAGTTTTTGGAAGTGTACTGATTATTCACCTTATAGACTTAAGAGGGCAGAAATGTATGCATATATCTCATGAGTGGCATAAGAACTAACACTGATTTATTTCTTGAAGAATATTGTCTCATTAATTAAAGTAAAACATGAAATAAATATATGTATTTATAAGTAAGCTCACTCAGTAAACAAATGGAATTAAATGCACTATAAAAACTTTTTACAGATCAAATATTCATAATAAACTTTAAAAAAATAACATAAAACACTTAAGGAGAACATTGCATTCACAAATTTACTGACTTTAACTTATATTTACATGTATTCATGTCAATTATCCTCTTTATTTTAGTATCCTTTGCTTTTAACTCCAAACCATGTTAGCCACTTCAGTCAGCTGTGTTTCTTGTTCCAGCTGCTTATAAAAAATAAGGTAAAAGAGCTTTTGTGTTTAAAGACCATCAGACTGGAACAATTTACCTGTTGAGAACAAACTATTTTCATTACTTGCATGCCTTCTCTTCCTACTTTGAGAAGCAGTCGTCCTATTTACTTTTTTTATTAAAATATTTTTGATTCTTTGCCATCTACCTGTATGGGTTTTTATTTTTTTTTCCTTTGCTCACTTTTACATTAAGAGCATGGTAGTGATATTTAATGGCTTTAAAATGGCTTTTAATGATTTCATTGAACTGTTCTTTTCCAGGGTGAAATGATTGTAAGGCATACATCTTTAATGACTTTAATAACATGAGTTTGAACTGAGAGACGATTTAAATTTGTTGGTTTCATGGCACAGACCCACCTTGTGCGTGTAGTCTACGAATTTTCAATAGGGTTGAGGTTGGGGCTTTGGGAGGGCCATTCTGGAAACTTAATGGTTGCCTACTTTATTCGGTTCAATTCAATTCAATTTTATTTATATAGCATCAAATCACAACAACAGTTGCCTCAAGATGCTTTATATTGTAAGGTAAAGACCCTACAATAATACAAAGAAAACAGAAAAAACCCTAATAGTCATATGACCCCCTATGAGCAAGCATTTTGGCGACAGTGGGAAGGAAAAACTTCCTTTTAACAAGAAGAAACCTCTGGAGGAACCAGGGTCAACGAGGGGTGGCCATCTGCTGCGATCAGTTGGGGGTGAGCGGATGAAGACAGGAGAGCAGTTTTGATGTGTGTTGTGATTATTATCATGTTAGAAAAACTTATTGTGTCCAAGTTTCAATCATCTAGCTGCTGATTTAAGGTAAAAACTCAGTGCTTTTTTATTATTTCATCCACTTTGTGCAATGTACCAGTACCACCATGATGCTTGAAAGTTGGTACAGGGCAAGTACAGCACAAGTTTGAAAGCCTAACCTTTACTCTGTAGCCTGTCCACACGGCCAGCTACAAATTTCAATCAAGTTTGAGGGTGTCAAGTTTTGTTCAGGGGCTTCTCCATCACTATCAATCTGCCACTCCCATCATTCATGAGCCTGAGATACTTAAACTCCTTCACTTTAGTTAGCAACTCATCCGTGAACCAGAGTTGGGACTTTACCCTTTTCCTGCTGAGAACCATAGCCTTGGACATGGAGGTGCTAATTGTCATTCTTGCTGCTTCATCCTCACAAGAGCATCACCTGATGATGCCAAAGTGGATGCCTTCTGCCACTTGGCTCTGCCTGAAAGGTCTGTCTGAAAAATTCTCAAGAGAATAGGTCACAAAATAAATTTAAATGTGTGCATCCAATTCTTGTTTTTTAAAGTAATTAAAGAGGTATGCTGTGCAATCATTCCACTATATAAAATGCAGTGTTTGAAGAAATCACTAAAAGCTCTAAGTTACCATGAGATTCATGCCCATGATTAATGTATGCAAACCTCTGACCACAGCTATATATATTGGGATCTGTTTGAAAACAAGAACATTTGGCATCAAGCCTTTCTGTGTTCCTAGCTCATCTGAACTCTGGTAAATAATCATTTTGTGTAAAAGAAGAATTGATTTAAAGCTTACTCAAGTTCAGAGCACTTTTAATTAAGGACACCACTGACAGATGATGCCTTGTGCCCATGTCCTGTAAAGATTAAAGTCTGATTAAAATCTCAGTGTAAGCCACAGTTTAGAAGAGCACTGCTATACACAAGTTTCCACATAACAACAATGTGTGAAAATGCTAGTTCTGATATGACAAATGTTACATAAAACAGAGCTTGTTTTATTTACAGGTAAATAAAGAATATCACATACAGTATTGTCTGTACTGAACTAAGACTGTTCCTGAACTTGAATGCAACTAGTAGAGTGCAAGAAGAAAAACTACACTAAGTGGACTTCCACATTCGTACACATTCCACTGATAGCTGTGTTATACACATTGGTGTGTTATACTGTTCTTAAACAGAGCTCTGGCTTAACTGAAACTTCTCTGTAATGTTGTGTGGCTGCACCTGTGTGTAAAATATTTTGTTTCCAAATGGAGAGGATATGTTTGTGTATGAGTGAAAACTGGAAAATGAAAACCTGGAGTCTAATGTATCAAATGGTTAAGTGCATATTTGGCTCATCACTCAATACAAAAATAATCCTGCCAGTAAATCTAAAAGATCAGTTATGATCACCTTGTTTTTATGTCTGTTTTTAAATCTATCTGTGATATTTTAGTCACCAGAGCTTACTTACAGTTCCCTGAATGCAGATTTTTTTTTCTAGCCCAATTTCTCCTCTATCTTTCTATAGCTAATAACATAAAAACTACCATATAAATGAAAATCTACTCGAGATGGCTGGAGGTTTGACCATGTAGGTTCATCTCAGTCTTGCATTACAGACTTGTGTGTCTACATGTTTAAAAGCAGAGGTTTGTTGGTCTGGAGTATTCAGGTGTGTTAACACAATGACACAATTTTTGCAGGAATAGATGTCCCAACAAGTTCACACCAACATGAGACCATGCAAAAACTGCAACAAAACAAAACTAAATATTAAAGTTCTTGACAGTAGAATTATAAAAAGAAGGAACAAGCATGGCTAATGCTGCCAAATGCTGTGTTCTACAATAATAATAATAATAATAATACTAATAATGATAATAATTAATAATATCATTATTATTATTATTATTACTATTATGGCCCATACTTTTTTTCACAGGACTTGCATTAGGATTTCTGGTTTGTAGAGGAGCAGAGTTGAGTCATCTGTTTGTTTCATGTTCCTGTAGCAGCTTATTAATAATGTTGTTGCTTACACACAGACACACCCACAGGCACACACGCACACACACACAGACAGCTGTCCCAGTGTGTAGACAGTAGCACCAATTCACTCAAGAGACAGGTTATCAGAAGTGTCACTGCTTATATGTACTTTCTGCATTTGGCTGTAGAGCACACACACAGACACACACATTACAGAAGAAAGTGTCAGGTTGCATTCCAGAAGTTTACAAAGAATTTATTTTTGAGGAACAACACTGCCAAACGACAGGAACACAACATGAATATCCTGTGGCAGTCCTTCCAAGATTACACACAAACACACACTTCCCGTTTGTTCTGTCTTACTACTCCCAGCCCCATTTTCAGCCCAGGTCACAGGGAGTACATTCCTGGTAAAAACATAGAGACAGAAAGAAACTGCTGGAACGAGTACCTGAAAGAGAGGAAACTGTTTGCCTAAAACTGGCCGTTTGATCTTTAATGTGTCATATCGTTGATGGGGCGTCAATGAAACAAGCTGTAGCTGTATGCAGCTGTATGTATAAATGTGTGACATAATGCTAAGTGCAACAAAGATGGAATAGTTCAGATTATGTTTGAAAGGTACTGGAAATCTGACTAATCTGAATATTAACAGATTAGTGGCAACTGTGATACTATATCTACCTGCTTGTGTGGTTTCAGTTTCTCCAGTGCAGTGTGATTTCTTTTTAATTTGTCAGTCAGTTGTAATATCAAAAATATATTTGAGCTTTTGGACTGTTCAGAAAGATTATTTAAAACACATGAAATCTGTCACTATTTTCTGACACTTTATAGAATAAAACAAATCATCAGTTATTTAACATTTACACATAAACATGCTTTTGATAAGATATCGCATTTAAAAAAAATACACATTTTATTGTGAATGTTTTTTAACAAATATGTATACAGTTAAAAAAGGGGGGGGAAGAAAAAATGGTCTTGACCAGTCAGACCTGGTGATTATTACCAAATCATCTAATAGTTTAGACTCTTGCCAGTGGCGGATCTAGAAAATTTTACATGGGGGGGCAAAGGAGGGCCAAAAGGAGGGCACATTTTCAGTAGTGAAAATCCCCTATATGTAACTGAAGTCAACAAAATATCCACAAAAACACTTTAAAACTCTTTATGGCATCATTATTGCTTCTCTCTCTTTTCTTCTCCTTTAGAGGGGTAGGCTTAGAGAATTAGTTTTTACAAGTATTTTAAAGACATAAAAGTTGGGGGGAGCAAGAATCTACTAAATCACTTTTTAAAGATGGCGTTGCTTATTTCAGCAAGACAGTTCCACACAGCAGAAAAACATCTGTCACATTATGTAACCAATGCAAGGACAAAGACACAGGAGTCCTTAACCTGTATAGCCAAAGAAATCATGCTATAAGAATAGGAAAACCTTTTGTTTAAATCCCTTCTGTTGAGACTTTTAACACACATAGCTGACATCCAATCGTAAATAAATATATACGTTTCAAAAAGCAATAAAGTTTCTTGAGTTTAACATTTAATATGTTATTCTTGTAATTTCTTCAGTTAAGGTTACATTTTTTGCAAATTATTGTTCTTTAAATGTATCTCTTGCATATCATCCCAAGTTTTTGTGTCACTTCTATAAAAGTGACAATTTTTAACATTTTAAAGCTGAGAATAGTCCCACTTACCAAAACCAATACAAATTAAAATAACTTTAGCTAAAAGTTATTTTAGCTAAAATAAATATCTGAGAGCTACAAAGCTCTCAGATATTTATTTTAGTCTGTATACCGAAGTATGTCCTGCCAATTTCACAGTGTACCTCTGAAAAAAAAATCCCTGTCACTTTGTAAATGAAACTCCTGAAACTTCTGAAACTCATGTCTGCGCCTTGACGCTTTCATTTTTGTTTTTTGTACTGACTTTACTGTAACTTTAATTGCTTTCTACATTCTGATATATTTCACACTGTAAAAACAACTTAAAGTTGGCAACTTAATGAGCTCTTTAAATCAAGCTGTCTGTTAACAAATTAAATGTGCCCAACATGGATAAATTTATCCACGTCGTTCCCTTTATTTAGTGAAAGGCATGAATAAATGACTTTCCCTTAATCAGTTTCAGCTAACCCTTTCTTTCTTTCTTTTTTTCTATTTTGGTTTTGTTTATGTCTCTTCCATAGTCTTCCTTTAATGTCGTTTCCCTTTTAGTATTCCTTGTATGCATTGAAGGAATGAATGCAGTAAAGATGCACTTCTATTCTATTCTGTTTTTAGTTGTATTAGTAAAAAATCTGTTTCGCAACATCCACAGGTATAAATGAGCCTGTCAGAACTCAGATGGAGCTGTCTGTGAACTCCATGTTTCAAAATAAGCCCTGCACGATGGCAGCTCATGGTGAGATGTCTGTGTGTAAGCGACTTTTCTTTCTCTTCCCAGCCTCTTACCGATGGCGCTGAGCAGCCGCGGTTTGTGTCTTCTGTGAAACCACAAGATAAAGCGGCTGTTTCCACTAGCCTTACCTTCTCTTTCCTCGTTCTTGGCTTTTCCATCTCTGCTAAATCCGGCGACTGGAGCTCTAAACTTTCATCCCGCAGCAGCAGCAGCAGAGAGATAGAGAAAAACAGTCATCCAAAGCCAGGGTACAAGTCCACTGTAGGTTATCCAGCGGTATTAGTTACCAATAATTTGAGAGTGAGAGGCTTGTGTGCTATGCAGCGGCGCTCCAAAGTTTCTCTGAGTGAAAGTTAATCCAGACTGCGTGCGCCATGTTCCCACAGGCGAACTTCTCCCCATAGCGGAATTTTTGTCCGGTGAGAGGCGGGGATCCGGTCGGCTCACCAGCTCACAGCAAGGTTTCAATTACTCTTCATGACATCAGAGAGGAGTTGAGTTACCTGACAGATATTCATTTCAGCAGACTTTTACACTGTGTTGGTGTAGTACGTTAACAGGAAGCCATACTTTGTGTAGGAATGAGGACTCGTTTAAAAATATATAATTTTATAGCATTTGGAGTCTATTGTAGAATCTAGCCACCTACTCCGAGTGCTAGTGCCCTATAACGTTAAAAATAACGTTTGTTTAAAAAAGACTGGAAGAAACATTATTAACATTATTGTGATTGGTGCAAAATTCTATGGACATGTAGACAAAGGGAACAGAGGTATTTAGTAGGTAAGGTGTTAGAGAAATGCAGAGGGACAGATAATAGTACATTCTGCAAAAAGGATGGAAATGTCTGTACTAAACATGTACTTTAAGAAGAGGGAAGAACAAAGGGTGACATATAAGAGATGAGGAAGGTGCACACAGAGGGACTACATCTTATGCAAAATGTGAAATCTGAAAGATATAGGAAACTGGAAGGTGGTGTCAGGGGAGAATGTCACTAAGCAGCATCAGATGGTTGTCTGTAGGACGCTTTTGTACATTAAGAAGAGGAAGCAAGTGAAGGCAGAAGTAAAGAGTAAGTGAAGTTGAAGTTGAAGAAAGAAGAATGTTGCACAGAGTTCAGGAAGAAGTTGAGGCATGCTCTGGGTGGAAGGAAAGAGTTACCCGATGTTACCTGTATATTAAAGATGGACATACCCACTAACAAAACAAATTAGCCTCTTTGACTGTGGTAATGCAAACTTAAATGTCAAAAAGGTAGGTAAGGCTCCCTGTTGATACTGATTCTTGAATATTCTACGTAATTATACTACTAACTTTTAACTACTAATACTGTACACTTCACTGTGGTGTAAAAACTACTTTAGATCAAAGCATTTATTGACCAGACAAAAAACTGAGCACTGTCTCCTAAAGGAACCACGTGACAATCCCACATTCAGAATCATCCAGAAGCAGCCCCATTTGCATATACACTGGTCCCTCATTTATCGTGGGAGTTACATTCTACAAATAATACATGATAGGTGAAATCCACAAGGTAGCCAGCTTTATTTTTTACAATTATCATAGATGTTTTAGGGCTGTAAAACCCCTCACCACACACTTTATACACTTTTCTCACACATTTTCACACTTTTGTCTCTTGTTTAAACACTCTCAAAGTTCCAACCTTCGTAGAAAAAAAAGTCCAGTATTGTAGAATGAAACCAAAGATCAAACCCTGTTATCAGGTCCAAAACACGGGAATAGAGCAGTTGCCAGAAAATTCACCATTAATAAATTAATAGTATGGAAGTGGAGGAAGCAAGAAGAATGAGTTGAGTAAAGTTTGACTTATCTGACTGTTTTGTTTCGCTTAATGCACCTTATGGTCCGAAAAATACGGTAACTTCTACCTTCCTTTAGCATGTCCAGAATTCCAACTTTTTGTGCGATGGTTAGCATCTTCCTCTGCCTTTTGGGTGCTACTGCAGGTCCCTTTGACAGTGCAAAATGTTTCGTCAACATTGTTGTGTTTGTTGGGGAGAAAACTCCAACGCAGAACACATCATCATCATCACCTTTATTTATAAAACACTTTAAAACAACCACAGCTGACACAAAATGCTGTACATTGGAACTATATAATAAAATTGCATAAGATATAAATAAAAGCCAAATAAAAGAAAAAGTAAAATACTTAATTAAATAACTAATTTAATTACAAGAGAAACTAAGTCTCACTGAGGTTAAAAGCCAAAGAATAAAAGTGGACAGTGAAGGGGCCTCTCTAACATGCAAGGGCAAATTATTCCATAATTTAGGAGCCACGATAGAAAAGGCCCTGTCCCCTCTGAGCTTCCTCCTGGATCTCGGTACCTCCAGGAGCAGCTGGTCAGCTGACCTGAGAGACCGACAGGGTGTGTGGGGATGAAGAAGCTCAGAGAGGTAAGGCGGGGCAAGATTGTGAAAGCATTTAAAAACAAACATGAGAATTTTAAAATGAACTCTAAAAGACATAGGCTGCCAGTGCAGAGAGGCCAGCACAGGGGTTATATGCTCTCTTTTACAAGTTCCTGTTAGGAGTTGTGCAACAGCATTTTGAACCGGCAGCAGACATGAGAGCAACGACATAAAGTGAGTTACAGTAGTCCAGACGGGAAGAAATAAAAGCATGGATCACTGTTTCAAGGTGCTGCCTAGAAAGAAAAGATTTCACTCTTGCCAGTCGCCTTAAATGATAAAAACTGGACTTCACCACTGCTTTGATTTGGCTGTCCAATTTAAAATTACTGTCCAACTTAAAACCAAGGTCAGTAACAACAGGTTTAAAATAAACTTCCAGGGGTCCCAAATCAACAGAGGAGGACTCACAGGGACCACTAGGTCCAAACACCAACACTTCTGTTTTATTTTCATTAAAATTTAAAAAGTTTAGAGCCAACCAAGCTGTCATCTAGGCATGTCATGAGAGGTTTTATGGAGATGCCACCCTTCTGCTTCAGTGGCAAATAAATTTGGCAGTCATCGGTATAACAATGAAAAGAGATCCCATGCCTTCTAAGGATGGAACCCAGAGGCAATAAATACAGTAAAAACAGCAGTGGCCTTAAAATTGAGCCCTGTGGGATGCCGCCTGACAGGGAAGCAGAAGACGATTTGGAACTGAGAAGGCTGACAGAGAAAGTTCTGTCTGCCAAATAAGACCTAAACCAATTAAGTGCAGTGCCACCAATACCCACTACATAATTTAATCAAGAAATTAGAATATTGTGGGCTACTGTGTCAAAGGCAGCAGCAACTTGGTTACCAGAATTACATGCCAAAAGGATGTCATTAAAAACCCTTAATAATGGAGATTCTGTGCTATGAAGGGTTTTAAAATCTGATTGAAAAACCTCAAGGATGCCATTATCATCTAGAAAATATTTCAGTTGACTAAAAACAATTTTATATTGAGGAACCACTGTAAAATAAAAGTTGTGTGTTTTGAAATGTGTTGTTTTCAGTTCAATTCAGTTTTATTTATGTAGCACCAAATTACAACAACAGTTGCCTCAAGGAGCTTTATATTGTAAGATAAACAGTTGCAAGGCACAATTTTTTTACAACAAAACTGAACATTCTTCATTTCCAGTTTGTGCCACACTCTTACACTGTATTGCTCGGTGGTTAATTAGCAAGTGTACCTTGTGGCATTTGAACCCTGGCTTCATTTTTGAACTCCGTTGTCACTTGATGTGGACGTCTTTTTAGTATTTGGGATTCTTAACTACAACGTGAGTTAAAAACAGCACTGACTGTACTCTTCGGAAAGGTTTTCAAACATCATTTAACTCTTTTAGTACTCCTAGTGCTGACCCCAAGCCTGAATGAATAGGAGGGTTGCGTCAGGATGGGCATCTATGCCAAATAAAATACACAGATTCATCAGCTGTGGCCACCTCTTGGAAAAGAAGAGAGCAACCGAAAGTACCTTAAGACTGCAGCCCAAATGTCTTACTTATTCATTTATGGCACAAAACTGGGGCCGTCATTTTCATAAATGCATTTTGTTTCTTATTTGTATAGTTAAATATTACGCTCATGCTTGTGATCTGAAAATATGCAGTTTATGTGAAGAGATGCCTAACTTAAAGAGTAGAAGCAGGATAATAGCCAGTCTGATTCTGTTTTTATGGCAGTAATGACGCCTACTGACAGACACCTCTAAAGCTCAACATGTGACATTTAATATCTGGTACTCTAAAGATGTTAAATAGGTTTCATTTTATGTTTTACACTGCACAAATAAATCTTGAAAGTTTGTCTAAACTTAAAATTAGCTAGCAGGTCTATGCAAAACAGGGAGAAACTATTTGTTTGCCTGAAGTAACTCTGACATAACTCTAACATTTACATTTTTCTTATAGATTAAGCAAACTTGTTAGTGAACACTACTCTGGATAATGCTAGTAACTGCTTTCAGTCTTTAGCTTAAGCTGCATTCATCACTGCAGTCCTTAGCTTCACATTTACCCTATTTTTGAGAATGGTATTGATTGTCTCATTTAACTGTTAACAAAAGTAATAATAATAATAATAAGCTTTATTTTGAGAACATTACGCAAAATCTACATTGCAGTCCTTCACAGAGTAGCAAAAATATAGCATTCAAGTCATAAAATTAACAGGTACAAAGAAGACAATGATAACAATATATCTTAATATTTTACTAAACATCAAACTACTGTTTTTAAATCTAATTAGTTATTTTTTCTTTTTACATCCTACACCATAAAGTACATTTCAACATATATTTCATATGTACGGCTATTTAAATAATTTTTTCTCTTTCATGGCTTTACTTACAACATAATTTCCAGCATTCGACAACTCATACAGTACAGTGCAAATACTTACAAATAGGCTACACATGTGCTGAAACATGAATATAAAACAAATCTACAGTATAGGGCACAGAACTACAACCATGATTTTATTCTGTGAATACTGAGGTCAAAAGTAACCTTTCTTTCAGGACAGCCAAAGCTCCTCCTTTTTAATGAGATGTGTTTTCAATGCAGATATCTCCATCTGTCATCTCAGGAAAAGCACATGTGTTACTAATCATTTTAACAATGGCTCAGCTGAATTGAGTTACTGCAGTGAGTCATTATAGTTTGCCAGCATGGATTATTACAGCTGGCTCTTGAACTTGCACACCTCAATAAACTGCTCTTCTTATTAATGTTAGTTAGTTAGTAAAAACTATGCTGTCCTGCTAACACCTACCAACATTTCTGTTACACTTTAAGAATAGGTTTATCTTGTCCTCAACAAGACCATTTTGTTCCTGAGGTACAACCTGCAGAGTTCCACAACATCCCATATAGTAGACACCATACATACACAGTACAATATTTCATAGTAATCCAAAGTTTTCAGTATTGGATAATAAATAAAGAACTGTAACAAAAAAAAGAGTTGTATAATATTATATATGGTATATGGATACATTTACCATATACATTTACCATATACCACATTCCTTCACAACTTTTGCACTGTCCACTTCCTGCTGTGACAAAACAAATTTCCCACGTGTGGGACTAATAAAGGTTATCTTATCTTATCTTATCTTATCTTATTTAAATCTACATACATATATATATATATATATATATATATATATATATATATATATATATATATATATATATATATATATATATATATATATATATATATATACATATTATCATTATTATTATTATTATCTTCTCTGTAGGTTTTGCTTAAATAGTATAAAGTCAGCGGAAATAAATCTTCTAAGTCTGTATTGCTGATCTAAAAATTAATTAAATCAAATTAACATTATCTGTGCAGGCCTTTGAACATCAAACGAGAGTTGAAGTTGTCCTGTTAGTCATTATTGACAGAAAGACTTGAGTGTAAAGAAAAGTAAAGCTTTCCATAAGAGAAACTGACTGTGAAGAAGATTCATCAGGAAATGAACAGAAATAATTTTGCCAATCCATATGAAAATAGATTTCATAGTGTCTTACGTATATAATATTGAACATTAGGATGAGGTCTTTTCCCTTTAGACATTTTTTCTCTTCTTCTTCATTTGTCTGCGTCGGGTCAACCTCAGACACAGTTTGTGGAGCCTCACTTCTCTGTCTTTTCTCTTAGCTCTCCTTGGGTTTGGCCTTCTGAGGTTCAGTTGTACTGCCTGTAGATGGCGTTGCTCCTCCACTGCTACGTTGGTCCACTGATCCAGCTGAGGAAGCTCGGCTTTTACCACAACTAGTGTACAGCTGTTGAATGAAGCAGAAGAACAAATGTTTTGTGATGCTAATCAGTTTTAGTGTTTGAGTTGACATACCTTTACTTTACTTAAAAATTTATATTTCATGCATTTTTACTAATCATCCAGTACATGGGATTATTTACATACAGAACAAGTATAAAGCTAAAGAAAATACACAGCTGAACATGTATCACTGTATGCAATGGAAATGTGTGTAGCATCATCTATGATCCCTTAGATCTATCTGGAGGCTATTTGGAGGACCAGTATTTATGTTACTATGTAGCTGTATATAAAAGAGTTATAGCTCCATGTCCACAGACTAATGCATGACCATTTTGACCATGACCATTAATGCTATGTCATAATATATCAGTCATGGTGACTGTGTACTTGATCTGACTTATTCTGTTATACACAGTGATATAACTGTATTATATTCTTTAAAGCTAAGCCAGTTAAATACATCTACTGTATATGTTTGTATACTTACTTGCTGTCTGCCGTGCAGTCCTCAAGCAGGAAGCAGGACTGAGACACATGTCCCAGAAGATGAGCTTGCACTTTGGTCAGCTGTCTCTGTTTAGCCAAAGTCTGGAATATTCTATAAGTACAAAAAGCCCAGTCAAATGTCCGAGCACGTGACAAAGACAGAGAGCATATGAAAAGGCCACTAAAACAAAAAGAGAACTGGAGAGAGTATCTGTGTTAATGGATGTTCCCTATTTTGTGTTATGAAACGTAACACGATGTATGCCTTGTTGGGAATACATAGAACAAAGCCGAGTGCGCTGTTATCTCAGTGTTCGGACATGCCCTGTAATTACTAAGTAAATTTGTGTATTTTAGATATGGTGTGACACATGCTGAAAAATTACCCCTGATCAGATTATTCTAGAAAAAAAGCAAGCATGACCGTATGACTTCCGTTTACTGGCAATCATAAAGAGAATTTACACAGTGTGTTGCCTTACCTGACAGTACAGTTGCAGTGGTAAAGTGTCTTTGGCTCCTGGTTGTGGAAGCCATATTTCTCATGCTGGGGTGGGATCTTGTCCCTACACTCATCGATATCCTTATAGATACCACATGACATTGCTGTAGAGAAGCATCGGCAGAAGTGGTCAGTTACTCTGTTGTAGGAAAATCAGTGAATATACTGAGATGTGGTTAGTAACAAATACCTGTGATATCAGGGCCTACTTCAGTCACAGTATGATTTTTGGTTGGAACAATGTTCTCCAGATTGTCTCTTCTGTCAGGAACAGATCCAGAAGGTGTCTCTGTTGCATTACTGCCTGTGTATGTTGTAGCGTTAGTAAGAGGAATGATGGAGGCAAAGGGTGTAGGGACTGTGAATGCAGCAGCAGTATTGGAGGAAAGCTGTAAATCTGAAGCGCTATTCTCTAGGAGTTGTGCAGGTGTGGTAGAGTTGATCACGGAGCTGTTCATGCTTTCATCTGTTGGCTTAGATTCGTACAATGTGGGTGAATGAACCTCAGCATACAGAGCCATTTTAGTCTCCTTACACCTGCAAGTGAACACAAAGGATGAAAAAATTACAGAAATATTTAGTTTTCCTATTCTTCCCAAGTGTTGGCTTGGAAGATGGATGCTTTCTCTCTGATCAAAATTAAGTTACAAATACCAGCCTGAAAGCAGTCTGTACCACAGGAGATCGAAACCATAGACTGTATAGAAAAGATGGACTTAATTCAATTCAATTCAGTTTTATTTATATAGCGCCAAATCACAACAACAGTCCCCTCAAGGCGCTTTATATTGTAAGGTAGACCCTACAATAATACATACAGAGAAAAACCCAACAATCAAATGACCCCCTATGAGCTAGCACTTTGGCAACAGTGGGAAGGAAAAACTCCCTTTTAACAGGAAGAAACCTCCGGCAGAACCAGGCTCAGGGAGGGGCGGCCATCTGCTGCGACCGGTTGGGGTAAGAGAATGAAGACAGGATAGAAGACACTTAGCTACAGTGACTTCGCCTATTACTTAGTGAAACTAGTGATTGAGGCCATGAACTCATCAACTAATCGTTTAAAGAGGTCATAGAGGATGAGAGACTTCACTACAAGCAGACTTCTTACTATCTATCCATCTATCTATCTATCTATCTGTTGCTGAAAACAAGGAGTAAGGGCAAGCATATCTAGTTTTAGTAATAATGAATACTTCATGCTTTATGTATTGATTAGCTGTATATGTAAACTATAATATTCACTAGATGATTAGTTTGGATTTAGCTACACACTCAAAAACTGTCAATTTGACTATAGCAAAACCTAGAATTAAGTTGCCTAACTAAATTGTTTGAACTAATCCATTTTTGTCATATGAAAAATTATCTTAAAACTTGGTCTTGCATGGAAAAAAAAGAAAATGTAGCTTGGTAATTTGACATTACAGGTGAGGTAAATAAGTGTGGAGTTAATTTAAGTTAGCTGGTTATTTGGCTGATAGAGTCAGGCTAGCTTTTTTTTCTTTCTGAGTCAGTAAAACTGGGTCAAAAAGGTGACACCTTATCAAAGATATTACCTTTAGTCCAGGTATATGCTTTTCAGACTTTTTTTCTAGATGTAAAAAGAGGCGAAAGTCTCCACTGTTTCCTGTAATTTGCTTGAAATCCAATTAGCTTTATCTCGACCAAAGTAGTGAACTACCAAAGCAATTTGTAAACCTGCTAGCAATCTAAGGGACAGATGCCTCAAATCCAGAACAAATAAAACTATAATGTCTGCATGGCTGGATACCATGAGAGGTCAGGGAGAAATAACAACACTGGATGAATCCTAGACCTTCACAATTACACAAAATCATTTTATTTCCATCACAGTTTTACTTACATTCCAAACCAGTTTCTCTGTGTACACTGAAGCCGGTGGGAGAATGTAAAGCAGTGCATCTTCAGCAGGTTAAAGAAGGTATATCCCACTACATCTGCTATGCCGTCATTCGCCTCCACCAAACAACTTCGAAACCTTTAACATATTTGATGCCATCAGTTTAAGAAAGAATCAACATCAAAGCACATGCAACAAACCAGCTGAAAAATAATCAGGAAAGGATAGGATAATTACTTGTTGTCACAGTCACAGTGAGACATGGTGAAGATGTTGCTGTTGAAAATGCCAAACTCTGAGTGAAAGGACAGGATGGTGTGTTTGCACTGATCGTGCTCCCGGCAGCAACGGTCAGTCTCTGAAAACACTCCTGCAACAGGTCAAAGCATATATAGAAGGTGTGGATTAAAAGACTGTAACATGATTGAAACTCTGCAAAATGTATATGTCAGTTTACTTGTTGTGATGTTTGTTTTTTTCCCTTGTTTTTTCTTTTTCTGTCAGTAATGTTCTTGGGTTTGTTCCCATTCTTTAAGTCCATCCAATGCTACAAGATTATTTCTCGCAAGTATTTTATATATAGATATATAAACAAAATATAACATTTACATATATTATTTACCCCAAAACCTGAATAAGGTTTATTGCATTGTTGAGGAAGTGTGGATTTATCTTTTTGTTTGCTGTGAGAAACTGAAACTTCAAACAGGCAAAAATATATGTATAATAAAATCAACTTTTTAAATGCTTCTTCAGAAAATTATTGAATTTCATTCAAATTAAAGACAGTCTAAATGGTCATTTTAGTGACTAAAATTAGCAGACAAGAGGGCTAGCAGAGGTGAACATTAGCAGAAAGCTATTAGCAATGACATACTGTCAAAGCACCCATATCCTGGAATATGAAGGGGAGAATTTTTCCCCATAGAAATATTTGTAACACGCTGTAAACATACTTTTTAATGCAGGGATGTTTTTCTTTTTTAGTATGGGAATCTACTCTCTATTTAAAGAAGAGGGCTTTTGAAGAAGGAAGTAAAGCAACTGTAGTTTTTGGCACTTCTGCATAAGCCTCACTTTTCAGCTCTGGAGAGTACAGCTGTGATATTACACAAAAGAGGGAACACCCACTACTTTTTCTGTCTATATCTATATGTACTGCATGCCATCCATCTATTTCAGTTTTTCCTTATCTGCTTCATGGATAAAACATCTACCCTAGACCCATTGTGAGACTAATTTTGGCATTTATAAATGAATTATCTACACTTTATGTAGAGACACAGTTTAAAAGATGAACACTAAACACAAGGATTTAGCAAGCAAGAGAGGCAGAGGTCAGTTAGTTGAATTATGGGAAATGTATGTCCCTAGGCTGTTTCTGGAGTTTGGGAGAGAAGGGGCTAAAATAGTTCACTGTCTGCGGCTTTCATTTTGCTCATTTTAAATATGTCTCTTGCATGTGTATTAACTTTATGGAATTGCTAAACTTGTTTCATCATTGTCACTCATTAACACAGAGTATTTTTAACCCCATACCACTGGTTTCCAACTTTGAAAGAAATGAAAATTATGTACTTGTGAGCACCATAGCAAGTCGTGGCCAACAGATCAATCAGAATTGAAAGAAAAACTTCAGAAGAAACATTAAACATGGTTTGGGTTTTTTATCCTTTAAATGTTAGAGCAAACTTTTAGTATTAAGGCTCCAAAAGTGGGAAGCACTGCCTGTACATAAGTTCAAAAACGGAGTTCATGGATCCACATACCCAGATCTGAATATGAGGGTGCCTTGTTGCCAGAGCCGCACCAGAGAGTCCCGGGTACAATAAAACCGCGTTTTACACGCTTATGTATGCTGACCTCTGACCTCTCATCTTGACCTTGAACACGAACACTCCTCACCGACCTCTTTCCTGTGCGTTCCCCGAGAGACGCCAGGGAGACGCACTGCCCTTCTGTCTCTAACACGGAGTCCAAATGGACATTTTCATTCGGATGCTCTGAAAAGCTCCGCGCGCGCTCCCGGCACAGAGACAAATAGTTCTGGGTCACCGCTGTGTCGTCGCTCCAAGTGCAGCCAAGCAGGGCGCGCTCCCCGGACCAGGCGGTGTGGTACAGCCGCAGAGATGGAGGGGTCTGCTGCGGGTCGCTACGGAGAAAACTGTAGTGCATTTCTCCGTTAGCAGAAACTTTAGTCCACGTGCAGAGAACCGAGGCTGCTGCTGCTGTGGTGCAGCTCAGGAGTGATGATATGCAGATGAGAGTAACAAGTGGAGCGATGCGCATCATGGTGGCGGCGGGTCGAGGAGGAAAGCAGCTGAAGCAAACAGGCTGGGAGACGGTTCCACTTCAGTATTGTTGTTTCACTCTCTGAGGACTTAGGGACAGATCGACAGACTCCAGGTCGGTTTTAAATGAGAAGAGGAGGAGGAGGGTGGTGGAGGAGGAGGAGGGTGAGGAGGAGGGTGCTTGGGTGATCCGGTGGTTCTAAAATAAACACAATATGCAAACCACCCATGTGACCTGTTAGCATAGCCAAACACTTTACTCCCGCCCCCACACAGCCACGCAAGGACACACACGCACTCTGTCTGTCCCACATCACAGACAGTGACCATGACACACACTATTGACAACACCCACCAAACCAACTCAGACACATACCCACAGGCAGCACGCTGCTACCAATCTACAAATGTCTCTTTAAAAGTGATAGACACTCCCCAAATACACATTATGACAACCTTATCAGTGTTTACTGACTGACAGATGGAAATTTCTTGGAACTGCTGGAGATTTGCTTTTATATTCAGTCCTTTCTCACTTTCTCAAACCTATGTCAAGACATAAACTTTTAAACCATAATCCAAAAGCCTGCCTGCTTTTGGATTATGCACCTTTTACTACTATTTCTCAATCTTTTCTGTTTTTTTTTTAAATTGACTTAAAGTGAAGCACTGCCCTCTTATGTTCTCTAATCACAGGTTATGTCATTAGTGTTAGGTACACTTAGCTGGTGCCAGATTCTGTTGTGCTTTTAATCCTTTATGGGATAAATTCAACAAGCTGTTAGAAATATTCCTCAAAGATTTTGCTCCATGTTGACAGGATCTGTCAATTACACATCCATGATGTAACTCTACTTCAACCACATCCCAACGGGGCTCTGTTGGTTTCAGATGTAGTGACAGTGGGGGCCATCTGAGTACAGTGAACTCATTGTCATGTTCAAGAAACCAGTGTCAGAAGATTTGAGCTTTGTAATATGGAGCGTTATCTGGCTGGAAGCAACTATCATGTATGTATCATGATGTATGGTTATAAAGGTCCCCAACAATACTGAGTACTTAGGCTGAGAAGTTTAAATGGCACTCAGTTTATACTAAGGGGTCCAAAGCATGACAAGAAAAAACTCTTTTGATAATTCGATACAAACTGTAGCCTCGGATTCCTGTTCTTAGCTGGCAGAAGTGTCACCTTGTATGGTCTTCTGCTGCTGTAGCCCTTCTGATTCAAGGTTGAATGTGCTACGCATTCAGAGATACTCTTCTACATACTTTGGCTGTAATGACTAATGTAATGACTGTAATGTTATTTCAGTTACTGTTGCCGCTCTCTCAGCTTGAAGCAGCCTGTCCATTCTTTTCTGTCCGCTGGCATCAACAAAGTGAGAACTGCTGTTCAATGGATATTTTGGGAGAGATGGTTGAATAGGAAAACCCCAATACAACAGGATCTGAAATTGTCACGACTAGCGAAGCGGAATCAGGCGCAGACCACAAGTTCAGGGAGTCCAGGGAGGGGAGATTTCCACAGCTCTCGCAAACACAAACGGCTCCTCTTCTTTCCACTACCACTCTTGCTCACGCTCAGTCACAGTGCACAGGGAACGGGTCCGGGGGGAATCTATACACAGACAGAGAAACAATTAGTCTCCAGGTTCAGGCGTACTCACAAACAAAACTTTGCAGAGTGCAGGACGACTGACGCAGATGGCTCAACGATCCAGCGACGAGTAGAGCAGATCCACCATCTTAAGTAGGACTCTAATTCTCGTAATCAGCGGCAGGTGTGCTGATCATCCCCAGGTGCGTGGGCCATACTGAGCTCCGCCCCGGCAGGAGAAAGAGAGAGTGGGAGAGAACGAGAGAGAAAGAGAGAGCAGAGGCGAGAGAGGAGAATAAACAAAATAAAACATAGCACCTGACTGATGTCAGCTGGCGAGGTGTTGGGACCATGATAGTAATATTCAGAGCTGCCTGTTTGGCACAGACCAACAAGCATGCTTTGTTCAAAATCACTGAAATCACCTATTCTGATGATCAGTTATAACTTCAGCAGTCTTGACCATGTCTACATGCCAAATGCACTGAGTTTCTTCCATGGGATCTGCAGGTTACATATTTGTGTTAATAAGGAGTTAAGCAGGTATACCTAATGATGTGGCCAGTAACTGTATTGCAGTGAGCAGCTCAACCAGGCAGACTGTTTTCTCCAAGAGTGCCTAAAATAGTATTTGAGTGTTGACATAGCTTTGTGATAGGGAAAAATTTAATCTGTAATCCTATATAATCCGTGGACCCAGAAACATTCTCACCTACAGAAGATACTTGAACTAAAAAAAATTAAAGACCACAGATGGTGTTTTGTGTCCATTTGACCTTTTTTTGCTACTCCGCTTGTCTCGCTCCAGGGTCATTTTTTCTTTTTTGCAGCTTTATATGATTTTTCAGTGACTGCCACTCTCTGTAGTACTTTGGCATCTTGTTTTTGCAGGCTTGCATACTTATGCTACATTGCTCTCTTTCTTATGATTTTTATGTTCTTTTTTGGGGTTGTTGTGTTTGTAGTCATTGAGTTTCCCCTTGTGATTTTGTCTTTTTAACCTCTCATTATAGTAGGTTTCCTCTTTGTCTATTGTATTGTCATTTCGCCTCTCTTTTGGTGATTTTGTTTACTGTTGTGGTCATCTTTTATCCTTTTTCTCTTTTTCTGTTCTCTGTTTGCTTCTTTTATTATCAGGTCATCTGTCTTTATCCCTTCTTGAGATTTTTGTGTCACTTAGTAGCCATTTTGCATTTTTATAGCCATTTTATTACATCATTATTGTCTCTCTTGTGTCGCTCCTGTGGTTGTTTTGCTTATCTTTATATATTCATTTAGTCTCCTTATCTTTTTGTTGTAATGGTCTGTAATGTGTTTGTCTGTTGACATTTTTTGCTCTTGGTTTATGTGTCTGCAGTTTTTTTTTCTAGAGTCAGTAAAGTGTTCATTGCCATTATATAATTTGATGCAGACCTTTGCAGAGTTTCACGGCTTCATTCTACACAGCCTTTTGCTCTGTCTGAAGGTCTTGGAGTTGCGTCAGATCAGCTGCACTTACTGATGTTTTTTGTGAAATGTAAATATTGGAGGCCAGGCCTATCTTTTCAGCTGTGGTAGAACCTTTCTGATAACATCAGAAGTTAGATCATAACTCATAGATCATTCAAGGTCAAACTTTTTTAGAGTGTAATGAGTCTATAAACTTTCACCCAGTTGGACAGAAGAAGTTTTATCAGGAGAAGTCAAAGTTCACAAAATATTCAGCTGCGTGTCTGTCTGAGCTGATTGGTTTGAACCTCACCTGATTCAGACAAAGTTTATGCCATGTCATACACAACGAATGCCGAGCAAGTTTCATCAGGTTTTTATTTATTAGCCATGTGTTGCTACAGTAAGAGTTCAGACATGCACCAATATCAGTACAGACAGGACAATGTTGAATATGTAACTGAAAACAACCCGCAAATGTGTATAAGATATACCTGTGGAGCAATATTTTGTCATGTTCCAAAAACAGAACTTACGGTGACCAGATATTCAACTTTATGTGAGACTGGACATAAAGTGAAACCCTTACTTAAGCCCTTATCTCCCTCCTCCTATATATTCATATATTTAGACAATGTCACACATTTTAATTAGTTCTATTAGTTCTTGTTTACCAAAGTCATCTCCTAAAAGTCTCACAAAAAATAAAACAAGAAAAATTTCGTGGATCAATAATAGATTTGCCAGTATATATGGATGAACACCTTTTCAACTCCAAAGATGAATACCAGACAGAACAGTGTTATCAGTTTAAATATTCTGAACAACTGAACTTGAGGTATATCCCTTAGTAATTCTTTGGGTTCAAATTCACACAGGCCACATTGTGCCTTTTCCCCACATTTAGTTTCCTAGGATCTGGTCAACCTAACAGCCACTGCATAATTGAGCTTGTTTTTAAAATAATCATTATTATAACTTCATGCAGAAGCATTTTAGGTTGTTGAATATTCCCCACATGCACGGAAGAAGGTGATGTAGCGACCATGGATATATGGAAAACAGTATGTTATCTGCATGTCACAGTAACAGCAAAACAAATGATTGTTCACTGCAGTGCCTAACGTAACATTTAACAGATGCATAAAGCACAATAAATATGTACTACAACACATGAAAATAAAAACATAACACCCATACTCAAACAATATGGAAAATCAGATGATAACACATGACCTTAGGTGACATGGATGCATATCAATATCAGTACGTGTAAGTTCTGTAGATACTCTTTTTGCAATACATTTACATAAGTGCAGACTGTGCGTGTGTGAGTATATGTACTGTGCTAATATTTTGATTATTTTTTGTCATTTGTAGACCAAAATAAAGTCAATCAATCAGTCAAAACACAGAAAAAACGGGTGAAAGACAGAAAACTGGGAATACCCCCTCCTAGGTCTGAGTAGAGGCACACTTCATTACAACATGCCGACTTGATGACGAATATAAAGGGGTGTTATCTTGTCCATAAAACACGATAATCAGTTCAAACATTACTGCATGTCAGAAGATTTGTTTATAGTCTGATACAGTTTATGATATGATAAACTCCTTTTGACAAAAAGCATAAAGGTCAACATCCATGTTGGTCACAAAAAACAATAGTGCTGAAAATGAAGCTTTCGTATAGCACTTTGCAACAAACTACATTGAAAGCTTGACATTATTTGTCAACCTGCACTCATGGAAAACAATGTTTTACAGAGAGATATGGAGAGAAAAAATACAGAGAAGAGTTGAAGATTTTAACTTTCAATCCTCAAACTGAGTGGTGTTGTCATTTAGAAGAACATGCCAACGCTCAATCTTCTTGTCTTTATTCTTGAGGCATTCATACCAGTGCTTCAGACACTCTCCTTTAGCCTGGATGCCTAACTGACAACCACCTGAAGGTAGAAAGGAAACCATTATAAAAGGTGAATGTTTATCTATTTCATTATGTACAAGCTTGTTTTCTAAATTTATAATACTTGCAGTGGCAGCATGTTCACATCTGAGGGTTCCTAAAACAAGGCGGATCTATAGCTGTGGGCTAGGCTGTACTTTGAGTATTATGTAGTGGTCAAACTGTGCTAAGATCAGTCAGTGGTTTTCTGATAATTGGCCAACTTCTATATAAATTGCCTGGACAGAAAAAGGAAAATCTTTGTGACACAGTCTAATAATGCACAACATTAGGAGCTTACAGAATTGACTGCATGTAAAAGACAGACATAGATACGTGGTCTTATAAGTGAAACCTATGCAAGAAGGGCTTCAAATCTTTGTCTTTGTACTGGCCAGCAAGAGGCTTCTCTGGTAGGAATAAAAGTGACGGTTATAGATATCTGTGGGCAAACAATTCTCAGCAGTTCCAGGTGAGTTCATGGCTTTTAATACTGGTTTCAAGTCATACTAACTACAACATGAAGTTCTTTTTTTAGTTTATGGTACTTATTAGAGTCAGAAAAGAGAATAAACCAGAGCATTCTTATTAGCTAACATCCTGTGATTGACTAGTCATTAGAACACTCAGATCCACCCCTCACTTTGAACATCCAAAACACCATGGTGATGGCAGTTACAACAGTCAGATTGTGGCTTCATGACAGGACTTAACTAACAAATACATGATACAACAGTGGCTACATCAATACAGTGGTGTAAAAAGTGTGTGCCCCCTTCCTGATTTCCTAGTGTTTTTCATATTTGTTGCACTAACATGTTTTAGATCATCAAACAAATGTTAATATTAGCCAATGATATCCTGAGTAAATACAAAATGTAGTCTTTAAATGATGATTTCATTGATTAAGGGAGAAAGGTTATCAGAACCTTCCTGGTCCTGTGTGAAAAAAGTAATTGCCCTTCTACTTAAATCATGAATTAATGTGATTAACTACATGTTTTAGAAAGTTGAGCTCAGTTTCACTGTTCACTGCTGTATACCAAAACATCCTGAAGGAGAATGTCCAGCCATCTGTTCAAGCTGAAGGACACTTCGGTTCTGCAGCAGGACAAATGATCCAAGACACAATAGCAAGTCCACCTCTGAATGGCTTAAGAAAAACAAACTGAATACTTTGGAGTGGCCTAGGCAAAGTCCTGATCTGAACCTGATTGAGATGCTGTGGCATGACCTTAAAAAGGTGGTTCATGCTTGAAAACTCTCCAGTGTGACTGAATTACAACAAGTCTGCAAAGATGAATGGGCCAAAATTTCTCTGATAGTTATCGCTAATGCTTGATTGCAGTTGTTGCTGCTAAGGGTGACCCAAGTAGTTATTTGGTTTAAGGCACGATCACTTTTTCATTCAGGGCCATGTAGATTTGGATTTTTTCCCCATCAATAATAAACACCTTCATTTAGAGACTGCCTTTTGAGTCTAAATTTGTTTGATGATCTGAAACATTTAAGTGTGACAAACATACAAAAAATCAGGAAGTGGACAAACATCAATGAGGATATGTGATCAAAGTGATTAACTTACCAATAAAATCATTGGATTTCCCCATGTCATAGTCCCAGACTGAGATGTCAAGTGTTTTCTTGGCTAGTTCACCATGCTTAATTTCATAACTGAACTCCTATAACGTAGTGACAGAAGAAAGTTTATTACAAAACTGTGAGTGAAATCTGGATTGGCAGAAAATGGCAAAATCTGCAGAAAAGAACAGAAAAGACTCACCTCATTAAACTCTGGGTTAAGTGTCTTCTTTTTGATCTGTGTCTTGTTTTTAGCTTTCTTTCCCATGTCTGGCTTGAGACATCTATCAAAGAGGACAGAACAACAAAGGTAAAATGCCATCCCTTGGGAATGTAGTTCAAGATTACTGGGAATGTTTATTTGCTTTGTTGAGCTCACTGACTTTGCTCGAAAAATTTAACATCTATTTAAATGTTAACGAAGCACATTTCAACAGTTAAGTCAGATTAGCAGTGATAATCATAATCAGAAGTCTGTTTTGAGTTTATTGCATATTTTTAACTTTGACAGGTCTAGGCTAGTTAACTTAAGAAGCTGTCACTCCAGCTTCATATTTACTGAGGAGACATGATGTGTTACTGATACTTTTATCCAATTCTTAGCAAAGCAAAGCAAAAAACGAAAGAAATGAAAAAAGGATTTTCCCACTGTCATAGAGAGTTTATCTATGTAGTGACATTAGTGCAGATGCAGCTGGAAAAAACACATACACTTTGACAAACGGGTCAGAGTATCCATTGGAGTCCATGGCAGCCAGGTGAGCACATCGGACCACACCCACTATCAAACGACTCTGCTGGCTGTTGTACATCAGTGATATCAAGATACGGCCCCTCTCCTCTGAGTTTTCAACTTCTTTCAGCTGTGAACACACATGCGTAAGTGACATGTACCAAATAACTTTAAATAAACTATTTCAACGAATTTGTCTTTGTAGTAAACACACTAAAATATGTCACTGGGATAAATCTCTACCCAAAAGTTCACCATGGAGTTCCACAGGGTTCTGTCCTAGGACCTGTTTTACTCTACGATGGCTGGAGAATTTGCATCTGTCTGAGATGTAACTAGAAGTACAAATGAGGATTTAAAGTAAGTTCTGTTAAATAAGTTCCTCCACATTTGATGGTCTTCAGCATGGATCTTGGTCTTCGGGCACCCCACAGATTTTAATAATAATGATAATTTTCAGTGGTATTCAAGTCAGTGCTTTTTGCAGACCAGTCAATAATGTTCACTTTGGTCTTCTAGAGATAATTTTTCACCAGAAGTGATGTATGTTTTGGGTTACTGTTCTGTTAGAAGACAAAGCAACAACCTAGACCTATTTTGCTGATGACTGCTTATGGTTTTCTTTCAAAATCTTCACATATCCTTTTTTCCTCATGATTCCTTCCACCTTGACAAGATTCTCAGTTCCAGATGCATTGAAGGATCCCCACAGCATCCCTCTTAGTGTACGCCTAGTGTGTTTCACAGTGTGGATGGTTGTCTTTGGGTTGTGCGGTGGTAATACTGGGCTCCACAATTAGAGCTGAATCCTGGGAATCTGAAGACACTACTTAGGGTTACAGTACATACATACATACATCCTTCAGATAAAACCTGAAAATAGAACATGTCTTTAAAAGGAACAGTGGCCTTAAGTATATTACCTGACTTGTTTTTTCAAATGTACACAAATGTAGCTTATACATTTTAATTTCTATTTTTTAAATACGTATATTAACTAATGCACAGTGATATGAGATCCATGTGAAGGTCTTACATCATCCTCATAAAGAGCCATGCCACGGATGGATCCTCCTACAGCCTTCTTCACCTGTACAGAGAGCAAACCATCATCATTGTCATCATCATCCACATCATGATTGAAGCTGGAGCCTTTATCATTAGTTTGTGTGTATAGAAGTAAAATAGGAAATTTCACTGTTCAAGGACTACTTTAGCATTTCTTAGTATAAAAACTAAAACCAGGGAAAACAGCTAATTAAGCACAGTTAAAGATCAGTAAGTAACATGTTGTATCCCTTTTCCATAGACCATACAAAATTAAGGTGTCAAGCAGAATCCAGCCATACCCTAAAGAATGCTTTCCTGTTTCCAGTATTTATGAGAAGTTTTTTCCCGGCTCTAACTTTTCAAACAATCCATCAAAGACTTTCATTTCTACAATGTATGGCCTGCAAACTATATGGACAAAGTATTGGGGTACCTCATAATCTTTAAATTCAGGTTTTGTCAGTGTGCATGCCACAGAGTAATAAAATCAGACACCAAGCTATGCATACTTTTGTCCATATACACTATTAAGTGTATATGTATGCATAAAGTACAAAATAATACATTTTATCTCTTCAAGTGTCTAGCCATTTGTGATTAAAACATTCACCTTTTGATCCATTTAAGGTCCATCTGAAGTTGTTCAGTTTTCAAGGAATAAAATGTTATTATATGAGCACTATAAATAATAACTGTTTTAAAACAGCTGCTCTGGCGGTATTAATCTTACTAGAGGATCAGCAGACAGACCTATCACGAAATTGTACATATTAGTATGAATGAGAGTTCCATTTATACTAGTGTTTTTAAAAGGGAACTAATACGTTAGATGTATTCTTGGACACCAAAGTAGTTTTGGATGATTTGTGGTTTAAAAAGATTCTCATTTGTTTTATACTGAGTCTTGTGCACACTCTCAGTTCATTCACTATCTGAAACAAGCTGTTTTAACTCACTTCCCCCTAAAATTAGATTTCTTTTGATTTGTTGCCCCTTAAGCAAGTTTAAACCAAAGCAAAATGGGACTCCTGCAGCTATAGCCAGAGCTGTGTCCCCTTGGTGCCCCTGAGGTAACCACTTAATGAGTAATCTTATGGCCCGGACTGACCACGTACCTACACCAAGCAGAAAATGTGAAGATTTCACTCGATTGCAAAAGTACTTTTTTGCCTTTGGAAGCAGCAAGTTACTAGTGCTTTACTCAAATGTCTAAGAAAAGAACAAGATAAGATGTTCTGAACTGCTTTGTCATCCTCTAAGATGCTGTTTTGCACCAAAATACAAAACAATGTGTAACCTTCAGATAATGTGTGACTCACAGTTTAAAACACTGGCATCTCTTGTGATCTGTACTCATTTTTGCATCTCATGTACTTGAGCTGTGCTGTGAGTTCATCTGCCAGTGCTGAGTTAAACTTACAGAAAAACAATAGCTAACTGTGTGCCTTATTAAGCAAACATTTAGAGCAGGTTAAACCCTTAGCTTTTGGCTCACATGTCAGGCATTTCAGCAACATCGTATTGTCGGTTTTGCCCTCAGACTTACTGGGATCACTCTCTCCAAACAAACACTGAAGTTCTTCTTCTCATTAAATTTCAGTTTCTTGAGGGCCACTCGTGTCTCTCCTATGAATTCATTGTGTCCAAACGTGTCCTCGTCACTCACTGAAAGCCTGCAAACAACAAACGATGCGCTCCATGAAAGCCTTTATTTTGATGTAAGTAGCAAATCAGTGTTAAAGTATGTAAAAGTTGTTCATACCGGAGGGTTTTGCGTGACATTTCTTCATCTGTGATGCCATGGTAGACCAGGGTTTCGTTCCAAACAGGATTCAAGGTGTTTTTAAGTGTCTTGGTACGAAGCTTATTAGACTAAACATAAGAAATTCAGTTGAATTTGTCAAATAATAAAAGAAACTGAGGAATAACTGAGAACCAATGCCCATCAGAACATCAAACACTTAGCTCCAAGCAAACTGATTATTCTATTTCACTCAAAATGATACAGTACTGCTATAAGTGATGTACCAGCCAACCTAAATTTAAGGCTATGAGCATTAGTCAATTTGTTATTGAAATATTATATAATATAAGAGCATTCTAAATCAAATAAATTCACCAATACACCATCTTCTCAAATAGGATTATCATTAGGAGCTTTCTAGTAAACAAAGTAGACCATTTAATCTAACTAAGAGTATAACACTGTATTTACATTTATTGGGTCACATTGCGTACATCCCATCCTCCAATTTCATGCTAATGTCAATCTCTGTTAAATTAATGCAGCTAGTGAAACAGTTAATCAATCCTCTGCTGAATTTATAAATTTTCTTAATTATAAAGAAATGAACAGTCTTAAAATTTCCATGGTAGCTTAATTTTAATGGAGAGAAAAATCCAGAAAAAAATCACATATTTTTTCTGTTTGCACATATTTATAAAACTCTCTGAATCCTTCAGGTTTCTCGGCTGCTCCTCAGCAATTTGAAGCTATACTCTCTCCATAGATTTTTTTAAAGTCTGGCGACTGGTGTGGTCACTCCATGATCTTAATGTGCTTCTTTTTTAGCAACTCCTTTGTTGTGTTATGTTTTGGGTCATTGTTATGCTAGAAGATCCATCCATGACCCATTTTCTGTGTTTTGGCTGAGGGAAGGAGGTTGTCATCCAAAATTTTATGGTACCCAATGGACAGGTAATCCGTGTGTCTTGTGGGCGCTGCAATATTTCAATTACAATCTAGTGTCTTACCAATGGTGTTCTTGGTGACTGTGGTGTCAAATGTCTTCAGATCATTTACAAGGTCCTCCCGTGTAGCTTTGGGCTGATTCACCACCTTTGTCATGATCATTCTCACCAGGCAAGATCTTGCATTGAGCTTGTGGGTGACCAATGGTCATTTTATAGTCTTCCATTTCCAAATAATTGCATCAACAGTTGTCACCTTTTCACCAGGCTTCTTGCTGATGGTCTTGTGACCCATTGTAGCCTTAGCGCAGGTCTACAGTCTTGTCACTGATTTCCTTTGACAGCTCTTTGTTCTTGCCCATGGTAGTGGGGAGGTTGGAATGGAAGAAACTGATTTTGTGGACACGTGTGCTTTATATACATAACAAGTTGAGATCAGGAATATCTAAAAAATGATTAACTGATTGATTGTAATCTGAGAGCCACACAGGTACACAGCAAATCTGTGGGAGCCAGAATTATTGCGGGGAGGTGGGGGGTGGGGGGAGTTGAATTCTGCAAAACTTACAAATTCAGCAGGGAATCAAATAATTACTTCCCACCCTGTATATAGGCAAAATTTTCCTGGAAATTCTGCCACATTTATTTGTACACAAAGATTAGTTTGTTGTTTTTAAAATCTTACATCTTAAATGAGTAAAATAAATAAGTAAGCATGTAAATACCTTACTGGCTCCAGGTAACAGGTGTAGCTTAACATATGGGTCTGCAAGTCCATTTGAGTCCATTGCTTTTAAACCCTGAAAAAAACAAGAAACATAATGCTTGGATTCATTCGGGATGAAAATATTATTATTATATTATTATTTTTGTTTGTTTTTATTGTTAAGGTCTCTCTTATATCCCATTTTATCTTGTTCTGTCTTGTGTATACTCTGTATTTAAATATGGATGTAAGTTCTGGGTTTGAAAATGAAGCCTGCTAGAAGTGTTTTAAACCTCCCAGTCACCAAAAAGAAGGCTTTGTGAAAACTCAGCTCCTTTGTCTCAGTAAACATTTTTCTATTGATTTTATGACCTTAATCAATAGTTTCAAATAGCTTCAAATCTTCTTGAATACAACATCATGTTTAGTTTCTAAATGATGGCCCCCATTAGTGTCTACAGTGATGACAAAGCATCGTATGCTCTATATGACCTACTTTGAGATTGACAAGTCTCAAAGTAGACTCAGTCTCTGTGCTTGTGACATCTGGTTTCAAAATGCTCAGATGGCGATGGTGAAAACATTAAGCTCCTTATTTCTTCTTGTCCCGTTTGACGTGCCTTGTCTATTCTCATTTCTTCTTGACATGGCATGTCTTGTCCCAAGTGTCCCTTCTTGTTCTTCCTGTCTCATTTTGTCCTGTCCCTTATTAGTTTGGTTGGACCTGAGGTGTTTTGTTTTGGCACATATTTTCCTGTGTTGTCTTGTGTCCTTTTGTCTTCTCCTTTCAAGTACTCTTTTACCTCGTCCCACTTTATTGTTTTTATTTTGTCGCTTTTCCAGCCATCACCTTAAATGTCTTGTTTTGTCTTATCTTCCTTCTATCTTCTTTCTGTCTTCCTTGTACTTTGTCAAATCCAAGATGGCAGCATGCTCTTTTGCTCGTTTGTTCGTTACGTGTCCGTCTGTAATTAGTTGTTCTTAAAAGATTTTTTCGTGCATCTCTTAACGTATCTCTTAACTATTTTTTTAACGTATTTCTTAACCTGACAGTTAATGTTGCATGGATTGTTGGAAAATGTGTGGTTGGTAGATGCTTTGGAATTTGATGGATGCATCTTCCTGGAGCTAACAGGCCTAGCCTGGCCCTGTACCGTCCTCCTGGAGTTAACTGGCCAAGACCCGGCTCTACACCATCTTCCAGGAGCTAACTGGCTAAGGTCTGGCCCTGCACCATCCTCCAGGAGCCAATTGGCTTAGGCCTGGCCCTGTGCCATCCTTGTGGAGCTAACAGGCTTAGGACTGGCCTCGCATTATCCTTGTGGAGCTAACTGGCTTAGGTCCGGCCTTGTACCATCTCCCATGAGTTAACTGGCTTAGGCCTGGCCCTGCACCGTCCTTCAGGAGCTAATTGGCTTAGGCCCGGTCCAGCATCTTCCCACAGGAGCAAACTGGCTAAGATCTGGCCCTGCACTGTCCTCCAGGAGTTAACCGGCTCAGGCCTGGCCAAGCGCTATCCTTCTGGAGTTAACTGGCCTAGGTCTGGCCCTGTGCCATTTTCCTGGAGCTAACTGGTTTGCTTCACCCACAGGTCTGTACTGTTCACTTCTGTTAAGTACTAAAATTGTGGATGATGGCAGTATTTACTATTCTTATATGCCTCTTGGCCTTTTTGGACCCTCGGATAAGCAATTGCATATGGACACATAGCAGGGGAACCTCTGAAAATGATCTTTATCTGCAAGAGAATTCTGAAAAAGGCACATGCTCTATAATGTTGCAAAAAACAGAGCAGTTACCAACTCAGTTGGATCATGACATTAGTTTCATGCCTGTTTTGCCCAGAGACTTCCCTAAACTTCAATCTACTCTGGCCTTGCATACTTATTTCATTTGCCCATTTAATGGAGGTTTCAGCTCGGATTCAACATATCAAAGTTTTGAACCCAAATCAAAGGTGAAACAGAGGTTGTTGATTGTCTTGCTTCTATTTTTGTCAGGAAATGTGCAACCAAATCCTGGCCCTGAACTGCAATATTCCCAGACTCCTTCTGATTTTAAAATAATGTCTGGTGTCAAATATATTCATCTTAATGTGCGCAGCCTACTACCGAAGATGGACATGGTCAAAATTTGGGTTAAATCTACAGATGCAGATGTTGTTATAATTTCTGAAACTTGGTTAACTAAATCTATTACTAATGAAGACATTAACATATATGGGTACAATGTATATCGTACTGATAGGCCAAAAAAAGAAGGCGGTGTAGCTATTTATGTCAAATCAAGATTTAATGCTTCGATTGTTCTGTCCCAATCAATATGCAAACAAATGGAGTTTTTGGCCTTGAATGTAGATATTGCTAATACTCTTTCGATAACCATTGTTGGGTGTTACAGGCCCCCATCTGCTTCAAAAGAGGCATTATCTTCATTAAAGCACCTTTTGGCTAAATTAAATTACACTGAACTACTAATGGCTGGAGATTTGAACTGGGACTGGCTAAATGCAACTTCTTGTGAATTTAAAGAATTTTGCGATTCAATTAATCTTACCCAGCTAGTCTATCTTCCTACCAGGCCAAATCTTAAATGCCCTGAAAAGTCCACATTAATTGATTTGGTTTTAACAAATGTACCTCATAAATTCTCTTCGCTTGGTGTCTTCTGTAATGACCTAAGTGATCACTGTGTTGTTGCTGTTTGTAGAAATGCTAAAATTCCAAAATGTAAGCCACAAGATAGTGTGTAAAGGAATCTTAAACAATTCAATGAACAGGCTTTTCATCATGATTTGTCAGTAGTTAATTGGGAAAAAATCGGACTATTACCAGATGTAGAGCTAGCTTGGACATATTTTAAGGAAAGTTTTATGGAAATTGTTAATAAACATGCCCCCTTACGGAAAGTTAGAATTAAAGGTCGAGAAAATCCCTGGTTTTCGCAGACACTCGCAGATAACATACACAAGCGTAATAGAGCATGGGACAAGGCGAGGCAAACAGATACTTCCACTGATTGGTCTGTTTTCAAACAGCTTAGAAATAAATGCACTTCTCTTATTAAAAAGGCCAAATCCGAATACTTTTTGTCTGTCACCACTGAGAACCTCAACGATCCACAGAAATTTTGGAAAGTAATCAAGTCTTTTTCTGCCAATAAAATGACTCAAACCTTTCCTAAATTTGTTGTAAAAGATTCAGTCTCAATTAATGATAAAACTGAAATTTTGAATTGCTTTAATGAGCACTTTTTATCAGTGGGTTCCTTGTTTGATTCTGCAGAAACTTTTTTAACAAATTCTTGCCCAGAATTCTCTATGTTTTCTGGAGACCGTTTTAACTTTGTACCTTTTAGTGTTTATGAAGTGCATAAAGCTTTAAAGGCTTTGGATCACAGAAAACCTCCTGGTCCAGACTTGATGGAACCTTATTTTTTGAAGCTGGCAGCGGATTTTATTGCAGAACCACTTTCAATTCTATTTAATTTTTCATCGGTTTGGAAATCAGCTTTTGTTTTGCCTTTATTGAAAGGAGGTGATCCATCGGTGTTGACTAATTATAGGCCAATATCAAATTTGTGTGTTTTATCCAAAATCATGGAATCTCTAGTTTGTGACCAGTTGAAAGAGTTTTTGTACTCTAATGATATTGTTTCCAAATTTCAGTCAGGCTTCAGGAAAAAACACAGTACTAACACTGCCACTATGAAAGTGATAAATGATATTATTATGGCACTTGATAAGAAATTGTACTGTGCGTCACTCTTTATTGACCTCTCAAAAGCTTTTGACACTGTTGATCATGCTGTCCTAAAAAACAGACTGCTCAGCCTTGGATTGTCAGAACATGCAATAGCGTGGTTCTCAAATTATCTGAATAATAGAACCCAGTGCATTAAACTTGAAGGTCTTTGTTCTAAATTTGTTGCTGTCCACAAGGGGGTGCCACAGGGCTCAGTTTTGGGTCCCCTTCTGTTTCTTTTATATATCAATGACTTGGGTCAAAATGTCTCAGACACAAATTTGCATTTTTATGCTGACGATACAGTTATTTACTGTTATGGATCATCTCTTGCTCAGGCCATTGAAACCTTACAGAAAGCCTTTGTTGCTTTCCAGCATTCACTTATCCAGCTAAAATTAGTTCTCAATGCTGACAAGACTAAGCTAATGTTGTTTTCTAAGTCAAAGAAGGTCCCGGAGCCTATTCCAGTGGTGTCCACCCTTGAAGGAAATGTCATAGAGATAGTTCATGAATATAAATACCTTGGTGTCTGGATAGATGACTCCTTTACCTTTAAACCACATATAGAGAGACTTGTAAAGAAACTGAGGCTGAAACTTCGTTTTTTTTTCCGTAATAAACAGTGCTTTTCTTTTGCAGTAAAAAAACGTCTTGTCACTGCAACCTTTTTATCTGTGTTAGATTATGGTGACATTCTGTATATGAACGCTTCTTCTTCATGTCTTCTAATGTTGGACACGATGTATCATGCTTCCTTGAGGTTTATTACCAACTGTAGATATCTGACCCATCACTGTGACTTGTACTTAAGAGTAAAATGGCCTTCTTTGGCCATTAGAAGACAGGGGCATTGGTACACTTTTATTTACAAAGCTATGCTTGGATTGCTGCCTCCTTATAATTTGTACTTTGGTCACAAGGACAAATAGTGGTTCTTACTCCTTGCGTTCAAATGATCAGCTGCTGCTGTCTGTTCCCCTTGTCCGCACAGAGTTGGGTAAGAAAGCCTTTGTCCACTCTGCGCCTTTTTCGTGGAACCTGTTACAGAAAGACTGGAAACTGACTGAACTGTTGTCTTTAAATGTTTTTAAAACTAAACTCAAAGGCCTACAGACTGCCTCAATAATGTGTAATTGTTTTGTGTAATTTTTAACTTTGTTTGTTTGTATGTATTTGTTTGGAAATGTGCTACCTCTTGGCCAGGACTCCCTTGAAAAAGAGGTTTTTGATCTCAATGGGACATTCCTGGTTAAATAAAGGTTAGGATATGGTCTGTTTTTATCTCGTCTAATCTGTCTTTATAATATTATTATTGCTATATCATTTCCAATCTTCATTACTTATCTTGTCCTATTTTAATTGATCTTTTATTTTGTGTTGTTATCGTATTTCTATTCATACATGTGTATGAACATTCACCTTAGCTTTAACAATACAGCAGTGTAGTGCATGGTTCTCCTGTTCATAGAGTAGACTGAACTCCAGAGATCCCAGAGTGGCTGTAAGAAACACACACACATACACGTTGCAAAAAATAAAAGTAATAATACATTTGTCTTCTACAAATAAAGGTTTTAAATTTTGAGGAATAATCTTACTGGCATCATCTGAGTCATAGTCATTGTTGTCTTCCTCTGTTCGATCTGGTGGGGGTCTGGAAGGAGCAGGGTTGTTGGCAGGTGGGTTAACAGGTGGACCAACTCTGGAGACAGGCTTATGAGATGAAACAGAGCCAGAGACAACAGGTGGTCTTTTTTCCTCCACAGCTGGAGGGGGCAATGTTTCTTGTCTTTCCGCGTGATGGTTCTCCATACCTGCAGCAGGTACTTGAGATTTTACAAAACATAATCAGCAGTTAACACAATCTGAAGTGTCTTTTTATGTATCAGTGTTCATTTTGAACATTTAGAAATTAGCCTTGTAGTGCTGGGCTTATTCGTAGAAGGAGCAGTGTGACTTTACCTGAGTTAGGGGTTGTGTGCTCTGTGTTCGCCTGAGGTGGTTTGGAGGCTGACACATGTCTCTCTGTCTTCATTACACCGGCTGGATGGGAATGACCCTCATTACAACTGTCAGCTGTTGTTTTTGCTGTCTGTACCCATTGTTCTGATCCAAAAGACTTGTGCTGCTGTGGCTCTGTACTACGCTCTGGGAGGCAAAGTAAGATTATCATCACTGTTAGAATAACAACAACATGCTACACTTCAATAGATGCATTACCGAATGGGACTGCCAGGTTCCCCTGGGACCACTAATATTTCATGGTGGAAAGTTACAAGTCAAAAAGACAGAAAATAACCACAAAGAGACCAAAACCAAAAAAAAAAAAAAAAATAGTAAAATGGTCACAAAGATCTTAAGTACCTCTACCTTTGACACATTGCACCATACTACTTCAACTCCTCCTGTGGGTGGTGGGTTCACAGGAGTGCAGGACCAACCATAGCCAAGCTGGGCCCTGTGGGTTAGGTCCTAGTCACCAGCACTCTCCCCCAGGTCTGACTCAAGGGGACTCCCCAGTAACCCTGATCCAAGCAAACTGCCATTGCCATGCCATTCATAACTTCTGAATTGTACTTATTTGGCCCTCACCTCAGGTGAGCAATCAGGTGAGCTTTGGAAAACCCAACCAGAGACAAATTGCTCTGGTATCATTAGGGATCACTAAGGCACACAAACCTCTACCACAATAAGGTGGCAATTTTTCCAGTTTTTTTGTCTGACAGCACCTTCAAAAACAAGGAGATGCATCCCAAGATGTTTATACGCTAATTCAGCTTTTAAATAAAAAGTAAAATAAAAGAAGCATATCTCTGGCATAAGATCAAAAGACAACTCATACTTAGCTCTTATAGTCTTTATCAGTTCTTAAGAGGCATATCTGGAAACCCATGCACCAGTGTGAAAAACATTCACTTCCAAAAAGATACCGTATCCCCGATGTGATCCACTGTAGCCTGCTGGAGTAGTGCAGTTTTCTGTGTTCGACTGTCGAGGTCTGGACAGAGGAAGCGGTGCAGGCAGACCCAGTTGCTCTCTTCCTTTAAAGAACCAAGCTCCTGAACGCTTCTGTACCTGCAGTAACACAAAAATTTGCATCACTGGAATATTTAGCAAGAATAGAAATGGCTCACACGATTCAAACATGTGTAACATGTGTTACAGGGACAGTGCTTTGGGAGATATTGCATAGACTTACTGTGTTTTTAAGCATAGCTGAAGTCAGTTTCTAGTGGCCAAAATTTTAACTCCAATTTATTTATTTAATTTGAATTATTTTATTTGATGCATAAACATGACCACTTTGTATCTGCAGTATTACTGAGTACTTATTCTGTATGAATGACAGGAATGAGCATTTGTTTAAAGAGTTTGGGCTCCCCAGGGCAGCGACCTCAGCAAACACAGCATCGTCATAAAAACAGTATTGTGTAACAGTATTATCATGACAAAAGACTAATGGCAGACTAATGGCAAAGTGGTATAATATGGTTGGTGAATCTGTTCTTCATCATTCCTTTTCCTTCACCTCTAGCTGTTCATTGCAGATCTGGCACAGCCACACAGGGCATGTCCTGCTGTTGCTTGAAATTCCACACTTGGTACACATATGCTGCAGGAAAGGAAAAATAGACATTGAGACATACTCGTGCACAGAGTTGCAGTGTCACACAGATTTAGTCCTCAATGGCAGGTGCGCATAGAACATATATTTGTACAATTCAGGTAACATTAGTTAGATAATGAATGCAACAAGAAAAAGAATGTGATGTAAGACCCTGAAATGCAACATGTATGTCCAGATTTGTTTGCACATGGCCCGGCAGTTTTAAGAGCTGCAGAACAATATAGAAAACACAGTAAACAGCTAATGTGTCAGCTGTAAGAGAAGATAGGAAAAATGTAGAGAAAGTATTAAAATAATATCCCCTGTGATATCTGATTCTATTTGACATTACTGGATCATGTGCACTGATGCATCAGTTTGTAAGCTTTCCAACCGAGTAGTGTCACAGTGCTGGGATTTTTGATTTTTACTTAAAGTTTATTTGATTAATTGTGCTTTTACATTTCTGCTCTAGGCACAGCTGTTTTACTTTGGTAAATGCTTTTCCTTATGTGTATTTTGTTGTTTTCCTTTCTGTCTTTGTCCAATCCCCTCCTGTGAGTCCATAATTGTTTCCACCTATACCTCATTTTCCACTCAGCCTTGAGTGTGAAGACATGACTTTCCCTCTGTACTTGCACTGCCAGGTTTCCATCTCTGCCTTTTTCAGTTTAAGGACTTAGTATCCTGTCAGTATTTTGCAGCACATTTTGCTCACATCCTTTGTGAGTTTGTTAAATTCATTTTGTGCTGCATTTGGGTCCTCTTTTGAACTCGTAGGCCCAATGTCCACTGTCACAAATTTACAGACATTGAGTCATGTTTCCGCTAAACCCGGGAGGATTCAGGGCTGTCCCACTGTCAAATCATCAAGTGCATGAGGGCTCCCTGCAGTGTTGGCAATATGGGTGGGTTTGGGGGACTGGGCTGTCCAAAAAGGTCGCTCTGCACCCTCAGCTAAATTCTACTGACATACTTTTACAGACATAAGTAAAATTAGTTCATATATTTTGGTAAAGAATGAGTTGAATGAGCAGATCAATAGTGAGTCATTGCAGTAACAACCAAGCTTAGGTTAGTGATGCAGTATTAGAAGCTTAGTGCAGCTGCAGCGACAGTAAACTAGCATGAAGAGGACACTGACTCCACCAGGGCGAAGCAGCTTTTGTTTTTCGGTGTGATTTCTAGCATGACCTCACTTAAAAATGTGCGGAAGTGAATTGGGGACCTGTCTTAGTGTAATGACTTCATCATTCCAGTGGTGCACTTTGACAAATTTTTCTGCACTTTTGTATTTCTGCCAACATTTCTATATGGGGGCACCACATGCCTGTTTATGCTATTCTTTATCCTTCAACTTGTTTTGCCTCTTTAGCCCATAAAGGTGGTCCAACGTTTAGCTTGCCGTACTGTTTTAAATAAAAATGTAACTGGTTTCCGACTGTTTATAAATGTTAGTGAACATGACATATGAGTGCAGACTCAGATGTACAAGTAGCACGTACACCTCTGTCTGTTTATTTTTTATATGACAAAGTAAAGTGACAGAAAAGCCAGCAAGCCAACATGCCCCTCGACTTTGTCAAAGGAAATTACCCACAATGCATTGGACTAAATGTGAGGTTTGAAATGCACATAGGAGGGGCAACCAACCTGAAAGTTGCAAGAAAACTGAAATTTATCTGACACTACAAGTATGTAGCAGATAATGAAGTGATTTAGCTTGCCAAATAATTTCAACTCTAAATATGATCCATGATACTAACTTAATGACAATCTCAAAAAGTGTTGTTTAACTGTCAGTTAAGTCATTTTAAACCATAAAGCAAAAATTTGTAACACTGCTATCTACAACAATAGCTTGAATTGTGGCTTTTAGCCAGTTAGCTGTAACTTAGCTGTGGTGCATTCTGTGTGTTTTCGGGACTGGATTCTTCATCATCTCTAAGTCACCTTCATTATACTCAAATATAAAGTATATCCACTGGTCTCCAGTTGTTACACAAGACAGATGACATACACTACATAAGTGCAAGGTGGCTGTGCTAGCTACTTTGTGTGTGAACTGCACACAAATAGGAACAACACCTAAAGGCCATGGGATATCTTGTACTGTATATCATCAATCACAAAAAACACAAATGGTTTCCCATATATATATCATACAATATATAGCATAAGAAAATTAGTATAGAACACAGGAAACAAGAATTCTGTTTAATAGAATATCTAACTTACAACACAGGGGGTCCTGAATAAGCTTTATTTTTGTTTTTCATCTTTTGTGACATGGCAGATGTCCAAATGGTTGGTTATCACTCATTTAATTAATGTTTAATATCAGATTGTATATTAGTGTACATGTTCAATGATATAATTAACCAGAACTTAATATTAAACCCTAATCAGGTTCTTTACATTTGTTTCAAACTGGTGTCGCCCTTTTGTGGCTTTATGGGTGACTTACAGTAATCACCACCTGAACTCTTCAGCAACTTAAATGAATCAAGACATTGCACTGGTAACTAAAAATGTCACATAAATCTCTGAAATATCATTAGGTAGAAGGATGAAGTAGAGCAGAATGTTAAAGAAAAGGTAAAGAACCTGAAAGTTGTGCTTAAGTACAGTATTTGAGTAAATGTTACTTTCCCAGCAGTGGTAAAGAAAAGTCCAGTCCAGGCACAGTCCCTTTCAACCTCTATGAACAACAAAAGTAACAAAATCCACCTACTTTTTTGCACTGCACACAGAGGACAGCTGTGACCCCCTGTGGTCCAAACGACGCACCACACAGCAGACAGCGCAACTCTCCATCACCACACGCTGTCTTCTTGATATTATCCAGACGACTGGAAAGACGCCTGAGAGCACATGCAAATTATTATCAGCACAGGGACACAAACTTGGCACAGGTTTGACACCAAAAAGTTGTTCATCTCAGTGAGCATCTGATCTGAGCATCACTGATGTGATTCAGTGCAACAGAGACAATGGTTTTCCATCTCACCCAATCCTCTCTTGCTCCATGGCCTCCATCATAGCTGCACGAGCTAGCACACTGTTGATTATCTCCTTCTCCTCATCTGTGAGCTCCTCCCCTGGGGCACCGCCTGGCATGTTCATCGTCCACCTAATTCTGCTGAACCCAAAGCACGCACACACAAACACACAGAACAGACACAAAGTACAAGTGACAAGCAAAGTGAAAATAAGACTCAGACAAAAGGCCAAAACATCCAAAAAGTAAGCCTAAGTAAGCAGTGCTAGACACTAACATCAAAACACAGCTGGAAACATGTTGGACTTGAAATAATACTGAGCAGCTGCAGTTTTCATACACAATAATACAAATGATGTCCAATTTTTTTTGTGCATCTTGTGACCAAAACCCACATAAAATAAGTATTTTAATTAAGAGTGATCTGTGATCTGAAATCTGTTCAAGTTTAAATGGTTCACAGATTCAGTGACAAGCCAGTGGGGATCAGTCACTTTTCTTGCAGGTCATACTCTAAACTTGCTTCACATGACCTGGTCATTTTTAAAACTAAAGCTACAGAGAGAAGGCCAACAGAATATTCTTAATAAATGTAGTTAATTAATTAATCAGTTAGAACATTGTGGGACTGTTCTATCATCACATTTAATCCTACAAGATAGGATTAAATAATAATTTTTATTTTATTCCTTGTTTATTTTTTCAACTGGGCCATGAGCTGCCAAAAAAGATAATTTCCCCCACTGAGGGTAAATAAACTGGTAATCTAAGAGGTTTAGCAGACATACAGGGGCATTTCCAGGATTTCTTGTTAATGTTGTGGCTCAGTGAAGACCAAGAACAAAGAAGGGGGGAGGCCCAAATAAGATTATGTGACACAGCACCAGTGTTAAGAATAACACATTACAAAATAACACATTACACCCAATACTGTCATTACAGTAATGCGTTACAAAGTAATGTTACATTACATTTCTACAGTACTACAGTAATTTTTGTCGTTACTTGTGCTACAAGGGTCCGTCAGTTGTCTGCATTTCAGTTTGTGTGTGGGAGGAGGAAATTGGTGAAGCTGGATGGATGGATGGATGCTTTTATAAGCAAGCTGATCCTAACATATTATGTAACAAATAAAAACATTTATTCAAACAAAGGTCTCTGTACCAGGATCAGGTGATATTACAGAATATCATCTTCCACTAATTTGGGCACAGAGTACATAAGTCCACTCAGTGCCAATGTGGATGCTTCATATCAGTGTTGTCAAATTAAGACTAGCTGCAACCAAGAATCTTGCTGGTTTCTAAACATGTGTCTTTGGCATATGGCTGATAAGAACTCTCTTAAAGTTTCATTGCAGAAAGTAAATATCAGGATTTTTAAACAACTCTACTGTTATTTCAAAATTCTCAGAGACAAAGACAGACCAATAATTTAGTTTGTCACAAGATGACTGTCTAAGAAACTACTGGCAAAAAAAGATACCACTTGTGCAAATGCTGCTGGATGGTTGGAAAACATCTGGCATATTCACTCAGAGAGCAGCAAAAATAATTTGGCCAATGCAAATCAAACTCATGAGTCTGTGAACTAAAGACAAGTGTTGGATTTTCCTGGAAAGTGTCTATGGTGGTAATTTCAGTGACAGTGGGCTTTTCTGGCGCGACCCACGCTTGCTCTAAAAAATGCATGTCTCTTAGATTTCTGTCAACAACAGTGTCAGTAATGATATCTACACAAGATTGAGGCAGCAGCAGTTTTTGAAACCAGGCTGCACAGTTGGCCCTCCACAATTACAAGACCATGGGGCATAATGGGACATGGCTGGCTCTCACCTGAGTTGACATCTAATTGGATCTGATAAACAACCGTGGAAAAATGAAAAGAAAAACCTCAACATGTGGTCAGTGGGTCCCTCCATAATGATCATGTTTACGTCACTTAATGTATTATTCTAATTGCCTGTGGGCATTTTCCTTCAAACAAAATGAATGTTTGTAGTTTCAGTAGATTTAACAAGGATTCATTATTCATTCAATCACCACAACATTTCCTTAGTTATAATTCTGCTCTGTCCAAGCTGTAAAGAAAGCTTTGCACCAATTTATAGAGATATTTAAGTTTTGCAATGTTTGATCAAGGTTATAGATGCTGCATGTATAATGGTCAAACACATCCCATTGGGCTATATGGAACTCAAATGGCTGCTTTGCTAAACCTGGGATAATTATAAGATCAATTATAATCTACTTGCATCCTGCAGAGTGTTCTTGTATACGTATTATAGAGTGAGGCAAACCTCAGCAATGTGACCTGTTTTCTCCTCTTTTGTTAGAATGACTTCTCTATTAAGCACAGATGTGAATATGTGCCCTCTTGTCTTGAATGTCTCTTCATTGTTGTATGTTTGCTCTTTTACTTTACTGAAATTAAAGTAGCAACACTGCATTCACCAAATTAGTTTTTTATCAGGTAAAATGTTCATTATCCAATATATGGCAATCATTTGTGACTGAAAGAAGTTAAATCCTGTCTGAATTTTACACCAAACGCCTTTCCTGATGCAACCCCTAGTTGTGTCTGTGGTTGGAATTAATCAAGTGACCATTCACTTGTCAAGCAAATATGTAAAACACTACACTATGTCCAACAGATGTAAAGGAGCTCAAGATTCAACAGCCAACTCAAACAGTGTTACCATGAAGTTACTATGGTTGTACCACATTCATAAACATTCACAACTCTGTATTTGGGGATGTACACGTGGATCGTGTGGAAAACTATGATGATGCAAATATTTAATAAATTCATGCAGCTTAAAGCAACAATATACAACTACAGCGCCTGTTAACATCTTCTCTAATTCACTTGAGATTTTAGTGATTCTGATTAATATCATCTTACAATCTGATGAGTTTGATGCTGAAATGAGGAGAAAGACTTTGTCCTATGTGCAGAAAGCCAGTTAAAGCTTTTTGCTTTGTTTGTTTTGTCTACAAAGGAGGTGATTCGACTCATCTGCCTGTGAGCTTGATTTATCGTTTTAATGAAAAGCTGCTCGTTTTCCAACATGCATATTAGATCTTATATATTATTCATTTTTTTCCTGCTGGAAGTGCACTTTAAAAGTGATTCACAGAATAAATGGCAAGAATGAATAGAACAAACTGACGTCAATTCATATGAAGAAATTCAGAGTAATATATGTGACTGAGTGATATTTCCATTGAAAGCAGCTCACATTATTCTGCTTGTAAAGACATGACTGCAGGGTTTTTGCTGTCTATTCAACTTTCAGTGTGCCACGGTTGAAAAGGTACACATTTAAAAAGGTCTGAGAGAAGTTAATTTGGTTACCCATGATTTATTTGAGCTCGACCACACCTACTGCTATATCAGTGCTTCTGGCCATTAAAACCTGACTGTCTGCTGATCCACAGGTACATAAATTCTGTACTTGTGCTTGAAAAAATGAGGCATTAATTGAAGCTGACTGCTGACTGTAGTAAGTGAACTGTTAGCAGTAATGTGTTGTTCAAGTCTGGACTGCAATGTGCATGCCTGAAGTCATTTTCACTGTAGAGTAGCACACTCATTATCTTTTGACAAGAACATTGTTAAGAGAAAAGAATGACCTCAGCCTCTTGCTTCTGGACCAACCAGCCATTTTCCCGATCCTGCAGACTGCATCTCAATTCCAAGTAAGTACAGAAGGAAAATAGTTTTGCTCCACAGTTAGCACATTTTATTGTCCAAATTCCAACTCTATCTGCTACCTGCCTCATTAATGTCCAAGCATCAGCCATTAAATCGGGCAGTGGCTGCTGAGTAATGCCTCACTTACTTCACAGCTGACTGCTTTTCTTCTTTCTCATCCCTTTCCTCTTCAAAAAAATATTCTGTCCCCAATGCATGTAAATGTCAGAGGTTGCTGCCATTGCAGACAATGTGGCAACCTGACAGATTGATATCTGCGACTTGGTGTGTGTGTGCGTGCGCGTGTGTGTGTGTGTGTGTGTGTGTGTGTGTGTGTGTGTGTGTGTGTGTGTGTGTGTGTGTGTGTGTGTGTGTGTGCGCGCACGCGCGCTTATGTGCCTTGAAGGGTTTGAGTGAAAAACAAAGGTGGGGGGTCAGTGAGAAAGGAAATGTTCAGAAATGGCAGACACTTTCAGCCCATGAGTCACTACACTCAGCGGGTAGCACACACACATGCTGTCATCATGAGTCAAATCACTGCAGTTACAGCCTGGACGATCTGCAAATAAACCATTTTTAGGGCATGAAAAAAATTCTGTTATAGCAGAAAATTAATTTGCACTTAGATTTTGCTGTAAAAAAATAATCAAATGATCTGTATGAGTAAAGGTAATAATATATCTCTATCAAAATATTTTGAACTGTAAGGAAATTAATTTGGGATATCAAATTTGCATATGTGTTTGCTAGTCACAAAACTACAGTCAGCAGGTTGCAAGCTTAGTTCAGCATATAGAAAACAGCTTGCCTTTGAGCAAAACTACAAAACAAATGAGAAATCTACTTTGTTAACTCTGTTTCACAAAGAAATTACTAAAATGTCATAATTTGCTTTTATGCCTCACATTAACTGTAATCAGGCTTTCTGATGCTAACGTAATGCGCTACTGGCTTCATATTTGCCATGCAAAGGCACCAACTATTCCATAGTTAGCATCAGTCAGTCAGACTACAGATAGTTATAGCAGAGAATATTGTTAATTTATACTGCATATAATAGATCACATAAATCATGAATTAGAGTTCCAATTGGTTGTTTCTCATCATCTCTGCATCATCACTCTGCACACACACACATGCACGTGCATTAGAAATTGACCATTGAGAGGAGAGCTCACTGCATTAGAGAAGATCAATGTGCACTTGGGCTCTGCAGCAGGGCATGACACTCCTATCTGATTCTCAATGTCACATGCTAAAAAGGCCAAACCGCTTACACATGACAGCATGTCAGCATTATCCCTATTTTCACCCCATGCCCTTTTGGTGTGTCTCATATACTGATTTTGTAGCAGTGATACCATCACAACGGAGCTGCTCCACTCGTAATTAAGCTGCACTGGTGAGTCTCCATGGGCCACCAGCATTCAGCTATGTGAATGTAGTTGTAAAACTTTATGTAAATGATATTTCTTTAGTGATAGATTGTATGTATGTATCAACCTTGCAAATAACACTATGGAATTTCTTTTCATGCAGATTAAAATTAGACTCATGAAACTCCTCATCAATGCTTTAACATTAATTAGGAATACTAATTACATTTAAAGTTATATTTCATTAGTATTTTTATCTTAGTAGTGTCTGCAGATAGTCTCTGCTGCCATCTTCTTAGGGCACATAGAACCAAAACATGAATGAAAATATAAAACTTTATCAAAAAAATTTTTTAACCAAATGGAAACAGTACGGAGGTTGGGGTGATGGATGGATGGAAAAGCACTGTCCTCTACTCTTAACCAAGAAAAATTTAAAATGATCTTTCCAATCCTCATAGCTGCCATTTATAATTATCAATATTAATTCAACCTTAATTAACAGAGTGCAAACTAGTTACATAAATTACAAACTAGTATGTGCATTCAATGCAGTTGTGGGAAACTTTGTGTGTGGGGGACCTGTACTGTGTTTTTCACACTCACTGAAACGGAAGCCCCCTGTTATCAATTAGTTTGGAGTAAATGGGTTCTAATTTTTTATTTTAAGGTTATTTTTGTTATATCATGGGGTAGTAGTGGTTACTGCTTGGAAGGTTTGTGGATTGATGACTGGCTCCTCCTGTTCATGTACCAACTTATTCTTGGCCAAGCTGAAGCTGAACTCCAAGTTGCCCCTGATGCATATATACACTATGTAATAGCACTCCTTTGCTGTATTGCTACAGTATTTTACTGTTTTAAGATTCCACCATGATCCATCAAAGACCATCAGGTGCCTTGGAAAATGTGGCAGGAACATATAAAGTTCTCATGGCAGCCTGAAAGTACCCATATAACTCTATATAATGTATGTAATCTATAATCTATATAATCTGTCTATATAATAAGAACAGACATGACATCTGTAGACTGACAATTTCAATATTCCTAAAACTACTATTTTGCTAATTTGACTCATCTCAATATTACAATCAATCTAAATCAATATGCAAGAATTTGTAGAACCTATGCAATGCTATAAAATTTTAAATTATTTTCATTTTTGTGCATTTTTGTATAATTTCCGAAAAAATCATCCAATTCAAGAAAAGAATGACATTTTGTTATTTTTATGACTAAATATCAAAATGGATTCAATTTGAACCAAACACAATGTAAGGTTTAAAGTATAGTGAGCAAAGAGCTAAGGGAGCTGACATTGAGCAATGACCAAACAGATGACATCAAAGATACAATCAGTTAAGATGACCTTTCCCTGACAGATGGCAGGTTACAGTCCACATCAATGTGTCAAGAGCTCAGTGACTCGAAAAGACCTCAGTGGCAAACTGCTGCTCATTTGAACTGAAAGGGACCTGCAGAGGTGTGTTGGTCACCTATAAGTGATGCTTCTGGACACATAGGAGGGAGTCTATTTATAGAACCACAAGAAACAAAGCTTCTGGTCCACAAGCAGAATCGCAAAAAGTTAGGGGAGAAAACCCTACAAATGCATATCAGGGTTTTGGGTTTTTTTAAATGTCGAAAAGCCACAATCTGTTCCATGTTCATGATGAGAAAGATGATGTGCTTTCCTTAGAAAACCACATAAGAAGACCACACATCTTGAACTCCTGCCCTACACCAAGGACACATGTCACCACATCAAGCCTGGCTTGATTTAGAACTTTTTTATAGTGTAAGTTGACAGAGAGGTGAAATTGGCTCCAGGGATCACTGGCACTTACATGTACGTGTGTGTGTGTGTGTGTGTGTGTGTGTGTGTGTGTGTGTGTGTGTGTGTGTGTGTGTGTGTGTGTGTGTGTGTGTGTGTGTGTGTGTGTGTGTGTGTGTGTGTGTGTATAGACATTTGAGATTAGAGGTCATAACTTGTGAGGTGAAGCCAGGGTTAATGACTCTATAATGATGGAGATAAGTAACAGAGAAATTTAAATCTACTGTGCTGGAATAAAATATAAATAGTAGACAGTAGGAATAAATAACAAACAGGAGAAATATATAAAGTCAAGTGGGATATACAAAATAAGAGGAATATATACAAAAAAAACTATTGCTTTGGTTTAATAAATGCACAAAAATATGTGTTCATGTGCTTGTCCATTCAATTAGCCTGCAAGTGTTACTTAAAATGCTTATAGGTCTTCTACAATCACCATTCTCTCCAGTTTCTTATTAACATTACAAGTACTGCAATACGTAGTATAATAAACATGCATACACTTTTTCCCTGCGAGTTTCCCACATATGCATGCCACAGACTTTACATTCAGAGTGAGTGACCCAAAAGAAAACCAATGCAAACTGACCCAAAGGAAAAGGAAACCAAGGGGATTTAGCCAAATGACAGTATCTGGGCTGGGGCCATACAGGTCTTAGTCTTAGTCTGTTCTTGCAGTCAACTGGTCTCCCTCAGTTTTTGCTTCAGTATTTAGTCATTATCCAAAAAGTACTTTTCATATGGGTTTTTAAACTACACATATAATCACAAATTAGTAATCCATCACAAAACATAAAGATGCAAGCTGCTTCGGTTGTGTACAAACTGACACTTCTGTTTACTGTCATCTTTACTGTGTTAGAAATGCTCAGTAATTGGAGTTATCACTTGTACCTGACTTTGCGGCATTCATTATCTTTCAGAGGGATGTTTTTAGTTACTCCAATGATTAGGATTTCACATCCCACAGATGTTCAATTGGATTGACATCCAAGAAAATTGGAGGCCAAGTCAGCACCTCAAATGTGTTGTTGTGCTCCTCAAACCATTCCTGAACCATTGTTGCTCTGTGGCAGGGGGCATTGTTCTGCTGCAAGACGCCACAGTCATCAGGGAATATCATTTACATGAAAGTGTGTGGTCTGCAACAATTTTTATATCCACATGGATGGCAGGATCCAAGGTTTCTTGTTAGAACACTCCACACAAGTTAAGTGAAGCACACACATCCAGCTATCTAGATGATGTAAACGAAAACATGATGCATCAGACCATCAGGTCCCCGTCAGGCATTGCTCCATGGTTCAGTTCTGGTGCTCACATCTTCATTGTTGGCACTTTCAGGAGTGGACAGGGGTGTGCATGGGCAATATGATTAGTCTGTAGCCCATATCCAGCTTGAGCTACAGTAGCCCATCTATTGGATTGAACCATATGGACCAGCCTTCACTTCCCATGTGCATCAGTGAGGCTTGGCAATCCATGACCCTGTCGCTGGTTCACCAGTGTTCCTTCCTTGCACTACTTTAGATCGATACTGACCACTGCAGATTGGAAACACCCAACAAGAGCAACAGATTTGGTGATGCTCTGACCCAGTTATCTAACGATTAATTTGGCCATTGTCGAACCTGCATAAAAATTTACAATAATCCTTATTTCCTGCTTCTAAAATCAAATTTCTGGACAGAATGATGCTTCCTAATATATTCCACCACTAACGGCTGCTTTGATGAAGAGATAATCAGTGATTTTTGTATATAATACTTTTCTTGTCTTACTTACTACTCAAAGTTTTTTTGACTAGAAGTCACATTTAACCACGTGTTCATTCAGTGCTTTGTTCTACACATTTTATCTGCTTCACAACCCCAACCCCAGTGTAGACTCACCATGTAACCTAACATGCTTCATTTAACTCTTGGACATCTCAGTCAGCATCAGTGACAACCCCAACCCTAACCCAAACTCTAATCGTGGACAATCCCACTTTGCATTTTTCATTTTTATTGCATTGTTGTCTCTGAGTCCTGGAAACCAGGGAAAAAAGAAAATTATAATTCTAACTGACACACAACAAAAAATGTTTCTTCAAAAGGAGAAGTCTGTTTTGCTTTTCTCCAAAAGAGGTTGAAGGTTAGGGTTGCCAATACCATCAATTGAAAAGATTTGTCAGTGCTGTCAAATAAAACCAGAAGGCTTTAAGATAGTAATGGAATTAAATAAGATTAAGACAAAATGAGTTTCAAAGATACAATAGGTGGGGTAAGACAAAATGTTAAGGTTGTGGGTTGTGCCATATTAGATCCGTTGTTAGACCTTAAATGAGGTTAGCCAGCTCAGGAAGCCCAGGCACCCTCATCACTACAACAGCAAAATCCCAGTTATTTATGGTACACAGAACATTCCCCAAGGAGTTCAAACACTCCCATCTGAATTAGACTGGAACATTTCAGCACTCCTATGTGCACGCACCCTCTTCTATTCAACACTTTCATCATCCCACTCCACGGCATCCCCCTGTTTATTATCCGTTCCTTTCCTCATACTGTCCCCACAGCTGTCATTTCTCTAATCATCACAGATCGCATTGACTTCTTTACCAGCACCCTCTGCAAAAGCTTCATCCTTTCACCCATTCATCATTTGTCCATCTATTTAGGCGGTGTGCCATATGTCTCTCTTTTCCTCTGCTGAGGCTTGTCAGACTTGTAAAGAAGCAGCTTACAGAGCTTAGTTTTACAAAGACCCATCACCACCTACTTTATCCCCTGCCTGATGATTCTTCTTAACCCTTAACCCACATGCACACAAGCACCCCAGTCCTGTGTCTGACAACTCTTGGTAAAAAGCACAGTAATCTAGTCTCCAAATACCAACATAGGTGAGTCAAAGCTTTGACACACAGCTGAAATGACTGTACTTAGTCTGTGTAGAAGAGGAATCAGCAGGATAAAAAACATATTCCTGTCAGAACATATAGTTTACAAATAAACCGAGGGATGAAAGCAGGACGAGAACAGTTTAGTTGCTCATGAGGATGCATTTTATTTATTTATTTATTTAGCCCTAGACTCTAGAATAACCTGCCACTTGATCTTTGATCTGCAGAGTCTATACAGTCTTCTAAATACTGTCTTAAAAATCACTTTTTTTACTTTGGCTTCTAATTCAAGTTCAGTTCGAGTCTTTACGTTGCGCTGTCTTTTTGTTTTAGTTTGTTTTTATTCAAACGTATTATATTTGTTTGATTTGGATTTTGTTTCTTGTATTTATTTTATTGATGCATGGTTTTATCTTGTTTGTTTAAACTAACTCATAAAGCAAGTCAACCTCGGTAAACCTGGTTGCTTTTTAATGTGCAACAGAAATAAAATTTGCAGTAACCTATTTTTGCAAGTGGAATATTCACTATTGTATGGAGTAGGACTACATTTTTTACAGTTTTTCAGGTTCCCCAGAGGATAAACCCACACATTTGTGTTGATTCCCTCAGTTTTCATTTAGTGCCACGATGGGGTTGACATGTTTTGTTTCAAGTGAAATGAGAACTGTATGGATTTCAATTTAAGTTTGTTCATGGTACAAAAAGGATACATTTATCTAAACTTCAGTGCAGCACCAACCTTAGTACTTTTAATTTATCAACCAAAATAATGCAATAAGTACTGGATGAGATTACATTTACACAGACATTCATGGTCTCAGTATGATGAATCTCCTGACTTTAGTGAGCCCCTTACTTCTCCTCTGACTGACATTGACATATTTAGTTTTTAGTGAAATATTTTAATCCTTGGAAAAAAAAAGCAGCTAAAAAATAAAAATTTAGCTGTTCATTTGTCAAGTCAAGTCAGCTTTATTTATATAGCGTATTTAAAAGACATGAAGTGTCGGCCAAAGTGCATTTGTGATTAAAATATCTCAACTACTAATACAATGATCACATTTTGAGCAGATGTTGAGATTACCACAACATATTTCACCAGAGTTTGGTGCATTAGCACAATCAGTTCCTGAACTAGATTCAGACCCAACATTTACATAAGGCTAAATCTATTCATAGATTCACTGTCCTCAAACTTAAATTTGATTATTACTTATAACGTGGTCATCTTCAAATATGTAGTGGTACATTACAACAACACAAACAAAAAATTTTGCACATATTTGTACATTTCTTTAATTTAATGCTGTTCTGTGTCATTTTAGTACATCAACACCATTACGTATACATTTGATGTTCTGAGCACAGTGTTTTAACAACTGCTTTAAGATTTTGTGGACCTCCGTGAAATTTGTTACAGAAACTGTGGTCCTGATGATTTAATGACATTTGAAATGCTTTATGTTCTTTTTCTTTTTGTTGTTGCATTTCTCTTGCTTATTTTCACACTTTTGAACTAAAACCTTTTGGAACATTTCTTCTGAAAGGTGCTATATGCACTTATCTCTATCACAGTGAAATACCTCAAAGACTTTAGCATCAGCCTCAAGTGTAATTAGTGTTCATTGCTAATTAGCAATTAATTGCATGTTCACACACTATGCTAAGAATATGTTTTTCATAGTAAACAGACTAAACATCAGTATGCTGACAGCGTTTACTTCTAAAGGGTCTCACAGTGCCTCAAAATGTTTTTGGGTAATGTACTGAACCCCAGTGGGGCACCTAATATATCATTTGTCTGACAGATAAAAAGTGCTGTATGCATGGCATTTATATAGCAGTCTTACTCACTACTTAAAGCACTTGTAGCCACACATTTCACTGATAATTTACATAGCACTTTATTCCATGTACTATACCTTGTACCTTGTGTTCACGCAACCAGCCAACAGAATAGCCATTTACACTCATGTCTTAGGACTATTGGAGAGAGCCGGCGGAAACTCACAGAGCCACACAAAAATACCCCAGCTGACAAGGAGATTCAAACCCAGAACCCATTTTCTGTGAGATGACAGTTGTAACTACTGTGCCACCGTGCTGCCCAAATCTGTTTGGATTTCTTGTCTATCTGGATTTAGAGCATTCTGATAGCTTTAAGCAGACACCTGCAATTCATTAAAAAGGGTCATTTGTTGCATGTGTTCTTGCTTCCTGTTTTCTCTTAGGTTTTTAAACTAATAAGAAAAATACATTTTAATGCAACTGCAGCATATATATAAAAAATATGTTCTCATTGGCAGGACTTTTTATTAAATTAAAAGGAGATACATGGAACAGGAAAAAACATTGTATTGGCAGCAGTGTGTACACACTGTGTTCACTTCACTGTGGCTCCCGTGTGTGTGTGTGTGTGTGTGTGTGTGTGTGTGTGTGTGTGTGTGTGTGTGTGTGTGTGTGTGTGTGTGTGTGTGTGTGTGTGTGTGTGTGTGGCAGGCAAGATTGCTTTGCATGGCAAGTCCATAACAAGAGCACATGCCCATATGGTGAGCAATGAGTGGAAATCACAGATTCTGTGTAAACACCAGGGGCAGCACTGAAACCATTAAACTGAGCAAACCAGAACACAAACGTCAGACTTCCCATGTCTGTTTCTCATCTGTGCTATCTGCTTCTCATTTCTGTGTGTGTGTGTGTGTGTGTGTGTGTGTGTGTGTGTGTGTGTGTGTGTGTGTGTGTGTGTGTGTGTGTGTGTGTGTGTGTGTGTGAAAGAATGCAGACAGAGGTAATTTCCACACTGCTTACTTTAATGCTAAAGAGGTTGGATAAAAGGGTGGCAAAGTTAAAAGTAATAAAATACTTTTTTGAGTTGCCTGAGTATTTCTATTTAATGCCAGTTTGTATTTCTACTCCACTACATTTTAGTACCAAATACTTTTAATTTTCAAGCCAATATTGTTTAGAAATCCATTAAGTGCTCAGAAAAGAAGAACATGATCTTCTAATGAAACTCCCGAAAGAAAAGATTTGTGTTTCTTTGGGTCATCAGATGCAACCCTTCTTTCCCACGCCCACTAATTAAGGATTAATTTTTCAATGCATTTGAGAGAAATGCTTGAAAAACAGGAGGTAACATTTATAGAAATGAATTGCTGCAACAATTTTCAGATAATGTGCAGTTTATTTTAAATCCAATTGATTTGTCTTTTGGATCTTACCGTTATCTCGAAAACTGGTGATTTCAGACAAAAAAGATTGCAGTGAGAGAACAAAGTGAGCTTTTCAAAGTTGGCTATTTCTCAAGAGCTGAATTTACTAATTCAGCTGAATGACAAAGGGATTGACTGGCTGACAAGAGAAGAGGTGCTACACTAAAACTGTGAGTCCAGAGAGATACTATTGTCTAGGCTAAGAATGCTATTTGTTCTTCACATATTCTGTTCTAGTCTATTCTTAGCAACAGTGGGAAGGAATAACCTCTAAACCTATATAAATAATTATTCACAGAAAGAGAACTCTGATAAAAACCAGGCTTAGGGAGAGGCAGCCCAGTTGAATTGTGAGAAGAAAGAGAAGCAGGAAAAAATAAGAACGAGAATTAAGAGAAAAGAGCAAAACACAAATTACAAGAGAGAAAAGTTAATGATATGCAGTAGCAGCTATACATAAATGCATCAGGACTGAAAATAGATAGGTGGAGAAGAAAGGAAGGAACATCTCGTTCTGGTTTCACCCCTCAGTCTAGGAAGGCCCACAGCAACTTATAGTAGCATATTGTTCAGGGTCACCTGCACTATAAGCTTTATTTTAGTAGAGAGGCCATCTGTTTCTTGAACCCAAAATGGGAGCTGGTTCCATTGGCTAAAGATTGTGCCTTCATTCTTACAAACTCTGGGAACCAGATGTAAGCCTGCACTCGGAGAGAAAATACTCTCCTTGGATTATATGATATTTAGAGGTTTTTAAGATATGATGATCATTCAGGGTTAGGTGTTCTATTGACTAGCTTAGGAATGGTAGCTGCATCCAGTAACAACTCATAGACAAGAAATGAACTTGGTGCACTACTGTACCCATAAAGTATGAAGACATCTAAAGTCCTTTCAGTTTCAATGGCATCTTTTAGTGGTGAATACTAATTTTTAGTAGCTAAATTAGTCACTTTTCTACCAAGGCTCTTCTTGCCTCTTATCTTTGTGTTAGCTTGTTTCTGGTGTAATGATATGGAGGTCTTCTGACGTCTTCTAGTAATTACAAAACAAAGAACACTTCCTTGCAAAAGGCTATGAAGTATTTAATTCAATGCATCTGTCTTTCTGGAATCCATTGACGCTAGGACTCCTGTATGTAGGGTTTTTTTTAACCAAATAAGAAACCCAAATAACAGTTTGTTGTTGGTTGATGCACAGATCGCTGGTGGCATGTTGTGTGTTGGACATTTTTGCCCTGAGGCTCCTGAAAAAATATTTGGGTCATGCAAGGGACAGATTCACACAGCAGCAGCACATAAAAGTGTCATATCAGTTTTCTGTTTACAGCTGTGCTTTTGTTAGATAATCACATCTGCCCACCTATTCTTCCTGTCTGTGAACAATTTAAGTGTGCTCACAGTACACAGCTAATCAAACAATCCTAGCCACAGTGGATTTGTGCAGCACATCTGCTGTTCCTGCTGTGTTGAGACAATTCCCACTGAAAACAATAATGCCTCAGCTGCAGAAATGAGGAAGAGTATAACCAATTCAATGGTCAATACTGCTAAATGCTCCAGTGAATGAGCTCATGTGGAAACAGCCCCCACTGGAAGTAATGGGAAATCTGAAATTCATCACTTTCAATTGATTGTTGTAATGGATTAGGGCAAAATGGACACAACCCCTACCACGACACCAATTTATCATCAAAAAGGCGATTTCACTCACTTAACTGGAATGGTGCAAAACATATGGCAGCTGTTTATTTTTTACCCTAAAACATACAATAGATTAGTGCCCTATGAATGCATTTGATATTTATTAGATGAAGTCCTAAGTTGGAGAATGAAGATGTCTTAGATACTCCACCATAAGCTAATGCTGCAGCATTTCTCTTGTAATCAGTTTTAGAGTAAAACTATAACATTATCTCTTAGACGTTGTTTGCAATAAAACGTCTACATGTAGAAATCATAAGTCAGGTTGCAACAAACTCTAAGGGAACTCTACTAATGCTGGGTTAATTTACGATTATTTTATCATTAAAGGCTGGAATTATAACAAAAACATATCTTTTAATTAATTTCAGCTGGTACTATCAATATTCAACAGTTTTGTTTTTATTTACCATCTCTGTAGTCCTACAAGGGTTTTATTTTTTTAGTTTGTTTATCTTTCTGTGTTCATAGGCAGGTTGACATATACTTGTGCTCTCAAAATGGTAAATGGCCTGTATTTGTATAGCGCTTTACTTAGTCCCTAAGGACCCCAAAACGCTTTACACTACATTCAGTCATTCACCCATTCAAACACACATTCACACACTGGTGATGGCAAGCTACATTGTAGCCACAGCTGCCCTGGGGCGCACTGACAGAGGCGAGGCTGCCAGACACTGGCGCCACCAGGCCCTCTGACCACCACCAGTAGGCAACGGGTGAAATGTCTTGCCCAAGGACACAACGACCGAGACTGTCCGAGTCGGGGCTCGGACCGGCAACCTTCCGATTACAAGACGAACTGCCAACTCTTGAGCCACGATCGGTCTCAAGGCATTGGATTGTGGGAAATACAAGCTTCTGAGGGTGGAACTTTATTTTTAGTTAGTCAGTATTATTGTTTAATATTTAAATTACGAACTACTACCATCTCCAGATATCCACAAAGGCACCTTTATTCTCTGACCCACAAGGCAACCTCTGGGGCCTTTGTGCCAAAAACTGCAGTTCTTCTAATGGGCATTTGATGCCAGTTCCAAGAGCAAGTCAGTCCCCATACATGCCCATGTTAAACTGCACAACTAAAATAGCAATAAAAAGCATGTATACATCCTGGTAAAAGAAACCATTTTGGTAAATGGACTGATTCTTACATAGTGCTTCTCTACTCTCCCAGAGCACTCAAAATCCTTTATACAACATGCCACATTCACAAAAAAACATTTTTTATGCTTAAGTTTTATGCTTAACTCTTTGATCTATCTTAACTTTATTTGGAAAGCACTAAATTTTAAACTTAGGTGTGTGGCTGCATTGACTGACAGGTGTACAGACACAAACAGATTAAGGCAGTTGCTATGTGCTCATGTCCAATAATGGGTGCCACTGAACTCTCTAACATCTGTGTTTAGGGTGTTGTTGCCATTTGGATCAAATGAATGAGTTTAAATGAAATTATCTGACTAATACTTTGGCTTGCTGTGAAAAATGTGTGCACTTATTAGCATTACATGTTTTGTCACTGTGTTGCATGTGTACAGTTTATGGATTGCTTACTAACCAAGCTAGTTAGTTTTAGCTCAAGTCCACCCTCTCATCCAAATATCGTCACTTCTTGTTCCTGAAAACCAATAAACACAACTGCAAGTCCATCATTGTTATACAGCCCATACTCTGAGCCAGTGTCAGAATATGCACTGTATATGAGTCCATAATAACATTAAATAACACAGAGACCAGACGACTCTAGAGTTGTCTAGTCTCTGTGCTGTAATGTGATCTGAAACATGACTGAAACTTACCATGCAAGTTTAAAAAAATGTCTGAAACTGGTCAAAAAGGACTTTCAAGAATCTTAGTAAACACAAAATGCACAAAATTCTAAATAAAAGTGTTTATTATTGAAGGGGGAAGAAATCCAAACCTACATGATCCTATGTGAAAAACTGTTTGCACCCTAAACCTAATAACTGGTTGGGACCATCAGGACTTAAAAAGCCACTCCAAAGTCTTCATTTTCAGACGTGGACTTGTTGGTGTGTTTTGAATCATTGTCCTGCTGCAGAACCCAAGTGCATTCAGCTTAAGGTCATGAACAGATGGCCGGACATTCTTCTTCAAGATGTTTTGGTAGACAGCAGAATCCATAGTTCCATTTACCACAAGTCTTCCAGGTCCTGAGGCAGCAAAAGAGCCTCAGATCTCCCTACCATCACCATATTTCACTATTGGTATGATGTTCCTTTTCTGAAATGCTGTGTTAGTTTTATTCCAGACTCCAGATTTGCGTATATTGACTCTCGCTGTGGTTCAATAGAGTCCCAAAGCCTTAGAAACATCTTTGTAACCCTTTTCAGACTGATAGATGTCAGTGACTTTGTTTCTCAGGTATTCTTTAAAGCGTGATATGAAGTGTTGCTTTTTGACGTCTTTTAGCCTGTTTTACTTTGTCAGACAGGTTCTATTTCAGTGATTTCTTGACTCAGCAGGACAGGCCTGAGTGTGTTTAATGAAACTGAGCTCAGCTTTCCAAATCATGTGGTTAATCACAGTTAATTCATGATTTAACAAGAGGGACAATAACTTTTTCACACAAGAGCAGTAGGCTTGGATAACCTTTCTCAATTAATCAATGAAATCATCATTTAAAAACTGCAGTTTGTGTTTACTCAGGTTATCTTTGTCTAATAATAAGAATTTGTTTGATGATCTGAAACATATAAGTGTAACAAATATGCAAAACACTATGAGGAGGCAAACGCTTTTTCACACCACTGTATATACATATATATATGCGATGATCATTAACAGAAGATAATATTCACCTCCATTTCTTTTTTTCTTTTTTTTAAGACAGTATGAGAGTTATTTGGTAATAATAAGTTATAAGTTATTTTGTACTTCTGTCCAGCATTTTGGTCAATGTTGCTGTTGTAAATAAATGTGCTATATAAATTAAACAAACTTGAACTTTGAACTTTTCCCCCTCCTAACTGCATTCATCCCAGACTGAACAGAAATTAGCATCCTCACATTAACCACACCCACTCACATTTACACCTCCCCTATTTTCTTCCCCACTTCTGTGTTGTCTTGTTGTTTGTCTTTAAGTACTTAAATCCTGTGATGTACCACTCTAAATGTTGTATTCCTTAAAATACTGCTCACAAAAAACAGAAACAAAACTGCTGTCAGATCCCTCAGTAGATGGTGGAGACCAAGAAGTGAAACAAAGTTTAGAATAACTGACTTACATTAAGTTTGTAGATACAAAAAAACAAGTGACTGAAAATGTTTCCACTGCATTAAAAGCGCAAGCATTAAAAAGCAGGTATAGCTGGTTAAGATAGCTGTAACTGACCTTATATTGACAACTATTTTATCACCAAACTGCTTTACTGCAAAAAGCAGCTTTCAAGACAATTAGGTATCGAATGGAAATGTCTCAAAAAACACAGACGCAAGAAAAAAAAGCCAAGCAGTAAGATGGTTTTCCCCTGACTTCAGCAGTCAGGGTGTATAGAGCTAGCGTTGACCATTTCTCCTCAAGCACATTAGCCACATCAGTCAGGACCTGAGAGCTCAGCACCCTGTAACCCACAGGCATCCATCTCGTTCAAATTGCAGCCAATGCACCTGATTTCGGGGCCAAAAGGGATTTTTAGCAGGGATTATAGGCTGCATGGAAAAGAAGAGGGGGCTCAATGAACCCAACTGTTAGAGACGATAGAACGAAGATTAAAGAGTTATAGTATTGCTTATCAATTTTACACAATTTTACATAAATTTTCCTCCTCTCCCTTCATCTCTGTGTCCTCAGTTTTGACTTCTTCAGTGTCACTGCATGTTAGACACTAAGTTGTGGGTTCATTCCCTTTGCAAATAAAGAAGACGGCAGAACCAGCCTAGTTCTCAACTGCTCTGACATTATTGGCTCTATCAACTCTAGATTGATTTCTCAAGCTTATCATTAAAATATCAAGAATATTAATAGATAAGACAACTAGCTAAGACAGTAGAATAGGTAACTTCAGCTAACTTAACATGATATAGCTAGCTAACACCCATAGTGTATAGGAGACTATCTAGAGGTTATAGTGATAACATAGAGTAAATTAACTCAATGAAGTGTGGAGTTACAGTGCCTGTGTGATTTTATTGACTGCTGCGCCTGTCTACCATAATCATTATCAAAATGACCATTATCTGTTTTTATATGTTTAACATTTCAGAAATCACTCAAAGAAAATTCTGAAGTGGAGTACAGAATGAAGGGAAAGCCCCTACCATCTAAAAAACATACCAAATATAGTAATATAATTATATATTATTATATTATATATCATATATAATAATTCATTAAAAATGGTGGAACATTTATGCTGGCTCTGTCCAACACTAATCTAAAATAATAAATAACAGATAAAAACAGTGTTGCCCTTAAAGCAAAATTTTTAAAGCGGTTTCCATCCTCTAATGTAAACCATGACTGGAAAGGCTTGTCATGAGTAGTTAGTGTAAAAGAGGATAAAACACACTTGACTGTTTGTCTACTAAGCTTTTACAAATTACAGCGCCTGACTGACTGGTTTTAGCTTATCACAGCTACACCATTGTCAAGTCAAATGTCAGCCAGCAAAAACCAAGAATTTGTAGTACAGGCATTAGGTAATTTGTTTAGTCAAATGCATGTAATGTCATATAACTGTATTAAAATGAATCCAAAATATGCTAATATGGATAAAGAATTTTATAAACTTATAAACTGGTGTCAGAGCTTTTACATTCTTTTATTATTTAAACGAAAAATCTGAGCTTTTAGGATAATATCTAAATTTAAGTGTTTCAAGTTAGCACTCATTTTTTTTAAGACTGTTTGAATAAAGTACATATAGTATTTAAAGTAAACCAGAGACTACGCAAAATTCAGAGGTAGCGGTGAAGCAAGGAAGAAGTAAGAAACAAAAATGGGGGGGAAAAAAAAGTCTAAACTAAAAGCTTTCCAAGGTCATTTTCTTCATATTATTAAAATAAATGAAAGAGGGTGTGAGGACTTACCTGAGGTGTTCAGACGGATGTTGTGTTGTTCTTTTTTTCTGCCAGGAGCAGGCTGCTTCACTGTGACAAGAGGTATAATGCCAACAGCACAGCTTCAGCATTCAGCATCCTTTGTACCACTATCCTCACTGACAGCCTCCTCAGCACACACACACACTGTAGTAAGAGCATCGCTCCGCCTCCCTTTCTCTCTTCATTCCCCCCTCTCTCTCTCTCTCAGTTCAACTAAATCCGTCCACTCTCATTTCATCAGCAGAAGATGAAATGGTGAGGTCACAAGTGCTGCCAAAGTGAGCTATTTAAGTCAACCTAAATACAATTCACCATGCAAAGTATTTGTACTCCACTGTATCTCAGATACAAATGTTGCCTTTTTTTCCTACTACATTTACATCTCAGCTTAATATATTGATGGATACATCTTATATGTAATCAAATGACACGTTTTTGTATAGTTATATAGACTACATTAAGCTTCAGTACACAAAGTGTGACATAACTCAGTCAGCTGCATCCATTAAAGGCACGTAAACAATGCATCACTGATTATAAACTAGTGATGCATTAGATTTTTCATATTTTTAGTACTTTTTGTGTATTTTTCATTTTAATAAGTGCAATGAGTAAAAAGTAAAAAGCAACGTCAGTTTCTTGTTAGAGCATTTTGTCATGTTTAAGATGTCAGTAGGCATTTTGCAATTTCCACTGTGGAAGACACATTCCCTTATTAATCATTTGAGGAGCGCTTAGATTTTTCTTGCCACAACCTTATTTGGGAAACGCCATTCCAAATTGTTTATTCTGTTTTTAAAGCACTATAGAACTATATGCATAATTATTGACACATTACTATTAACAATACAATCATGTCATGTGACATCACATACAAGCAAATTACGTGTTGTCATTTCTGTCATTTATTTGCTTTTAGTCCTTTTAGTCTTTCACTGGTATTTATTATCTTTTTCCATTTTTTGCTTGTTGGCATTGTTTAAAACTAGTCTGTAACTTAATTGTATTGGTCTTACTTGCTTTATAAAGAAAACATAATATATAATAGTAGTAGTAAAATATATTTTATATTGTACTGCTTCTTCTACATAAGTAAAGGAACTAAATGTTTTTCCTTGATGTTTTATGGATTTTAAAACCACTCCCATCCATTAAAATTTTCTTCTCTTATTCATGCGCTGCAAAAGGCTTACATTAATGTACCATATGGGAATATTTTCTAATAGGTCTATTTTTAGTGCTTTGTTATCCCTCGAGCAAAACAGCTGCACTTATTATGTGCAATACAATGCAAATCCAATAGGCTTTCTGCACTGTGCAATTAGGGCCCATAATGATTATGTAATTCTATTATTCAGCAAAGGTAGCCCAGAGATAACCTTAGGCAATTTTCTAGTCTGGTCACTGGAGCAACAAAGCCAAACGCTGTTATTGTAATTCACCCTGATATGTGAAATGCACCTTTGGGTCACAGTATTGAAATAAGGCTCACTGTGAGTGAAGCCACTTTGATTTACTGAATTATGGTTGGTGCATCCCACAGATCTGTTTTCTGTCATCTAAAAGTTCAGTTTAATCTAAACAGCTGCCAGTCATTCAAACTGTGCAAAAGGCTGACCCGCCATTGCCCTCTTGTGGCTCTTTCATTGTACAGTGAAATCTGCCAATGGCGTTCCCCTCTCTGATGCCCTGTAATTACACTATATTACAGACTTAATTGACCATAAATTTCCCTGGCTTAGAGAATTGCACAAAATTTAACCTAAATTCAAGCTTGAAAAAAAGTGCCACAACAGGGTTTTTGTAAACCACAAGATTTGAGCAAAGTGTCCATCCATCCATCCATCCATCTTCATCCGCTTTATCCGAGGCCGGGTCGCGGGGGCAGCAGCCTAAGCAGAGAAGCCCAGACCTCCCTCTCCCCAGCCACCTCCTCCAGCTTATCCGGGGGAACACCAAGGCGTTCCCAGGCCAGCCGAGAGATATAATCTCTCCAGCGTGTCCTGGGTCTGCCCAGGGCCTCCTCCCGGTGGGACATGCCCGAACACCTCACCCAGGAGGCGCCCAGGAGGCATCCTTATCAGATGCCCGAACCACCTCAACTGGCTCCTTTCGATGTGGAGGAGCAGCGGCTCTCTCTGAGCCCCTCCCGGATGGCCGAACTTCTCACCCTATCTCTAAGGAGAGGCCAGCCACCCTTCGGAGGAAGCTCATTTCTGCCGCTTGTATCCGCGATCTCGTTCTTCCGGTCACTACCCACAGCTCGTGGCCATAGGTGAGGGTAGGGACGTAGATCGACCGGTAAATTGAGAGCTTCGCTTTTACACTCAGCTCCCTCTTCACCACGACGGACCGGTGCAGCGTACACATCACTGCAGCCGCAGCACCAATCCGTCTGTCGATCTCCGGCTCCCTTCTCCCATCACTCGCGAACAAGACCCCGAGATACTTGAACTCCTCCACTTGGGGCAGGAACTCATCCCCGACCTGGAGTGGGCAAAGTGTCATGCAACAAAAAATAGGCATTTGAGTTGGGCTTACATTTGTTCAAGAATAAAAAGTCTTTTCTGAGTCTTTACATTTCAGATTTTTGCATCCACAAACACACAGGAAGTGAAACAGACTTTAAAAATTAATTAATTACTTAATTAAATGGTGCAGTTTTTATTTACAGAATACTTAGTTTTTTTTAATTACAAGCGAAACCTCAGAATAAATTAAATAAATAAATTTTTTAAATAAACTAGATCACTGTGTAAAACTATATGTAAACACAGAAAAAGTATTTTTATATTTTTTGATCCCCTGTTTGTTTGTTTGTTTGATTGGTAATTTATTTCAAACATGTAAACAATATACAGGTACATTTAGAAAAGAAAATAAGAGAGAGAAAAAAATACTATACAAAAAAATCAATACATTTCAATATAGCTACCGTTCTCATTAATTTGCATGTTGAAAGGGAGTGGGAAGAAGTAAACACTTATTTAATCCCACCCCTTTGCCATAAATTATCAGTTAATATTTAGTCAGCTTCCTTACTGATATAATTTGTAATAAAAATAGTGAACAGATTTCTGATATACTATAATATCACATCATGAATTTTTTATATATTTGTTTTTAAATAGAGACATTCACTTAATTTCAATATTTTCCTTTTCTTTATAGTTCGAGAAGATCATATTTTTATAATTCTTTTTGAATTGTTTTATGTTTGGACATTGCTTTAATTCCATATTCAGACTGTTCCACAGTTTCACTCCATGAACAGAAACACAAAAGCTTTTTCTTGTGGTACGTACCTTCCCTGTTTTGAAGTTACAAAAACCCCTTAAATTATAGCTTCCTTCTTTCAAAAACAACATACTCTGAATATTACCTGGCAGTTCTTTATTTTTTGCTTTGAATAGAATTTGTGCCGTTTGGAATTTCACTAGATCGTCAATTTTCAATATTTCAGACTGCAAAAATAGTGAGTTTGTATGTTCCCTATAACCTGCCTTGTGGATGATTCGAATTGCTTTTATTTTGAAGAGTAAAAAGTGAATGTAATGTGGTTTTATAGTTATTGCCCCAGACCTCTGCACAATAGCTTAAGTATGGTGAAACCAGTGAACTGTATAGAATATGAAGTGATGTTCTGTCGAATACCTGCTTTGCCTTGTTTAGGATTGCAATACTAACATTGTTTGTTTGGTTTTGTGTATTAAGTGTTGTTAAAAGCTAAATCATTCTTTAAGCGTTTTTATATGCAACAGATGTGATGAATAGACGACCAACATCCACCCTGATTAAGAAGTGCCTGGAAGCTCAGTGCAATAACATCAACACAAGATCTATGGCCTATGGGGTTAGGTTGGCCTGTGCCTCTGAGGTTGTGCCTCAGAGCCCTTGGTGGCCTGATTGTACTGGCTGGTGTCCTTCCTGGGTTTTAGTTCTGTGCACTGTCCTTTGACTCCTGCAGTGCTGTGGGTTCTTCTTCCTGGCTGTCCATGCTGCCTGGGTTACAGCTGGTTGTTGTAGATTGTGTAAAGGTGACCCACAGACTATACACTCAGAGAATAAGTGGTTGTACAGAAACCAATGGTGGTTGAGAACAACAGGACTAAGATCCTGTGGAATGTCAGGTTTCACCGACCAGTAAAGCACTTTTGGACCAGGATAAAGCACAAGGAGCTGTGTCATGGGTTGTCAGTGAATGGTTGTCAGTTGAGGCCAGCCACACATGATCACAATCGGGATTCACCTGCTGACAATGAGCTTTGTCAACAGTCAGCTACTTAACAGTGTGGCTGGGCTTCAATCAACGCTGGATCGTTCAGTGTATCTGTTAGTACAATCCCGGCTCATAAAAACTGAAGTGTGTCACAGTCCGTCATGTTGCGAAGGACTCTTGTAAAATCATTACGTCTTGTTTTGTTAGGTTACCACGGGAGGAGAAACGGAGGGAGTGAGCACTGCTGTTTGGATTACTCTTACACAGATCGGAAGTAGAGCACCACATGGGAGTCAGGAATTTTGCCATGGAGGAAATTGCTCTGTTTGGGACACTGTTTGCTTCAAGTTGTTTATTCTTACACTGTAAATAAATTCACTGTGGTTCACCAGGAAAGTCCTGCGTTTGGGTCCTGTCCTTAACAAAGCATGTCAAGCTGAAGGGTACAGTTGTGATAGATTTGGCAATCCGAATGGAGACAAACATCAGAAAGAAGAGGAATGAGAAAAAGTACAAAGTGCTGAAGGAATAACTAGATGCAGGTAAGGTAAAATCTAAAGTAGTCAGGTTTGGTTATAAAGAGGTGGTAAAGTAGGTCATCTACCCACTGGAAGGTTGGTGGAAGATATTATAAACATACATGTCAACAAGAAAAAAATTGCTCTGGTGGTATGTGTGTCCTTCTCAAGCTCAAATCCTCTACATAATGGATGGGAGTTTTGAAATTCTACTCAGTATATTAATTGTTCCTAGAACCATGATCTTCTGGATAGAGACCTCAGATGTTTTGCCTGGAGTCTAATTCAACCTTAACTAAGGGTAAAAGGCAGTCACGGGGGGTGTTTGTTTGGGGGGATTGTGATTTTTGGCAGTCACGGAAGAAAAAATAAAAGTGTGTTGAGAAGATGGAAGAATTGTGACGGGTAGCACAGGAATGAACACAGAAGCAGAAACAAAGTGATTCGATGCAAAGGTGATTTTATTTAGAAGTGCGCAGTGAATGTAAACTTGGAGATTGTCATGGAATGGCTGGCCTGAAATGAAAGAGGGAGAGAGACACAGGAGTTACTGAATGGACTGGTTTGCCCTGCGAGACGTGGAAGGTAGGATGGATGGGAAAAGTGGAGGGCAGCATGAGTTTCAATGCTGTGGAACTGAGTACAGAGTCAATTTCATACGGTCCAATATACCGAGGAGACAGCTTTCTGTTAAGGGATTTGAGGGTTATATCGTGGGCGGCCAGCCAGACCTTCTGTCCTGGAGCGTGCTGTGGTGCTGGGGCACAGCTGTGGTCCGCGTACCTTTTGTTATGCACTGCTGTCTTAAGTAGCTTGTCGTGGATCTGATTCCAGGCGTGCCAACAGTGCTCCAGATGATGTTGGACTGATTGCACAGCTAGGCCAGCCTCAGTGGAGGGAAACAGTTGGGGTTTGTAACACAGAGACACCTCATACAGAGATTGACCTGTGGCAGAGGTGGTAAGCTAGTTACACGAGTACTCAACCCAAGGTAAGTGCTGTGACCAGGAGGCAGGATTCTGGGTTGTCACACCGTGCAGCACCACTTCTAACTCCTGATTCAGCCGCTCGATCTGTCCCTTGGTTTGTGGATGATACCCTGAGCTGAGATACACCTTGGCTTCTAGAGAAGAGCAGAAAGCTTTCCATGTTTGAAAGATGAACTGAGATCCCTGGTCCGACACAATCTGGTGGGAATGCCATGATTAAATACTCAAAATGTCCCAGTTGTGTTTTAAAGGCAGTTTTCCACTTGTACCCTTCTCGAATTCGGACTAAGTGGTAGGCATTGCGGAGATCCAGTTTAGTGAACAGCGTGGCACCCTGGAGTGACTCAAACATGGAATTTATCAAAGGCAGGGGATATTTATTCTTTATTGTGATGTCATTGAGACCCTAGCAATCTATGCAGGGCCTCAATGACTGTCTTTTTCTTAACAAAGAAAAACAACATCTACCAGGGAAGTGGAGGGTCAGATGATGCCTGCTGGGGGTGACTCCCAAATATATTTTTCCATGGCCTCCCTCTTCGGCCAAGAAAGGTTATACTGGGCTGGAGGGAAGAGCATCGATGCAGTGGCAGGGAGAGTGCTTTTTCCTTACTGAAAACACCTTGGAGGTCATGATACTCCTTAGGAACGAGCGAGAGACCGGGAGAGGTTGTGTCCGTGGGCTTAGTGGAACTGGGAGTCGAAGGCAGAGCTGGGTAAAGACAGAGGGAATGACAAGTTAAATTTCAATTAATTACGTTGCCCATAGTCCAGTACAAGTGCGGGTTGTGCTTCTTAAGCCAGGGAAAAGTGAAGCTAAGTGGAGTGTCTGGGGATGGGAATGTGAAGAAGGTTATAGTTTCCCAATGTTTGCTTTATGTGATAAGCTGCACGGGTTTGGTTTTGTGAGTGATGTGAGCAAAAACCTTGTTATTGAGGGCCGAGGCTGGGATGGGAGGTTCAAGGGACACCAATGGGAGACCCAGCTGACGGGTTAGACCCATCTATTAAAACTGCTCATAACCAGAGTCCACGAAGGCTTGGAGAGCGTGAGAGGTTTGAAGATAGTTGAGTCTCACAGGAAGTAGGAGGCTGGGTTTAAACTAACCTGAGCTGCCCACCAGTACCCCCGAAACTACTGGCGGCCAGGGCTTTTTGGCAGGCGGGCAGGAGGCAATGAAATTCCCAGGGAGGGCGAACACAGTACAGACACTCCTGAGCGCGAAAACGCATCTCTCGAGTGAGCCTCGATTGCCTGATTTGCATGGGCTCCTAATTTCTGGTGATAAGGCTCAGGTGTGGGTGAAACGGCGTCACAAAAAATGGCTGTAGATGGTGCCGGAGCCGGAAAAGAGATGGCTGCTTCGGCTGCCTCTGCCGGAGCCGTCCCAGTATGCAGGATACAAGAAGTTGAGGGAGTGAGTGTGGCATGGATGTCTCTAACGACCGTGTACATTTCCTTCTGTGTGCTACTGATCGCCTACTACTGCTTATCCATGTATTGCAACACTTGGTCATGGGTCCCTAATAAACTCCCTGTGATTTCACTGCGGTCCAGAGTAAGTCTGCTGGATCCATGTCTGCCCAGATCGTACTTTCACATTATTATTTTTCTTGCTTGTAATTTTTGTAACTAGTCACAGTGGGGCTAGTCAGTTTTGTGGTAGGGTTTGAAATAAACCAGCCCCTCTTTACTAGGGGATGTGTCTTTTGATATTCAGGCTGTATTTTGAAATTAGAAATATTATACGCTTTTGTTAAATGCAGAAACACCACTTGACAGCATTCTTTGCCTTCATGTGGCTCACAAATGGGAACACTCACATTGGCTCTGAGAGCACAGTGACTGACTTATAGAGCCTGGGACTATTATGGTCTTCCACCAAGCTGATATTTACTTCAGGAGATTCTGAAAATATTCTTTCATCCACAGAGGCCTCTGAGGCAGAGGTTCCAACATGATTCTGTGTCACTTACGTGTGTTATTGCCACAACCCTCATTTTTCAGGATTTAGAGCTGGGGGGTTAAGTAAAACTTTAATCATAGTTTATCAGATAAATTCAAATACAATGCAGTTATCCTTAGTCAAAGTTAAATTTTAGGAAGGTAGAGGAAAATTCAGAGGAATGAAAAATCTATGTGATTAAAAAAAAGAGAAAGGAAAAGACAGAGAGCCATGGTTAATTACAAGTGACAGATAAATGCCAAATTCATGACCATGCATGCTGAGAGCTTAAGGTCAATGACGTGTGGACTCTGTGTGTTTGTGTGTCTGTGTGTGCGCTTATAGCTGCCTGCCTACCCAGAATAAAACTGCATGTCTCTGTCTACTAATGTCATTAATCACCTTTGGTAATAAATGCAGTTGACACCAGGCCCAGAAACTGTACAGTTTCTTGATGGTTTGCTCTATATGCCAGAATCCCTGTAAGTGTGTGTGTGTGTGTGTCTGCAGTACAGATGTCATAACCGATTAACAACTTAGTAGCAGCATGAAATACCCCTAGTGAATTGTATCTGGTAATGCACTGAATCCTGTGAGAGAGTGGTTGCGATCTGAAAGAGTGTCTTCACACATGTGTTTGAAAGTTATATTGTGGACGTTGGCCAGCCACAGAATGGTGAGCTCGTGTGTTGTAAAATGACACAGCCATACATATGAGCGAAATGAAAACCATTCAGTGAATGGAGTACAATTTTTGCACTTTCCAAATTGGTATCAGCAACAAGGGGTCATTGTGTCAACAATGCATGGCTAGAAGAAGGAAAAAAATCACCTTGAACAACATTTTAGATCATATATTTGTGTGATCACAGCACTGTCTTACTGGCTGCAAGAAGGAAAAACATTTGCTTAAACAACATTGGTACTCCTGTCTACTTTATTACAACACCTTTAATTGCTGTAGTTGCATTTCATAACGCTGTGCTACGTTCCGCACCTTACATGTGACAGTTATCCTTGGCTGGAGCTACATGGTAGCATTGCTAGAATCAATGAAAATCATTATGCTTTGTTTAATTTTTTTCGGGTTTTTTTTAAAACAGCTTTTATGTGACAACAGCAGGCTTTTGTTCCTCATCTAACAATGTAAAGTATTTTAATATATAACAGTATTTCATTATATACGACTTTTACATGAAGACTTTCTGTCAAGGCAATGGCTAAATGTAAAAATGCTGTAGGGGCAGAAATAACTAGAAGTATTTTTGGCTGCTCAGCTGTATGAAATGAAGAAAATAACAGTGTGAGCATGTCTCATCTGGTCACAACAGCATGCTCTGAAGCTGTCATCCTGGCCTGGGGTCAGTGAGATGTCAGAGAAGCGTCTGGGTGAGCAAAGACACCCAGGAGCAAGGAGACCAGGAACCCTTTAAACAGATTAGGAACTAGGTGATTTATTATTTAGGCTGTGTTTAATGAAGCACTTTTTAATTGTGTGTAATTTTACGCTAGACACTGCACTTCTTCTGATTCATCTGCACCACTGTGGAAGCAAAGGGCAACCTCCGGAGATGAAAAATTAAGCCTTACTGCAGTTTGTCTAGGTGTCAGTTGAGGCTGGATGCAAATGAGATTCAGTCCCTATAAACTTTTCATGTTAAAATGACAGGATATAAAAAGCATTTTTACGACATGGCATCAAACAAAATGTTAGCCTCTATGGATAGTTTCCTTTATATTATATTCCTCCAAGGCCAACAAGTTGGATCAACTTTTTTATAACTCATCCACCTGGATAATTGAGTTATGGGCATTACCATATTGATTGACAGATGTTCCAATCCTAGTCATCATCTAGGTCTCATCCACTACAAGGGGCGGATCTAGAGAAATTTGGGTGGCATGGAAATCAAATGGGGTGGCAAAATTACACAAATGCAGAAGTTACATTCCGTATGGTTAAAATACATCAAATGCAGTAAGTATATGGTAAATGGCCTGTATTTATATAGCGCTTTTATGGTCCCTAAGGACCCCAAAGCACTTTACATATCCAGTCATTCACCCATTCACGCACACATTCACACACTGGTGATGGCAAGCTACGTTGTAGCCACAGCCACCCTGGGGCGCACTGACAGAGGCGAGGCTGCCGGACACTGGCGCCACCGGGCCCTCTGACCACCACCAGTAGGCAACGGGAGAAGTGTCTTGCCCAAGGACACAATGACCGAGACTGTCCGAGCCGGGGCTCGAACCGGCAACCTTCCGATTACAAGGCGAACTCCCAACTCTTGAGCCATGATCGCCCACAAATGCAGTAAGTATAGACATGTTTAATAGACATGTTTAATAAAAATATACTTTGTAACTGTCATATTTTTTTTAACCTACATAATTAAACATTTCAGTTACATAAAACATGCAAATTTTGATTTTATGTACTATATAGCCTATATAATAAATAAGTATGTAGTCCAGTAATTATAGTAATTATGTGTTTTTTTGGGACTTGGAGATGGCATTTAACCACATCTCTTAGGGTTGTTTTGTAGCATGAGGCATCATGTCTGTTGTTACAAACTGGGCATTAGTAGAATTGCAGTGACAGCTTGGTTCACATTGTTGGAATGATTCTGTTCATGGTATTTGAACAGAACTTCTACGTACATACAGTGATGTAAAGAAGTGTTTCAGATCATTGAACAAATTTAAATATTAGACAATGATAACACAACTAAACACAAAATGCAGTTTCTTATTCATGTTTCTTATGTGTTTATTATTTATGTCAAGGTGCGTGGCAAGAACGGGACCCAAATGCAGGACTTTCCAATCAAAGACAGTGCGTTTTATTTACAGTGAGACATGTAAACAATCGTGAAACAGCTTTCAAAGAAGTGGTTTCCGTGAACGTGCTCCCAACTCCTGCTCCGTGCTCGTGGTCCGTGGTGTGACAGGCAAAAAGCTCCAACACTTGATATTTACAAATGCTCCAATCCCATGACACACTCCTCTCCAAGTTTCTAACAAGACAAGGTGTAGAGATCAGTTTGGTGAACTCACAAAAACACACGCACAGAATATTTCCACTCAGAATTGGGACTTCACTAACTCAGTAACTGAACAATCCAGCATTGACTCAAGCTCAGTCAAACAGTTAAGTAGTAGCCACTTTGCGAAAGTGATCAGCAGCATCTGGAATCTAGATGGAAGACAGGCGTGGCTGGCTTCAGCGTGGATAAGACCTTCTGGCCTGATGACGCCCATAAACTGGCACACTGGAATACACACACACACACATACACATAAAGGAGGATGCAGGGGACTGGGAGGGGAGCCAAAACAAAACACAAAGAAAAACATTCAAGCAAATCGACCGGTGGAGACTGCCAGACGATCACAATTTAGGAGGGAAAATCCAAACTTACATCATAAGTGTGAAAATACTGTAAAATGAATATTTTAGGGAAAGAGATTGAGAGATAGAGAGCTAAAACCCTTATGTAGCACTTATGTCACTGTAAGACACATATAAAAGTTACTAGACCAGTTCTAGGTTGCAGGAGTGGTGGAGCACAGCACAGTGAAGAGACCAGAACTGGAAAATTTTAAATGAAAAGCTGGCATCTTTAATAAAACAAAAAACATATAAAGTAAACAAAATCAGTGGAAGCTAAGTAGGTCACACTTAACTTTTCATAGTTCAAGATTTAGTTAACCCAACTTTGTTCCAAATTTTGCTGTCAAAAAAATATTTGGCATGATGTCTTCATTCAGACTGAATTCAAGTATTATTTCCTCCCTGTCTATTAGTGCCATCACATTGGATGAACTGGTGCAACTAAAACAAGTATGAGAGGGACTAAAGCTCTGTAGTTTAGATGACTCATCAGATTTGCCAGTAGCTCTTATGGTAAATGGTAAATGGACTGGTTCTTATGTAGCGCTTTTCTACTCTAGCTGAGCACTCAAAGGCTACGTTCACACTGCAGGTCTTAATGCTCAATTCCGATTTTTTGAACAAATCCGATTTTTTTTGTCTGCTTGTTCACACTACAAATAAAATGCGACAGCAAACGCGCTCTAGTGTGAACCCTCAAAGCGGCCCACATGCGCAAAAGAAGATGTCACACACAACGCGCTCTGTTTAGACCCAGACCAAACAGAATTGTTTGACTGATGGCCCTTAATATAAAGACTTCGGACTTTACGTTTCCCAATTTTTGCTTTAAGTTATTTTGTTATTTACATAATAATGTAAATAACCTAAAAATTATCCTTATTGCTGTTTTAGAGAGGAGCGGTGCTTCAAAGGATAGTTGCAGATTTCTGTCAGAATCTGCAGATTATACAGTACAAATAAAATGTTCACGTTGTCTTCCCAACAGTTTCACTAACATCTACACTGGATGGCCAGGAAGCGTTCGCGATGTCTTCTCGGGCGCTTCTCCGGCGCTGATAATTGGCGTCTGTCTTGTGTCAGTGACGTAAAAGACGGATTTAATGCGACATGACCGTTCAAACAGGAGTCGCTTTCTAAAACATCGGATATGTATCGGATTCAGTACCACATACGAAAGTGACCCAGATCGGATTTGAAAATATCGGATTTGTGCCGTTCACACTGTCATACCATGATCGGATATGGGTCGCATAGGGTCAAAAAAATCGGATTTGATGTGCTTTCGCCTGCAGTGTGAACGTAGCCAAAGCGCTTTAGTCGTTCATTCACCCAATCACACCCATTCATACATGCACTTTAAGTTTTTAGTGCTGTCTAACTAACATTCATACACATTCACACTCTGATGGATGCATTGGAGAGCAACCTGGGGTTAGTATCTTGCCCAAGGATATTTGGCATGCAGACTGGAGCAACCTAGGATCGAACCACCAACCTTCCGGTTGGTAGGTGACCTGTTCTATCACCTGAGGTACAGCCACCCCACCCTCTTACATTTAAAGCATTTAAAACAAAAGGCAGAAAAGCAACAATAAAAGTTAAAACCTCAAGATGTTTTCCAACATTTTGGGACATCATTTTAGAGACAACCTTAAACATTACTTATTACTTACCACTTTGTTCATTCTTGTTGATGGCTAACATGCAGCAGAGGATAATTTACACTTGGCACTGTTTTTATGGATCCTTAGTTCATTTTGCACCAATTTACAGTTAGCTCTACAATAGATGTGCCTGGTTCAACATCCAGTCCACAGCCATGACAAATGTCCAACGCAGTTCACAGAAGCAGTGCCAAAGTCTTAAAACTATTAAAGTCTTGAGAAAATAAGTTCTCCAAAAAAAGGCTTTGCAGTGTGAAGTGTTTCTTTGGTAGAGTGGGGCTCCTGCTGCTGCTCTCTTCCTCTGTAGCCTTTCTCGTCCCACCCGGTACAAACATCTTTAGAAACTGGCAGAGCTCCGACATGATACCTCTGCCCTCTGAGCTGTAGTTCGTGATTCTCCAGCGGTTTGTCATTTCACTGTCTTCTGTGCGATAAATATATAAATTTTCTGCTGCTTTTTATTAACCAATCTTTCTTCACACAGTTAACTAAATAATTTGTGCATTACAGCTAAACTAAGCTTATTTTAACTGAGAATCAATTGCTAATGGGGCCACAGAAGAAATATTTGCAGGAGGATGTTGAACATATGTCATGACCCAAAATTCAAAAGATTCAATAAGTTGATCAGGGGTTAACAGAAATTTTGTGCAAAAACAGTTGTGCAAAAAGTATTAAATCACCCTTCATTTCTTTATGTTTTGCTTCCAATGAGATAGACTGTTTTGACATTTTTTAAAATTGTCTAAAGTAATCTGCTCCTGTGACAGATTGGCGACCTGCCCTCCCATACTGTGATAGCTGGGATAGATGCTGAATTGAATACATACTTTTCAACAACTGTGAAATTGCTTTGTTATTTTGGTTGGTACTCCTCAGGTCAATATCACTCATTATTTTCACATTCCTGCTCTTATATTTGGCTTGTTTCTTACATTTCTTGTATTTTTGCACACTACTGTTACTTGTGAAGCTTGCACAGAAGAATCTCACTTACATGTGTTGTACCAGTGTACCAGTAATGTGATGTGACAATAAAAGTGATTTGATTTGACATTATTAACTTACATATTTTACTCATTCTTTGCAAACTAACACTTTGATGAACACTTGAAAATCTTTATTTTTTTGCTCATCTGCTGACATCTCTGCTCATCTTGCCACTCCGCAACTTTTACTCTTCATCCATTATGTTTTCAAAATTGACGGTTCAATGGCTTTTATGACTAAGGTAAAATTTAAATTGTTTCCTCATACTTAATTTGCATTGCAGTTGCTTTCATGTCACAATCAATCTAGTTCAGTTTAGAACAGTCTTGTCCACAATACCAACCCTGGAGTTATCAGCAGCAAATCTGATGCTTCAACTGGAGTATGGAGCTGGCGTTGATGTTCACGCTTGATTACATAATTTCAACACATTTGGTAAACAGTGCAGTTATGTCTATTAATTTCATATGTAAAAAAAAAAAGCAGTGAACTCTGGAGCAGAAAGTTTAGACAAAAAACTGTAGTTTCTCTAATGACTCCAAAATTATCTCTCGCCACATCTTAGGCCAGCAACAGATTAGCAACCTGTCCAGAGTGTTGATGAGGTGATGAGAGCTCACAAGCCCGGAATCCCAGTTGGTCACAACCAATAGCAAAGACCAGGAAGATGAGAACAACAGCGTGCTGTATGAGAAACATGCAGGAAATTCTGCACCAGCATCCAGATCCCCCACGTTGATTCAAAAAAAGTCAAGCAGCATGTATGTATTGAAGAATCCTAGATGATGGGATTCTTCACTGCAATGCAGCAATGCAGAAAGAAATAATTTAACATGTTAATGCAGATTCACCTGTATTAGTGTCATCGTAAAGGCTAAAACCATTATGGTTCCAACATGTGATGTCCATGTGATATTTTAATTTCCAGCTGACGATTAAGTAACCATTTATGCAGGCACTGCAGTATTCTTGTGAACAAGAAGTGTCAGCACCAAGACAAAACCTCTACATCAACATTAGTATATGATTAAACGTCCAAACAGGAAACAAAACAAACTTTAACTTTTAAAGCAGCTTCCCCTTTTTTGCTTCTTACTTGGCCAACTCGAGTTTGACACTTTTCAGTGCTTAAATTTCATCAAGCATATCAATTTGGACTTTTAGTATCATTTTAGATTAATATTTCTCTCTTTTAAAAAAAAAAAAAAAAAAAAAAAAAGACAAGACAATGACTTAATGAGGCATTTACCAGCCATTTATTGTTAATTAAGGAAGTTAACATGGTTAACTGCATTGAAAGTCATACAATAAACCTTTAAGCGTTGTGAGAGGTTCCTCCCCATGCCAGAGGAGGAAAGCTGTAGGAATATACATACAGTATATTTTATTGGCAAGTAGATATGTTTAAGTACATTCTCCTCTACCTGGAACTCATGTACAATTTAAAAAATAGATTTTGTTTGCATTGCAATCACCTTTTTTTTAAACTTTTTTTTTGTTCAGGATGTTAAGGATGAAAGTATTCACATTTAAGTGTTATGGGTTCTTGAACGGCGGTGGAACTAAAGAGCACTGTTAAGTTGTTTTGTTTCTTTTTAATAGCAATCACATACACATAGGCATATGCATAGAAGGCAAGTCTATGCATCTAAATTGCTTACATGATAAATGGAAAGCAGTTTTATCATCTCAGGGAGAAAAAAAACAAAAAACAAAAAAAAACAAAAAAACAAAAAACAAAAAACACACAAAGCCAAGAATGTAACTGAGAACAAGTATGGCCATCAGCAGCCACAATGTCACAGCACACGTACGCACGCGCACGCACACACACGCACGCACGCACGCACACACACGCAAAAACACTGTAAGCACACATTCCACAAAACATTAGGCATGTACAAAGTCAACCGTTCAACGATAAAAACTGCATACAGTACACCACACTACAGAAGATCTCAGTCAGATGATGGTGTTCACACGGGAGATGTTCCAAAGAACACTTGCTGTGGAGCAGCCACATATAAGCAGAGTCCTCCAATGAGAGGAAGCAGCTCCCGAAAACACTGATGTCATGATTTTTATTTTATTTTTTTTACTTTTTTTTTTTTTCTATTTTTTTAAATCACAGAAAGAAGCTGTTCAGTCCGAGATCAGTGGTTACAGAGAACTATCCACAAGGCAAGCCACTTCTTCCTTTTTCTCAAAAGGAGAGATTCTGAGTCAGCACTGTTACAGCAAGTTCAATCGCAAGACTGCAGTTTCTCAAGGCATAGTGATGGTAAGCAAATGTGCAGAAACTGACAATGCTTGACAAAATACTGAGGCCACATGTTTGAAAAGAGTGACTATCCTAATATTGAAGCTGATCATGAAGATAAAGAAACAGTGACATTTAAGAAAATACATTTTCATTTCTTACTGTTAGCTGATAAGATTCCACTCTCATATCTGCACTTTGAAGATAAAGCTGGTGATTAGCCTAGCTTAGCATAAGGCTAGTCTGTATAAACACAGTCAAGAATCGCTTCCAGCATACGTTTCCTCATAAAACCATGGTGATGTTAGTCATCCTTTGAGCACTGCACTATAGATGGCAATTTCAATCAGTCAGTCCACTGCTTTGGTCCAGACTTAAATCATCTCAGTAACTAACAGATGAACAGCCATGAAATCTGGTGCAAATCTTGAATGCAAGGTACATTCAAGTTTCCCTGAGGATACTCATGTAGTGCCATTATGAGATCAAATTGGTGAATATCTACAAAAGTGATGACATCTTTAAAAACCCTTTCTTTATTCTGCATGTGATGCCAAAATAGTAAATATTAGCAAGTTACATGATAACAATACAATTTTCATATACCAGGCTGGGCCTAAGGAGGACCTGATAGCTGCTCCATGCAGACTCTAGAATAAACATCACAAGTCACATAAAAGTGAACAAACCAAAAAGAATACCGGTCAATTTGAACCAGGTGTCTATTACTATTATCTGAGAATAAAGAGCACACAGACATTAGCAGATATAGAAAAAGTAACACAAGTACTTTTCATAAGTCCAATGTGTAACTTAAAATCAGCATGGTTTTATGGATTTGATAGAACTAAAGTATGTTTCTTTACAGATAATTTAGAATAGTGATGTCATTAAACATGTATACAAATACTACCAATCCGAATATTTGTTTTTATTGATTTACCTTTAAGTAGACTTAAGATAGCTGTTCCATCGTTTTCAGTCTCTATGCAAAACTAAGCTAAACAAATAGCTACTAGCTATAGCTTCATAGTTTACAGATGTGAGAGTGGGATCCATCGTATTATCTGGAGTAAATGATTTTTTCTCTCCAAAATGTCAAAGTATTCCAATAAAACTGTTCACTTTGATTGACACAAAAAAAGACCAGAAAATACTCTCCTATAAAACATGTGTACTCATGTGTGAATGTGTGTTTATGTGTATAAACTCCTGAATCCAACTGACCACAAACCATAACAATTAATCTACTACCAAAACTGATGTGTGATTACTTCTTAGAACAAACTTTTAAACTTAAGTACATGTGGTGTTCAAAATAGGCAATGGTATATAAAGGCATTTATCCTTAACAAGAAAAGAATAATAAAAAAGGGAAAATGCAGTTAAAAAAAAAAGAAAAAAGAAAAAAAAGAGACATCTTTTTGGCAGCCATCAGCATATGGCAATGCCTGCAACTGACATACAGAGACTCCCCTGAAGTCCTAATATGTCAACATCCTGACTTTGCAACATAAGTGCATACCTTCAGGAAACTCCTCCCAAAAATCCAGATTAGATTATTCATAAATCCACCAGATGAATCAAGGCTTAACTGAAAGTAATGCTGCCGATTCAAAGTGCAGCATTAAGGACATTCGGCTTGAGCTCCGGAATGATTAACCAACACTGTTAATCCTAATGAAAGCGTACTAAACTCGTGAACTAGGAGACAAAGAAGTTAATTACACTCCCAAGAACCTGAATTTTTGTTTCTCTTTGAGGTGTTTTTGCCACAGAAAAAATTAATTTGTGTAGTTACAAATCAACAGTAAAAACCACTGGAAGTTTTTCCCCACTTTTGTTGAGCCCAAAGATTGTATAACTAGGTGCAAAATGTGGATAAAATTATGTGTGGGTTTGGCACAGGCCTTTTTCAGTAAACTCTTCACTTCCATCTACAAACGATCAATTTCACTTTCCTTTGGTTAATTAAAAAAAAAAAAAAAATACACAGAAGAATGAGAGATGAGCAAAGGTTAGCTAGGTTCTTTTCCCTCTGAGGAGGGTGCTCGCTGTTGGCAGCCCTTTTTGCAGTGAGATTTACAAAGCCTAAACCCAAACTGTGGTTTAGTAGTAGATTTAGCATGTTAGGCTTCTCTAAAGGCTCTTCTGACGATCACAGTGGTTTAGAATTCAACTAGAGGGAAAATGTTCACGTAAGAATAAGCAAGAACAGGAGGGCAACCCTAGTTTCTGGTCTCTCGTGTGTGTGTGTGTGTGTGTGTGTGTGTGTGTGTGTGTGTGTGTGTGTGTGTGTGTGTGTGTTGTTTTTCTTCCCCCATTGTTCCATATCATTACGGTCAAGTCTCAGGCGTCAAGGTGTGGCTGGCAAAAAAACTGTCAGGTATCAAGATCCTAAAAAGAAGAAAGAAAAAAAAAAAACTTGATTTAATTTGATTGTCTGTATTTAATACTGGTCTGTGTTAGATAGAGGTGGGGTGGAGGGTGGGGGGTGCAAGATGTTATTTATGCACTGAGGATTATTTACATGCATTGTGACAAACTGGCAATTTTCAGTTGTAGCATTTTGATATCAAACCAATCCTGAGGTGAAACATTGGATGACACTGCTTAAACATTGCTTCTTTCACTAGTCAGGGACAGATATATCAGTCAGTTAAACTAATTATTTGCATTTTAACTTTTAAATGACTGAAAGGGAACACTTAAACATTGAAAATGTACAACTTGTTACTGTTTCATGGGAAATGTGTAGGGATGGGTACCGGTATCCGGTGCCATTATGGCAACGGTTCTGACATAAACGGTAGTAACCAGACCGAAAAGCAGCGCACATTTCGGTGCTTTTTTTCCCCCCCCCCCTCATGAGATGTCATACACTTTGGATTCTAGCCGATCATTTTACCTTTATAAGGATAGTAGGCGGGCCCAGGTACGTACGTTCTTTTAGAGCAGAGCTACAGATTAAAAATGCCCAAGGCAAAGCAGTCAAAAGTCTTGCTGTACTTCACAGCAAAAGATGCAAACTCAGCAGCCTGCAACAAGTGCTTTAAGCCCCACGCCCCTGGTACCAGGAGCAAAAAGGAGGAGATCACGTTTAATCGGTTTTAACACGGGGTGAGAAATATAAGTCCAGACATGTGTGGTATCCACAGAAACCTCTGAATCTCAGCTAAAATGTCATATAAACCATTTCTACAACCACCAAACTCAACGAAAACAAGCCATGATTAAACGAGCAAGTTTCACCACACTCTGACCAAAATTCACTGAATGAGCCGCAAAAGAAGACCACAAAAACACACAACGGCGCAAATGCGCTAAGACAGAAATTGGCTTACCCTCCAGATTTCCTCCGTTATTTTCGCCGGTAGCCACATGATTATCAGCAGTTACCACGCCTACCTAGCCGCATCAGAGTGGTTTTCTGTCAACAACCTCCATTTTAGACCCACCTATAGACACGTGACTGGACAGACGTCACATGCAGTAAATTTGGGCCCACGTGGGTTTTGGCCTTGGAATGTCTGATTGGCTGAAGTAACGTGAACGTGGCATTGTTACTGTGATTCTATTGGCTCAAACAATTAAAAAGAGGTGTCAATCATGCAAATTGACCAAAAGAAACCAAAGTTACAGCCCCTCAGAGTTTAAAGGGCCAGAGGCCATTTAAGCACTCCATGCACAGAAAAGGCCCATTGCCATGTAAATGTGTGGTTAATTCTTCAAAAATATATTTTTTAAAAAAAGCATTTTTAGGCATGTTAATAAAATTAATTAATTTCTGCTCTTAAATACCTAAAAAAATTCAACTGGCGTGGTGTCCAATTGTGTGCCAAAATTGGACATTTTTGTACAACGTCTGGATATTCATGTATTGACAGCGCTGTAATTTTTCACTGTTTCACTTTAAAAACATAAATCTTTGCACAGATGATGTTTATATGTTGGTTACTGAATTTCTGTAATGAAATGTGAACTGAGGCATATTTTTAAAAGGGTTATATGCTAAAAAAAAATTTAAAAAATAGGCGAGGATAAAATCTACTTACTTTTTCTGTGTTCCAGTCTCAGTAACTTTGACACAGTAATATCTGCTTCAATATTTACACCTCTGATGAAATTTCACAAGTGTTAGCTTTATTTTGATACCAAGATTGTAAGCACAGAGTTTGTAATTGCAGAGAAATAATCAATTAAATTTGGGCATTGCATTTTTGAGCAGGAAGCTCAGAAATCCCTTTGGGGCTTAAGAGGTTAAGGTGATACTGTGCAAAGGAGGTAACACCTCAAATCTGATGAAAGACCTGGCGACGCATAGCGTTTTTTTAAAAGCCGAGAAATACACAGTATTTGATAGCTTGCTGCAAGACCTCGCACCGAGCACATCTACTGCGGGTGTGGTAAATCTCCATTAGAGAGTTAGCGTGGATCGCCCCGTGCGTGGGGCTGGACGGTTCTTATCATTTTGCAGAAAAAAAGAGACTGCTAAAAATAAAAACATAAGAGGTTTTTGGACAAAGTTTGTGTTCTCCATTCTTTAAGCACCGGTTTAAGCACTGTTTAAGCACCGGCACCGTTTCAAAAGTACCGATTTGGCACCGGTATCGGATAAAACCTAAACGATACCCATCCCTAGAAATGTGTAGGATCATTTATGCTTCAAGGAAATATTTATGTTTTGAACATTACATACTTTAATTCTATTGCAATTTTCCACTAATCACTGCATTGTAATCCCACTGACAGAAGTCACTTGAATGAATGATGAAAAATTTCTCCTACTGAAAACTGTCCTTCCAGGTAAAGTGAATGAATTTTCTGGGATTTTCTTACCTGGATTATTAAACCTGCATCAAGACTAAATTGTAATGTTGTAGTCTTGATGCAGTAGTGATTGGTTAACAGACTAGAACATGATTCAACATGATTACATGTGGTTTAACAACTGAACAACCAGAGCAGTGGGGGACACCATGAACAAACCTACAGCTTTCAGCGACATTTTGACAAAGCCTGTAGCCCAGTTATCCAAATGCCTTCATCTCTAGGACTGATCTCTGTGAGGACGAACAAGTTGTTAAGTTTTCAGAGGAAGGTGCAGGTTTCTAAACCAGAATGGAATAAAGATCTTGTGGGATGTCTTTGTGCATAAAATGATTTAAAAACATAGTTAAGAGCATTAGAACATTTAGGTACAGATAACAGAAACAGTGTAGGTATGAGAAACATAAATGACCTCACGTAATAACTTGATTGCTTGAGATTTAATGTACTAACAGTAGGTATGAAAAAATGCAGGAAAGAAAAAAAGAGTGCCACTTTTCATCTTCCAAATAAGGAAACGGGTCATAAGTCTTTAGCAGAAATGGTCAGAGCTGTTACATGAATATCTGAGGTGTGCTTACTTATTCACAATGTCTTGAATTAAGTGACAAGAAGAATAAGAATAATAATAACAATAATAATAATAATAATAATAATAATAATAACAACAATAACAATAACAACAACAACAACAACATAATAATATTAGTAATAATATTGGAAAACATTTTTTTAAATTATTATAATTTACATTTCCCTTCAGTAAATTTAACCTTCTTCTCAGGTATATATAAACCAGAAAAGATTAAAAAGCAACATTTAATTTTTTTAGATAAGCTAAAACTGTAAAAGTTAATCAAATCTACTTTTGTTGTTTTCTCCTTAATTAACAATAATTCTGTATTTAATGCTATAAAGACTGACCTTTATTGTTTTAACTACTGTAGGCAACTGTTTTTTTCTAATTCCTTCTCTTTGACAAGCAGAACTGGTTGTATTTTTGTTCTTTAGATCAACTTCCTCTCATTTAAAGCTACTGTATGTTGACAGTTCTCTTCGTATATTCTTCATGGATTTACCTGGAGCTGATAGAGCACTGGTATCAAAAGATGAATCTCATCTGAAGCTCTTCTGTTGCTGCATCAGCCCCACATTTTCATACACTCTGGAGCTGTCCTCCCTCATCCTGACAACAAATTCAAATCAACAAGAAACTGTCAATGCTTTCTTTACAAGGGTTTAAATGTCACAGGTCATTTCAGAGGCACTTACTCTGTGCAGGTGGGAGTAGGAATAGGAGTGCAAGGAGGCAGAGGGCTCTGCTCTCCTCCAGTCAGGTCAGACAAAGAGTACTTAATGTTGGTGTACTCACGTCCCTTAATCTTACTTTTCTGAGGAGGAGAAAGCAGATGAATGGTATAAGCGTGAGTAGAAGTGAGGTGAAAAATAAAAAGCAAACTGCTGCGTACCTGCTCTTCTTCTATGCGCCTCTGCAATGTTTCTATGTAGTGCTGTACAGCCATGTAGATGAATCTGTATTGTGCCTCAGTCTGCACCATCCCAGAGCGCTGCGAACGAACCATCTGTATGGTCTTCGGCACATCAATGTCACAGTCCACTCCTGCACCAGGAAAAATAAATAAATAATTTAACAAATTTTACTTCATGCATTTTGCATAGTCAAAAATAGAATCCAGACTGCAGTCCAGATTTTGTCGCAAACAACATTCTTTATAGAGTTTATAAGTCAGGGAAACCAAATATGCTCATTTTTGTTGATGACAATGTAATAGCGTAATCTTCAAACAGCTGGTCAATTTGTCAAGAGAACCTGCAAAAGCGCTTCAACGTTTTTGGAGATATGAGACATAACAGTCATCTCACCTCTCAAGGTATCAGCTGACCAGGCACTCACGACATCCAGGCACACTGGTTTCAAAAACCCTGCCTTCAACTCTCAATGAATGATAGTCACATATAATTCACTCAACATCATCTGCTTGATATCAGCTGTATTAGTGTTTTATTTGTTTTCAAGCAAATCAGTTTAACTGCAATTATAGTCAGGCTTCATAGCTGGACAGTTTTAGTGAAAATCAATTTTTCACTGCAGCGCTGTCAGTATATTTTGAACTGAATCGTTCACTCGTCTTTATATGCTGATGTTCAGATGTGTTGTACTTGTTTATAACGGGCTATTTTCAATAAAAACTAACATTAGTGAGAGCATTTTAACCCAGAGCAGAAACATTTGGACCAGAAATGATCAAATTATATCTTTTTAATGGAACAATTGTTAACATATTCACTTGGCAAGCAAAAGGGGAGATACAAATCCCCTGTGGGGTTGCAACAGGAAGGTTCATCTAGCATAAAACTCTGCTAATATCAAATATGAGGAGCTACCTGCTGTGGCAACCCTTTGTGACAAGGGAGAAACAAAGCTTAGATTATTTATTCTAAACACCAGTTGTCTCTTATAGGTTTTTGAAGTCTAGTAGAATAAAAAAAAAACAAAAAAAAAACAAAAACATGTAATCTGTGTGTTTTTTCTTGTATAAGCAGTGAGTTATGTAGACGTGTATAAGACATCATCCTCACACATCTGGACTGTTTGTTCCAAGTACTGGCAAGGAACTGGCAAGTATGCAAGTACAAATTGTGTAGTTGGTATTAAGAAACAACCAATGAAAGAACTGGCCCCAGGCCAAAGCAAGTTCTGACTAGATCAGCATTAGCCCTAGCCCCTGACTGTGACAGAGGTTAAGGTTGACAGACAAAATAAATTCATGATACAGTGCAGGACAGGTACCATTAAATTAAATACAAAGTTAATTAAATTGTGAAATAATTAAATATGTTTTTAAATATATATCTGTCCTCACAGTCATACAGAAAATGCTCAGACTCAGAGCAGACATTAATATGTATGCAGTCTGGAACAAAATCAATTTTGGAAAGAAGGAAAGAAGGAAGAAAAGAAGGAAAGAAAGAAGGAAAGAAGGAAAGAAAGAAAGAGAAATACATTTACAGACTAAGAAAATATGCAGAAGAAAATATGGAGAATTGTGAGCTTGGTGCTACAGTTGCACCAGTGTGCATGTGTACTCACCTTTTTCTCTGATCACATCTATTAGGATGTCAATCACTATAAAGGTTCCTGTCCGCCCAATCCCTGCACTGAGAAACAAGAGTTTGAATAAACATATCTCCTTCATTATCAATGATAAAGTGTTCTGTGTGTGGAACTTGTGGTACCTGCAATGTACCGTTATTGGCCCAGCATCCAATATGCTCTCCTGTTTCAGGTTGACCTCCTCTAAGAAGTCTAGTACACCGCCTGGGTCAGTGGGGACTCCATGATCTGGCCAGGCCCTAAAGTGGTACTGCCAAACTGTACGTTCTGTGTTGCCCTGAAAAACAAAAACAAAAAAAACACAAAGAGTGCATAATCAAAGGGGTTCGTGGGATTTGAACAGATTTTAAATTGACAGTCATCTTTAGTAATTTTTGGCATTTATTGCAGTGAACTTCAATGATGGATAACTACAATTTTTTTTCAAAGAATCTTCATGTTAGATTTGCACAGTATATTTCCATACAAACAAACAACTTACCTGTCCAACTTTGGAAAGTTTCAGTTCTCTTAAGATGTAGTCATGTGCAGACGTCTCTCTGACATTGCGAACACGCATAGCCCCATACTCCTTCAGCGCTGACACGTCTGGCCAGTATTTCACACATTTACTCTGTTGAAACACAATCACATAGTTACACATTACATATTCATCAGTAGTAGTAGTACCTACAGTTAAACATATTTAGACACGATGTGTTTGTGTAAAAACAAAGTGTCATAGCATTAACAATTTGTATTACATTACACAACTTTATCATTTCTAAACCCCAATTCTTTCATCCATGTACTCCCATTGTTTCCTTCACAAAAGTTACCTTCTCATACCTTCCTGTATTGGAACAAAGTATATATAGAGATTTTCGAATTATACGTGAGGCTAGTCCAAGCTGTCTTAAACATGAAAAGATATACACAGAAAATTTGGATATTTGAGTCAAAATATTCTTGAGGAAAGCGGACAGAATGCCTGTCACATTTTCATTTTGCCGTTGTAGACTGATTACTTAATACTTAACAATAGGTTAATTACGAACTAAAGGAATCAAGTGTTTTGATGTCCCAGTGGATTTCTGCACTAATGCTATAATATATTAATTGAAATTTTACAACAAATATATATGCAATGAAATTTCACATACTAGAAGCTAATATTGCCTAAGATAGCTAGTTATCAGGAAGTCAACTATTTTTGTTAGTTTTGTTTTTTACTTTTTCCATACTATATCTTTTACTTTGAACTTTTGTATAACATTTTGAAGTTTTGTAGTTTTTCTTTTTGTATTTGTACATTTTTCTTATTGTGCTTCTAATTGTATTATACTCAACCTTTTGCATGGCATCCTATTCTGTTGTTCCCTTTGGTGCATCTTTATTTTATTTTGTTTACTGTGCTCTATATTCTAATTTAATATTTAATTTATTGAATCATTTTACTGTCAAGATATTTTCTCATGGGTTATGTATGATGTTTTGGCTGCTGTAAAAGGATTTTCCAACCTTTGGGATGACATCTATCTTGTTTTATCTTAAACACGTCAGGAGCGTTGATAGTGTCTCACAGAAGTTCTTTACCTTTGGTTTTTTTGGGTTGGTTGGTTTGTTTTTTAAAAGACACTGGGAACTTTTAAGAATATTTTTTAAACATGCAGGGTTAAAGCTGTGATCAATGCATTTCAGCTTGAACCATGATAAACCTGTCATTCAGTTTTGGTGCTTAAACTTCACCAAACAGCTAACAAGAGTGAGACAGGAGATAAACCTAAATATCATGTTGAACTTTACAATAGTTACTTCAAATAACGTTTAAAGGTGGTTTCAAACTGTTAACAAATTATTAAACATTACTAATTAACTTATTTTTATTTAATAAAATACTAACTCAAGCTTAATGACCTAAGAGTTTAGAATTTGTTACAAATGGCATTTATCCCTAGCAATCAACCATATTGTCTGCTTAGATGAATTATTTTAAGAATTTGAGCAGCACACAAAAACTACACATCTTGAAAATAGTATCTTAACCTTTAAGGTAGAATTGCAGTTCCGTGCTCAGTCGCTTTGCTTACCTTCCCTCTTTCTACCTCTTTGGTGGTCATGACGATGACTCGAGAGTCCTCCTGAAAAACCATCCTCCAGAAGTCACTGATGGTGTTATGTAGACAGCCCTGAGTGGCAATGTAGCTCTTCTTCACCTTGGTGCCTTGATTACACTTTGAGTCCAAATCCGGCTGCGTAAACACACATAAGCATGACACAGTCAGCAACTGAGAAATACAGCAAACAAGAACACAAACTGACTGACCACACAGGCTGATGAATAGCGGAGTGAGTGAAATTTAACATACAAAGCCATCTACATACTATCACATACATACGCAGTGTGTGCAATGTGTGTCCCAAAGATGACATGAGTTTACCATGACAGTGGATACTACCATGATGATATTGGCGTTGATATAGTCAGAGCCTGGCTCATCTGGGTCCCCGTCTTTCAGCACCACGCGTGTGTGGTCGACTAGAAATGGAAATAAACTCAGTAGTTAGTTGCCTCAAAAATCCCTTCAGGAGGTCCCCGAGCAGTTAAACTGGAGGGTTTTTATAGACAAAAATGAGTGACTTTCTTACAAGGCAGAATGTTCTTGTATCGGTTCTTGTTTTTGTTCTCTGGTCTCTGGCCCTCTTTGCGACTGTAGAGCAACTTGCACTCTTGTTGCTGTAAGGTCTGAATAGGAAAAACAGAGGAGAGTCACATCTTAAAATGCCATTTCCAACCAAGACTTCTAAAATATTTAATCACACTCTGTCCAGAGATTAATTCAAAACTGATTAACCCTTTTAAGCCACTGAAAACATACTAAAGTTGACTTTGCTTGAAATTACCACAAACCTGAGAATGTACAATTCCACATCAACGTATTTAACAAAGACTTAAGTACAGTTTATCTGCAAAATCATCCTGGTTTGTGGAAGACATTTTACAAATGCAGCCACCTAAATTATTATCAAGATACACTCACTGAGCACTTTATTAAGTGCATTGCTCGTTCTGGGTTGGACTTTTTTGATTTTAGAATTGTCTCAATGCTTTTCTGACACCAACTCGACAATGTACTGGAAACATTTGTCAGAGATTTTTGGTATATTGCTGCTGTAACTCATCTGAGGTGTAATGGGTTATACTCTTCTGCATACCTTGGTTGTTACAAGTAGTTATTGGAGTAATATTTGCCTAAACTCAAAGCAAGCCAATTTCATCTAACCTCTGACATCAACAAACCATTTTCATCCAGAGAACCACTGCTTTCTGGATATTTTTTATTTTTTGGACCATTCTCTAAAACCTCTAGAGATGGTTGTGTGGGGAAAATAACCCAGTAAATGAGCAGTTTCTGAAATACTCTGACATCAACAATCACGCCACATTATGTTAGGTGTCAAGTTATTTGCTAGCCTTAGCAGGCAAGTTGAAGTTAGCCGACACTAGGCATTTTTGTTGAATGAAGCCTTGCGAACGCAGGATTTGGCCTTCAGGAGAAAATTATTGTCAACATTAACAGGAAATTCAATACATAGCAAGACTCAAACCCTTAACCTATCGTTCTTCTGGTTAATGTTAGTGAATACAACTATTGCTGATGCAGACAGATGACAAGAAATCGTATATAAACAAATACTGTCTTGAGTAGAAAAGGTCAGCTAATTCCAAAGTCTGCCATTTTCAAATTACTTTATTAGCTTACATTACTGGATGTTGCCAGTACAGGCATGAGGTTGCAACTAACTGCAGTTTGCTTGCTAACATTATTCCTCCTGAAATCATGTACGGTAGGTAGAAAAGCTAATTGGCTAGCTTGCCAAATTATTTCACTGGCTACTGTGATCCATGACACTAATTTACAGTTAATGTCCAACACTATTAATTTTAGTCAGCTGTCAATTTTATAACTAGGGTTCCTTATCACAATTATTTTGTTAAATATTAAGATCACAATTACTTATGATTATTCATTGATTATAGTGACAAAAAAATGTCATGTAAAAAGAACCCAGTTTTCACTAACTTCACCTAATTTATGGTTATAAATTTATCTTTGCAGACAAATAATGAAGTCTTTCACTTCATTCACTGTAACTCCATGTCTAAGTATGAGGTTTCACAATGGCATAAAAGTGCTACAGAAGCTATGTCCATATTTTAAACTGTCTGCACATACAATAGATATGCATGAAAGCATGAGCAACAGGAGGCAGTTCACTTCACATCCATGTGTTTTTTTTCTTGTGTAATAAAGTTATGAATATTTACTTTCATTTTTAAAAATGTCGATAATACAAAAGTACATGAATAATAAAAATGAACACAAATGCAGGACCACTCACCTCAAATTCTTCCCAGAATCCCTGTTTGACCTTGTCTGTTGCCTCCGCTAGTTTGCTAAGCTCCCTAACTCGACTCTCAATCTCTGCTGCGTTAATACGGGTAGTGTTCAGAGGCTGCAAAGGCCAACAGTCAGAAGAGAAACAAATCAGGGAATGTTTCCAATGTTTCTCTTCCTTTGCAACTGAACAGATTCTGAGGCAGGTTATATAGGCACGAATGCTTGGGAACACATAGCTACAGGAGATGGGTCAAACCTGTTTAAGCTGAAGCACAGTGCCCAGAGTTTCAACCATAGGGTTCTTCTTGTAGTGCTCTACCAAGTCTGTGAGAGAGTCAAACTTCTCCCCTCCACCCACATCATACTTCAGGTCATGCTGAGCAAAAAGACACAGGTACATCAGCAATATAATTAAAAACAGACTGGCCTCATGTTATCAGAATCAAGATACAGATGTCTTTTGTATACAACCAATTCATATCTATGTATACAGTCTTCAAGACCTAGGTGAAATTTTACAAGGTATGTTAATTGACTGAATATCTTGTCTTAAAATATGACAAAAGCTATTGTTGCTTTCAGTAATGTGCAAAAACTCTATTTTATAGAAAATGAGTTACTGCAACACAACTTCTAGCTTATCCACCTTGGGTAACAGCAGCTATACCACTGGGTATTATTAAAAAGGATTTTTCTAAGACAGCATTCTGCTTCTGAACTTGAAATTTTCATTAATCCATGTCATGATTTTGAAGAGGCAACTAAGTAATACTCTGTAATGCCGCAACAGCAGTCTGGCCTGTTAACCAGCCAAAAGTTAAGAATTATTAAGGGCCAGGGCTAGCTGGTTAGCAAGGCTTTAAAAAAAAATAAATGGTCAGCTAATAAATCTGTTACCCTTGGAAAGATGAAAAAGGTTAAACTAAATTTCTAAATGTACTTGGGTGGCTGCTGGTATACCTGCATGCTACATGGTGCACAGAATTCAGACACACTAAGAGGCAGAGTTTAGGTGTGGAAAACAGATGGAGTGTGTACAAAATCTGGATCTTACCTGGCAGCGGATCATGACATGAGTGACTTTAGGTTTACTGTCACTGCTGTCTGTTTTGTCATCTCCAGTACGGACCGATAGAACAAAATCTCCCGGATGGCTCTGGCTCTCCCTCACCAGGAAACTGCCATTCTTGCCTTTCTCAGTGAGCAACTTCTCAGCCTCCCTGCCCGACAGGTGTCCGTGGAACCATCTGCAATGTGAAAATATGAAGCTAGTAGAATATATCACGTAACAGAAATGTGCTTGCATATTACGTAAACTGCAAGATATGCCTTAGTTCACTTGAAGTAAGCACAACTTATCACAGATAAAAGACATAACATTAAAATCTGAAGCGCGTTGATCCACACAGGTGTGCACACGGGTGTTCACTGTTCGTAGACATAAACTACACCTTTCTTAGCTGCTACTTCAAAGCACATTGTGCGCTGTCTGTCCTGCGTGCTACACAACAACTTTCAATATTTAGTATTTACTGCTGTTCACACTCAGCTAGATTAACGTGATGGTGTTGTGTTTAGTATGTTGCTTTGTTTTTGTTTGGTTTTTTTTGTCTTCTTCTTCTTTTTCTCTCAACAGGTGATCCAGGAGATTTTTTTTTTTTTCTTCTTCTTTCTCTTTGTCTTTGTAAGTGCCCTTTCTCACTGTCCCTTTTCCCTTCTGTTTTTCTTTTCCTTCCTCTCTTTCTTTCTCCCTTTCCTATCCCCCCGTCATGTCTGTCCCATCTGTAACAACTGAAAATAAAATAAATAATAACAACAAAGTTTGATCAAATGGACCAATACGGCAATGCCATGATGATCCATTTGGCAAAATAAATCCATTTGGTATCCTTGTTGGTCTTCAGACAACAATTCTGACGGCTTAAGAACCAAATGGGACAGGCAAGAAAAAAAGAAAAGAAAAAAAAAAATCTGAAGCTTATAGTTCTTACTTACTGTGTAAGTGTGAATTGAATTGGCAACTATAGTGTTATCAAATAGTTTAAAAAACAACACCTGTGTCCAAAATGGTCCTATGTAAATTTAATATACAAAGTGTTCAGAAATTATCGACAAATAATTTGGAGTTTTTTTGTTTTGTTTTTTAGAACTTGTCTGCCACAAAAAAAATATTACATGAACATTAACACTTACCTCTCTGAGGTGGGATCTGCACAGTTGAGTGGATACTTGAGCTCAATAACGTCACCATTTTTCTCTTTCAGCTGTCCATGATGTTCCATGTAATACTGCACCAGCTCTGCAAGTGTGGCAAACTTCTCCCCGCCATAAAGGTCGTAGTAATCTCCTGTGTTCTGGATCTTAATATGGGTGACTGCTCCATTTCGCCTGCAGAACAGCACAAACATTTATGTTACTATCACATGTAAGATCATCAACATCATCAGGTTACAAATGTAGGAACATCTGGCCTATGATCCATTTTTTCCTCATATTTTGAGCTCAGATACAAGCTAAACAGCCAAAATATTATGAAGTCATAAAATTTGCAGAATTTTTCAGCGTATTTTTCTCTAATTATTTTAGTTCTACCACTGTGTTCTGTCCATTTTTGTACACATAAAACTGGTCTGTTTTTCACTCTTCACTGCCCTCTTCTGTCTTCAATTATATGACTGAATATTTTATTTTAAAAAATAGTTTTAATAATCAGTTTTGGGGTAAAGGTTAGGGAGGGTTAAAAAATAAAATAAAAATTATCACCATCAGCTCCAGTTATGCGAAAAGAAAATAATACTAATAATAGAGCAACTTGGACATTTGGCATGCAGACTGGAACAACCAGGGATCTAACCACCAACCTTCCAATTCTCCTAAGCTGCATCCACAGGAGCCCTTGTTAAATTGAGAACTGAAACAGAGACTCTCTCCACTTAAAAACAGGCTTAAAAATGTCCATCCATCCATTCGCTTCCGCTTATCCTTTCCAGGGTCGCGGGGGGCGCTGGAGCCTAACCCAGCTGTCATAGGGCGAGAGGCGGGGTACACCCTGGACAGGTCGCCAGTCTGTCGCAGGGCTTAAAAATGTCCTTTTTGATAAAGCTTATAGTTACAGCTTGATCAAGTGACCCAGAGTTATGCCACAACAAGCTGCTGGGGGACTTCCATGACGCACTCAGCACCTTACTCATCACTGACCACGACTGCATTCAAATCATTACTAATTATTAAACTCTTAATCTTTCTCCCATAGTGTGTCTTTTGTCTTGTCTCCCTCTGCACTCTTCTCTTCCCCCCTCACTCACACCTGATCGTGGCAGGTGGATGTTTTCACCATACAATATAAAAAGCCTTGAGGTAAGTGTTCTTGTGAACTGGCACTAGATAAATGAAATTGAATTCATTTAATTTAATTTTACTTGAATTAAATTTTAAAAAATAACTTATAAACAGAAGACGATTACATTGCAAAACAGGATATAAACTGTCTTAGCTCTTGAATCACAGAAGTTACATTAAGCTGCAACTTGATAACAAACAGGATGAACCTACAAATGACAGTGTCGTGAGTGTCAGCTTTAAGAGGAGATGGCATCATGAAAGTACAGAAAGCTATAGGCAATCACTCTGACCATGATTAATCCCCAAGATTAAGATGTTCACAATATTTCTCACTTGTGAAAATTAGTTCTCTTGATCTGACAAAACAAGATTTTATGACATTTTCCAGATGAAGTAATTCATTGGATCTCAATCAATCAGGACATTAGGTGATAATGAAAATATTTGGTACTCTGTGCCTCCAGCTTTCGTCTTTCAAACAGAACACAAAATTTTATACTGTCACCAACTTTAGGAAACTGTTACAGGCACAACATTACATTAACTGAACTGAAACAACCCTTAGGTTTGTTTCTGTTCCAGCCCTTCTGATGCAGAGTGAGAAATGATACAAAATTAGCAAAGTGATAATCAGTTTAACACTGTGTAACATGCACCACTAACACCACTGGGTATCATTTCTATTTGCATATGTTTTTTGGTGATACAAACCAGACTAACTGTTGAGTCATTATAGGTGACTGCCATCAACACAGAAAATAGAAAAAAGGAGAACTTGTGGCAGATATGCAGCTCAATTGCTGTCAGCGACTTACAGTTTAAAAAAAAAAAAAAAAAAAAAAAAAAAAAAAAAAAAGACACGCTGGTTTAAACTAACGTCCTTGTGGAAATGTCAGTTTCCACACAAGAAGCATGATTTGTTTTGTTTCCATAGGAAGTAAATATGGTGCAAGATGAGAGACCGTACAGATGAAATATGTGGCTGTTCCAAAAATAACACTGGCTACATCAGCCAAACTGACTTAATGATACTTTATCTTGAAATAGAATTTATGACTTGACAGGCCTCAAGATAAAACTACAAAGTTGTTTGGTTTTTTTGCATCAGCAAACACTGGTCTTGCCTTCTTCAGATAATACTGCATTTCTCACTATCGTCCAAAATTGTAAAGGAAAGACAACAATTTAATAGTCCAATTATGCTGCAAGGGACAGAACATAAAGAACTAATACAGACATATTGTGTCATGTTATTACTTAAACAATTCCCTCTTCACACACCGAGCAGACCAAGCAAAGCTATTACTCTTTTCCAGTCATGTTTGTGTCCACCTGATAAATATAAGTCTAATATTTACTCTCAGGCTTGCTCTGCACCAGCTCCTAAGTGAACCATCTGGCCATTAAGCTGCTAGATGTAGATGTGCTAGTTTCCAACTTTGCCTGCTTGTTAGTTTAGTGCTGGGTAGCTAATGTGCTGCAGGGGTTTATCTGTGCTTGTTCGCTCAAAACACCTGCCTGCTGTTCCTGGAAACGAATCTGATGAGAGCAGAGAGTGGAAAACAAAGACAATGATACTAAACAGACTAAAACATCCTGCAGAACTGAGGGATTATTCTCTGTAGATTTATCAAAACCTAATTCAAGTTCCACAGTCTTTTGACTCACTGTTACTGCCAAAATACTGATTAGTCCAACTTAATGAGGTGTGGTTCTACTTGAAAGCAAAGTAGGTAGGATCATTTTAATATTCACTTACACTGCTGTGGTGAAACTACACTGTCCTGAAGATGGACTACAAAAAGTGTGTCTTAAATGTTGCTTTATGCAGATCATAAAATAGGAGAATCCAGTAAAAAATATCACTCTTGCAAAATTTGGAGTTTACATATATTATCTCATTTTTTAAAGTGAAATTAAACGATTTGTTGCTCATTCAATCCATTTATATTTTCTCTTCCAGCTGAAGGGATAATGCTGTATAACTCCTGTCTGTTTAAAGGCCTTCAGCATCTGTGACCAAGCCCAAAAAAAAAAAAAAAAAAAAAAATGGAAAAACCTAAAGGCTGGCAATACTGAAAAGTCCAACCATTCAAAATTTACTTTGATCACCTTAACAGAAACTCAGTCTTTGTCAAGTTGATTTGTAAAAAATTTTTATAAAGTGCAAAAGCAGATTTTATTAAAACAGCGGAACAATCACAGTTCATCCATTGCTTCCTGTATTGTAATGGTTTTTAAAACTCTTATGCACACCACAGGGATAGCCAAAATATCAAAGCAAACCTCTGTAAAGTTGACTCTGACAGTCAACTTTGTATGTTCCTTGTTTCCTTACTTGTTTCATGAGCAAGAATGTTTTGTTTTATTTTTATTTTAATCTAACTTGTAAAAGGGTAATGCAAAACAATTCTTCTGCTGTAAAGTCAAAGAAAGGCATCCAGATCATTGAAAGAAAAGAAAAAAAACATTGGATCAGGAGACAGATTATTCAATGTCCAAATGTTTGCTCCAGTAACACTGTTTAGTTTTCACAATCCCCACAGTACACTAGGGATGCACCTCTGGAGTATGGTGCTTTGTACAAACGTGTGTAATTTCACTTACCGTACTGAGAGCGTGAAGTCTCCTGGATTGCTTTTACTGGGTCTGGCTAAAAAGCTCCCGTCCACTCCACGAGTCAGCAGAAGGTTTTCAGCCTCCACACCTGTGATGTTGGGGTGAAACCACCTGAAAGAGGACAAGTAAAATAACAATTTAGACTTACTGTTAAGTACATGCATTTAATTTTTACTCATTATATAGTGCATTGTGTGAACTTTTTGCCAAAAATCCATACATTGCACAACAACAACATGACATAATAAACTCAGAGTTGATGGTCAGTTATAGTACTAAGAGGTGCCCAAAATTATGAATTAACTGCTTAAAACTTGATTATTTGCAATTTTCAATCCACTATTCAGAGAAAGTATTATCAAAGTTCTTCTAAAAGTTTGTAGTTACATCTCCAGTCACTTATCTGGGCATTTTGAAGTAATACTCAAGTTTAATTTGAATGGTCACCTGGACATGAAAGCTGAATCTGATTAAAACAGCTTAAATGTGTCAATGACTTACACAATAATGAGGATTTCAAAAGGCCACTGGGGAAGTTATTCCTATCACCATCCTTGCTGTTAAAAATGTCTTGCCTAGATTTTAATAAACGATTCCTTTGAGAGTCTTGTCTCTCTCTTATAATGTTTCTGGTATTATTGCACAGGGTGCTTGCTGACATCAAGACTGATTTGGAGCCAAAGGTATAAAAGAGCCACACTGTCTTTGTCTTTTTTCACTTCCTCTCTATCCAACTCTGTATATTCCAGTAAAGACATTCGGAGGCTGACTGCGCTCTTTCTACAAGTTGCCACCCGGCACTCCCCCGAAAAGACTGCCTGCCTGTTTCACTCATGCGTCCATTGTGGTCATCTCCTGCCTCTGCCTCCCCGTGAATATGATCTTCATCTTTTCCCTCTCGTCTGTACAAGAAGTCTGTGGTCTGTGCACCATCTATGTGAAATATCTTTATTCCACTCGCTAACGATGACTTTTTAACGCGTTACATTTATAACCTAAGGAATTTAATTTACTTAAAATGTTGAAACTGCTATGACTTCTGCCTACTCTGCACATATCTACAACGTGAAAGCACTTCATTTCCGTTTTTCTGATGCACTCCTGCTGTTTTCCCGTTTTCTCGTTAAAATGACTCGTTAATTTTTGTATCAATATGGGGTGTCTTATGTTCAGTTATTTGTAAATACAGCTGGTTTGACTTGGACAGCAGCTCAAAGCATAACAAATCAATCCAGTAAGATGCATCTGTTAACAGCAGCTGTAGCAGGGTTAGTTAACTTTAACTGTACCTATTAGTAACTACAGTTTGTGGACAGCTTAGCTTTGTATGTTCTGTACCAATGTTACAGCGCTGTTTACTTAACAATTTAAGACTGCTTTAAGTTGCCGGTGTAACGCTAAATGAAGCAGCCCTACACCACCTATTTCTGTTTATTTCCAGAAACGTCGGAACTCTCATTGACCGTCTACCGACATACCAAGATCCAAACAGCTGAGTTCACTTAAAGTTAGCAGACTCAGCTAGCATTATCAGCAGACATTGTTTTCCAGACAGCCCCCGCTTACCTCCGAGATGTCATTTTTTTCGTTCCTCACTTCCTCGCTGGCAGTTAGCAGTAGCTTTAATTAGCTGGCTAACGTTTCCCACCGTTAAAGCTTCAGTTACAGTATAAAGTGCTTCATTGGTTCACATCCGGTCAAAACGGGCACCTAAATCTAGTTAAGCATCGACACAAATTTTTTTGATAGCGCCCGTTACAAAAAAATGTCTCTAGGCCTCGGCCCCGGAGACTTCACAGCAAGTCGATTATTGGACGTCACCAAACCTGCGACAAAACAGAGGGTGTAATGGATTTTTTCACCCTCGGCGGCCGTTTCTCGTGGTCGCTTTAACCCGCTTAAATAAAAGCTACAGATCTCGGTCCGTCCGGTAAACGGCGTCAGATAAATTAAAGAGCCAGATCACTTTCACTCAGCGCATGCTCGTTAAAAGGTTTTTTTACGATACAGCGGCGAAAGCGGCAAACGACGAAGAACGTCTGCGAAGGCTTCTCGAACAGTTCGTTGACTGTCTGTGCTCACGGCAAAGCGAAACTTAATCGCAGCTCTAAGCCCTAACGGGAGATAAATTACATTTCATATGTTATTTGTGACGTAATTAGATGCGCAACCATTTTTAAAATGATATTATGAAACTTTCGTAATGTTTTGTTGTGGCGACTCGGGTTATTAGAAACGCGTAAAAATAAATACAGATAAAATTAGTATACATTAACAAATTTTTTCTGTTTGAACATTTTACATGCAATCTTTGAGTTATCCAATATTTGTCATTTGCTTTGTAAGCAAAAACATATAAAATATTTCACATAAAACAGAGACTACCTTAGGAGAAAGTCAAGTGGTGATGTAAGTAACTTTATCACTGAAGCATTGTACTCTTTTCCCCAAAATAGTACATCCATAAGACTGGTGAACATGCATCTTCCTTTTAAATCATTTTATTTATATTTGATCCAACAAATATAAATATTTGGAGAAACCTATTAAAACCTTGGCCAACATTCAAGTCATGATGGATGAGATTTCAACCTGGCAAACAGGGTGCTGGTGTAAACTGCTAATATTGGCCAAAGACAAAGGAAAAGAAGAGGAGGAGGGTGTGTTAGGAGGCAATGAGAGAGTAGGAAAGACAGAAGTCTGGGGGTTAAAGTTGGCAGTATAAATATATTGTGGTAGATATATTGTTTATGCAGGAGACCAGATGGAAGGGAAGCAAGGCCAGGAGTATTGGAGGGGGATTCAAGCTGCTCTACCATGGTGTAGATAGAAACAGGAGTGGAGTAGGGGTAAGGAAGAGTATGTGAACAGTGTTGTGGAGGTGAAAAGTGTCAGGCAGGAACATGAGTCCGAAGCTGGAAATCGAATGGTCGATGTTGAATGTTGTCAGTGCGCATGCCACACAGGCTGGATGTCAATTAGAAGAGAAAGACAAATTCTGGAGTAAGTTGAGTAAGTCAGATGAAGCAATAATGTCCCCAGGGGGGACATTATTGTGATTGGTGCAAAATTCTATGGACATGTAGACAAAGGGAACAGAGGTATTAAGTAGGTAAGGTGTTAGAGAAATGCAGAGGGACAGATAATAGTACATTCTGCAAAAAGGATGGAAATGTCTGTACTAAACATGTACTTTAAGAAGAGGGAAGAACACAGGGTGACATATAAGAGATGAGGAAGGTGCACACAGAGGGACCACATCTTATGCAAAATGTGCAATCTGAAAGATATAGGAAACTGGAAGGTGGTGTCAGAGGAGAATGTCATTAAGCAGCATCAGATGGTTGTCTGTAGGATGCCTTTGTACATTAAGAAGAGGAAGCAAGTGAAGGCAGAGGCAAGGAGTAAGTGAAAGAAGTTGAAGAAAGAAGAATGTTGCACAGAGTTCAGGAAGAAGTTGAGGCATGCTCTGGGTGGAAAGAAAGAGTTACCCGATGACTGGGAAAGTACAGCTTTAGTGCTGACACTGGTGTTTGGTGGATCCTCTGGACACAACCGGGTAAAGTAGACCTGGTGGTGAAATGATGAAGTACATGAAACTATAGGAAATGAAATGAAACAGGTTAGTAAAGAAGGAGTGACATATTTAGGAGATGAAGAAAATAGATAGGAGTACGGGACGGCTAGGAATACAACAATGAGAGAGGTGGCAAATGAAAAGGATTGTAGTGTGTTGTAAGTAAGAAACTAAGGAAGGAGAAAAGGACTTTTGCTGATTGGCTAGACAGAGAAATTGAAATGGAAAGTATATGCTGCAGGTTAGAGTGGTTAAGCATAGAGATGAAAATGTGCTAACAATAGAAGAGAGTGTGTTAAGATGACGGAAGGAGCACTTTGAGCTGCTGATAATTCCAGAAAATGAAGGAGACAGGAAAACAGATGGAGAAAAGTTAGTGAATCACAAAGAGTGGAGGATTAATAAGGAGGAAGTGAGGGCAGCTATGAAGAGGATGAAGAGTGCAAACCGAGTTTATCCAGATGACATACCTGTGAAGGCATGGAGATGTCTAGGAGAGCCGTGTTCCAGGTTGTGTTAAACAGTCTTTTGGTTCAAACTGTTTAATACAATGTTGTAAAGTGACAGGAAACCTGAGGAATGGAGAAGAATCAAAATACTTTATTAAGCTGAGGGGAAATTATTTGGTCACTGTTGCTCCAAGACAGTAAGAACAGTAACTTACTAAACTGAATTAAATAATACAAAATATTACAAAGTTACAAATCTAACAAAAAAGTATTCAAGTCTGTCATTCATGCCACACTACAAAAAAGTCTTACAGTGATGCACTGTGTCTTCAAGTAGTATTATCTTCAAGTAGAGTTTTGAACTGCTATGCAACATTAATAAATTATTATTATCATTATTATTGTCGTTACTGCAAAATGCTATCAACTGATATGAAATGTTTTCATAATCGTGTACTATTACTTAGATGACTTAGTGCTGTTGTTTTGGATATTTTCTTATTATATTCTTATTATATATTTGTATAAATATATGTATTTAACTCATTAAATTAGTGCATTTTCACTTATGTTCGTTTGATTTGATTTTTTTTATAAATCAGAAAAAAGTATTTACATTCAGAGTAAAAACACAAATTATAGTAAACTAAAGAACACGACTCTTTAATTATTCGTGTTGCACATAAAGAGCCTTTACGGGGTTGACTTTGGCAAGCAGATATAACTTACATGGACTTAAGGGACTTCTTCCAATAACAAATGAGAAAACGAAGAGTTGTCTTTCACTTCCTTTTCAGTGTGTGTCATGTATTCTCGGAGGTTTGGCCCTCGCAGGTACCCGTGCAGTAAGCCCGTACGTGGCAGTCTGAGAGCAGCACAGAGTAGCCGAGCTTGTTGTGGCTCGTCTCCTGCAACAGTCCACTCACACAAACTGGATATACATTAGCATAGAAAATTTTTATACCGTCAGCTTTACTTTTACGCTCTCCATACAACCACGGAAACATGTTTACCTTGTCGGAGCTAGTTGTCTTGCTGGCCGTCCTGTCTGCCACTGCTTCTGGCTACTTCGTTAGCATAGACGCCCATGCCGAGGAGTGCTTCTACGAGCGGGTCAACTCCGGTACCAAGATGGGCCTCATGTTTGAAGTGGCCGAAGGAGGCTTCCTGGACATCGACGTCGAGGTGAGATTTTTCATTCGGATAGCAAAAGAGTCACCTAACGCGAGGCAGAATGTACTTGTAAATCATAAAATGCAATGCAACACAAGGCCTGTGCTAATGTTAGCTATTAGCCGGTACCGTCAGGTAAAACTAGTTGGATGCAAAGCAGGTGTAAAGGATTTAACATACAGTTGAATGGAAAACGTTTACATCTTACAGAGTTGCTTTTTTTAGTTTCCCGCTAAGAGCTGCTCCATAATGATTAAATTACCCATTATGATATAGGAAGTGCAGCATTAGCATTGTTTCTAAGTTGCTAATTATGTAGCTAATACAATTATTGATTATTGAATAGTTAATGCGCTGTAGACGTTGTAGAATTCGTTTATTTTCGCTAGTTTTAAGCAGAAAATCTAGCTATTTCTGCAGACAGTCTGACTTAGTTTCTGCCATATGTTTCCTAAAGCACATCATGCCCGTCATGTTGTTCTCCACTCAAGCAGCAATGTCAGTTATTTAGATATTCTTCTATCTCCAGATAACAGGACCTGACGGTAAGCAAATTTACAAAGGGGACAGAGAGTCCAGTGGGAAATACTCTGTGGCAGCGCACATGGATGGAACCTACAAGTTCTGCTTCAGCAACAAGATGTCAACCATGACACCCAAGATTGTCATGTTCACCATTGATATCGGAGAGGCTCCCAAAGGCCAAGATATGGAGACGGAAGGTACACAGTGGGGATTTATGTAGTTTAACCGCAACTCTTTTTATTCCCGTTGCTTGTAAAATTATTATTCTTTTATTCATTTCTCATTTTTTGACTTTATTATGTGGATTCACTGTTTCCCTCTTCGTAGGTGGTGACAGCTGGGATGGTAGGGCACAGCAGGCTTTGACTAAACTACTGTTGTGAAATAAATTTTTGAGCTTGTGATGCACTGCAGTCTTCTCTAACCAGAGTTGCGTCTGTAGTAAAAACTAATTAAGCATACATATGTCAGACGCGGTGATGTTTGCGAATGATTTGACTTGTTGCACATGTTGAGAACATGTATGAAGTATAAATGCAGATACATGCATCACAGGTGTGAAAAGGATATGCACATCTTGCATGTTTTTTTTTTTGTTGTTTGTTTGGGGGGGGGGGGGGTTCTTTTTCAAATGGGGGTAGCAGGGTTCTTTACCACTGTGTTGTGACTCATCACTGACAAGTCACTTTTCTCTTGTTTCAGCCCACCAAAACAAGCTGGAGGAGATGATCAACGAGCTGGCAGTTGCCATGACAGCCGTGAAGCACGAGCAGGAGTACATGGAGGTCCGTGAGAGGATACACAGAGCAAGTAAGAGCCTTTACATTAAGTCCAATAACCATTGTAATCATAAGTGTAGATAAATCTTTATAATTGTTCTCCTCTTCTTCTCCATCCAGTTAATGACAACACAAACAGCAGAGTGGTCCTGTGGTCATTCTTTGAAGCTCTGGTTCTGGTGGCAATGACACTCGGACAGATTTACTACCTGAAGCGATTTTTCGAAGTGCGGCGAGTGGTGTAGTGCTATTCAAATGATACTCCTCTGTGTCCTCCACTGTACTTTTTTGTTTTGTTTTGTTTTGTTTTTCCCCTCCAACACCAAGACAGTTATTTACACTGTGGAAATGAGAGTGGCAGTTTTGAGTAAAGCCTACATGTGATTGGATCTCAGAGGTTTTGTTCTCTTGTTACCTGTTTGGTTTCTTCTTTATAAATGTAATTTATGTTTGGAACGAATGGCCAAAAGATTGTGGGATAAATTTCAGTTTATTAGTTTTTCTTTTTAACAGATCTGTTTAATTACAGTTAGTACAGTTGTTTCCTGTGCAAATGACTGTAAGGCTCAGTGTCTGCAGTCAAATGAAAGACTTAAAATTGCACATGAATGGACAGGTATGTGTGGAGTCAGAGTGGAATGTTGCCTATATTAAGTTTGAAATGGGAACCTTTTTGAAATGATAAAAATGGCACATCTGAAAACATCAGTGCAGTAGTTTAGTGTCTGAGATAGGAAAAGTTTGATTTCAGGTGTCAAAGCCAAGTCAGACTGGCAGATACTGCCAATGTGTTAATTCTCAAAAACCACAAATTGCACTCCCGATGAACTTGTCTAGCTATCTGAAAAAATTTACATTACAGCTGGTCTTTAAGGGAAACTATACAGCTTCTAACACTGTCTATTGATTCATAGCGATTTGTGGCACAGGTGGGTGGTCATCTTTTCCAGGGGAAATTGTGTGGCTCACTCCCCACATAGTTCAGAAATAGAATTCAACGGCGAAGTCTTTTGTTTGCCATAAACTAACATTTATGATTGTCAAACTCTTGGATTTTAAAAACTTTGGCCTGGCTGTAAGATCATAAAAAGCAGAGGCAGGGTTGAATTTTAACTAAACTATTTGGGGTGCCTCTCAAAGTATAGAAGAATACTGAAATCCATGTTACATGTTGATTTGGGTGGGCTGGGTAGGTAGGGGGTTTAAACATTTGAATGCTGTGTTCTTTAGTTGCTTCTATAGTTATTTTTTGTTAGGGTTGGGGATTTTAAATTATACGATTGTATAAAATTCGAACTGTTAATTTTTTCCCCCCTCTTGAGCATTACTTGTGACAGCTGTTTGGATGAGGTCTTTCTTCCAAGTATATACGTCCAAGGCAGTAGATGTTTCCATTTAGCCACACCATAAATGGTGCATGCACCAGATATGCTCCAGATTTGTATTTCAAATAATTTATGGTGAGCGCAGGCAGGAAAGTTGCTCTGTACACAGTCTCTCCTTTTTGTGAGTGCAACAAAATCAGCTAAATGGATCTTTACAAATGTAGGACTGTGGTCTGTAAAAAAAAAAAAAAATGCCCCAGGTTTCATAATAAAGCCAATATTCTGTACAATTATTTTGATGTCTTTATAAATGGGTGTGACGTTTCATTATGATTAGAGAGAAGACACTTGTCAACAGGTGTAATTTCACCATTAAATTAAAATATTCCTTGGAACACAGCTGCTCCTATAGTTTTTCAAGATTTTAAGAGGTTTATTATCCCAGAACATAAGGACCAGTGAGGCAACACTGTATCAACTTAATTAAAATGAGTAATACAAATTAGGCAATCCAATCTAAATTTAGAGGAAAAAACACATATAAATAATTCACATTAATATCCAATGGGTTTTACATGAGAATTATACTTAGGCGTAAGCTCTACGTCATAACTTGCACCATAACCAGAGCCTCATTTTAACAGTATGTTGTAGCCTTCTACATAACCTGATATGCACTTCCTCAGAAATGTAACCACACGTCGGGTGGACACATACCACAAGGACTTGGAATGGCATGGAAGGTTGCAGTGTAGGCATTAAAGGAATTTCCTGTTAGGATGTAAATTTCCTGCAAAAGTCAAAAATCAAGCTTTAGAGTGCAAGAGAGGGCTGGTATGAATATAAATATAAACTTTAGGAATTACAGCATATAACAAATTGTCATGTGTAATGTATTATTGTATGAGTCCCTGGTGTGTGGATATATGATTGGTGCTATGATGCTGCACATCCTCCTTCCTGCTTCATTAATGAGCAGGGTGAGAAGATTCCTGCATCTGCTAACATTGATGTCTTTAGTGAATAGAAGGCTACTGCCGATGACCTTCTGTGTGGTACTTGGTCAGTGCATTGCCTTTCTGTCTGCACCTGAGCCATGATGAAAAAGCTACAATACAGAGGTCAGTCTGCTCAAGTCTCCTAGGTAAGTAAAGATAGTTTTCCAGATGACGACGTTTTTTATTTGAATCCCCATTTACTTGAAACCGGCGATAACCTCAACAGCAGCTCCTCCAAAGTAGAGGGGCAGGAACTCAGTCCTGTTTATTTTGTCCATGACAATCCACTCAAAGCACTTCATAACTATAGGAGTTATTAGATGATGGTCATTCAGGCATGAATGCTGCTGAGGTTTTTGGAACAGGAGTGATGGTAGCAGATTTAAATCATGTTATCTTAGCTTGAAAGAATAAGATGTCAGTCAGTGGCTCTGAGAGCACCTCTGCGGCCAGAAAACGGGAGAATCTCTGGCAGAAGAAACTAAAGCAATTGTGTCCAAAGAGGAAGCCAGAAAAGCTGTGTTTAGAGAAAAAAGTACTTTAACAAAAGTACCAATAATATAATATGAAATGTGAAAACACCTAACTGCTGCCGAGCTCCTGCTGCAGATGTTTAAGATTAAACTCAATTTAAATACTTTATACTTTGTTCAATCTCCACTAATGGATCATATTCAGATGTCTGTGGTAGCTGTCCTGTGAGGAACACTACAGCTTTCCCATCAGAAACACTACATATTGATTTTTTAAAAATATATTAAAAAGCAGATAAATTAAAAAGATTGAGGATTGTGTGACATAGTTAACTGTATGCATCTACAGGAGTATAAAAATGAATGAAAAATGTATGTAATGTAAAAATGTACATTTGGTAAACCAGGTGATTTTTCAGAGATGTTAAAAGTGCTGGTGGAGTATGCATCTTGCCTATGTTATTAAACCAGACATGGCAGGAATTACACCCTCTGTTTTTCAAGCTTTCATTACTAATGTACTAAATGAGTTATTAAAAGTAATTTACATCACACATGTTGGCTGAGTTGGTTTCCAAGAGAAGCTCACCTGTTGCAGTGTTGCAAAACGTTTGTGTAGCATAACAGAATCCTGCTTGAGATAAAAGGAGAGAGATCGCTTTCACTTTGGTACGTTTTTATTGATATCTGTTTTTAGATTTTGTTAGCTCTCGCTTGCCCTGGCGAAACACCAGTGTTGCAGGGTGCCCAGAGTCTGTGGCAAAACAATCCTAAATCATAATAACAATTACATCGTTCAGGAGAACGACCAGCAACTGCAGGAAGGTTTTATTTATCTTGTGTGAGCCGTCATTTGTGAGCCGCTCACAAATGACGGCTCACTTGACCGCGGTGTCACACGGAACCACGCAGTTTGGAGCGCTTCTGTTCCCACCCGGCGTGTAAACAGCAGCGGACCCGGAAACAGGAGCATCGTGGAGTGCGACTGTGGCAGACCCACTGTGAACCGCTTTAGTTTCAAGCTTTGCTGAATGTTTGGTTTCCAGCATGGATAATACAACAGACGGGACGTGGGACAGATTACCCGTTAAACTCAACGAGAAGATTTTGCAAACGCTCGATGAACTGAAATTCACACACATGACACCTGTACAGGTCAGTGAACACTTTCAGCCCGTGGCTCACACCTCTCCTCAGTAAACACTGAATCTGATCTGTTGGAATTTTCCCTTCTAGTCTGCCTGTATCCCGCTGTTCATGAGTAACAAGGATGTGGCTGCCGAGGCGGTAAGTGCGCCATTTAACCATTAAAAATAAAGATCGCTGAATTTTATTATTGCAGATGTTTCAGAGTTATGGTAAACATCCTCCCACACACCCACCCACACATCCAGCCAGCCAGCCAGCCATTCAGTGTCACGGGTGTCTGGATCCTCTCCCAGCTGTCCCAGGGCTGCAGACAGGGTACACACTGGACAGGTCGCCAGTGTGTTCCAGGGCTGACAAACGTGGTGACCATCCATGTGCACAGTATACATTATACCGATTAACCACCACTGCAAGTACTGACATTTGAATTTAACTGGACTGGAAAAATTGTCTTGACAGGGTCATTCCATATAAAATCCACCCAATCTGGAAAAGTGGACCCCCAGACATATCCCCTGATTGTTGTATTTTCAATGCATGTTATAATAAATCATGCTAAAAGTGAACTTTTTCAAAAACCTAATTTATCATTAATAATTTTAAATATGGGTTTTTGATTCTGCTTGAAAGTAAATGAAGAAATAAGCTTCCCGAATCTCAGAGCTGATGTAACCACCTCAACCGGACCGACCCCCCCCCGTCTGCCGCAAGGTTTTCTGCTCAGCACACGTGTAGAGAGTGGTTGTCCTGTGAGTTATCGCAGCAGCTCCTTGTAGCTCACTGAGTTTCATTTGATTGCAGGTGACTGGGAGTGGAAAGACGCTGGCTTTTGTCATTCCTATTATAGAACTCCTCCTGAAGCGGGAAGAGAAGCTAAAGAAGATGCAGGTAAGAATGAAAGTGAAGCAAAGATGGCATTTAACCCCAGTTTTAAAAAAAAAATAGGGTGACTAGCAGTGTATGAAGTAATTAAAATTAGCTTTTGTTCTTTTTTTGTGATATTGTTATAGAGTTTAATACCTCCTTGATCCTGAACAGCTGAACTCTGAGTTATGATAGTTCTTGATATTTTACAGATAATCTGTGAAATATACAAAACCTCAACAATATGATTTGGACACTTTGTTAAGCCCCAAATAATGTCTTTTGCAGGTTGGTGCCCTTGTGATCACTCCCACAAGAGAACTGGCCGTACAGATCAGTGAAGTGATGGAGCAGTTTATTGAGAAGTTTCCACAGTTCAAGTAAGTAGAAGATACAGTGTGAAAGGGGCATTGTATGTAATACAAATCCCTTAGTTAATAAGATGAAAAATTCTTAAAACCTATTTGAATGAAGTGTAATGGTAAAAAAGTGTGAAACTGAACATGTCTGGTTGCACTCCATATGTCAGAAAGAGCAAATGGTGGATGGAAATTAGTGATGTGGTTGCATGGTGAAAAAGTCTGCCTTTAAGAGTGTGGTTAGAAAAGTCAGAAGTTAGTGAGGGTGGCCTCTGCCTTTACAGCTATCCTTGGATAAAACTGGAAACTATTCTAATGGTCGTTAATTCATTATTGATATATTACTGAGGTGTCAGAGGTTGTCAAATATCATCATCATAATCTTAAGAACGAAAGTGTTTTAGATTAATGTCGAAATATCCCAGTATATAATAGTGGCTTTAATAAATACCTGCCATTATATCTTAATTGCCCCTTGGGGATAAATAAAGTCTTTCTGATTCTGATTCTGATTCTATAGCAGACAGGAAAAGACCATGGCGATGTGCCCATTTACATATGTGACACAGTTACTGTGGTACTGTCACAGTTACTGAAAGCAATATAAAACTGATGAAGGTGTGCAGACAGGATATATGATGTGTAATAGTCGAATGAGGTAAAGTTGCCACTCTGCTCCTTAAACAAATAGCAGTGCATCACTGATCATGTTATTATTTTGAGCCTGTGTCACCTACAAAATACAAGTAAAACCCCTTGAAAAGCATAATTATTATTTTAACTGAACTGTGACTGAAATAGTAACCGGTTGTATAAACCTCTACTTCATTAATGATCGGAGAAGTCTTTCATGTTTTCCGACTTGTTGTTTTTCAGGCAGATTTTACTTATCGGTGGCAGTAACCCAGCAGAGGATGTGGAGAAGTTCAAGGATAAAGGGTATGTGATGATCTGAGGGCCTTTCCACCAACACACAACTGGCACAGTTTTTCAGCTGGACTGAAATATATCCATTATAAGCACAATGATCCACAACCTTGTTCTGTTAAGAAGTAAAAATTGGGCTGTGTTAATGAAATTAGTTTTTCTGAATGGTTCTTCATATCAATGGACCCAGGAGTATTATATCAAAACCTCCTGTGCTATCCATCACAGAATCACGTTAAAAACATCCAGACCTCTTGAATTTGTGCATCTGTGTCTCAGAGCAAACATTGTGATTGCGACACCGGGACGCCTCGAAGATATGTTCAGGAGAAAGTCTGATGGTCTGGACTTGGCCAGCTCAGTTAAGAGCCTGGATGTGCTGGTTCTAGATGAGGCCGACAGACTGCTTGACATGGGATTTGAGGCTAGGTATGGAAAAACTCTTTAACATTTATTGTTTTCAATGCCAGAAGAAATTATGCTGAGGCCTATAGCACCTCTTCAGAAAGCAACACAAATGCATTTGGGCTATGGGGATTGACTCAGTTTTGAAAAAAGGTCTAGTGACTGTTAGAGGAACTGCAGTTTTTTTGTGCTTCACTGCTGGTAAAGTCCAATGTTAAAGCACAGAGCATGCCAATAAGAACTATCCAAATACTTTGTGTGTTTGAATTTTGTAGTGCGTTTTAACTCGTTATAGGTAACAGTCTGTATTTGTGTATCCAGTCTAAACACCATCTTAGGTTACCTGCCTAAGCAGAGACGTACAGGCTTGTTTTCAGCCACTCAGACCCAGGAGCTGGAGAAGCTGGTGAGGGCCGGCCTCCGGAACCCCGTACGGATCACCGTCAAAGAGAAAGGCCTGGCCGCTGCTGCCACCGCCCAGAAAACCCCTTCCAGGCTTTCCAACTACTACACTGTGAGAGAATCAGCAGTGCAGTGCCTTTATTTATTTATTTATTTATTTATTTATTTATTCATTAAAGTAGAAAAGTGTAGCAATGAAACAAAAAATCTCATGCTTATATTTCAGATTTGTAGAGCAGAGGACAAGTTCAACAACCTGGTGGCTTTCCTGAGGCAGCACAAGCATGAGAAGCTTCTGGTCTTCTTTAGGTAAGTTAAAGTGGTGCACAAAAAAACTTGGTAGCTTTCAACTTTGCTTGTGTGTTGTGCGAACCACTAGACTGCAAACTCATTGTCATGACAACAGCTTCTTTTATTGGAAAATGTTTTTCTCCGTGACATGTCCGATTAGGTCTGTTATGACATAATTCGTTGTCATCTCGTCGTCAGTACCTGTGCTTGTGTGGAGTATTATGGTCGAGTTCTAGAGATGTTGGTCAAGAAGGTCACCATCCACTGCATCCACGGCAAGATGAAACACAAACGCAACAGTATCTTTGCTGACTTTCGGAAACTAAAAAGGTAAAATTCAGTTTGTCTGTACAGGTACAGTATTATAGCTGTTTTGGGAGGGGGTTTGTACATCATTTTTTTGCTTGTGTGTCATGCAGTGGGATCTTGGTGTGCACAGACGTGATGGCCAGAGGCATCGATATCCCTGATGTTAACTGGGTGCTGCAGTATGATCCTCCCAGCAGTGCCAGGTGAGTCAGTACTGACTACATAACTGGATCTTTTGCTCACTGTATGCACCTCTTGTTTTTGCATTTTATTTATTTCATTTATTTATTCATTTGGTCTGACTCAGTGCCTTTGTACATCGATGTGGGCGAACAGCAAGAATTGGTAATTATGGCAATGCACTTGTCTTCCTGCTTCCAATGGAGGAAACCTATGTTAACTTCCTGTCCATCAATCAGAAGGTGAGTTCAGCAGAAACTGAAAGTGATCAGTAACTTTTCACACCGGCTCTCTGCTCTGGTTGCTCCTAACCAAGAGTCTGTACTATGAAGCAAGTTCAGCATACTTGGGACCTCTTTTAATTGTATGGTTCACTTACTCAGAACATCAGCAGTCAGGTTAGGTGATCACATGATTGCGAGGACTATGTAAGTAAACAACCTCAGTGTCACAGCTCCTTCATTGCATATTTGTAATTTGTTCAGTTGTATGAAGCAATGTGTTTTTTTAAATGGTCTTCCCCCAACATTTAAGAAAATGTAAGCCTCCTTTCACCTGCATTCTCAGTAGTGTTAAATGATCTGTAGGCAAGTAATGTCCCACACCTTTAAAAATCCAACACAAGTACAGGGTTTAAGTGTACTAGGATTATATCTTTATATGAAAGCTTAGAATTATTTAAAAATTGCTTGCAACCAAAAGGGGAAAACAGAAATAAATTTGCTGTTGATAATATTTACATCTAAAAGTACACATTTTTGCATGTTTTGGTTTCTGACAGCTGGTCCGTCACATTGTTGTCCCCCCAAAAACACTTCCATTATGTTTTGTGATTTATTTTTTCTGCTTCCATTGTGTGTTATTCAACTTCTATTGTGTTTTCTGTGTTTTTGAGGAGTGTGTTTGACATCTCAGGGCCACTGTGGAACATAGATATGACTTTGAGATGTTCTGACTTTTAATATACAAGTTGTCATTTTTTGTTATATTTTCATTTTTCAAATTTAACTGTAGTCACTCTTATTTTTTCATTTCAGGTAATAAGTTCCATCAAATTGCAAAGGAAATTCTTGGAAATATTTTTTCCATTCACAGCTAAATTCTTCGGAAAACTATAAGGTGCACAATATGGAACCTGCAATATACAAATCTCATCTTGTTCATCTACTCTCCAGTGTCCACTCCAGAAGATGTCCCCAATAAAAGACGTGGTGGATGTACTGCCAAAAGTGAAGGCCATGGCTCTGGCGGACCGGGCCATGTTCGAAAGAGGGAAGAAAGCATTTGTCTCGTACGTCCAGGCCTACGCCAAACATGAATGTAGCCTCATCTTCAGGACCAAAGGTTAAAACAATAAATCAATCAATCAGCAAGCACACATGTAGAGCATCCTAAATATTATTCAAATACATATTTGTTGTACCCACAAACAGACAAATGTAAATTTGTGTCACATTTCCAATGTATAGATCTGGATTTTGGCTGCTTGGCTCGTGGCTTTGCACTTCTTCGCCTGCCCAGGATGCCTGAACTGAAGGACAAAACGTTTCCTGATTTCATTGAGACGACAGTGGACACAGACACCATCCGTTACAAAGACAAGAACAGGGAGAAACAGAGACAGAAAGCACTGGCCGAGCTTAAAGACAAGACTCCCTTTCCTAAAAAGAACTTTGTAAAAAATAAGGCCTGGTCTAAACAGAAGGGCAAGAAGGAACGCAGGCAAAAGATGGCAGCCAAGAGAAAGCATAACGAGGTATTTCCGTTCACTCATCATTAATGGTTAGATGAATTAAAAACATCTGATGACTACACTTTTAACTCTTGTGTTTCTGCAGGATTCAGATGTGGATGATGAAGACCTGAAAGAGCTTTTAGATGACACTCGTCTCCTCAAGAAACTAAAGAAAGGCCAAATCAGTGAGGAGGACTTTGAGCAACAGATAACAAGTGGAGCAAAGTCGAAACACAAAACAGAAGAACCGTAACAGTTTGGAAGAAGACAATGGACAATATAACAGCTGTTCAGATGTATCCACCAGAGTTGAATTAAATCTCTGACACATTTCGTTTTTGTTTGTAGTTTTTATTGGAGAATTGTGAAGCAGTTATAAATAAAGTTTGATGAGTTCATCGCTGACTGCAGATGGGGTAAGGACTCCCAGGTCAGTGAAGAGGAGGGTGATGAGGGAGGGAGGTGTGTAATCAATAATTGGATGTTCTTCTGACAGGTTCTTTGCGGTCTTCAGGGTGTCTGCTTTGTACTGTTGAGCCCCAAAAAAGATATGTAAGGAAAACTTCTGAATATAAAATAAGGGGGGGGGGGGAGAAAAAGAAAATCTGTACGGTCATACCTTAAATTTTTCTGGCACGTCCTGTTGGTTGAGCGGGTACAGACGTACGAATTTGAAACTCTCTGCCACGACGTAGAAGGGTTTGTTGTGTGCTTTGGAGCACAAAGCCATCTGATAAGTGCCGATCTGCAAGAGCAAAACACCAAAGTCTATTATTGTATCACAAGCAGTGTCACATTTATCACTTTTAGGGTGAACAGAGTGCAACCCGAGTCACAATTTTAAAATGTCCCATAAAGTTACAGTTTTAAACAGACTGTATATCAGGGGTCTCAAACTCGTATATTGAGGTGAACAAATAAAATAGAATTTGGCCCTTGAAGTTACTTTTTTTGTTAGGATTTATTTGTTGTTGAGTGCAATGTTTAAAAAGCAAAAAATTATTTAATATGGAGGCAATATGAGCAGGAAGAACATGTTGAGAGAATGGCTTTGTTAGTTCAGTGGGAGAGTTATTTGTAAAGAAAACAATTTTCACTAGCAGTCAAAAACTAATGTGTACAATTATGTCTGTATTTTTATTTTGTTAAATACGAACAAAATTATAGCAGTGCTGACACATGTGGTCAGAAAGAGTCAATTTGGTAGTTCAGTGAAAGGCTTCAGTTAAGAGTGAGAACATTTTTTTTGTCTTGTTATACAATATTTGACAAAAAAAACAAAAAAACAAAACCAAAACACAACTCTACATTTTCAGAAATATTTGTGGGTGTTTTCTTGCTTGTTTGGGTTTTTTTTGTAGTACTAAAACTCTAAAGTGGCCCTCAAATGAGATGACAGTCCCAGCAGTGGCCCACAGCTCTTTTAAGATTAAGACCCCTGCTGTATATTAAAGATGTAGCTGCCATGATATCGCTGAGGCATCATTGGTTAGCGAAGTCCTGTTATGAAACCCCAAACTAAACATTTTCATTGTCTCCATGTTGGTGTCTTAAAACAAACAATCTATGAAAAGTGAGCAGTCACACAGTAAAGCATGCCCTGATTTTTCAGGACATTGATGGAGACCATAATTTATAAAATGATCAGAATACAACACAGAGAACCCTGTGCTGTAACTTGACATGCATCATGTTACAAATGTAACTACAGATCACCTTCAACATACTTGTTTTATCATAAAGCGTCATTTATGGCTAGCCTAGACTAAAAAATGCTTTGACGTATGGTTTGGAGTTGATGGCACTAACAAAAAAAATAATTAAACAAAAACAGGTGGCCAAGAGAGGCCCAAAGAAGAAGCAATAGCCAGCATTTTGACACTGATTTGAATTAGATTCAATTGAAGAGCATCTGAGTTTTTACTGGAACACACCTTATTGATGATCCCACCACTCTCCACAACTCCCTCAGCACCAACGATGACTAGATCCACTTTTTCCAAGACGTATCTGTAAAGAATGACAAAAAATACAAAACTAATGCAAATGACATTGACAAGAGACATGACATTAAAATCAGATATTATTAACATCTGTATCCACCCCACAGCTGCATCCAGCACGACCGTTACTGGAACATTGAGTTTCCTCAGGGCTTCTGCCATGTGTTGCCTGAATAAAAAAAAGAACATAAATAAGCCTGTGTCGTTTCAGAGTAAGACTAGAATACAGTATATAGACTGCTCCCTCACCCAGCTGCGTCAGGCTGCGATTCAGTCACATAGACAGAGAATCGTTTCTTCTCAGCTGCAGCTTTTTCCAGCACCCTGAGGACAACTCTGGAGTAGGAGTGAGTCAGGATTTTCTGAGAGAGACAAGGAGAGGCCAGGGAGAAGGAAAAAAAAAATGCATCACTGAACCTTTTCCCTGTAAAGAGCAAGAATTAGGTTGTGTTCCGTACTTACAGCGCCATCTTTAATAAAGGTGTGACAGAGCTTGGCGACCTTGGTCCTTGACATGGAGATCTTCTCTAAAAATAGTTCTCCTCTCTCCTCCATCACCTTCTTACAGCGAGACAGGTCCTGAAAAGAATAAATGTTAGCATCTGCCTTGGATTAAGATAATAGGTCTGATCATGCAAACATACAGTGCAGCCTCTTTAAATCTAGCCAATCTCCATAGCAGTTCCAGCAAAACTGCTATTTCTAAGTTCCTCCTAATGTGCTTTCTTCTAAAATCTTGCACTTTTGCATCTACAATGTGTGCTAGAACTTCTTTGATTTAAATTTCTTTTTGGGAAGGAGAATGATGTTCCAAAATTGACAATGTGACATTTGGACAATGTGTGTAACATTTGGAAGCCATTTCTTTGAATTCGGAATATAGAGTCAGAGAAGATCTCAAAGCAACTTACACAGGCCATCCCTAGTCAGCAAAAAACAAGCACATCACAAAGATCGCAAGAAAGTTGCAAACTGCTGAAAGTTTGGTCAAATGAAACTAAGAACAACCTGCAGTAGAAAGGAGAGAACAAAGCACAGAAGCTTTGGAATGTCTTATAATCTGAGACAAATAACAGCCTCAATAAAACATGGTGGAAGCAGCAAATGGGAGGGGTGTGCTTGGCTTCCAGTGTTCCAAGGTCACTAATTTTTATAAGTGATGTGAAAAACAGACAGAGCTGAATGCATACTGAGGTGTGCAGAGCTATCATTTCTGCTTACAGCAAAAAAAACCAGTCATATCCAGCAAAGTCCCACAATGATCCAAAATACACTCTAAAAGTAGCGCTGGAGTTTTTGATGGTCAGGAAATGGAATATCCTGAAGCTGTTGGGTCAATCACGTTGTCTTAACCTGATCAAACTGTGTTTCACTCACTGAAGACAAAACAAAATACAGAACCATAAACAAACAGTAACTAAAGACAGATGCAGTAATGGCCTGGCAAACGTCATGAAGGACGAAATACATTCTTTGGTGATGTCTGTAAGTTCCAGGCTTCAACCAGCCATCAGCTGCAGAAGAGTACGAAAAATAATCACAACTATTTTCCAATTGTGACACCTCCACCTAACAGTTTTTTCTTTACTTTGATGATATTTGTTCTCCTATATGAACCATAACTTTGCTGTAGAACTGCAGTGTCTCTTTTAATAAAGTTCTTTCGAGAACAGTAGCACTTGCACAGCATCCATAAGGTCTGACTCGATAACATACAACAGATCTGGTAGCACTCTGATGATTTCACTCAAGTTATTCACGCTTAATTTTGTTCAATGTTTAAATCTCCAACGCCAAACTGTCTTCACTTACCTGGTGCTCCAGAGATGTGAGGCTTATGAAGCGCAAGAAGAGCTCCCCTCCCGAGGAAACGGCCACAGAGGAGTCCACTCCTGTCAGGCAGTCTGTGGCTGACATAAGGCTCTCCCTCAGCCCCAGGATTGTTTCGCCTGAAGGGGAAGAGACAGCTTTGTAGTTCCTAGTAGTTCCTTACAGTGCTCTTTCAAATCTGTGAAATCTTTATTTTATTTATGGTAGAAAAAAATAATAATTCTTTTAAAAACTGGATCTCCAAAAGTTGAATCTGTTCATCTGGACGTAGCGTTTTGTGGGAGAAACGTTTCGTCACTCATCCAAGTGACTTCTTCAGTCTCAGCTGACTGCAGGTTTCCCCAAATCTTATAAACAGTACATTTGCTGTTTATAAGATTTAAAACTGGACTTGACATCTGGGCTTCAGTAGCTTCAGTAACTTTTTAAAGCACTGTTTCAGATATTTGAAACACTCTAGATGCTGTTTTCAGATCTTGGCCCACATGATTATCCCAGAGAAACTACAAAAAACACTATTTACAAATTGAGAAAACACAAAAAGGCTAAATTTCAGGTCTTCTTCTCCACATCCAAGCGAGAATAAGAAAAGCCGAGACGTGTCTGTATTAACACCAAGGGCATAACACTAACCTTTATCTCTCTTGAGGAATTCAAGCAAAGTGCGGATGGCAGCAACAGCAGAGGCCATGTCCGGGTCTTTCCTCATCTGATCCCTGAAATACTCCACCAGCTCTGTCCCAAGGCACAGAGATATGCAGTTAATATTTCTAACACAAAAAAGCAGAAAATTATTTTTAAAATCAAGCAATTTACCTTCGTTGTTCATCCTGAACGCAACAACAGCGCCTAAAAGCAAACCACAGAAGATTTCTACAGGTTTCAGTCAGTGCACTCTTTCTGACACATGCCAGAGCGGCTGACTCCGCTCACTATCTCCTTCTTTCAAACGAAAATATTCACAGCGCTCGAAATATTGTTTTAAGTCAGCCCCACTCTGAATGTAAGCAAAAACCTACTGAACACTGTCTAAAAGTTGCTCTTGTCACTATTTCCAACTTACACACCATTAGCTCATCCTGCAAAAGGCAGGTTGACGTGTCGCAGAGTAATGACGTAGGACAAAAACGTCTCCCAGACGCCGTGCCGTTCACGTGAAGTTGGAAATGTGATTTTTTTTAGGGTGTTGGGTGGGATGGATTCTTTCATTCGTTTATTTGTTTCTTTGTTTTCTGTTTTTGTTTGTTTGTTTTTATAAACCACAACAAATGGCAAAGTGACCGTAGTGGCAAGATTCAAAATGATGCAAATAGCTCATATTGTAACCTCAAAAGGAAAGAAAATAACAGCAAAGATTGTAAAATAGTAACATAGTAATGCAGAATCTCCACAAAGTGAATGAAATGACCATAAATCAACAACAGAGAGATAGAAATGTCTATTAAAACATATAAATCCTAAAGAGATTCACTTACCTATAACGAGAGACAACCGGACCATACGAGAGTCAGAGACAAAACAACTGGTGAGAAACCATTTGAACTTTGTATTGGTATCAGATCCATCCATGTTCATGAACAGTAAAGCACAGACATCTAATAAGTTGCTTATTCCATTCTGTAATGTAACTGAAAGGAAATATAAGTGTTTCTTATTCTAGTGTCCTCTGGGCATAGTGGGCATGAAGAGGTACAAGAGCATAAAACAAAGTTTATTATGAAATATGTCTTCATACCAGCAGTTATAATATAATAACATTTACACATTAATTAACATTTACAATAATTATGTACCTTAATAGAACTACACTGCAATATTACGGGTCATTTATGAAATTAAGTATACTGCTTACACAGGGTGAAGTGTCAACACATACTTTCGATATTGTTCTATAATTCAACTTCCAGTTAATCTTGATACGTTTCACAGCCTCAAATATAGCTAAATAGCTCCCAAACCTTTAACCTGTACCACAGTATATGAACTAAAAATGTAAACACCGATACACATAACAAAATACATATTTTAAAATGTTAATGAATTAAATTAAACTTGATAATTAATGTCAGTAATGATTTTTAGTGGGCTCACTTGGCTTTAATGGCTTATAAGCACATGAAGGCAAAGCCAAAGATTAAATGGTAAAAGTTGAAGAAGGAAGAATGTTATACAGAGTTTGGGGAGGAGTTGAAGTATGTGAAGGAAGAGACTATTAAAGAAAAAGTGGAATAGTCAGGGAAATGAAGAACACAGACAGGAGTACTGGGAGGCTAGGTGTATGGCAAAAAGAGAGGTGTCAAAGCCAAAGGCTGAAAGCTCATTGTGTGTCATGTGTGAGGCTGGACACTAACAGCCTCACAATGAGCTAAGGATAAGGGAACTTGTGAGGATAAGGGAACTTGTGAGAGAGACTGAGCTGGAAAGGATGTGCAGCAGTGATTTGTCACATAGAAGGAAAGATGTGCTAACAAGTGATGAGAGTATGGTGAGAAGATAAATAAGATTAGTTTGAGGAGCTGATGAAAGAAGAAAATAATAGAGAAGGTGAAGGATGGGGGAATGATATCAGGAAGTCCAGAGGATTAGTAAGGAGGACATGAGGACAGCTATGGAGAGAATGAAGAGTGAAAAGGCAGTTTGTTCAGATCTAATGCAAAAAATCAGAAGTTTTAAACATCTTCACAATGGGCAGTGCACAAGAGAGGTGACAAAAAGAGTGGCGACATAATTGAAGATTCACCCTTGTTGGGTGTGATTAGGAGGGGCAGGATCAGAAATGAGAACATCGGAGGGACAGCTCAGGAGTTTGGAGACAAAGTTCAAGAGGAAAGCCTGGGATGGTTTGGAAGTGTGTAAATGAGGCATAATGGATATATTGGACAAAGAATGTTAAATATGGAGCCACCAGGCAGGAGTATTAGGGAAAGATCACACAGAGGTTTTTTTCAATGTAGTGAAAGAAGACATGCTGAGGCCTGGTGTGAGTGGAGAGGATGCCAGGGATAGGATGTGATAGAGGTAGGCAATACACTTTAATGACTTCTAAAATGAAAATAGAAGAATACTTGTTTTTGCTGTTAGTATTATTATTATTATAAAACTTAACAAACTGAAAAAAAAAGTTTGACAGTAAGTCTTTGTCCATTTCTTCAGGCCAAGCCCTTCTGCAGTTTTGAATTACAACTGCAGAGGGCCACATGGTTCTTTTCTAACAACCACCAACTTTGTCATTAATTATAGTTTTTCTTCAGTTGCTTTGGCACAATTCTCACACCAGAAACACCATTCTCACTTCTTAATGCAGTTCTAAAATCAGTAACACGTTTCCCCTGCCACACTAGCGTTTTTATCACCACACGTTTTTATCTCAGTGTTTTTATACACACTGCTATTGTTTCTACACATACTAGACTACATACACTTCTAGAGATATTTGTTATGGTGTTGATGCACTTCTCACAATGACATTTTAAAATTCATGAAAACAGTTTATATGTTTCTTAGTCAGAACCTTAGATCTGTCCCTTTCCTGAATACTGTCCAGCACTGCATTAGTGTTTTCAATCAAGTTACTTCAAACTGTTTTCAAATATGTTAAAATGAGCAAATCCAGTCACACACTCTTGGTGTTAGCAGTGAAAATGTATTTTGGGTGGAAGCGCATTCTCAGAAGTTTAGTTGAAAGAGATAGAAATACATACAGTCCTGTGTGAAGGCACTGCTAATTACATGCATGCATACTATACATATACGCCCAACGGCCACTTTGTAAGATGCAACATATAAAATCTCAGCTTGGACTGCCTTTTGCCTTGAGAACTGCTTTAATTTTGTGTGTTATAGACTCAACAAAGTGCTGGAAACATTCATCAGCAATTTGAGTTTCCTGTTCTTAGCTGACAGGAGTTGCACCTGGTGTGGTCTTCTGCTGTTGTAGCCCATCTGCATCAAGATCTGATGTGTTGTGCATTCATAGATGCTGTTCTGCATGTCTTGTTTGTAACACAAGTCCTCGAGTGAGTTATTTTTGCCTTCATTTCAAAATATCCAGGCCATTCTCCTCTTGCAATAAGGTATTTTCACCCAGAGAAATGTCGCTCACTGGATAGTTTCTCTTTCTCAGACCACTCTCTGTAAACCCCGGGTATGGTTATGTCAGTAGGTACCAGTAGGTAGTAGGTTCTCAAATACTTTCCAAAGTGTGTAAGGTTTTAATGAAGATAAAAGCCATTTAAATGTTACAAAAAGTGGTGAAAGTGTTTTATTCATTCATCACAGAGTTGAAGTGATTGTCTGACTTTGTGGGTTGTGACAAATGTGAACAACGTTTTGATTGTTTTAGTGTCTTTTGCACAGTTGAGCTTTGAACTGCATGAAAAGTGGTGAGGACAGTGGAGGAAGGTATTCACAATGACAACAAACAGCCGAAACTAAGAAGAAAGAGTCAAAATGACCCCAAAGAAATAAAGTGAGGACAAACAGTTTGAAAAACATGCAAAATGAGCACCAAGAGGCACTGAAGTGTCACACAATAAACAAAATAACAAGAAAGAAGCAAAAATTGGAGAAAAATTACCAGAAAAAACTTAAATAAAGATAACTGAAGGGAAACAAAGAAACAAGAAGTGAGGAAAAAAAATTTTAAATGACAATAAAATAACAAAAAGCGAACAAAAACTGAAAGTGAAAACAAAGAAAGACTGAATAAAAAGATTCAAAATTACGACAAAGGAGAGTCAAAAATTGTCAGAGTAAAAAATAAAAAATGTAAAGGCAGAAGGGGACACTGAAAAGTCAAAAAGGGGACATAATATGCACAAAAGACACAATAAAAGCAATACAATACACATTATATACATTATGAGGGCATACAAAACAAGGCCAAGGAGGCACTAAATAAGAAACACTAAATAAGAAACAGAAAAGTGACATCAAAGATATGCAAAACAAGTCCAAATAGACTCCACAGAGGCACAATACAACTATAAAGAGATTTAAAATCTGTGACAGAAAGAGATGAAACCAAGGACAGAACAGGAGACACAAAATGACAATATCAGGCAAGAAGAAAAGAACACAAAGCTCCTGAGACATGCTCAAAATGACTGACGGATGCAAGACAAGGCCAAAATACACATAATGACTAAAGACATGTCAGATGTTTGAAGGAGACGCAAAGTGACAAATAGAGACACGGGACAGAAGCTGCCAGAATGAAAGTGGTGTAATTTTGCTGTTGTTTTTCAGTCTTGTGTTAAGACGTGGGGGACATTTATACTCTTACTTGAGGCCAGTCTATTCAAAGTATCAAAAAACAATAATGAATCAAACAGAGTAAAAATATGAATCATCTTCTTCGTCTTTTCCTCGCACACTCTCTAGTTTTAGCGTTAAGTTTTCTGGCTGGACTGAAGTACAGAACATCAGGCAGCTTGCAGCCTCTTTGTTCTCCTCCTGGCTCAGCAGGGAGACGGCTCTTCTGAGTGCAGCTGCAGCCTTCCGCCCCCCCCTCCTCTCGCTGCTCTATCAACCCGCGCAGGCGCAATTGGCTCCTCTGTGCGCTCTACTGTTTGCATTGTGTCTGAGCTGCCGGCGAGCTTTAAAAATATTATACCCACCGCGGCAATGTCGGGCAGGTCGGTCCGAGCTGAAACCCGGAGCAGGGCGAAAGATGACATCAAGAGGGTTATGGCCGCTATTGAGAAAGTACGAAAATGGTAAGAGGAAAAGTAGAAAAAAGCAGGTTCGTTATCTAACACGAGAAAGGCTTGCTTGTTGGGGGAGGAGAGGGAAGGAGCGAGACAGAGCGAGGGATGAAATTGAAAGAAAAGGACATTTTCTGAAGTGGATTTCACGGCAGATGTACTTGCAGCTCAGGTGCACCGGGGCGCACTAGTGCGATGCACCACCCCGTCCATCGTCGGGCTAGCACGTTTAGACTACATGTAGCCGGCGTATTTTTCCACTGATTTTAACGGCAAGGGTTGAACCCAGAAGCCATATTTCGATGCAGTCACATGAAGCCATTGCTACCCGCTGTTGAGCTCGTAGCACAGGCGGCGGTTTTTAGGATCGAAACGTCTAATAAGTCCGGACTTGGAAACAATTTGACGACGGCGCTCTTGAGTCGGAGCAGTTTAGTCCGTCTGGAGTTTTAAATTAAGCGCTTTGAGTCGCCCTTTAGGTCTGATAGAGACTGAGGCACGGTGGGGGTTGGGAGAGGGAAGTAGGCTACTGTAGTGCATGGCTGAACACGTAGTGACTCAGTCTTAACGTTTAACACAAGAAAAAAGCCTTTTATACACATTTGAAGGCTCCGATACGCCGATGTTTGTTATGATAGTATACACAATTTAGGTGTGAAAGCTTACTCAGGGGCCGAATTTATTTATTTATTTATATACATACATTATATATAATTCCCTGGTCGGCGTAGAGTTTTCGTGGTTTAACAATGTCCCTGATGTAATTAATATTTGTGAAATTAAACTTAAATATGATTTAGGGCAGGAAAACTCATTTTACTTCATACAGACCGGTTTGATTTTATTGTATTTTACATTCCTACATGTTCATTTGTGAAAAACAAAAAAATCCAAATTGTGCCCCTCGCGTGTTTGGTAGCGCTTCACTTTAGCATAATCACTTTGGTATAATTTTACAACTTTTAAATTGACCAGAATTTAAGTTTCAGTACCTAAAATCACAAAAAGATGATAAAAATCAGAAGGTCGAAGTACTGAAGAATCAGAATTGAAGTATTTTTAAGTAATCGGCATTGAGTTATTTTTGAAAGAGTCAATAAAAACATCTTACTGGTTGGTAGTTTAGAGGAAAAGAAGAGACAGTAAGATGTTTACCCCTCTCACTTTATAATTACCCAATATTATTGGGTTACTGGACGGATTACAGAGTATGCTGACCTCTCCTTCGATTGATTAATCGGTAATGGATCCATAGAAAATGATTTAACATACCACATTCCTCCCATATTATCTTATTGCTAATATGAGTTCCCTGTTAAATTCATAATTGAATTGAACTGAAAATCGTTCTCCCCACACAGAAGATATTCAGGCTCGGTAATTTCTGATAGACCTCACTGAACCTTATTGTCCTACCAGAGCACTTCACTTCACTTGGCTGCTGGCTTATTTGTGGTTCCTAGAATTTTAGACAGTAGAATTCAGAGGCTTCAGTTTCCATCAGTCCTCTCTCCTTTTAAGATTTTAAAGTTCAAAACCTTTCTTTTTTCTTTAAAGTTTTTATTTAGGACTGGATCAGGTGACCCTGAACCATCCCTTAGTTATGCTGCAATTGGCTTAGGCTGCTGGGGGTTTCCCGTGATGCATTGAGTGTTTCTTCAACATTCGTCTCTTTTTGTGTTTATACAGCCGGACTGTATTCAGTCATTAGTAAATATTCAACTCTGGTTCTTTCTCCCATAGTATGTCTTTTGTCATGTCTCTCTCTCTCTCTATGCTCTTCACTTTCCTCTCAACCCCAACTGCTCAAGGCGGACTCCTGTCCCTCCCTGAGCCTGGCACTGCTGGAGGTTTCTTCCTATTAAGAGAGTTTTTCCTTCTACTGTAACCAAGTGTTTGTTCATAAGCGATTGTCTGATTGTTGGGCTTTCTAATATTGTAGCATCTTTACTATACAGTACAAAGTGCCTTAAGGTGACTGTTGTTGTGAATTGGTGTTACATCTCTTAGTAGAGATGGCACGATACCACTTTTTTATGTCCGATACCGATATCATAAATTTGGATATCTGCCGATACCGCTATGAATCCGATATAGTGTGTTTTTTAATCAATAAAACTGTTTTTTAATATATTGCTGCATTTTGTATAAGTTCATACTCAGGTTTAAATAAACAACAACACTAAAGCTATTCTGTTATACCTGTATGTAAAAAATACACTGCGCCCAAAATATTTCATAGTTCAGCAATACTGATCAATCTAATAAACTTAAACCTACTCTATCCCTCCTATTCTGGTATTTTAAAGAGTACTTAGCAGAAATATTAAGCAACCTAACTAATAGGGTTGCAAACTCCCAGCAAAAATAAATAGGGAACCACCCCCCACCTTCCACCTCACGATGCTTAATCGACGTAATGAACTTTAATTTGATGCAGTGTGAAAAAAATGCACAGAATTAAATTATTTTTCAAGAATAATTAAATAGATTCAACATCTTTCTTCAACAGAATTGCAGACTGCACAGATGGTACCTTCCCAAAGGAAAAAGTACTATAGCTTACTAGGGTATATTAGACTTAACAGTTACTATATACAGTAATGGACTTCTACACATTTTACATCAGATTAAAGCTTTGGGTGTAAGATTCGGATAATTATTTATTAAAAGCTAGACATTTTAAATGAGAATAAGAAAGAAAAGTATGTCTTTGTTTGCCCCCCTTTCCCTTTTAATGCCCTATCGGCCCCCCTGGCTAAACTTTGCTAGATCCGCCCCTGCACAGTTACCAGCCGTCAGCTGCATAGAAAAGGATCCTGGTGTAGAAAGTAATATTAAATAAATTCTAACAACAGCTTATCAAGCGTAAACGTGCTGCTGTTGTTCAGCCGCTGGTTTCCTCTTTCTGGGGCCAAAAAGTGGGCCAAAAACAAAGAAGAGTGACGGACTCGCGACAGAAAAGCCGATCAGCTGATCATTGATCAGTTTCATGATTGAAGTAGCAGCAGGAGGGGGAGAGAGAAGAGGCATCTGTTGTGTTAAGGTTAACGTGCGAATGCTTTACAAACATTCAGAGATGAACTTACACACTTGCTTTACTTCTCTCTGGGATAACTTCCTCGGAGATGAAATGCTGGTTTGCTAGCGAGGCTACAAATACACACAGCCACTCTATCACCTGATGCATAATGCTCTGACGTGCTACGGTTATGAGCCCAGTTACGCCTTGTCGCAAGTTTTGTGAGGTGCTTTTTTGATATTTAATGGATCGGATTACATTTTTTATTTCTCTCCGATATCCGATCCAGTAATTTACGTCAGTATCGGACCGATACCGATACGTAATATCGGATCGGTCCATCTCTATCTCTTAGTATCCTACTGAGAGTTTTTTCTTTCTTATCTTTTTTTTTTCTCAAAACTACAACTAAAATGTAAAATTTCTCTGCATTAATCAAAACAATAATGAACTAATTTACGGTTTCATTAATTTTCAAAGTCATTTTTAAAAGGCACCAATAATCGTGGTATCAACTTCACAACTCTTATTTATAGTACTTTTTTGTGCCTATTTTTGGTGCCCAATTACTTCATCGCTTGTTTTGTCAGATCAACAATCCCAAAGTATTAATTTCAATAGTATGAAGGGGAGAATACTGGCAAAGTATCTCATCTGAGAGGCTGAAAGTTACAGTGAGTAATGTGAGCAGATAAAAGGCATTAAAAAACAGAGATCGTGATTATTATTTATTTTTACCCTTCTGCATTTTAAAGACCAGAGAAATGAGTAACTGAGAATACGAGTGTTCAGTATATGAGTGACTAAGCAAACCAATCACAAGCTTTAACCTTTGGTGTTCAAAATGTCAGGTAACATAGGATTTCTTATTTTGTAGCTTCAGGTTACTATCAGAAATGTTCAAGACTTTCAAATATTCAATGGAGAAGGATCATTTTTACTTAATTGAAACAGTGGTACTCTACCAACAACAGCTGGTACACTCTGTACTTTAAGAACATAACTACTATACTACTATCCAATACTTTTTTTAAATTGTATTTTACATTCCTACAGCATCATTTATAGAGTGGCTACAGTTATATCTACACTGCTTTCACATTGGCCCCACATTGGCCCAGAGCCCTTGAGTCAGCTTGGTTTTTCTGTGCCTTACAGGGAGAAGAAATGGGTGACTGTTGGAGACACGTCCCTTCGTATCTACAAGTGGGTGCCAGTTACAGAGCCCAAATCAGATGATGTGAGTTCATTATCCTCATCACCACCATCATCATCATCACCAAAAGCTGTATACTAATTTATTCAAGCTCCATGCTGTGTTTGTCCATCTTCCTGTCACTTTATTGCATGTTGGAACCAGTTTTACTAACTAACATTGCGCGTATTCTTCTGCTTCAGAAGAACAAGAACAAGAAGAAGGGCAAAGATGAGAAATATGGCTCAGAGGTGACGACTCCAGAGAACAGCTCTTCTCCAGGGATGATGGACATGCATGGTGGGTGTTGAAAGCTATCATGTACTTTCATTTAATCAAACATTGCCAACATGCCAACCTTAGAGATTGTTTATATTAAATGAAACTCAGAACCAAACTCAGTTTGGTTGATTTCAGTGTATATATTTTTTGCCCTTGTCTTTTTGACTCTGTCAGTGTGTCCACATGACTTAAAAATCTTCAATCTTTAGCAAAACATTTGTTTATGCCATGCTCCAAAAGCCTATCATATTCTGTCATAAACTGTGCCACTACAATCCGAAATATAAAATGTATTTATAGTTGTATGATACAGCTTCACTTTACAGAAAATGGCAAAAAAAAAAAAGGAGAAAAGTAAGTGAAGCTGTAGGACTTCCAGACAAGCTCGGGAAAGTGAGATAATGTATTCCAGGCATTTTTGGAAGGAAGTAGTTCTTCCATTGCCTGAAACACTCCAGTAACTATACTTGCGTGAGTAACAACAGGCAAAACTTTGTCCAGTCTTTGGTCTGAACACGCCACCTATCATCTCAAGGCAAAAAAACAGAAAACAAAAAGAAAACCAGCCAGGCCCTGTGCTTTTTAATCAAAGGTTTCTAAACTGGAGGAAATGGTGGATTTGTTAGCGACTACTTTTGAGTAACAGATTAAGTTGATTTGTTTTTGCAGTGAGCATTCCCTGCAAAACCTACAGTGTGTGTGTGTTCATGCTGATGAAGAAGCATGTCACCCAGTGTGTCTGTGTGGCTCATTGATGCGTTTTTTTTTTTGTTTTTTTTTTTTTTTCAAAGACAGCAGTGGTGCTATGACACAATAATTTGCTATATTTTAACACAGAGATTACACCCTGATAATGATAAGCGGAAGAGAATGGATGGATGGATTTTTTTTTTCCTGTTTTTCCTTTGCATATTTTTTCTTTTATTGCATTATTATGGCGTGAAATTTGACTCTGTAGACCCTTTAAGTAGCCTATAATGCTCTTTGGAGTCATTCATTTGAATTTTTCATTATGAATCAAGTATTTATAAAAAAAATGAGCATGACACTTAATGCTGCAAAACAAAGTCTGTTTGCCTTTAAAGTGACTGTGCAATACTTTCAATCTGTGTCTTTGCTAGATGACAACAGCAACCAGAGCTCCATCGCTGACTCGTCCCCAGTGAAACAGGAAAACAGTTGTAGCACCAGCCCTGCCCCAGAGCCCACCTCCACATCACACCGTGACAATGGTGAAGCCAAGACTGACCAGAGCCCAGACAGCAAGAGGGGTTAGGCACTTGCAAACACACTTCCAAATAAACAGACAGACACACACACTTTAAATGACAGTCTTATCCAAAGCTCCTCTAGCAGGTGGTGGAGTTGCATTGTCAGATGGGTGAGGAGCCCCTTCCTGTTTTTGTTTTTATCCTCAGAACAAATAGCATCACACTGTGAGAAGATTAAAATGACTGCTTCTAAATAGTTACACACTCATATGGGGACCACAGACACAGTGCAGCTGTCGTGCTGTTCCCCCCGGGACTTTAACCATCAACCATCTTTTGCCCCTGCCCTCAATTCATCTTAATGCCAAAACCCCCTCTCACACATTCACATTCTAACTTACATATTATATTATATTTTTGCATATCTCAATATACTCCACAGCAGCAGTCTTGTGGGGATTGAAGCTAGAAATATTGCACCACAAATTTGAACTGAATGCACAATAAGCAAAGATTAAACATGTTGTACTTCTTTTTAAAGAATAGTGTAATACATTCATCATTCAATTATGGACCAGAGAAGTAAAAACATTACAATAAATAAATCCTAGAATGTGGTAAACAGGCCAATGAGTGTGTCAGTGTGTGTCTATAGTCTAGTTTTTTCACACTTTAGTGTAGCAATACCTCTTACAACCATAACATTAATCAAACCAATTGTTTCTGAATTGATCATAAATAGTTTTCAAGAAAAAATGCCAAACACACACTTATTCAGGCTACTTATTGCAAGGCTTTGCTGGTTTTTGTTGTCCTTTATGGTAGTTACTTAGATATTTTAAATTTAAAATTGTCTTTATTAAACAAGTTAAAAGCAGAATCTATTTACTCATGACAATAATTCAGAGCTTTGTTGTGCTTTTAAAGAAAACCCCAGCATTTTTTTTTAAATGCTTCCGGAATTCGTTGAACACCAGTATTTAGGATCGCAAATAATGATCAACTTTAAAAATCAGTAAGTATTGTATCTTGTCAGCAGAAGAACCTTTTTTCTTCCTGATACGATTGAACCAGTCTAAACCACTGTCCTGAAAGCAAAATGCCATCACTTTAACAGAACAAGAACATCTGAAAAGAATGGGTTTAACTCAGAATTATCAAAAGTGAAAACTGTAGATAAATTTGAGGGTGTTTTTTGCAGTTCCCATCCTGTGCAGTTCATCTCTGCGACCACACTGTCATTAAAGTATAAAGTATAAGACAACAGGTATGTGTGCTCTTGTGCTGATCTATCATTGTCTTAACAATCTCCAGGTAAGAGCATCCCTTCATCAGAGACCTCAGAGAGAGCACAAAGTGCCAAGAGAGACAGCTTGTCCTCAGGGGAGAAGGACTCTTCAGACAGCAAAGCCACTCAGGTATGAACACATCTGTCTATAAAATTCGAATCGGTCTTGTATGATCTGCTGTTGTAACCCCTAGAGGGAGCAGCTAAAAGAAGAAGAAAGTACATCCACGTTAGCTTCGCTTCTCAGGCCCAGAAGATATCCTTTATATACAGTATATCATATTACTATTTATTAGTCCAGAAAAATCCTCAATATTTTCTTTTCTTCTTGCCTGTAGGACCTAGAGGATGAAGCCCCGCCCAGCAAGAAAAGCAAACTGGAGTCCTCATCTCAGGACTTTGAGGAGAGTTAAATGTTTGGGGCTGAGTCATTACTCTTCTTCAGCCTCCTGTCTCTTTCCCTTTGTACCTTCCTCCATTAACTCTAGATAATTTAGGGCTAATGGACATACTGGCTCTCCTCTCACTCCTGTTTTTCTTCCCTCACCTTCCCCTCTCTACCTAAACTAAAAGGGATAATGGACGTCTCCCACCCTTCCTCTCTCACTTTCACCCTAATGGCTGCTTCCCCTCCAGTTTGTCACCTTTGCCCCTGACACTCCCCTGTCACAGAGGGAGAATGGATATTACCTCTGTTCACTGGTCCCCCTCCGTGCTTCCTTCCAGTCCTCCACACTTTTCACTAATGCCAAGAGACACGCCGAACCTGGGCTGCAACCCCCTCTGTGAACAGGGGCAGCGCTGTCAGCCAAGCCACCACCAGGCCAGATGACAAACACTGACCTGCTTCTGTGACTAAAAGAGTTAACACTGGGATTAGGATGAGGTCAATCGCAGACACTGCTCTGAGACCGTTTTTTTAAACGTTTCACTGCTAAGGGTTTAGCTCAGGATAACTGAAGAGGCTAACCTGGTCTCAGATCAGCGGCTGCGGGGGGGAACCTCCACCCTAGGACCACGTCACTTCAATCCTCCCGATGCGCCTCCTGTTAGACTAATGTTCTATATTTGTTTAGGAAGTGTTTAGGGTTTTTTTCTCAGGAGGGTCAATGCACTGTTATGGTATGTCACAATCGATCACAGATAGATTTGCTGCTGTAGTGGATGTCTTTTTTCTCTATCCATGAAAAGTTCACCATTGACATACGTTTTTGTTTTTTGTTTTTTCAAAGAGAGTTCGTTTATGGTTCATAGAGGAAGAATATGACAACGGTACTGGTTGAGATACACTCTTGGTTAAGTAGTAAAGACAGGCATAGCTAGCGTAGGTCCTGGAGGTGTGCCTTGAGTTGCTACGATTAAATACACGTTTTAGGTCAAGCAGGTTTTGAATTACAATTTTGGTGCCATGTTTTGTTTTTTGCCTTACAATTATCACTAAATAGTTTTAGCTGATATTTATTTTTTACCTACAACTGTTTTTCATTTAAAGGAAGAGATGAACATTTTGGGAAATATTTGCTTTCTTGCAGAGAGTCAAACAAAAATATGGCATTGTCACAGCCAGGCATTAGTTAGCTTAGCTTGGTATAAAAGCTGGAAAGAAAGGGAAATGGCTGGCCTGGGTTGGTCTAAAATCAGTCAAATAAGAACTAGGAACACCTGTAATGTTGCAGCAACACACAAATCCACCAGGTTAAATTTCCTTGATGGATGTCGCCCAGAGTAGGACGGGAGAGGAAGTGGCAGAGGGAGAAGCTAGCCTAGCAGAAATAGTATTTGATTTTGGTTATTTTACTTTTGTGAATTTTTCTCTAGGGGGTCACAGCTTCTGTCAAAGACAGTCTGGCCCATAACTCCCTGTGAATGACACGACTTAAGTTTTAGACTTGTTTTTTTTTTTTGTTTTTTTTTCGAAAAGCTTTGGAGATGAAACTAGCTTACATGTTAACATGCTATTTATTATTTATTTACAATTATTATTTTTTACTTTTATACTAGAATGACAAGAGACGACATCCCTCATTACTTCTTGGCACATAAGAAAGTGAGTTTTTAGCAGTGCTGTTAGTTGTAACCTGTTTTTACGCTAGGCTAACTGTCTCCTGCCATGTAATAGCGTTATATCGCATTATCATAAAACTCTGCAAGGAAGCAAATTGGCGTGTTATTCCTTTAAACAGTTGGAGACTGGAATTTGAACACTACCCAGAAGTTAATTTAGTTTTGTCTTGTGAAAATGTTACAATTTGTAAACTTCAGTCAGATCACCAGTTGTTGGTCTTTGTCTACTTCAGGTGTTTTTGTTTTTCTTTTAGCACCTTTAAGTAGAAATTGACCAATTTCCAGGACTGGTTTTCCCACCTGCTCCACCATTTAATCACTTCTCCTCCGTGTAAGTCTTCTGTGTATCACTACTTCTCTATGACCTACTAAAGTCTTTTAGCTCAAACATTGGTTCTAATCCTCCTTCAAGGTGCTGTCTGTTGGCTGAATCCATACACAGGTGGCATCAAGCTCTTGGTTTTGTGCAAATTTGTGCAATTTACTTGAACTTTGTTGTGTGGATTCAGGCCTGTGACCTCTAATGTACAACCTCACACATGTAAGATTTACTTTCATTAATTGAGATTTCCTTGTCAATTTGGATTGAAATGAATTGACTCACCACAAATCAATGATTTCATAACATAACAGGGGCTTTATGATGCAGAATTACTTGATCAGATTTCAGCAAATCAGCATTCACATGGATGGAGAGAAAAGAAATTAAAAAAAATGTCTTGGTATAGAGGACGGATTAGCATATACCTCATTCCCAGTCCAGCAGCGCTGGAACTTAAAATGCTATTGTATTGACATTAACAGTTATAAACAGCATTATGTACACTCAGTTTAAGAAAAAAAAAATCTCACTTATGTTGTAGCTTTCACCTGATTGAGCCAATTGCTTATAGTTTGCTCATAACTGTAAAAAAAGAAAAATGGAAAAAAAGAGCTGTGAGATATAAGATCTTGTATGTTTTGGGGTTGTTTTTTTTTTTTCTTTTCTTGGGACCATATTGTTTTTCTTTAGATCTTGTACAGATTTATGGTTTGGTTTGACTTATTTATTCCATCAGTAGTGCTTGGTTTTTATCATGTCCAATGGTTTTGTTTTCTTAATAAAAGTCACAAAATTTTCTGGGTGTTGATGTTCAGTGTTTGGTGAGAAGAAAAAGGGCACGAATAATGAGGACATCTGAAATAGCAGCCTTATCAAAGTATGCGTTTTGCTTTTGAGTGGCTTGTTTCAGCTTGCTTTCTAGCTGATTTTTGCCAGTATGTGAAAGCTACATATTCAGACACTCATACCTTTGTTACAGTGGAACAAAGACATGAAAAAATTAATAGTAGGACTGACTGCCCAAGGCCCCAATAGGGGCCCTTGGAAGCCTCAAATGAACAGTTGTCCATTCACAATTTTTACTTCTACTTAATGTCATCATTAAATTACCTGAATAATTAAAAAAAAAATAGTGGAAGCTTGGAGGCCACTTTGACAAATGACAAAATGCTTTAGTCCACTCAACTCTTACAGTACAATGCTCAACTCTTACAGTACAGCTAATGTATTTTATTAAGTTGACTGCTAATGAAGACTGAGTCATATCTATAATCAAGAAAGCAAAACTGGGTTATCAAACAAGAAAGACAAAACGCAAACTTGGGGGAATTCAGCTGTTAGCAAAACATTTTTGCAACCACAACTACCACCATCTGGTGGTCTTCAGATAGGTAGGTTTAACGCACGTACGCACTGCCTGAATTTCTTTTACCCAAAAGCTACATCCACGTTTTAGAGTGGTTTTAGCTATTCTCTTTCATGTGTGAATTACACTGCCAAGTTTCAAATTTCTCCTTTTTTCATGCACTCTCACAATATCTGAGGTACTGAAGACCTGGTTCGTTTTTATTTCGATTAATGTACCCAAGACAACAGGAAAATGAGTATATCAATTTCACAACAGAGATGTTTTTATGTATATACTTTCCTTATTTTTCTTGTCAGACAACTATTGAAATGTGAAGAAAATGCATCTGGGAAAGAAACGAGCAGTGCCACAGCTGTTCCATATCTTTGTGCATGTCTTAAAATCAGCTATAATGCAGGTTGAAAGGTATCTTGGAGAAATGCAAAAGTGGCTGACTGGTAAGAGGAAACAAAGGACAAGAGAGTAGCTTTTCTTTTCTTAGCATTTCTATTGGACTGTTCAGGAGTATACAGCACATAGAAAACAGTGACATTTTCCACCACATCAACATCTGTAAAACGGTTTGAAACCATTTATAGATGGTGCCTGAAATTGTTACATATAAAACATTACACTAATAATTAGACTCATCACTTATAACAATGTTTTAAAGTCTATACAAATATCTTTCCCCTTGAGTGAAAACCTTATAGAATGTCAGCCTTGTCAACAGGGCAAAAAAAAAAGATGTACACACAAAAGCTATCTTTTTGTTCCATGGCACTGTGTACACATTTAGCAAAAGGAAACTTCTCATTAGTATTTACAAAAACTAGGGTCAGTGGTTAGTCATGTATTATACACTGTTACACTGGAAGATTCAATATGATCCAAAATTGTGCTTTAGTATAAGATACATCAAATAAAAACTGCTATACAGGGTTAATTTAAAGAAATAGTTTGGCAATTTAGGTAATTCACTTAGTCGCTTTCTGCCAGCTTTAAAGGATACAGCTGGTTATGAAAGAATTTAACCAGCTAACATTCTTGTAGTAGCACCGCTAAAGCTCACAAGCAGTTATATGATCATGTTGCTTTAAATAGTACAAAATTATTTTATTTTTTTTAAAAAGGCAATTTGTTTTATTTTCAACAGATTATTTATAATGCTTCCCAATATTTCTTCAATATTCTTCAATATGTGCTAAGCTAAGGGAAGGGATAGCTCAGTAGGTAGAGTGGTGGCCCCATGATCGGAAGGTCGGGGGTTCGATTCCCCTGAACAGCTACCCTGAGGTACCCCTGAGTAAGGTACCATCCCTACTGCTCCCCGGGCGCCCAAAGGCTGACCACTGCTTCACTGTGTGAATTTCCCCACGGGGATCAATAAAGTACACTTTCTAAGCTAACCTGGTGTAGCTTTAAGCTGACCGCACTTTAGCAATACATTGAAATCCATACAGTACTACCATATCACTTTGTTTATTGTGCTTATAATTACAAAATCCACCAGATGTTAGGATTACTTTTAATTTCTATATATGTGCCAACATGTGCTTTAATTATGTATTTTGAGGTTATTATTATTTTGTAAGAAACCAGGTTATACAGGAGTTACACATGCTCTGTGATAACCATGTTCACAGTAAATGTTTTTAGTGTATAATAAGGTGGCATTCATAAGGTAACTTTAAATAATGATATATATTCATTTGACAAACTCCAGTTGTATTGTGACTTTTAACATGGAATAGACTTTAGTAGTCAGTGTCATTAAACTCTCGAAGCGAAAAAGCAAAATTACTAAAATGTCAAACTTTTGCTTTAAAGGTACTTGTTGCAAATTCCTTTTTAAAAATCATTCTCATCTTCAAGAGACAACTAAAGTTTAAGCAGGGCTGGACTACACTATGTGTAATACCAATTTCCACAACAAGGTGGTGTAGCAAGTCAGTGTAACCTACAACTCTATTTTGGGCATTTTCAGCCTATTAGATAGTACACTATAGAGAATAGACAGGAAAGCAGACTCAAACCCAGGCCTCAGTATATGGTCCCCTGCTCAAAAATGCTATTTGTAGGGGTACCCAGTGTAACCTACATTTAACCAAGCAAGTAACTAAGAGCACATTCTTATTTTCAACACACCTCCTGATCAAACGCTGCACCTTGGTGCTGTAAGTTTTCCTTAAATGGTGGAGAGGGAGATTGCAAAAAGTACCTTTAAAGAGGTCGGCATGAAAATTAGTGCTCAATGATCGGCACTGTCCTCCTTGAAAAAATAACTATTAAATACTTTGAGAAGAAAACGTACATTTACTGAATCTTTAAAGTGGATAGTGCAAAGCTATCAAAGTTAGTAGAGGCTTCTGGAGTTTCATTTGGGCAGTTTTCTGTAACATGAGGCAGATGCATTTCAAAAGCCCACCTATACTACAGTAGTCCTAGTACAGACTATACACCTTCAATCAGTGCTAGCTTATTTTCCCTTAAGGGTGTCACTGGCTAATAAAAGATCATACAATAAATAACAAAATGCAACTTCATTATTAACCCTCAGTAACCTTCTACTGGATTGTTTGAAACATATCAACCTGTGGGAGACTAAACAGGAAAATGTGTTTGTTCCTGATGTTGGAAAAAGCTGTTGAAACCTAACCATGAGATCTGGTTAGTTGGTGTTTAGTAACTTTTGATTAAGTTCCCCATTCGTCACAATATTGCAGGCAACTTTTAAATCGTAAACTTTTATGCATCTCAGGAAATGGTCCTTAAGAAGCTCTTAGAAATAAGAACAATGTGAGATCATAATGAAAAGCTCAGAAGCAGTTACTAAACAAACAGAATTGTGTTATTTAGTTAAGCAAAGAAACTTTATACTGAAAAAACGTAAGTGTGAAGGTAAACCCATGCTTTGAAAAAAGGACCTGAAATTATTATTTTTTGGAAAGTACCATTTCCAAGGTCAAGATTGAACTATATCCATATCAGAAAATATTTACATTTTCAGCATTTAGGTTATTACTAGAACTTAGGTTGCTAAATTTGTTTAAACAAATTAAGTCAAAAATATTTTAAATATTAAATTGAACTATTTTAATTGGAAATCTGTGACAAATTTAAGAAAAAATATGAAATATTACAAGAAATAAGTCATAACATTTTATGATAAAAGTGATCATGTTTTGAGAATAAGGGGTCGTGTGAGAATGAGAATAAAGTTAAGAAAAAATATCTTACTATTATAATATAATATTAATTTGATAAAATAAATGCAGCAGTCTAAGAAAAAAACGTGCCGTAACATTTGGAAAATACACGCAATATTATGAAAATAAATTATTTAAGAAAAAAGAAATCCCTTCATTAAAAATGTCTGTAGAACATTTTAAATAATAAAGCCAAATGTTTTATTGAAAAAGTTGTAATATTCTGAGAACAAACAAATTAGGTTTTACAGTGATGCAGTATTTTTAGAATACTAACTATGATAATTACCATTATAAGAATTTAGTAATAATATTCCAAATGTCTATTTTAATATGTGCAGTTGAAACAAAGTGTTGAGGAAAATTTGTCTGCTTTTCCTTGTCAAAGTAGGAATGTGGATTTCACTCATATGCAGCTTAACGGCAAAGTCTTAATATTGAAAAAAAATGAATCCAGCTCATACACACTTCAGAAATGGACATTCTTACTTTTTCACAATTCCTTGCATTACCATGTTCGATCATTTTGAACTATTTTTCAAGGATTCATGTGTTGTTGTGCTTTGAGCTTTGGGCCATTTAATAACAATTACATTTATTGCATCTAATTATGAAGAGAGCCACGTTAAAAGTTTGCTTATACTTGATGATGGCAAAGTAACCTGATGGCAGCATAATCACAGGTGATTTAAGATGGCACTGAACTGTTTCACTGTGTGATGAAGAGCATGTATGCTAAAAAGCACACACTATTAATATGCAATAAATAAATAAAACTGGAGTTCTGCAGTACGCCAGCTGTTAATCCTTTTTTGTATTTATGTATTTCTTCAGCTGGGCACCTGCCCCATATAGTGGTGAGGATGTGCATGGTTTTTTTTTTTTTCTTGTTTTACCTATATTTCCACCAAAATATTACAACTTCTTCAGTTTTATTATTATAATTACTTTTCCCAAAATATTTTTCCCTTTTTTATTAAAAGGGCTTTACAAAATATTGCATTAAAACATAAAAAAAATGTTATGGCAGCATCAGTCTGATTGGTTTCTAGCTTCACACTGAGCGATGTGAAACAGAGTGGAGAGGTGCTTCATCTTCCCTTCATTCAACTGTGCTTCCCTTTGCTGACCATCAACAAATTCAGTTATTTTAGAGAAACTGAAATGCAAAATAAACATTAAAAATGACAAGTGCAGAGGACAGATTCCTTTTGTTATAAACATCAATATTGCACCAAAGCAGCATACAGTATTTGGACGAGCATTCCTCATGACACAGAATGGAGCTGCAGAGTAAAGGATTCAGACCAGGACAGTGGCTACTTGTGATATGCATAAATACGGTATAAAAATACATTATGGAAAAATTTGCAGTGGCTATATTCAGACATGTTGGGTTGGACTGTGGGAAAAAGAACAGGAGAGGAAAAGGTGGTCACTGCAGTTTTTATGGGGAGGAAGCAAAAGGAAGGGGAAGGAGAATAAAACACCTGGAGCCTCTAGAAGGTCTGATCATCATTGCAGGACTCTGTGGCATGTCCGAAGGCCTCGCAGATATCACAGTAGGGCCTTTCAACGGCAGGGTTGCCATGGTAGGTGGTGTGAGGTACAGAGTCGGGGCTCTGAGCCTGAGTGGGGCAGTCCTCTGTGTCGTGGAGGTCAAAGCAGTCACAGATGTCACAGAAGAGACGCGGGGTCGCCTTCTTCTCTCGCTTTGATATGCCTTCATCAAACCTACGTTAAAGAGAAAAGCGAAAACACACAAGCTGTGGCCATGGGTTTTTATCTGAATATGTTGTATGTAAATCATTGTATACTACACTTGTGTTTTCCTAGTCTTTTTCCTTGAAAGTGTTAGACAACAATGTGATGAGTAAAGTGCACTGGTGGTCCAGGAGCGGTTTTAATTGTTATAACACAGAAACAGCACTAACACAGAGATATCTGATCGTCCACTTAACTCTGTGGTCTGCCATGAATGGAGTGAAGCCTGCAAGCTGATTCAGGGAGCCAAATACAAACTACATTCATTCTTCTCACCTCTTATGCCAAACACACCTTCATATTTAGTGGTTTATAAGAAGAAAAATTCCCATCTCCAGGGGATTTTTTTAAACACTCTCCAGTCTTCTTACATAAAACATTTGCAAGGAGTGATGAGCTTAGATGCCCAAATTCTAACTTTTTTATGCTGCACTAATGAATCATTTCAAATGTCAGTTGTCTGTCTGAACTAAAAGCTTTGCTCAATTATAATAAGAGAGAGCAGCAGAAAACTGACTACACAAGCAAGAGAGATTGACTGGCACCTTTGATTGAAAAACTAGTTAATTAGTCTAGCTAATCAATTCTAGACGATTTGTTTGTGCTCATTAGTTACATGTTTTTAACAGTATTTCTTACCCATCAGTCCCGTCGTTACCATTGAACTCAGACAAAGCAAGCTTCTTCAATTTGATCTTCAGCTCCTCGTTCTTCCGCTGCAGGTCCACAATCACACTATTCAAGAAGTTGATCTGATGGAGAAAATCACACATATCTCCTCTTAAAGGACGCTGGGGTCATGTGTGCAAACATTAACTGGAAACCGAGAATGAGATCAGTTCTGTTAGTGGCAAGTCTTACCTGTCCCTCTGCAAACTCCTTCTCTTCCCTCAGCTGCTCCAGAGCTGCATCACCTGCAAAAGTATGTCAAAGACAAGAAAATAAGTCAACAAACAATTTTTTGTATCTCTTGTCAGATACAAGACTGAAGTATTTTCTCACCAGAGGGTGGGAGTTCCTTGTCTCCTTCCTCCAAGGCTTGTGCTCCCATAAGCCTTTGCTCTAGACTGTGAACGCGGCTCTGCAGCTGAGCTTTGTCTCTCTCTAGCGTTTCCACGGCCGACTGCAGGGTCTTGGCCATGGCGTTTTCTCCTCGCAGCACCGCGATCTGCCGATAGAGACAGACAAATACCTTACATATTTGGCATTACACAGGACAAATGTAGAGTGTCCAAGATACTGTAAGCTGAGCGTGAGTACCTCATTCCTCAGAGTTTCTAATTCCCGGTCTTTGTCTGAGATTAAGGCTCCAGTGGATTTCTGGAAGTTTGTGTCCCCCTCTGATTCCACATTTGAGACAGTTTCTCTGCAGAAAAATGTGTACAAGGAGTAAACAGTGAGAGGACTTTTTATTTCCAGTTTCTTGCCAGTGGTATTTGCTAATTTATGAGTGTCCTTCCAAAAATACTGGACCTTAAGATGTTAAAGATGTCGATTTATTCATGAAAGTTACCTTTCTTTAAGTTTTCTGTCATTTTGACCAAGATTTGACCTCTTGAGCTACATATAAACTGTTGTCCCACTTTTTACAGGGTCACAGTTCAAAATAATCTACATCCTACACTAAAGCTTTGTGCGTCCACTCAGTTCACCCTTTGTCTGAAACGAGATGTATTTGCTCTCCATTGAGAGCCATAGCACTAAAAGTATCCTGAATAGAAATCTAAAGGAGAAATGGTGGAAACCCCTCCCCTCAAAGACTAAAATCAGGGAAATTGTTGTTGCATTTATTTGGTAGTTTCAGCAGCCATGTGGTTGCAGACATCTCCTTCTCCCCATTATTGTTTAAAGAATTTATGTAAGGTTACTAAAAAAAACTCCCTCTTTCCACATTGCCTTAATATTCTAAATTAAACTTTGCAGGTAATTCTTGGTTTCTACTATCTATGTTATTCCTCACATTTAGTCTTTCCTTGCGTATGACCTTTTGTATTTGTTTTAGATTTTTTTCCTGCCCCTTTGCTGGAATTGGTTATTATTGCTGATGTCCTCTTTCAGTTTTTCTGTGTCATTCATTGGATCCCTTCTCTGTGATAACTTATACATAACGTGCATTATCATGGGGTTTGTTCAGTGCTGTGTTGAGTAGGGGATGGGTCGACTGAGCCGATAACAAAACTATAATATTTTATTATCAATAATAACGTGAACGTGTGTAGTATAAGTTTTGGTTTATACTTTGGTTTAAAAACAACTTTGAAGCAAAATCAGATTGGTGCATAAAAATCCTACAGATGTATTTTTGGATGGATTTTTTATGTCCCACTGACCACCGACAGTTAGAGAGAGAAACACTGTGTTGTTGTAAGGATGCGTGAGCACAGCTGAGATCTGTGGCAGTTTCAACAGTATTTGAAGTCCTCTTCATGTCTGCTTATGTGTCTTCCAGAACAGAAATTTGTCTGTTTGATGAAACAGACAAAACCACCACTTAAGACCTTCACTACTTTACTTAAAAGTAAACCATTCATTCGACCCCAGAAAGTAGTAAAAGCATTCAAACAACCATGTGAAAAAAAACATTCACTGTGTAAAAAGACCCTGTGGCTCAGTGGCTTGTAGAAGCAGCTTTACCAGCAATAACTTCAAGTGATGGTTATGACTTTATTAGTCTCTCACATTATGGAGGAATCTGTTTCAACATCGCTTCACCTCATTGAGGTTTATGGACTTTCATTTATTTCATTTTCTTAAAGTCCCAACACAGTATTGAAAGAGTTGATAAAGCTAACAAATGAACTCTGGGTTTTTAAAACGTCTTGATTCTTTTTATTGTCGGTGATTCTGTTGTCATCATCATCATTGTCCTGTTGCATGACTCAGTCTTATCCGAGCTTTAGCTGTGGAACAGATGGCCTCATATCACTCCAGAATACTTGAATCATCCCAACAATTTCTCACAATGCCTCTTCCTGCCTAAAGACTAAAGGTGAGCAGGCCTTTGCAGTTACTGTCAATTGACAATCGGCAAATTTAAATCCTTAAAATTGCCAATTGTCGATTCAACCTATTTTTAGTTTCTTTTAATTAAGTCTGAGATCCCTATTGGTTTGGTCACACTTTCTACTGCTCTTTCATTTGATTATCATTGTTTTACCATTGAAATGAGTTATTATCCTTATCATGTTGCCCTGTGAGGTCTGTGTTTTGTAATGGTTTTTACCAATTTTAGAACTTAGTACTTGGAGACCTGGATTGCAAATAAGTGTTTCAGCAAAGCACTGGTTCAACTTCTCCATCCATTCGCTTCCGCTTATCCTTTTCAGGGTCGCGGGGGGCGCTGGAGCCTATCCCAGCTGTCATAGGGCGAGAGGCGGGGTACACCCTGGACAGGTCGCCAGTCTGTCACAGGGCCAACACACAAGGACAGACAACCATTCACACTAACATTCACTCGCACATTCACACCTAGTGACAATTTCGATTATCCAATTAACCTATCCCCACAAGCTGCATGTCTTTGGACGGTGGGAGGAAGCCGGAGTACCCGGAGGGAACCCACGCAAACACGGGGAGAACATGCAAACTCCACACAGAAAGACCCCGGCCTGATGGTGGAATTGAACTCAGGACCTTCTTGCTGTGCGGCAACAGTGCTAACCACCGTGCCACCGTGCTGCCTACTGTTCAACTTCTGTTGTTTGAAAAATGTGATATATAGGTAAAAATGACTTGACTTGGCTTGACTATGCTCACATCTGTCCAAAGGACATTGTTCCAGATGTTTTGCAGTTTGTTCATATGCAACTTTGCAAAGCTGTGCTGCCATATTCTTTATAGAGAGAAGCTTTCTTCTGGCAACCCCTCCAAACAAGTGCAGTAATCGTGCTGTCATGAACTTTAATATTTCCCATGTAAACTGAGGCCTTCAGATTCTGAAAGATGTAGCACCTGAATAATCATCTTAGCTGTATTTCAGCAGATTTTATCGCCGATTGCCAAAAACAATTACGACAGAATAGTGGCAACCAGCTGACACTCCGGCAACATATCCGTTCCAGCAGTCTTGACAAACCAAAGAGAAGGAGAGCAGTTTGTTTCACTGAATCATTTCTCATGTCTCTTAACGTTTACTTGAAAACAATCTCTCCCACCACATCTATTATTTCTGCTCTAATTGTATGCAACTTTGCCATTCCCCTCAAGCCAAAACTGCGGAGCTGCCAGTTCATCTTTACATCTTACATCTTTTTGACTTCACTTCACTCTGATCTTACACCACATATTTGTCTTTGATGTTAGACTGTCCCTTTCACTCAGAACTTAAGTCACTGCTCTACATAAGTGGTGAGATGTTTTAATATCCTGATCACTAAAAACACAGTGTTTCTGTTTATGACTGGCACAGGCCCACAGAAGTGATATTCACAGCTTCTTTTGTTTCAAGACTTAGAAAAGGCTTAAAATAAGACCAAACAACGTCACAGTGAATAGATGAAGGAACTAAAATTACATTTTAAAAAAATCAAATGTTATCCAACTTAGAGCAAATCTGGGAATACTAAAAGAAAAAACACAGCTCTAATGCAACGTGGCCTGGAACTAAATCCAATAGTGACATATTCATATTGCTTGGTTTACCTGACTATAAGTCTAATATCCAAAGATATTCAGTTGAGTTTCTTTTTTTTAATTTAAACGAGAGTGCCCTTATGTCTTATGATTTTAAAGATTCAGAGGTTGCTTTTCTGCTTTTGTAATACGTGAAGAGCTTTGAGGGTCATATCTTGGTCCATTTATTTATTTTTTATACTCTATGCTGTACAATCCATCCATTTTCTTAACGGTTTATCCACTTCAGGGTTGTGGGTTGGTTGGAGCCTATCCTAGTTTTCATGGGACAAAAGGGATGTTACACCCTGGACAGATCACCAGGTTCCTCACAGGACTAATGCAGATACATAGATATCCTTTCACACCTAGAGCCGTTTATGGTGAGTTCATGTGCATGTTTTTGTACTGAACACCTGGAGAGAACCCATGCAGTCACATGCAGATCGTGCATACTCCACTGGACAGCCAAACTGGGTGGTGATTTCAAACCCAGGGCATTTTTGCTGTGAGGCACAGTGCCAAGGATCCCAGCATTATGCTGCCCCTGGTCGTTTGACCAGAACATTAATATGAAAGATAATAACTGGAGGAGGACTTTGTTCATAGTGAGTCTCTCAAATAGATAGCAATGAAGTCTTTCTAGACGCAAGTCTGTCTCCTCAGGAGTCATCTTAAAACCTCTCCTCTCAGTTATGTGGGGAGTTGTTTGAAGCACTTTTTAAAACTAATCTCTAATAATCTCAATTTCAGTGGTGAACAGGACATAAAAACTGCAAGTATAAAATCACCAGTTGACTCTGATAAAAACTTCTTAAAGCTAGTTGTTTTCTGAAGAAAACATCCAGATGTGCAAAAATGACATTGGTTATATAGCCTCTTATATCCTGGTGATCAGAGATCAATCCTGCACTCATAGCTGTTGACCAAGTATGAAGCTGGAGCCAACAATCAGTTAGTCAGCAAGTTACTTGGTTACAATCTCTTATTATACTTCTTTTTTTCCAGTCTTTAATTAAACCTTCAGCAACAAACCAGCAAATTACAACCAGAGAGGTTTTGATTTTTATCTATGGACTTTCACACCAAGTTTCACACTTTAGCTCTTCATCAACTCTGTTACCAGTCCAGCAGTCAACAGAGGGATGTGTGTAAGTACAGCAGGGGGTCCCATTAGAGGAACCACGTCACATTAAGGCTACCCTCCAAATCTCCAAAAGAATGAATCTCCTAATGTCAATATTTGAATAATCAACCAGGAATTAAGGAATTAAAACATTATAATACTGTGGTATTATTTCTGGTCATTCCTGATAATGACTTCAGAAGCTGTTTAGTGTTGTTTTAATGGCTTTGTGTGTATCTTTGTTTAGCTGCTTTTAGTTGTTATAGCTACTGTGTTGTGCTAGTTTATAGTTGAAGAGTTAAAGGGGACCAAGTGTGTTCATTTTCAAATTGATATTTGTATTCTTGAACTCTACTAAAGTAGGGTTGCATGAGTCATACTTTCATACATATTCATACCAAATAATGATTGTTTATGTTATAGAGGAATTTGGTGCTGCCCAAACAACTAATTTTTCACTTTTTAAAAATGAGTTAAATGGTTATTTGCTAAAAAATGAAAGATATGATATCATTATTGTTGTTGGCTGTAGTCTTTTATAGTTTGTTACATCAGTTTTAGATGCATCAGCAGAGGAATTACTGAGAGATGCAGTGACGAACACTACAACATTCTATGTTCAATGTTTAAAAACTAAACAGGAAAATATATTAAAAAGTCAGAAAATCAACATTCAAAATTTGAAGCACATATTTCATAGTATCTAACCTGGTCTTCATGTCTGGCTGTTGACTGCTGCGATCCTCGTTGTGCTGAGGCGTAAACACACACAGACAATATATAGCAGAATTTAAATAGAAGCTAAACCCGTCTTAGCTTCAACAATTTAGTCACAGCAGGAGATAAAACCTCACTAGGCCAAAACCCTGAGCTCTAACAGGATAAGGGAAAAGCATTTACATAATAAGAAAGTTAAAAAGGCCAATACCTCATCAGGATGCTGAGACTTGTGGGATGCCAGCTTCAGCTCCTCACTAGGGAAGGAAAAGACAATTCACATGTTTGAGGGCTGCTCTAAAGGCAGTGTAGTGAGGTCCCAGTGATGTCTGTGTCACCAACACTGCTATATGCTTAAATCTGGTGATTCCCAGATATTCACATCTGTTAACATCTCACCTATACAAACCTAAGTAAGCATATCCAACACACATCTGGCTAAATATTCTAATGGTTAATGAATTTTGTACTGTTACAAGAATCATTACTGATATACACAGCAAATATATTAGAGGCTATTTTTTGTAAATGATGAATACATTTCAATGATGAAATGTTCATGTTGAGCACCCATTAGTTCTCTTCTACTCTCAAAAGACACAGATGTCCTTGCCAGCTGACACTCCCTAATCTAAAGACTATAATATGATCACACAATATGTAACGTAAATAAAAGCACACAGGGGTTATTAGGAGACATTGATATTGCTGTTTGTTTTATAAGCTGTACATGTTCTCCCATTAAAACGCATCTCTCTACAGGAGATGCACTGACCAAGCAGCCAACCCAAATGGTGATTGAGATCTACATATGGTATCAACCAGAGGCAACAGGCTTGATTCTGAGGCTAATGTGATAGTACATTAAAGTGCAAAGCCACTGATGGATCTTGACCTAAAAATAATAAAGCCAATGTGAAATTGCTAAAAGCTGATTTTATGCTAGCAGTCAAAAATCAACACCTTCCATCATAACAACTGTATGACTCACCAGTCAGGATTGTTAACAATTAACAACACAGGCAGTTGTAGCTGATTACCATTTGAAATTTCCAGATACTGAGTGAGCCAAAAGTTTGACAAGATAACCCAATTTTTTTAGAGAATAGTTTTCAACTTAGTCTAATTTGAATGTGCCTGACATTTACATTTGCACACGTCTCTGTGTGGTAAACCATAGAAGAGTTCAGGGCTGGAGTTAATGTGTAGAAACAGCTACATAGAGCTTAAGTATTACATCATATTCAGGCCATCCTCTTTTCTACAAACTTCAGTGCAGTCTTTCATACAGCGTTCTTTCATTGGTCTTGCTGAGAAACCAAAAAAGTATGTCCCTAAGAACACACTGGCCTCCACTACAGGAACTGCGGTCATATGCAGTTTGTGTAAACACCTCACTAACTTCTTTCTTCTATTCTTTACTGAATACAAAAATCTCTACAGCAGTGTCCAGCTGTTATTCAGACATGTCTGAGCCAACTATGAAAACTCCACTTGGTCATGGACTCAGCTTTTCTGCCCAGCTGTGATATTTGGGTTTAAAGTAATCAAAGGACAATTGTTATTTTCCTATTTCTGAATTAAAATTCCGAACTTTCAGTTCATGTCTATAACTGTCACTAAATAAGAGATATCTGTAAAAATGCTCAGTGCATCTTAAAAAAAAAGAAGTTAATCATTACTTCAAATGGATTGTTTCAAAACACGATGGATTTATATTTGGAAACTATTCTCAGACTTTAGAAAAGCTATTTCTATGTCTGTGATGTCTGAGCAGGGACAATCAGAGAGTGCTGTGTGCCCCTCCCACAAAAGCAGCACAGAAAATTTTCAGAAGCTGTTTCACGAGCCTAGCTCTCTGGGCCTGGGTGAGGCTTTAACATATTAATGGTCATGAAGTTAGCAATACAAATATAGGGAGGTAGAGGGCCACCACAGTTCAAGATGTCTTGATGTATGCTCAATCATCCAGACAAGTAAATCCCAAAAGGTGGATTCTGTTCATCTAGATGTACGATTTTCAGTGAGAGAAACGTTTCGTCACTCATCCAAGTGACTTCTTCAGTCTCTGAAATCTCTTTTGGGGGGCACAGTTCAAGATATTGACAGTATAAAGGATGAAACGCCACCGTGACGTCATTTTCTAAAATGTACATAATCTATGTTAAGATATTCTCTGAAATAAAGAGATCAGGTTTAGTTTAATTCAGTAGATTTAGCTTACATACAAAAGACAACTAAAATGAACAACCCTCTGTGCCAAGAGCAATGGTCACTGACCACTGACCTGACTTCAGTGTAAATTGAATGTGAGATTGTCAATGTACATTATATGCTGTATACACAGACAATTTTCATACAGCAATGATTGTGATGAAACTGATCTCTGACATTTATTAGTTTATTAGTTTCTGAAAAAATAACCAAAATGTCAAACATTTTGCACGACAATTGAAGATATGTTTAGCCTATTTTAGAGTTTAGAAATGTGTTAGATAGGATGTAGAATTATTGTAGAGACACTGACACTGCCCTCGATGTAATAAAGGCCTGAGTGTGTCATAAACTTAGGAGTAGATTTCTAGGAGACCTTCCCCCACTTGAGCTGTGAAAGTAAGACAAAGAGAAGTTAATGCTGAGTGGAAATTCCCCAGGGGATACCTAGTTGGGGGTCTCAACATTTGTAACTGGATAACTGTGGTCTGGAAGGGGGATTACTTTTATGACCCCCAGGAAGTCACATACACAGAGACGCACACAGTGCTTTGACTGTTACGACACACCCACATGCACACAGTCACTCGTGTGCACTCACATAGACATACGGGTATGCGCACACACAGGCACTCACATGCTCATGCATACACACAGACACAGAGTTTGCAGCACACCATGGGGGTTTTATGATGGGATCGCTTCTATAAAGCTGACTGTAACAAACAAAGGAGTGAAGATTTTGCAGAGGGACACCGGCCTTGCACGTCTTCCCTTCTAGAAGATGCATGCTTAACTGAAGATGAATGAAGATGAATAAAGGTTTGTGAAATGACTACTGAGTTCCGGTGCTGTCTCTGGATGCCTTGAGGAATGAAAAGAACTGGGGTGAAACTGATTTCGCAACACAATCCTAAATCTTAAAGTAGTGAAATGTGATGAGCTAATCTACATATTAGCTCTCATCACTTAGAAAGACACGTGTTGTTCTGTTTCTGCTGCCTACATTCACTCATGACACAGTCCTATTTTAAAGGAGTAGTTTATATACTGTACTGCTATACAACTGACCTACCTACACTACACTATTAGACTATATAAAAAAGACAGCAGCATAGACAGTGTTGTCAGGGAATTTATGAATCTGGATATTTTTGGATGCTGGAACTAAATGATTCGTTCAGGAAAATGAGTTTAGCCCCATGTGGGTCATTCTTAGGATTTGTGTCAAAGTTAAAACTCTGAAGCTATGTGTGACTCATAGCCCAATCACAGCACCATCTGGGTGAAATATTTAGCTGTCTGCTGTATAATTACATTGCCCATGCCTCTATAGCATCCTGCATTCTAACAACAGTGCGCTCCACTGTGCAGTTCTTTTTACATATTCTGTGTTCCGAGGACATCACAAACCTCTTGTCTCAGTTCCAGTTGCGCTTTGTGTTAGGTACTAATTATTCATTTTAACATGCTAAAATAATTAAATGAGATGAAGAAAATGTCAACATTTCACCTGCTAATTAACAGCAGGTTAGCACCGTCACTGTATGTTGGTATGCTCACGCTGGGATCTATCCTTAGCCACAACTGTGTTACCAGCTGCCCAACAAGGTGCAATGACTTGGATTTAACTTGCTACTCAGTGAGACCTGGGTTGTACACTTACGCGGGCAAAACTGTGGGCAAAAGTAATCGGTTGATTAACAGCAAACTAATTTTTTTTGCCAATGTTAACAATAGAATATCTATTCTAAATTATATTTCTAAATTCTACTTCAACAATACATTTTTTTACATAGTAAAAAACAGGGCATGATGTAAAATGAGTTTACCACTCCTGCTTTAGATAAAAGATGGACAGACCCTGCTTACAGATCTAAATATCTTTTGCTACCTTCACACTGCAGGAAATCAATGATTATTTCAATGCATGATCATTTTAATTCATATTCCACATAAAGCACAATTTGTCTATCTATTTACAAGAAAGAACAGCCTGAAAAATAAGTGCAATTTCAGCAACATGTCTCATGTAGTGTCTGCTGTCAAGAGTGTTATTTCAAATAAGACTATGACTGAATTCTTTCTTTGCAAAACTAATTTTGATTCTGATTTCAGACAATCATCTCTCGCTTTCATGAATCCCACAGCTGTGACAAATCAGCCATTTTATCAACACAAATATAAACATCATCTGAACTGTTTATTTATACCGCAAATCCAATTTCCTGCACTCTTCCATAACACAGGTGGCCTACAGCTGAGTTCTCTACCTTAACACCTCCCGTGTGACCGTTTTAACAGTAAAAGAAAAAGTGAAAGAAACTAAAGCATAAAAAAATATGTAAACCAAATGAAGTTAATGAACAATATTTTTGGCCTTCAAAGATAAAATTACAGCAGCACCAAAATAACACAATCATGACATATATGTGAGCTACAATGTTTACAGCTGTTCTCTCATAGCACAAAGCCACCTTGTTTCCGTACAAGCCTGAAAACCCTCTCTCTCGCTGTCTCTCTCTCTCCCACACACACAGAACACACGCACATGCTGATGTCACAACAAGAGAAATAGCCATGTCGGAGCCAGGCGGTCCTAGGAGGAGAGGAGGGATTACATAACAGGACCAGAGTGAGGAAGGACGTGCCTCAAAAAGGATGGCGAAAAACATTGTTGGGACAAGGCGGGTGGAGGTGGAGGGAAAGAAAATGTAAAACAACAATATAAGACTGTAACATGAATCATCCATTTAGAGAGCTTTTATTTTCAATTATTTAGGCAAAGGCAGAAAAAAAGACAAAATGCTGCTTGAGGAGACTGGAACCGTTACACTGTAACTGATGTCATTTGTTGACATTTTTCATCTCCATTTGCTGCCTCTACATGCTACATATTGATGACTGTAATCCAACCAGTTAAATCCATCTGGAGCTCTGACATTGCAATTTAAGGGTTCTGATGACTCAAGGGGATGTGTGGCAGGATGATGTAAAGGCTCCAAAAACACACGCATGGACACACTACATATTTACACATGTACACAGAGGCACATGACAGCTTGAGAGAAACGCAAGCTCTATAAATAGAGCTCGGCGGCAGACTGGAACTTCACCAGAAACAAACAAAAAAGAAAAAAAGAAGAAGAAAAGAAGAAAAAATATGCCATAAGAAGAGAGAATACTTTTAACCTGAATCAAAAGCACCATGTTTCAGCTTACAATCAAAGATATACTGCTGAGTCAGTGCAAGTTAAAGACTTTCCACATCTACATGTCAACACCGAAGACATAGAAGTAATTAATAATGTAGATAACATACTGTCAAAAAAAATGTCCAATTTTAATTCAGATAATGTTTTAAATGAACTTGAGCAGAGAAAAGTCAAGATATAAGGATCATGCGGCTAAGGTTCATGATGCTGCATGACAGTGCCATTTTCACTATTTTCACACACACAGCTTCTCTACTCTTTTTGGAAGAAGGGGATGATTATTATTTCCATGTTCAATCAGTTCAATCCCAGGAGACGATGTAAATCCCATCAGAAAAGGCAGCTGTCATAAAACATCTGCTGAATCAAACATGCGGAGCTACCTGCTGTGAAGACCCGATGTGAATGAGCAAGCAGCCAAAAGCGGCTTGAAACATGTGAGATTACTGTGTCGACAAAACTGCAGATTCAATCAAGATATTTCAGGATCACATTTTGTGACATTTTTAAGTATAGTTAAGGCCTTAATTTTGCATAAATGGCTCTCAGACTTTTTAAGCATCTGTGAAGACACACCGTCAAAAATATCGCAAACATATACATCCAGTAATGTAAAAACCATAACATGGATTGTACAGTTAAGGATCTCAAACCTGGATAATGAATGCACACTCAATCTAAATTTCCAGTCAGGTGTCATGATTCAGGAATGTTTATATAGAAGGAGTAATACCCAAATGGGCTTTCTTTGCTGTGCTCATAAACAGTATTGTACATTGTCCTCCACATGCATTATCACACAACAGCATGCTCTGACTAATTGTGCTTTGCACAACAATTTAGAGCATATTTACAAGTGGAAGCATCTCTCTAGAGAGTTACACATGTTGCCAATTCAACAGCACATTTGACATTTCAGCTATAAAAATAAAAGTACTTTTGACTCGTTAAGGTAACAACTAACAACTGTCAAGCCACATTCTCACACAGTCCTTACTGTGCTGGAATTAGAGCTTGAAAATGCAGACTGGATTTTTAATGAACATTTGGCCCCAAGGACAAATTTAGCAGCTCCAAACTAATGAACTGGCTGGCTGGGGGTCACCTTTACGGGAGGCAAGAGGCAGGAAAAAACACATTAGTTATCATGAGTACTCACATTTCCTTGCAGAGGATGCCAATACGCTGGTTTTCTGAGCTGCTCCGCTCTTTTGAGAGACTGAGCTCTTCCTGATATTTGGAGTTCTGCTGTTTCAAAGCCTCAAGCTGAAGAGGAGCAAGATGGAAGAAAGGAAAGAGGGTGAGAAAGACACAGGGACTACAGGTATACAAAATTACACCTAACCCTATTATTATTTCTCTAGAGGAAATGAACCAATATTGCAATTGTGTGCTGGTCAGTGATTTTTGGATCCCGTCTGGAGTATTTATGCTTATTTCATCTTGGCTGTAATTACAGCTGCAATTACTCAAAGACGTTCTTGTTCCAACAGCGATGCTCTGCAATTTTAAAGAGTTTGGTTTTGTTCTTCTACCTCATTACTTCAGTGTGGAATGTCTCATTTCAGGCTTTTTATCACTAGTGAGGGATATGAGTTATGTAGCCTACTGGTGTAAATGTTTTAGCTATTTATGCATAGCAAAGAAGTTAGCTTAAACAGGAAAAGGAAAGTCAGAATTCAACACCAAGAGAACGAAGCAAGAAAAAAACCCCTTAATTTTGGATAATTTTGGATTTCTTCATAACATTGCGTATGTAACATTCAGTTAACAATATAAAACTCCACTTCTCATTAATCCATATGTCAACAGAAATCCCTGTCCTACTAAGGACATGTTCATAATCTTTCTTTCACAAAAAAACTGAAAGCAAAGGTGAAAAACAGTCCATAAAGTACAGAAGCCGAAAGTAGTGACAGTCAATTTATCTGAATCCCCATCTAATCAATTATCAAGGTATTTACTGGCTGGGATAATCCCCAAAGCTGGGGTTAAGACAGTGACCACACACATGAGTGTCTATGGTTTGATTCTCTCCTTCTCTCCCTTATTTAAATTCCAGCAACATTTTTGAGCTCTACAAAACACACAGATATATTCAACATCTTGTTCTTGATTGTTGCATTCCTTGGTTTACATTCAAGAAAACTGCAGTAAGAAAAAAAGAATATCTGGGTCATTAAGAGTGAGACCAGAGGTAATACCTAAAATACACCAGCAGACCAAAGAGGCCAGCAGACAGCATCATGAGCTGGAACTAAAAATAAAAGCCCCAGAAAGATCTGTTCCTTCAACTTCACTGCAAGCAAACTTTTTTGTTTCCCATTTGAGTCACATGGCAGAGATTCCAAACACATCTGAAATCACTCCTGAAGCTTCAAAGCGCTTCTCGGACACATGCAGCGCTGTGATATCAGCTGCTTTAGAACAGCGCCAGTCAATAATTAATTAACGAGTACGACTTTGAAGTCTATGTTTTTGCTGAAACAAAAAAGAAAATAAATAGATTATAAAAACCTCATGCTAGCCTTTTAGAGTACGTTTCCATTCGCACATTTACACATTGTGATATTAACTGCAGCTGAGTTTCAGAGTTTTTTAATTCTATTATGATAATGTCCAAATTGAATGCATAAACACATGAAGACACACAAACAAGCACAAAATACAGAATTATCCAATAGGTCACAGGCACAGGCAAGGATCATTCACCTGCTTACAATAACCAAGAGATACTACTGTATTAGAAAATGACTGCAGCACTGACAAGGTTTTCCTATCGGTTTGATGTGCTAAAAAAAAAAAAAAAATCTAACAAATGATCCTACCTGGTAGTGAGGCGAATAGAGGTTGTTGGAGTAACCCTGATGCAGAGCAGCTATGTCCATACCTACACAGCTTACCACTGCTGGATTTCAGATACGTTCCCTTGCTAAACGACAGCAGTGTTGTGACAATCCCTCCCCTCTTGCTCTGTCTGTAAAATGCATGCACCAACACAAGCCGCTAGGCATCAATAAACCATCAGCTCTCATACCCTGCTGTGCACGACTGAGAGAGAGAAATGGAGAGCTTGTCGCCTGAACAACTCTCTCTCTCTCACACACAGAGTCAGGTTAGGTTAGCACTTCCCATTATGTAAGCCTAAATAAGCTCCTCCTCAGACTCGCCCCCCACCTTTCTGCAGCTCACAATCTGGTTTGTGCACACCACATGCACACACACTCATGAGAATGTTGACCATTCATTCATGGTGAATTTCAGCATCTCAGATTGAACCCTCAGTTGGAGACTGCAACAACATGTAATATACATTCTACCACACATGCCTTCATACTTTAGGCTCCTGCACTCGTTTAGTGATGTGTTATAGCATAGATACTCTGGAAATCTAACTAAGGCTGCAGGTAATCATTATCTACATGACCAATTAATGTCTATACAGCGATGCCTGATTCCATATCAATCAGTCCATAGTTTTAGTTCTTAGCTTTAGGAACCGGCTAACAGAAAAGAAATGCATCTACATGTAGAATTATTATTGTTAGAAATACTTATGTTAGGTTATTACACGTTACAGTTTAAATGGTGAAACAGCTTGGTTAATTTGAAATGAAGATGTTCTTTCCATGTACTAAGTTAGGAAATTATCGCACTTTACTTAAATGTGGTGTATTTGTCTTCATGGCCAGACCTAAATATTATTTGCCTACAATGGCACACGACAAAAATATCACAATTATTGTTTTATGTTGTCTATAATGTGCCAGTATGAATCTATATTTTACAGGACATAATGCAAACAGAGAGGCCAGGGTAATTTAGAAATGGAGTCATGCTGTTTAAAAAGCAGATCTACTCCAACTCTGTTGTTTACAGTACTCTTTAGTCTTTACAGGACCGTGTGCCACACCATTTTCCTTTCAAATGTAACAATTTATGCTATGTACAGTCATGTGGAAAAGAAAGTATGCCCTATTTCAAGTTTTTCAGGTTATAATAAAAAACAGCATCTGCTCCTTAGAAGATCTTAAAAGAAAGCTGAAGTAGATCCTTACTGTTTCCACAGGAATTAAAAGGGTAAGTAACAATCAGGTGCTGCTAATCAAATGAACTAACTGATCATCAGCAAGAGCGGGATGAGCGGGAGCTTTAGTAGTTTGCTGGACTGAAACATTTAGTCCATGTGTTAACACAATGGCAAGAAGGAAAGACATCACCCGTGATCTTGATCTTTCTAAGAATGGACATCCCAGAAAATGTATTCAAAGGTCAGACTGTAATATTCAGAGAAACTGCAACATCTCAGACTCTATAGGTCTCATAAAGTATGTTAAATGTTAAAACTGGTAACAAAAGGTTAGTATGTCTTTTTTTCCCGAAGTGTTCCCAGGAAAAAGGCTCTTCTCTCACACATGACAGCACAGATTAGGTTTTGAAAGTTGCAGCTGAACAAACCCCAAGACCTCTGCAACACAGACAAGTCTAAAATGAAGATGCCCATGAAGTTGGCCATAATGCACAGTAACATACTCAGTGAAGACCAAACACAGCATATCAGCACAAACGCAAAAACAGGTAATGCTACTCTTTCAGAATATTTGGGACTCTTTCCTAAGTATCCTGTAAATATTTATCCTGTAAATATCATACTTACTTTTGTTGAGTACTTACGTTTGTTTTATTGTACCTTTTATATTTTACATTTATATTTATTATTGCATTTTTGCACCAAGGGAGTGGCACTCCAATTTCGTTGTACCCTGTACAATGACAATAAAGGCTATTCTATTCTATTCTATTCTATTCTATTCTATTCTATTCTATTCTAAGTAATCTAAAGTGATGAGACCTCTGTGTTGTGTTCCTGAGGATCTGTCTATAAAAAGCCTCTTGTGATTTTAATTTGGTGCTTTTAAATTTGTAAGGCAGCTGCACGAAAAATAACATGCTTAATTAGAGAACTGCACATTAAGATGATCTGCAGTCAGCCCCTTTTTTCTTTTTCCTTACTTTTCATCTCTGTATACATATTAGAATGCTCAGAGTAGGAATTAATTCAATGAAGATATTAATGAAAAAAAAAACTATAATAACTCTGGACACCACAACACAAAACACAAAAGAGACTGATCTCAAGTCAGCTGTTTATACTGAAGTAATGTTGCCAGAACTCATCACACACACACACACACACACACACACACACACACACACACACACACACACACACACACACACACACACACACACACACACACACACACACACACACACACACACACACACACACACACACACACACACACGGCAGCTCACTATGACATGTGCAGGGTTACATCACTACCTACAGCATCATGGGTGAGTGGAGAAGGGAGCCAGACGCAAGAGCATCTCTGCTGAATAATTGCTTGATCACATGAGTGTTAGTTGTAGTGCACAAACTCAGATTTCTCCCTCCTGCAGCTACCAAAAAATTTGGAATTAAAATATACACAGACCAATTTGATACATGCTACTATTCAGCAGTGCTGGCAAACAGAAAGAAAGCATCCAAAATGTAACGTTTATACTGAATTAAAACGTCATCGATGAAAGCTTAAATAATTTACACAAAGAGGAGTTGAACTGTGCAGGAGGTGCTTATTTTGAGTGCTCAAGTTATAATTATGTAACTTCAAAATGACTAACATTTATTACATAAATAACCAACAAGGTAAAATTCTATTTTAACCTTTAAAATGACTAACAAAAAATATTTAACGAAAACTGCATAAAATATTATGTACAACATATTAAAATAGAAAATATCACGTAGTTAAATCTATGTAGAAATTTTATTTGTATATTTATTAAATTATTAAGGATTCTTCATCCTCTCAGAGACAACTGACACCAAATGCACCTTAGCTAAAAATATGTATCTATTTCCAAAGCTCAACATGTCTTAATGGTAGAATAACACACTGAATTGTCAATTTAAACTTGCTGATGAATGATTAGCAGAAACATTGTAGTTTTATGTTTAAGTCTTAGTTTTGGCTTTTCAATTATTATAATGTGGATGGTATTTTTGCAAGACTTAAGAAGTCTAGAATAGGTATTATAATACAAACATAACACTTCATGTAGTGCCAATATTTCAGTCACAATAATTATCTGCAACAACCTGCTGTCTTCACATTTAAGCACACTGACAAAGACTAAAACTACGGAAATTTCATAAGCACACAATATGTCGATTATTTTTGTCTTTTTCAATTGCCAGTTTTTAATTTTTATTTTAGTTAAAGTCTAGTGTTTCATATCTAGTGTTAGCTTAGCTTTAGTTAAATATAGCTAAGCGGAGAGCAAACATGCTACCTCTCCTGGACCATAAAACCCTCTTTAGAGAATCAGAGAGAAAGTGAGAGCAGACATCCCATAGAGAAAGAATGGGAGAGAGGACAGACACAAATGGAGATTAGGCAGGGGTCATAGATGACTTAAATCATGCCAAGCTGGTGTTATATTATATACTCAGTTTAAGTTGACTCAAGTATATAAACTTACCACTGGAGTAACAGGGGCTTAGAAACAAGCCATAACTTGCTTGTCATCAGTATGCACATACAACTTTGATTATATATGTAATCATGTTCTTATAATGTTAACTTAAGTGTCTCTTTTTCTGCTTACCCCAATATGATGGTATTTTAATTATCCATGAATTCATCAAGTAACAAATGGTATAGAAAGGAAGTTGTGTTCAAATTCATTCAGTATTTCTCTGTAAAACAGTGGGAGAGTACAGCTGCAGTGCTGATCAAAGTGTGTAGGAAAAATGCTGGGCCAATAAATTATATAGTTTATGTCAAACATAATGCATGTTTATGTTCATTTTTCATTTACTACTCTAATCTCCTATGTATTTCTTTTGTAGTGAGGAGATTCTCCATCTGGAGCCCACAGGCAAGCTGACAAATAGCGAAGATGAACGTACATTATTTGAGCAAGAGCCATGCAGTGAATGATCCTCTGCATGTGGAGTGCAAACAGAGGAGAGCCGAGTATAAGATAACAAAAATATAAAGTTACAGCTGAAAGTGCAAGTCGCAAACACGGGAAAGCAAAGAAGGATGAAATACAACAAGAGGGATGGACTGTAGTATTTCATGGGTGGCTGATTAAATACGATGACTGGCCCAATCACATGCGGTCGGTGTGGGAATGTTGATGTGAATATGTAACAAAAACCCTGTAGGCTACAGAAGCTGAACTGATGTGCATGTGCGAGTTCTTTCACGGGGTTGTGGCGACATGAAGTAGAACACAAGCATGTGACACTGAAACTGTACAATACCAACAGCAAAGGGTCAGAGATGGATTAAAGAGTGTTTGCTGCTCTAATGTATAATTCAATAATTAAAGGAATTCCTGTTTACAACTAACACATCCACTGTGTCATAGTTGATAGTTTTTGCTATTTTAATTTCATGCAACAAACAGCAGCCACAAAGAAGCAATGGTTAGATACTGGTGTAGCTTTGACTTTTCGTTACTGGTTATAAATGCCATCAACCTGCCAGAGACTACAGATTAAAATTAATTAAATTCTTAGAGTCATGAAGAATTACTGGTATTTCATTTCAATTTGGACATATAATTAATTATTATGAAAACTAAAATAAAGTGTAAATAATTTTTTTTAAAGTGCAAACAATTTTAAAAAATTTAAATTTAGATCTCGTGAGCACGCTGTTTAACACAGTTTTACAGTTTTTTCTCATGTTTACATGAACTACTCCTATGTTGAATTACAAAGTTGGGGTTGGTGAGGCTTCTCCCACTTTTTAAGTGAGACGTACAATTCAAGGGGGCATTCCAGTTGATTTCAACTTAAAAGGTAGGATTTCTGACTTCCCACTTCAAATGGAACACAGCACAAGATAAAGTTAAGCAGCTCTGACCTGCCCTACAAAATACTAGTTTATGCTCTAGCAATTGCAGTTGCTGGAGCATAAAGGCTAATGTGAGATATTGTTTCAACAGCCAAACAGTGTTAGTCTTCATTCCAAAAGTCTATTAATAGAGGAATCCGTTAAATGTTGAAGATGAAACAAATTACTTTAAAATATGTTTGGCAATACTTTTACAAGCTATTTTGGGAAACGTTGTTGTCGCCTCGATCTTGTCACCATCAAGCCTATATGCAACATTTTTGAATTTTCATAAAAAATTAAAAAAATTAAAAAATAACATAAAGACAGCTATAGAAAATATTTTCAACTGACTGATTAGCTACAGCCAAGAACATCTGTTAGAGACAGACATCATGTCGGGTGACACAATCAACGGCTCAAAATAAGAAACTGCTTTGGTTTGAAACAGCTTGAACTTATTGGAACTTCTATGGTAATTCTGCCACCATTCTGTAAACTGATGAGTGCACACAAAGTAGCATAGCAAGTGCAGTAACTGTCAGGGAGGCAGGGCTCAGCTAACAGCTAACACTGGTGAAAGAGAAGATAACAAGAACAAGGGATAGAATAGAACTTGTAAAACCATTGTGTTGACCTCAGTCACAGCAGTGTGTATCCACAGTATCCACAGGTGATAAACATCATCCCACATATTTCCAGTGAAAGTCCTCTGCTCACCTGTGTCTCCAGTGTTCTTTTGTCAAGGGTCAACTGCTCCAGCGAAAGGGCCAACCTCTCTGACTTTTCAGTGGCCTGGAATATATAATGCAGCCAGCATGAGATGTATGTTATAGTACAGAAAGAAATGCATATGTTTAACAACAAGCCTATTTTCCTTCTGGATGTATAAAAAAGTTAACATACAAATTTTTTCATTAATTACTAATGACTATTTACAATTACTTATTCACTAAGTGATACTTTGGGTTAAAAAAGCTACCAGGTAGAGTGCACCTCACACACTGTGGTAGATTTAGTCACTGTAGAGGTAATGCATACACCTTCCCTGAGTCTTGTTTCTGTTTTGGATAACTAAACAAACCACTTTAAAAAACTAAGGACAGAGTCAAACAGAATCATATTAGCACTCAAAAACAGTATTCTATTAATAGAACAGAGAGATTAGAACTCATTAAGGATGTTGGCTAAAAAAGGAAAGTCAGCCTCAAGATTCTCATGCTGTTTCACCCTTACATTAATCTCCAATGAGTTTCTTGAAGCATGAACAGAAGTATGAAAGCTATGGCTTTAGGGAAAAAAGAAGTGCAAACTGTCCTGTCTACTTTCAGAAACAAAAGCAGTAGAAAAAAAGATTACATGCATTCAGTAGATATTCATTAGCAGGAAAAAACAGTCTAGTTTTTCAATTTTTCATTGCTGCATTTATACATTTTCTCCCACCATGTTTGATTTGTAAAAAAAACAAAACAAAAAAGGAGACTACTGGGAATGTAAAAGTGGTAAAGGAACTGACCAAAAGTCTTCTATAGGAATTGTTGTAGCACTGTTTCATAATCTGGAGTGGGTGCCACGTTGCGGAAGCCGCCATGTTGCCCCACCATCTTGAATATTGTTGCCTATATGGGCTTTGTCATTCCACCTAATCGCGTTTTATACAGTATATGTGGCTAGAGACCGGCCACATACGTAGTGTGCCTTAATTTAAGGATAACAGATAGCTCTTTAAAGCTAACAGATAGCTCTTTAAAGCTACCTGTTATATTTGACCATTTAACATGTGTACAAGTACATTTTTAATGTCTTTTTCAATATGCCTTTCTTCTTAACTTCATCTCCCACGTCCACCATTGCATTGTCTTCTCATGTTACCTCACCCTTTATCTCCTGAACTGTAGTCAGTGTTGTAACATACACAAACAATAATGTCAGATTTATTATCAGCAGATTAAACATTCAACACTTCCGTCTCAGGACAGCTGACAACAAGCTGGCTAGACAAACAACAGCTGCTTATAAGCTAATATTAGCCTTGAGTGTCCTGAAAGCTACACTTTGGTTTGATTACATTCTCACATTGTAAGACAGTTTATTCACTGAGTGTCCAAGTCCAGCAATGTTAGATTCACTTCAAAGAAAGTTTCACAAACGCTGGCTAACAGCGGCAAAAGCTGTAATTCCTCTCAAAATTTCTGGAAATAATACTGTCAGTGGTCAATGGTCAATGGTAACTTTATTGTCCCCAATGGGAAATTGATTTGCAGGATGTCCATACAGAGAGACAAAAACAAACAAACACACCACACACACACACACACAAACTTTTCATGGCAATAAAATTATAAGAAATTACTAGATGTAAAATTTCACTCATTAATTCAATTAAAATGCCCAAATTACCAAGATAATATGTCAGTCACAATAAATTGCTAAATGAACCGTTTTACTTATCAGTAATTTGTATCGAATTAGGGTCAATATCTCGCCAGCTTTTCTTTCTAGAGAATTACTATGAAATTACTCTAAATATTTATTTTTTTGTATGGTGTTAGGACAAATGTTTGGATTGTGGGTATGGGCTTTTACAGTCAAATGAACAGATGGTTTAAAAATACAATATGCAATCTAAATCCTGGCAATGTATATACAATGGGTACTGTATGGAAGAGGAATAGGGCCAAAGAAAAAAAGGAAAAAGCGGCCCAGTGGCTCTAATCCTCTTGCGTAGTAGTGAGACGATACACAAAAAAGAAATAGAAAATGAAGACAAAAGAAAAGAAAAATTGTGAAACACAGTGCCATTTGTGGTGTGACACAAAACACAAAAAAACAAAAGTACGATGCTTTATTTAAACGCTGGTATACTGTAAATGTAACACAGTAAAAAAAACAAAAAACAAAAATAAAATATTAATGAAAATTAAACGTGAGTAACGTCAAACTGAACATCTTGAATAAGTGTATTTCTTACACTTACATTGGACTAGGACAGGGGTCGGCAACCCGCGGCTCCGGAGCCGCATGCGGCTCTTTAGTCCTTATAGTGCGGCTCCGCGTGGTTTGGGAAAATAAATTAGAAGTATTTAGCTGAAGTGTATTTTATTTATGTTAGTTCTTTTAAACTTGTAGTTCTAAATTGGAAGATTATTGTGATATTGAAATATAAATAGGTGACCGAGCGTTTGCCCTGGCTGCACCAGAGTTGTGGAACAACCTTCCGATTGGCATCCGGGCGTCTGATTCTATTCAATCTTTTAAATCACGGCTTAAAACGTATTTGTTTAATCTTGCTTTTTCTACCGGTTAATGCTGGCCTTGTTTGCATAGATTTATTCTATTAATTTTCCTTTTATGCTTTTATTTGCGCTGTGTATGTCATATCGCCATTGTGTATTGGTGGCATTTTCCTGTGAACATAATTTTAAATTTTTACATTTTTATGACCCTGATTATACTTGTGTTATTTCCTTGTTTTATGTTAAGCACTTTGGCATACCGTTGGTTTTTAAATGTGCTCTATAAATAAAGATTGTTGTTGTTGTTGTTGTTGTTTCCTCGCTCAATATAAGCGTCACACTCGCGGAAGCCGGTATTCCCGCCGAAACGCCGTGCATTTATCGAGACTTTCAACCCCAGGTAGGCCAATTATGGATCTTCGGATCCACATTATGTCAGCAGCTCCACCGTGAACTATGTTAAAGACAAACACTGCTCACGCCTCACAGACGACAGATGACAGCTTACAGTCCTGCGTAAACTGACTTCGCACAGCACCGATTAGCAGACGCTGTGAGCAGAGGTTCAGGATCAGAAGTCCCATTGTAAACACATCACGGCAGACCCGACGATGTTTGCATGAACGCTTTTCAGCATCTCTTTATTGACCACTTTTCACACACGGTTGCTGTGCGCACACAGCCGGCTGTAGCCGCAGCTCACAGCCCGACACACACCACCAACAACAACAGCAGAGAGAGCACAGACTTTAAGGCGGCGAGGCGTGATTGCGGGTGCCGCTCAGGTGCGTCCGCCTCCCCTGCAGCGGCGCTGCAGACCACGCCCGCCGGCGTGCATTAACCAGGTAAAATACATATTTAGGCAGAATTTTGCAAATATCTATTTTCATTTTCAGCAGCATAGAGCTTTTTACCAGTTATTTTTTAAAAGTCAGGTCAAGGCTCCAAAAGCCCAAAGGAGATATAAGGGAGGCGGCTCACAACAGTTTTTGTTTGCTACATGGATCATTTTAGTTCAACTTGTTGCTTTTGTTATATTTCTTTAAGAGTTCAAAATGTGTTGATTACATATATAAAATGTAATTTTCTCTGTAGCACTTCATGGATTTCATAAGCAGCACACCTTAGTTGTTCACACAAAGGTAGAAAACAATATATACAGTGTTATCTTCATTTTAGATGTCAAAAAGTATTTGCGGCTCCCAGTGTTTTCTTTTGCGTGGAAACCGGGTCCAAGTGGCTCTTTGGGTGTAAAAGGTTGCAGACCCCTGCACTAGGAGCTGCATGCGCACACTTACCTGTGTCAGCTGGGCTCTTAGCTCTTTCTCCCTGGACTGATTCTCCTCTGTCAGTGTCTGGTAGTCTTTCGTCGAATGCTCCACAATCTGCTCCAATCCTAACAGAAAAGAGATAGCAGCTTTAACAAATCACACACTGAAATGAGAATAAAGGTAGCAGATATACAGCAGATATGTTTACCTTGCATCGTCTTTGCTGCCTTCCTGTTCTCCTCCTCAGCTGTCTCAAGCTTTTCTCTCTGAAATGGAGAGGCATCAGCTTGACCACGAGCTAATCACTCAAACAGCAGCATTCTTGAACCTTGAGCTAACCAGGGAATAATGACTGGCTCCAGAAAGCATGCAAGGTTTTTGGATGAAATTCTGCTCTCAACGATCCTCACAAACAAAAACACAGAGTGATTAAATAAGACAAAGCTACAGCTCCACGAACCACCCGCACGAACATGCACTTCATTTGGAAGATGTGCTGAAGAGTTTAAGCACAACTCATGTTCTTGCTTTTCTGCCAGTGATAATAAAAATATGACTGACTCTGTAACATTATTGTGACAATTGAGACCAAAAAATTACTATAATTTTAACTTTTATTTTTGTGATTGATTCATGTTTCTTGATTTTTGGCACAATTGCCAAAATATTCACTTGCATATTTACTTAGACTTAATTCTCAAAGTAAATAGCCCTGTACATCAATACAGCAACAGTTACTGAGGATTTCTTTCTTTTATTATACAGCACAATTATTTCCATGTGTTCTTCATGCTTGCGCCATATGGAACATATTAATTTTTTGGTCTTTGAATCTTTAGAGATGTTTCCCAATAGGTCTGGCATTTTCATTTAGTATATATGCACACTTGTGAGCGATGACAATATAATATTCATTTACTAAACAGTCGCAATCTATTCATCCTGTGTACCAGCTAGATGATCACCTTTTAAATGTCTACACCAAACTTCCTCCAGCTATTTTGATGAGACAGGCCTTATGTCAAAGTAGTAATTGCCGTTCAAAGTTAAAAGATCAAATTTAGGAGTTAAATGTGCTCTATATCCTGACACCACCGTTTTCTATTTAAATGCCGTTGAATTGAATGGGGTTAACAGGATGAGGGAGCTGTATCGTTTGTTTTAGCCAAACATCTGTGGTCTTTTTATAGATGCCTCATCACTCAGGCCACTCACGCACACACTCAGACCTTTTGCACTGCTTCCAAGCACTTTCTTCTCCAATGTCTGCCTCTCTATTGTCTTGTATACATTCCTCTTGTATAGTGTATATATTTTATTGTATATATTTCTCCTGTCTGTTATTTATTCCTGCTGTCTTACTCTTTATATTTTACTCCTGTACAGTTGGTGTGGAGCACCCATAATTTCATTGTACATGTACAATGACAATAAAGGGCTATTCTATTCTATTTTTTTCTATTGTCAGTAAGCAAACTGAATAAGCTGTCAGTAAGTAGTGTTTGTTGAGTTCATACAGTAAACCAAAGGTAGCTGAAGAAGTAGTTTTTTAATAATGAACAACTAAAAGCAGTTCATTTGTCAGAAGATTTAATAAACAGTCCATTTAAAAAAATCAATAAAATTAATAAAATTATTTTATGGGCCAGGCTTTGAAGGGTTAAAATAATCACAATAATTGCATTAAGAAAAAAATAATATACAATCAAGATTTTAAAATTAATTTTAATCCTGATCCTAATATATAAGTGTTAAGTGTAATTACTGTAGTCAGTAGTTCAAAATAAAAATAAATACCTAAATAGATTTCTAAAATCAGAATGTATATATATATATCTATATATATAAAATAGGAAACAGAGCAGTTATAACTGTTATTTTTCCCAATTAGTTTTTAATTTGTAGTTCATTTTGACCTTTTTTTGTACAGATTTTTTTAAAATAATGCTTACACATTATAAAAAATACTGGCACATATGAAGTTAAAAATTCTGTATAAATGTATAAAAATAACATGCTTGTCATCATCAGTACTATCAGTTTGTCTCAAAGGCCAAATAACTAATCATTTCTCCCACTTTTTTTCTCCCAGTTCTTTTTGGAGCGGTATAGAAGTCATTTCTTCCATCTTATGTATATGTTTGAAAATATTAACAGACAGTGTGGCAGTAGGACAATTTCTCTGAAGCCAGTGTTTTGTAATGGCTTGTTTGCATGCTGCTTCCAGAAGCTATTTTTGTCAGCACTGCTTAGTCCATTAGGGTTATAACCAAGATCTAAGATCTAACCAAGTTCTACAAACATTAAAGCCCAAGACTTTAGAAATAATGGTTGTTACTTCCTTCCAAAAAGGTAGGATAAAGGTGCCAGTCAAAATTTATGGGCATGATCAACATTCCTTCCAGCAAGCCTAGATGGGTGACAGTTTACTTCAACCTTTGTTTAGGAGTGACAAAAAATCAAAACAATTTTTCCAACAGTAGCGCCTCCAAGTCCAAGAATTGGTGGAGGACAATTGTGTCTCCCAGGCAGTTTGCAAATATCTTCAGAAATTTTAATGCCCAGTTCTTTCTCCCATAATTACTTCACATAGTTTGCAGTGTCCTTGTACAATGCGCTTAGATTTGTCAAGCCGATATGTCTGGCACAAGTTTCTAAAATGAATGAGCTTGCACTTTTTAACAATCTTACACACAGGGGCAATGGAATAATATGCACACTGCCCAAATCTAGGATCTTGCATCACTTATTCAAACTCAGGATCATTTGCTGCTCGTCCAAGCAAACTTCATATTGAAGCTGGAAATGTTTAATAACATCCCACCATATGATTAGAGAAAAGTTGACCCACTAGCTATATGTCTTGACCAATTTATTCAAATATTATCTTATTGATACAAGTGTAATTAATGTCATATGCTTTTTACAGGTCGTTACAGGTCACAGGTCATTTTTACAGGTTAGTTAAAGATCTTTAATGTAGGATGAGTATCGACTGAAAATGCATTTAGCATTCATTTCCTGTGTGTGGGTAAAATTGGATGTCAAGACCTGGATTTATATATATTAAAGACATACCTTGAATACATCCCATATATTTCCTGCCTTTCATCAGGAGAGGCAGGCCTGAGCCTGGGTCCATTATCCCAACCTGTACATCATCCATGCACAAGCTTGATTTGTACTCCTCACCTACTATAGAAATATGGGCTAGCTGAGCAAGCAGTCTCATTGTAATGTTATGGAGTTAGACAGACTGCCATTAACCTTTGTCCATGCTGTAAGTGAAGAATACACAGAATGGATGCAAATGTTTCACTAAAACTAAATATGTTCATTACAAGATTAAGAAAATCACAGCCAATCCAATCAAAAGCACCCAAACTGAGTAGATTAGCTTTTTCCTTTTTTAAATTTGTTCAATAATACACTTTCCTTATATTGTCTTGAGTTTGCATCTGTTTTTTATTAATCTTGTTTAATCCTCACCAATTTTTAATTTTCATTTTTACCAAGTGAGGGAGGGTCTAAAGATTTTCAATCAATAATTGTACTGAGAAAACAAGAATTTATAAGATTATTCAAATTATTTTTGTATTCAATCCAGACTACAAGTAGTGTTATGCGTGACTGCTTCTCTTATAGATGGTTTTGTTTCCTCAATCTCCAAGCCTGCAGTTTTGTTGTTTTGTGGCTGATCTCATAATTTCTTTACTTCATAAATCCTATGTCTTTCTCCACCTACTCACTCATTTTGTGTACTTCTTGTTTATTGTTTCTGACTTGTAATGCCTTATGACAGCTATTTTATTGGCAATAATGCTCTCTGATTTTTTTCATTTTTGTTTAAATTTTATGGTTTTTACTTTTTATTGTGAATTCAGTTTAGTGTTTAAAATTATTTCCTTTTATTTTAGTTTTATTCATTTTAAGTTTCTTAAATTATTATAATATGTGAGGTATGTGTCAGAATAGAAGAATATAAGCGCTCATAAACGCAACACTCTGCTTTTATGTCAGGCAACCGGTACATTTTAAATAATTTTCTATTATTGTTTTTAGGCCTTTTATATTTATATACTTGCTTGAAAAGTTCACAATAAGTTAGATATTAATAATTGAGACCAATGTAAAAAATAATGTAAATGTGAGTTATCATAACAAAAAGCTATGTTCGTCTACGTTCTCTTAGATGTATCACTTTAAAAGCCATTATTATTGACAGACAGGTAAAGTACACAAGTTCAAAGATGGGCTACAGTACATTGTCATTTCTCTGAACATGTGTATTGTATTTATTTATGTCCAGAGTCTCTTTCCTTCTTACCAGACTGGTTAGCTGTTCTTCCAAAGACGTCTTATCCTGCTGTACAGACTGAAGCTCTTTCTGTTTGCTCTCCAGGTCAACACTCAGCTCACTGATCTGTTCGGAGCACACAGTATAGACCATAAAACATACACATGTATATCTGAATAGAGCCATAAATTATGCATCATCACAGTAACTTCAACAGACCACACACAGAGTATCACATTTTACTAGATGGTGGGTTGAATGAAGAGTGTTATACCAGTTCTTCTGATTTTACCATCATGTGATCATTTCAATAATAATGATAAATGATGACTAACACATTCAACAAGCAATTATGTTTCTTATAAAGCTGTGGCACAGGAATCGCTGAACAAAACACCATAGTCAAGAATTCTCTGGTGCTTTCTACAAACCTTCTTCTCCTGAGACTGAACCTGTGCCTTGAGGCTGCTGATTTGTTGCTGTGACAGAGACACAGCATCCTCCTTCTGCTGGGACGCCCGGAGCCTGAGCTGGAGATCTGCCACCTCCCTCTCTAGCTCCATTATCCTGGAGCGCTCAGACACTGTGGCCACCTACAGCAGAAAGCAGAGTCATGAGGAGGTTATGGGGCAAAGAGGAGACATGGGGCCTGAGAGAGGAGATTAGTAGTGCCTGCTCATATGTAATCATTTGCTTGTTTTGTCCAAAATGCAAAGACATTTACTTTACAGTCACATACGTAAGGGAAACACATTAATTCAGAAGCTGGAAACAGACAAAGTGCCAGTTTGAGGTTTTTGCTTGAAAATTACTGTCAGTAAAAGATTAATTTATTCATTATCAAAATCACTGCAGATTATTTTGCTGTCAATCAAACATCTACAAATTAAAACATTCACAATAAAATTATCAGTTTTATAACCTCATTTCCCTCTTTCATCCTTAATTAGGGAGCCTACAGTTATCTACTTCTGTCAGAAATCAATTAGACAGAATCTGTGAGATATGTCACCATGACATGACATGAACCTTAAAACAAGCAGCTAGCTTAGCTTAGCATAAAGACTGAAAAAAAGTGATGGAGCAGCCACAGTCAAACAGCTAAAAGCTGTTGACTGTGGTTGTGGTTTCTGCATAGAAACCATCATAAACACAATAACTGGACTTATGGATATCTTGTTAAATACCCCTGTAAATGTTTTTTCTTTTGGCAAATGTATTTATTTTCAAGAGTGAATAAATGTTAAGTATATTATGGACATTATCTTGGGGGTAATGGAAAATATAGTCATGTGGCCTTAAGATGTAAAGGTTTACTGAATATCAGTTTATTTGTACTTTTAAAATAATGTATTTTTAAATGTGACATATAATTGAGTAAAACATATCACAATGTTTCTCCCTTACATTAATGTGTTAGACATAAGCCCTATAATGAATGACATTTACTGTTATGAACACTATAGCCTGTAACAATCTGCACTTTTGCTATTTAATTGGGGCTGACCCAAGTAGGTATTAAATAGCCTGTTGCAGTACAAAGATATATCAAAATGCACAAACCAGTAGAAATGAATACATATTCAGTTATTTGAATCTTTGTGTCATCTGACAGCTTACATTCTTTATGTTAAGCTAAACTAAGTAGCCTCTATACAGTTCATTATACAGTACAGGTACAAAAATCTTGAGCCAACCGTCATTTCCAAACCTTCCAAATCTTAGATTTTAGCTTAGATCTTTTTAAGGTGGTCTTAAGCAATATTTCTTCAGGCTTTCTGGAGGTCTTTCAAAGTTCTTCTTTGAACTCTGCCTACTTTTGCCCACATTTTTAGTCAACTCTTTGTACCTCGCCATTTTCAAAGGAAATTACTAGCAATCTTTCACAAAAACACAATTTATTCAATTTCTTTAGCTGAACCCATAAAAAATGCCAACAATAACAGTTTGATAGGAATAAAATTGTATTACTGAAACAACGTTTTTCAAAGTGTCTCAATGGAAGGGTGGCTGTCAAGAAGCCATTCTTAAAGAAGGTTTAAGTATGGTAAATTACACAGTAACTGGACTTATGGATGGTGATCAATCCAAATTTTAAAACCTTGATATTACATACAGAAGAGGTCAGGAGAAAGCAACACTCACTGTTGTACCTTTCTGTTAAACATGGTGGAGGTTCTGTCATGGTGTGGGGTGCATTTCAGCCAGTGATGTTGGAGATCTTGTCAAAGTTAATGGAATTATAAATGGAAAAAAGTACCCTCAGATTTTGATCCACCACATAATACTACTTGGAAAACATCTGATTGGCAATGCAACATTTTTCAGCGTGGAAAACACACTGTCAATGCAATAAAAAGCATTCGTGGATAGAAGAACACACACTGGAGTCATGGATTGGCCTCCCCATAGCTCAGAACTCAACATTACAATATTGAAGCAGTGTGTGATCATCTTAAAATGTAAAAAAAAAAAAAAAAAAAAGGTAGGCAACATCCAAATTTAGAGCTTTACAATGTCCTTCAAGAAACCTAGAGAAATATTCCTGAAGACTTCAGTTCAGGTTGTGTTGAAGAATAAAGGTGGTCATACCAAATATAGGCTTTAGAGCTTGTAAGAATGGTCTAAGCTCTGTTTTTGCCTTATATACTGTATTTCCATGTGTGTTTGCACTTGTTTTAATAATAAAGAGATGAGGGATGGCTTAAGACCTTTGCACAGAGAGAGAGGGATTACATCAAGGACTTTGGCTATACAACTGGCTAAACCAAACCAAACATTCATTCATAAGAAAAAAATTCCACTCCCACTGGACAGAGAGGTGGCAGATCTGCAGCAAAGTTCCAACAACCAGCAGAAGACCTGGTCCAAATGGGAATTTATTGCTTTACTACAGAAGCATTTGACTCATCAAAAATATGTCAAAGCTTCAGGTTAAAAGACATAGGATGGGAGTCTTCTACATTTATCTTAAGGTCAGCAAGTCCCATGAAAAGGTCAGGTAGTGAAATAACCAACGAAGGCTCAAACGCATACTATTTGTTTTCTCTCCAGGGCTCTGATGGTTTCAGACACCAGATATCTGAAATATGATCATCTCAGGGCCTTCAGGTACAGACCCCCAGTCTAAAACAGAAGGTTTGTGAGGAGCACAAAAGCTGGGTTTAAAGAGAAGGACACTAAAACAGTTGATAACATTGTTTCAAACAGTCACCAGTTGCAACAGGACCCAGCATAAGATAAATATAAATTATTTTCAACTTTGAATAAAGCAAAACTACTCTAGTAGAGTCCTGGAATAATTACATGACATTGACAATAAGCATAATAGGTATACTTTTATCTGTCAGCTCCCTACATTGATAATGTCTGTTTACACCTCCTGCATACTCTATCACATAGTCCAAACATAATAGTTCATGTCATAAGAGCACATCTGAAGTGGACTATCTCCTGTTGTGTGCTACATATGGGAAAGGACGTCACCGATGTAATGGGCTAATTGTCCTGAAATTGTTGCAAAATCATGCCCACACACCTTTATTTACAGGAAAAATGATAGGGCACGGAACTGGTTTCAATATTCAGAATTAAAATGTATATGAAGCAAAGCAACATATTTTTGACATCACTATATTGTTAGTTTGTAAAGACCGATCCTTTGTTTCTTTGATACTATGCATCAGTGAGTTATTGTGAAGGATGACATCTACAGCAGTAATAATGTTACTGGTAAAGACAAGGCAGTATTCTCAGACAGACTGCATTTTACACCACTTTTCTAGCTACCAAGGACTCACACAGCTGTGACACACTGTTTTGTGACTCAGTACTTTGCTCAAGGACACTCCGAGATATAGAGTGGAGGAGGATGTTGATGGCTTATTTTCTGAGACAAAATCATGCAAAAATGCTTGATTTTGCTCTTTTCATGGGATTTGTTGATAGGAGTGAAATGTTGAAGGATTCCACCCTTATTCTTTAAAGCCAACTAAGTCTAAAGAACCATAATCTCCAAAAAATATCCTTTAATAAAGCTTTATGCACATATGTATATTGTTTAGTATAAACAATAAACATGGGTTATCTGGAAAGCTCAAAGCAGATGAAATGTTAATGTCCCTATTGCAGGGCTGTGGACGATTTGCATGGTGTTTGCATGCTGCAGTTCCTTCAGTATATGCCAGTTGTGATTATTAAGTCTAGCGGGGGAAAAAGGCTGTCGCACTGCAACTGCCAGAATTACCCTAGTGTCCTCTAAATCCCTCTGGAGTTTTTCAGCTTTGGTCTTTTCAAAGAGCAGGCTCTGCTCAAGCTCCTTTATGTGGGCATGCTCCAGCCTGGTCTGCGTCTGTTAGTAAAAGAGAGCAGGAAGAGAGGAAAAACAAACACCAATGCGAACACTGAGCTGCCAGCTTTGTGCCACAGACAGAAAGAAGGCAAGACTTTAAAGAGAAGACCAGGAAGTACAAAAACACTGATGGTTTGCAGCATTTCAGCTTTTTTGTTTGGAGTATCCAGAGTTAGTTACTGTGATCATCTCTTTCTCTCAGATACTTTTGTTTCCCTTTCATGAAGCAATTGAACAATTCTAATCCAGGAGTGAGAAAGATGCAGAAAAGACATGCAAGATGAAGGCACAAAAAAGTGAAGACAAAAGCGGCATTCAAACACAGACATGTGGACAAACAGATGATGAGAGCAATGGTAATTTAAGTGCTGCAGATGGGTATAAAAATCTGAGATGAATAAATGAAAAGAGCAGGAATAGAACACAAGTCTGAACAAAAAAAAGTAAATGATGGATAGAGTGCAGGAAAGGCAAAAACATTTGGCAGCAAGTCTGATTTAATCAACTTCTCATTTTTTGGAAGAAAATGATAATCAGCTTTACAGTGTCATCCTATGGTGTGAATTAAAAAGAGTCAGGAATCACAGTGAAAATCAAACTAACATGTGACTCAGTGGGACGCCGAATTGACAGTGATGATAAACTATTCATCTTGGTTGGAGTCAATAAATCATACCAGACTTCCATTAAAGAAGTATCAGCCTGATCAGTGAGAGGCAGACAGCTCGGGTAAATAGGACGAGTGAGAGAAGATGTTTAATTGAGAATCGGATTATGTAACCACATTTACCTCGAGGTCTCCCTTGGTGATGCATGCCTCTTCTACTCGAAACTGTAGGTCCTCCACTTTCCTGTCAAACAGGGACAATAATAAAATCTTGTAAAATCACAACACACAGGTAGCTCAGTCATTAAAACCCTACAGATTTACTGAAGAGCTGGAACAGCTGATAATGCCAGTCATTTTGGCAGCCTTCTTATTTCAAAGAGAGAACCTTCTCTGTGAAAACAGGATGCTGCTCTTTTTCTCCCTCTTGTATTAAATGAGGCATTTCCAAAGTATGCATTTCAGGTCAGATGGTATCGTTGTCATGTGAATGACAATCAGAATGATCTACCTGCTACAACTCACAGTGCTCATCCAATGGAAAAACTTACTATTTAGAAGACAGCAAATCCCGAATGCCAAAAAATTTCTCTTAACTAAATGACACAGCAAAATTAAAGTTATTTTGCTAATATCTTTGCTCTGTTAAAAGCTTAATGGGTGCTTGATTCTCTGTTGACATATGCACAAACTACAGCTAAAAAGTTTTTACTATGTAAAAGCAACTGCTAAATTAAAGCAAGTTTAATTTCCTAAGGACTTAGAAAAAGATTCCCATGCTTGTCTCACCTCTCAGCTGGACTAAGATGTAACTCTCTCTGTATAGGTTTGTACAGGTTTAGGCTGTGGCTCAGGTGAGGTCGCAGGTCACCAACCAGGTGATAGATCAGTCTTTGATTCCTGCTGTCTTGGGCAAGATACTGCACCCAAAGCTGCCCCCAATGGATCAAACTGAAGTCTGCTTATGTGAATGGGAGAAAGCGCTTAGGTGTAGATAAAAGCGCTATAAAAATGAATTTGTGTGTGACTGGGTGAATGAGACTTGTAGTAGAAACAGCTTTGAGTGTTTAAAAAGGTACTATATAGGTATTAGTCCGTTTATTATACCTTTTCCTGATTAAAATTTATTCAAAACAAAGCTGCTAGAAGTTAAAAGGGTACAATGAAGAGGTAACACATCACTACTGTTTTTGCCCAGCTGCCCTGGGTACCAGTGTACTATAAAACAAATCTTTTTATAGATCTAGTAATTCCATATTTTGTCCCCAGTCATCCTTGAAAGAACTCTTTCCCACTCTTGCCTAAATGCTGCTTATCGTGCAAAGCTATTCTAGTTAAGTCCCAGAATATAGATATGGAGCTGGTTATAGGTAAAGTCAAGTCAGCCACCTCTTCTCCTCCTCTAGCTGGTTGAGCAGCTCCACTTTGTCTCTATCTGCTGCTTCTACCATCGACCGCAGCTGATCCATCTTGGCCTCCATCTCCAGTGCGTACTGCGGCATACAGAATTAATATGAGTGCACAAATCACAAGTAAGTTACACTGAGCTGTTAGATGTTGGTGACGGTTAGACCACACTTTGTTTGACCTATGGATGCCATTTTCAAAATGTGATAATGTTTTATTTTCTTATTTATTTATTTTGAAATTCTGAACTGTTCATGTGTCTTACCTGATCCCGGCATTTCCTCAGCAGAGTCAGCTCCTGCTGCACCTCTCCTGCATGGCTGGTTGCTTTTGCCATCTCGCACCTCTCCAGGTCCCTCTCTGCCAGCAGCTGCTCGATGTGCTGCTGCTTCTCCTTCAGAGCCTCCTGCAGGGCTGTGGTGCCTGAAATCTTACGAGCGTACCGAGCTGACGTCTCTGTCAGCTGTAAAATGACACAAGCACTAGTGAATCACACTGCAGATGTTAAATGATGCACCATGCAGATTAACCAGATATCTCACCAGTCCTGCTCGGCTGGGTTTCCCACTGATTGAGGAGGTGGCGGAGCTGATGGAGCTGATGGAGGAAGCGCTGGGGCTTCTTTTGAGAGTGGACCTCCTCCGTGAGCTCTTTGCCTTGGTAGGGGTGGTACAGGGGAAGCCAATTCGGGTCACCTTGTGAACTGGAGCAAACAGGCCATACCTGGGCATGCACTGGAAGTACCTGAGGAGGAGACAGGTTGTACTATGCAATTATCCTCTGTCATATGTGCTACAGACAGAGCTGAGAGTATTGTAAATGTGCTATGCAAATAAAAACGCCCTAAAAATAGTCTGTGCTCTTTACCTGGTTCCAGCTACAGCGCCATCATTCTTGCCTAGAGGTTCATCTAGTTCGACTCCACACCAGTCTCCCTTAGCAAAGTCTGTCTCTCCAAGAAACCTTACCACTCCTGCCTTGGTACCACCAACCTACACACAAAACAATTCATGCAAATTCATTTTTATCTAAAAATTTTATCTTTTTTCTATTTACAATAAGGGCTTCAATCTGGTGGAATTATTCAAGGTGAAGCAAGCAATTTATTGAACCTGAAACATTTATACAAGCAGCCCTAGGAAAAAAGCACTGAGTAGTGTAGCAATAAACTTTTCTGTGAGGCTCCATGTCTACATCACTGATATTCTGCCCTAAAGCCAACCGTCACAGTGGATTCAGTCACTCTTACCAACACTCGGTCTCCCAGCCTTAGTTCCCTTCTGTTCTTCTTCGTGGAATCTGGGTCGGAGAGGTTGGACACTGACTCGCTGGATGTCAGGATCCGGTTAAGTGCTCCGCCTGTCTTAATGCCGGTGCCTGGAGCTGAAGGAAGAAGAAAAAAAACAAATACAAGAACAATCACAGGTTCCACATTTGTCAGTCACTTTGTAAGAACATCTTAACTGAAGCTAAACTGTGAGATGTCCCAAATACATTTTTTTTTCTTCCAGTCTCTGGCTGTGATCAACAGCCTTTATTTAAAGCTGTTAAAGCTGGAGGTGGGGTGATGTGACCAAAATCTGATTTTAAAACTGCAAATTTGTTTGACAAATTCATTGTAAACATAAGGACCAAGATACTTGTTGCAGAGCACTAGTCTACTATCTATAGCAGTGGTCCCCAATCCCAGTCCACGAGGGCCGGTGTCCCTGCAGGTTTTAGATCTCACCCTGGGTCAACACACCTGAATCACATGATTAGTTCATTACCAGGCCTCTGGAGAACTTCAAGACATGTTGAGAAGGTAATTTATCCATTTAAATCAGCTGTGATGGATCAAGGACACATCTAAATCCTGCAGGGACACCGGCCCTCGTGGACTGGGATTGGGGACCCCTGATCTATAGACTTTTAGCTGGGTGCTTAAAAAAATTTTATGGCAAAGTTTCTAAGTTAGCAACAGTGAGTTGAATTGAAGCAGGACAATGACGGTGAGAAAGGTACTCAAGGTACCAAGAGACACTTGGCATTAAAAAGTTTATCTTCTCTTCTACTATCTAACTAATTTTTATTTTATTTTAGTTATTTATTTTCCAAAATGTATCTTTGTACATTTAGCTTTTATTGTTGAACAGGACAGAAAGGAAAGAAAGAGAGAGAGAAAGCAGGGAGAACAACACACAGGAAATGGCCTGGGGTGGAATCTAGCCTCTGCGGTGGCCTTGAGGCATGTGTGTCAACCCTGAGTGATCAAACTGACATTCAAATTTTAAACTACATCCAAAGGTAACCCTTACAACATGGAAAAAAATCTCTTAAATATAGCACCACTATAAGGGAATTTTAAGAATAAGCAAATGGCTAAAGTTGATGTTAACCATCTGCTGTTAAACCCATTAGTCAGAAACAAACACACACATGCACACACACACACACACATTATTTTCTCTTTATGCTGCAAGTAGGAAATAAAGTCCCTGGTGCCTCTCTCAGTCTCTTTCCCTGTGTCTTCCTGTGTCCTCTGCCTGAGCTAGATACACAATTAGCAATCAGTGTTAAAGGACAGTGGATAGTGCAGCATTGTGCAACATTAAGGATAAGATACAAGTCTTTCTCTAAGTTTAACAAAGCTGATAAGAGCATCTTTGAAAATATTTGGTCTGTAAAGCACAGTTATCCACCCTGTCATGTTTTTACAAATAAACTTACTAGCTGAAGTAGTGCCAGCAGGTGCTGTCTCGCTTGTTGCAGAGACTCCTTGTGCTGGACTGGCATGGCCCCCATTCGTCTCCTTCTCTGGCAGTGCTGTTCTTGAGAGCTTTGAAGGCCGCGTGAATATCCCCCGTCCGTCCTCACACTGGAAGTACCGGACCCCTGCCACAGAGCCATCGTTTTTCCCTATCGACTCGTCCAGCACAATGCCTGCCCACTGGCCGGGAGCAAACTGCGTCCCTCCAACAAAGTGCACATAGCCAGGCTTGTTGCCGTTGACCCAGACTCTCTCTCCAATTTTAAAGTCTGTGTTTCCATCTTGGACTGGTGAGGTCACACTGCCAGGGGACTTTTCAGGAGGAACTGGCTTTGAGGTACCTGCAGTTGGAATCATGTTTTAATAAACCATAGTTAGTAATCTTAAATATTACTTTTTTATAGTTAGATTTAAAAGGTGCATTTTTGCCAAAAAGAATTAGGTTAATTTAGTAATGTTAAAACCTTTTAGTACTTTATTTGATTTTTCTTGGTTTTGTTATTATTTATTAAGTAATTAATAAACACCAAGTCAGAATCCAAGGAATCATATTGTAATTAGTTGGAAAAGTTGTTGGACTGGTGCACCCATAGTAGTACGAGGAACAGATTAAGTTCTAGGGAGATTTAACCCCCAAAAATGCTTCTGTTTGGGGATTAGTACCCGGTGAGAAATGTCAGTATGATCTGTTTAATACAGTCTGTATTCTAAAAAATCTGCAGCTGTAAATTTGTTGTGTTTCTGATAGTCTTTCTCTATTTTCACTTCATAAATAATGCTGAATCCATATAACAATCATCCAAAGACTAATTTAAGGATGTACATGATTAAAAAGAAAAGCACCTTTAGTGATACTATATATAGAAATACACATGGAGGTCCATGTTTTGCTAAAGCACACTTTGAGAAAACTCACTGATAAGTTCTGTAGTTATGAATGGCCCAAACAGATACAAACGATAGCATGACACTTCTTGTTGACAGAATTAGACACTTTAATAAACAGACACAATCTTGAGGGTTTTTTTTTTTTCTTCAGCAGCTTCTTACCAGATGACGGTGATGTCCGTGATGGAACGCCAGAGGGACGGACTATTTTACTGGGGGGTTTTAGCCCACTGGCTTTGCCTGATGTACTCATGGCTCCTTGTTTGTCCGTGGCTGGGGGGGGGGGCCTATTGAAGATGAGGGATTAGGCCTTCCCCACCACCTGACACAGTCACAATATGATAGATAGGAGCTGGCAAAAAAAAAGGAAGAATGTATCCTCAACAAAAACAAATATAAAAAGATGACAGTGACAGTGAAGATGACACTGAAAACGCTATGTCCAGATGAACAGAATCAACTTTTGGTTATTGACTTACCTGGATGATTGAGCATACACTAAGACATAAAAATATGACATGTCAATATCAGGGCAATTTCATGTGTTTTACCTACAAGTCATGTATTGCTGGTTCAGTCATATAAATAATATATTTTTTCAAATTAATTATAAAAGTCTAAACTGATTATTATATAAAAAGATAGATTTTGAATTTAAATTCTAAACAGTTCTGGGCATTTTGAAGGTGTTTTTTGTTAATCAACATCAAAAATGCCTTATTAAATATTTTGTGTTCTTTCTTGTTGTAGGACTTTTCATATGTAACTGTAGCCCATTCACAGAGGCCTACAACCCCCACAATTACATCAGTGTCTCAGTGAGAGCTGTCGCTCTGCTCAGTGAAGCCTCAGTTTGTCTCACACACCTCCTACTGTATGTCACTAAGCCACAGCCCAGTGTTTATTACAGAGCTGTTCATTATCATCTGTGAAATCACTGTCATATTCAGCTGACCACATGGTATGTCTCCAGTTTCAGCTCACATGCCCATTAGTAGAAACATCTCTGCATTTGTCAGACATATCAAATAAATTGGGGGGGTTTTCACATACTTTGACATAATTCAAGAAAATAAAATCTTTTTTTCCTCTGTAAATATCTGTCTGTATCTCTAAATATCTCTGTAGATGTTGGACCTTATTTGACCAAGCTACCATTTAATTCATAAGATATATGGTCTTGATGCATTCTCAATCATCCAGGAAAGTAAATCTCCAAAAGTTGAATCTGTTCATCTGGACGTAGCGTTTTGTGGGAGAAACGTTTCGTCAACTCATCCAAGTGACTTCTTCAGTCTCAGTTGACTGCAGGTTTCCCAAACCTTATAAACAGTATATTTGCATAATGACTGAAACCAGCCCACTGAAGGAACAATGGGCTGTGAGGTCAGTTCACATAAGGTATATGATTCACACTGACTACAACAAGAAAGTCTTTGGACATTAAGGCTAAGAGACTAAAGCCACCAAGCACTAGATGTTCATGGATGGAAGGTAAAGGTAAAAACTCATTTCAGGATGTTGGAAGACAAAATGTGTTGATTTATTTGGTTGTGAAATGGTTTATTTCAGACAGCCATACATCTACGCCAGGTTTACCGACTAGTGTTTCTGGACAACAACGTTTTAAATATTGAAAAACATGTTTTACACCATTTATTTATATGTCAAATTCAGATGTGTGTTTCCACATGCTATAAGGGCCCAACCTGAAAAGACAGATTTTCACCTGTCACTAACCAAAACTCAACATTTTTCCAAAATATTGAGATTTTGTAAAAGGTTTCAACAAACCGTTCACAAAATCTTCTTATCAAAGAGACGGGCTGGGTGAGATGAGTTGTATTAGCTTAGACGCCAGTCACTAAATAACAAAATTTGCATTTGACATCGAACATAGACTATATTGTGCTTCCAATGAGCCAGACTTTGTTGTAAGTTTTGAAGTGCTCTTGGGCAATAGTTGTCTAGGCTTTCTGCAGGTCTTTCGATGCTTTTAATGACATTGGCTGCTTTTTCACTCATTTCCAGTTCAGTCTTCGTACCTGACCATTTTCAGAGGAGTGTTTTTTATTTGGTTCCATCAGCTACTTAACACTGACCTATGAGTAATTCATGTATGTAAAAGATACCTGAGTCAAGGGATGAACCAACTTAGCAAAAGGGCTATTTTAAATTGTATGTCATGGCACTTTCTTACTAACACCCAGTTGCAAAAACACAGAATTTTTTCACATTTCTTTAGCTAAATTTATGAAAAATACCAAAGATAACACAGTCTGACAGGCATAAAATAGTATTTTTTCAATAACAAGGTTATTCCCAAAGAGCTATAGCCAAAAACATGGCATATCTCAGCATGCTGTGCAGTGTCCTTAAAAAAATAGGCCTTAAAAAACAACAACAAAAAAACAGCTCCTAACATAGGACCTGGGAGACACATTTGGGCCTTCCATTGATCCATGTATTGTTTGCTGAAGCTTCAAGGAAAGGAAAACGTTGGTATAAAAAAATTACACAAGAACTCGACTGAAAAATCAATGGTAACAGGTCTAATGTAGTGATGAATCCAAAAAGGTACAGCCATCTGTAAAACAGGAAGTCTTTCACAGTGTTCAATTGCCTCACCTTAAGGCAGGATTATGAATCAAGAAACCTCCTTTAAATAAATATAATTAAATTAAGTGCAGAACAGAACAGGCAGAAAACAGAGGTCAGTGGGAGATGTTCTCTAAACTTTACAGTCAAATACCAGCACTATCTGCATAGACATGAAAATACAGGTGAAAAGTTTTTATGAATAATCTTAGCTGAAAAATACAGACAGCTTTTTGATTATGTGTTAATTTCATCCAGTATCTTAAAAACTTCCAAAGATGATGTTTGGGTTATAAAGAAAAATCTAATTCAAGTAGATGTGTCTTTACATCTTTCATGAAAGACACATTTACTTTATTCTTTGTAAGATGCTGGAGAGTATGTTCTTTTTATATGAAATGACAACATCACAATGGACATATTTACATACAGAAATATAACTGATAAGAAATCTTTGAGTCTTTAAGAACTCGGAAAATAGCTTCATAATGGAGGCAAATGTTGTTAAATTATTCTCAAAAACAGATGGTTAACTCTAACTCAAATGTAATGGGACTCAGGGGCACCAGTTTTCCTCCTGGGCCACCAAAGACTTAACGCAGCCTTGTCTCCGTAGCAACCAGCACAGTGATGTACCTGCTCTGTCCATGGTAATAAAAGTACATCATAGGTGCACTTATTTAGGTTGTCCTTTTTTTGTTTTGTTTTTTTGTTGGGGCACTAAATCGTTTCTCACAACACTGAAGAGAGAAGACTCAGAGGTCTTCCCCCGCCCAGCAGATGTTGCCAGACCAAAACAACAAGCACACCTACAGCTGTCAGACGTCATCCTGCTGTATTCTCTGCTGTCAGCTCACTAACGACGATTCAATTATCTCCGGTTTTGCATGATCACACAAAAGCAATTAATGAAGGCAGAAATCGTTAGTGTACATGACACACATAAGAAGACTGGTGTGTGTTGTTTGTGTGGGCTAGGCTCTCTGTATCTATCGAGCTAGTGAGATAACTTAGATTTTTACCCGCCACACTTTCCAACTAAGCATCGTGCACATTTAACCAACACCGGCTGACTGACTGGCATGTCATTCAGCAGCAGATCATAGTGATTTACGTGAGGTAACGGGCACTTGTTTTTTATCATATTTTGCATCCTGTTAGCTAGAGCCACGGTGGTTGCTGTTTGCCAAAGCTAGCTAGCTTCAAAATAGCAATAACGCACAAACTGTGGTTAATATAAGACAACTAACACTCTACTGATGCGATATTAAAGCAGAATAAACACAGACAGTAGTGGGAAAAAAGGTGCTTTGAGAGCTTACTTTGTCTCGTTAGGTGAACTGGGTCTCAGTAAGGAATGTCGTGAGAAGGTGCAGCGTACCTTGCACCGTTACATGTTTTTTCCAACAGCTACTGTTTCCCAGCCCAGCCCCGACTCACACAATCTGACGTCACTCTTGGAAATGATGCTGCCTTCACAGCCCCAACATAAGCTCGTGAACTGTGAAGCCCAGTTGTAAATTTTGGGATCCAGGGTTACTATCGTTGCCAAAAAGCTAATTCTGGAAATGATCTTAATATTTTTATTAGCGTAAAATAAAACTAGAGTTCAGGAAAACACAAAATGTAAATTAAATTCTAATAGTTACTAGTTACTAGTTAATATAACATTTCAAATATCAGGAAAATATTTTTTATTCATTTTAACAAGTTTTTCACAACCAAAAGCAGTGTACAATGTTGCGTGAGTTAATATGGGTTGTGATATCTACATTACTGTCAAAGTGTCGGGGGTTTTTTTTTTGTTTTTTTTTTTTTTTTGGCTTCTTTGTTTTTAATGATATTCTGAACTTCAGTCTAGCCCAGGGGTCTGCAACCTTTTACACCCAAAGAGCCACTTGGACCCGGTTTCCACGCAAAAGAAAACACTGGGAGCCGCAAATACTTTTTGACATCTAAAATGAAGATAACACTGTATATATTGTTTTCTACCTTTGTGTGAACAACTAAGGTGTGCTGCTTATGAAATCCATGAAGTGCTACAGAGAAAATTACATTTTATTTATGTAATCAACACATTTTGAACTCTTAAAGAAATATAACAAAAGCAAAGACACCCAGCTGAACTAAAATGATCCACGTAGCAAACAAAAACTGTTGTGAGCCGCCTCCCTTATATCTCCTTTGGGCTTTTGGAGCCTTGACCTGACTTTTAAAAAATAATTGGTAAAAAAGCTCTATGCTGCTGAAAAATGAAAAATAGATATTTGCAAAATTCTGCCTAAATATGTATTTTACCTGGTTAATGCACGCGGCGGGGGCGTGGTCTGCAGCACCGCTGCAGGGGAGGCGGACGCACCTGAGCGGCACCCGCAATCACGCCTCGCCGCCTTAAAGTCTGTGCTCTCTCTGCTGTTGTTGTTGGCGGTGTGTGTCGGGCTGTGAGCTGCGAAGCTACAGCCGGCTGTATGCGTACAGCAACCGTGTGTGAAAAGTGGTCAATAAAGAGATACTGAAAAGCGCGTTCATGCAAACATCGTCGGGTCTGCCGTGATGTGTTTACAATGGGACTTCTGATCCTGAACCTCTGCTCACAGCGTCTGCTAATCGGTGCTGTGCGAAGTCAGTTTACGCAGGACTGTAAGCTGTCATCTGTCGTCTGTGAGGCGTGAGCAGTGTTTGTCTTTAACATAGTTCACGGTGGAGCTGCTGACATAATGTGGATCCGAAGATCCATAATTGGCCTACCTGGGGTTGAAAGTCTCGATAAATGCACGGCGTTTCGGCGGGAATACCGGCTTCCGCGAGTGTGACGCTTATATTGGGCGAGGAAAAAATAATAGAATATAATTTTATATTTATATTTCAATATCACAATAATCTTCCAATTTAGAACTACAAGTTTAAAAGAACTAACATAAATAAAATACACTTCAGCGAAATACTTCTAATTTATTTTCCCAAACCACGCGGAGCCGCACTATAAGGACTAAAGAGCCGCGGGTTGCCGACCCCTGGTCTAGCCCCTTACAAATATCACATATCAAGGAGTAATAAAACAAAAACTGAAAGTAAATAGGGAAACTCACAATGGTACGGAATGGAAATTACCTGAATCTACATTAACTAAAAAATGCTAACTAAAAATAAATAAAATACTACTAATAAAATGACATCAGCAGTTATTGTTATTTCTTAAACTGGGAAGAGAAAAAAGAAATACAATTCTTAACACCTTTATGCTTTATTGAAAACAAAATGTGACAGGGTACACAGACTGAAATGTTATACAAGCAGAAATACACTTGCACAGGCATTTACATACACACTGCTTTATTTAAACTAGCTGAAGTTATCTGCAAACCGTAATAGACTAACTCAAAAACCTCCCTTTGCATGTGGGTTTTGCCCTGATAGTTTAATGTTAGCACTAACGTAAGCTAAACTTCCTTGTGGCTGTACAAACATTTTATTCAATAAATAATATTTCAGTGGGCAGCCGAAAGATCAGTGTTACATTTGAAATAACTGCCTAATAAAAACATTAAAACTAACCTTATCAAGTATCGTGAATACATGAGCTGATGGCGTCTATGTGAGATATTGCCTTGACAAGCTTTTAAGTTCATTCTTTACTCACCTGCCCAGCTACTAGGAAAATGTAATTGTAAGCTACTGACGACAGGTAAGTGGCTTATAATCACAAAGTACATCCAAAGTCACAACAGGTGCATTATTGCAATAAAAGCACTACACCACTAAGATGTATATTAAGTGAGTCATTTTGTTCATAATTACAGCAAAAACTATTTGACATTTAATTTCAACTACAATAATAGAAATGTTTTCAATAGCCAGGAGTTTACCATGCATTCGTGTATTAAGGTGGATCTTAGTTTCCCTGCAGTATTAGAACAGGGACAAGCAGCTGGCTTTACAGCCTTCTACCATCTATGGTGGAAATGTCATTCTCTGATAACTTTGTCTCATCTTTGTCGCTGCTTCTTCTCAACAGTTTGTTAAGGACCTTGTTGAAGGCTCCACTGAAGGCAGGGCTCGAGAAATAATACAAAACAGGGTTGAGGACACTGTTGAAGTAAGTGAAACACACCGATGTGTAGAATGCCAGGTTGGCTTCTTCAAAGTATTTACATTCATTGTACCATACCTTGAGGACCCACACTGCGATACGCGATATGGTGCTGGGGAAAAAGCAGATGATAAAGATTAAAGCCACAGCCAGGATGAACTGAACGGCCCGTTTGATTTTCCCCTTTTTGTCCACAGTCCGGATTCTCAGCTGCCATGTAATTCTGATGGTGCAGAAGGCCACGATGGCAGTGGGCAGGAAAAACTGGACAACATAAAAAGTGTTATGCCAGGTGGAAAGGGGACTAAAGCCCATGCAGATGTTGAAACTCTCACACTGCGTACGGTTGTTGTTGTAGAAAAAGTGCTGATCAGCAAGAAGGTACCCCGTAGCAAGGAAAATCAAGCACCAGAGGCCAAACGAGACCCAGAAAGCATAGCCCAGCCCCATTTGGTTGATCCGATTCGACGGGTGGACGATCTTGAAGTAACGATCCACAGCCACGGCCGTGAGGAAAAAGATTCCAGCTGCGCGGTTGGCTGCCAGCAGAAAGAGCAAGATGCGACACGGGATGTCACCGTAGAGCCAGTTTTTCCCACGCCTGTAGTAATCTGCTCGGAAAGGCAGGCAGAAGAGCACGATGGAGTCTGCAACTGCCAGGTGAGTGAGGTACACAGCGTTGGGCTTCCACGTGTCCATGTGAAAGATGAACATCCACAGGGCGACAAAGTTCCCCGTTAGTCCAAACATGAACTCCAGGATGAGAACTGGAGGCAAAACTTGGTCCAGGATGGGAGATTCGAAGGCACAACAGAGATCTGCGACTGTGAGATTCATCTTCTGACCCATCAGAGGAAACGACTGCTGCAACATATAGTGTCAGTAAAGAAAGGCTCCACCAGGTGATTTCTTTGGAAACTGAATCATGTTTGCGCATATGCAAAAGGTGCTCAGCCAAACATGCTAATCTTTATGTGGAGTGAACATCTGTGCACTCCGTTATCTATGGGGAAGTGGTATTGACCCAAAGGAGCATGGAAACAACTGTAAATGTTATCTGTCTGGGGAGTGCACCTTCATTATAAAACTATTATGCAGGGGAATAGGTTTACTCACGAGTATTGAGTGGGATGCATGAAAAACAAGTAACCTGCGGCCATTTAAGTAACTCAGATAAAGCAGCATATCAGAGCCCTGAAAAAGAACTAGTTTTTAATGCTTTAAAAATAACAGACACACAACCATGGGCGAAAAAAGAAATCAAATGTGGCAAGAGTGTAAGGGTGAAGGAGACTGAAATTTATTAGCCTACAGTTTTGCTTGAGTGAAGAACATTTGGGAAGGATTCATGTCATACCACACCTTTGGCAAACAAGAGAAAGCAGCTATTAACTAAAAAAAAATGCCAAGTGAGTGGCTGAGTCCACAGCTTTTTATGTACAGTAAATAAAATAGGTATAAAATGACTTAATGTGTACATTTGGCCAGGTCATCGCTGTTACAGGTCACATCCTTTCAGCAAAAGTGCATATTTGGTCTTCACTTCTTGACTTCACCCAGATCATCGATGCTGTCATCATCCACCTACAACGCACAGAGAGACACGGAAACTGAGCTGTGTGTCATGTTTGAGATTATAGAGGACATTTTCAAAAGCAGCTCGGAAAATCCGCTATTCACACCGCCCACAGACACACGACACTGACCTGTGCTATTATTTTGGATAATATGAGTTCTATCAACTTTATATTGACACTCTCATATACTGCTGTTGAGAACAAGTTAGTTATTATGGCATTTATCATTTTACTGCCCAGCCCTAGATGGCACCATAAGATGTGCATAAACAAATGACTCAATAAAACTGAGTGAATGTTGTAAATGAGAGTGCCAAAATTCCTCCACAACAAAGAAACATACTAAGGGGGGTGGGGGCACTTATTTTATTTTTTATTTTTTATTGAATTTTTTAAAAACACACATTACTGTAGGGACACAGTATAGACACCAGTCCCTCACATACATACTGTACAATGTATAGCACTCTTATGCATGTCTCCCCCCTTCTTGCAAATGTTTGCTCGAGCATGCCGTGTTGCACACGCAAGCAACAGGAAGCTAGCTGCAGTTCACTTAAAGGCAGTGGGTGCCACTAATAACAATGGTCAACATGACGTGAATTTTTACAAATCACCAGAGAGAGCATAAGTTAAGAATCAACATTTTCAGCACACCCTGGTTTTCTCCAGAAACGGACAGCTTACCTCAGGCCACTTCTCTTGAATGACGTCAATTATGTCGTCTGTAAAATCTCCCTGAATGATTATTTCATCCTCTGCTGTAACCGAGGCACCACAAGAGAATTTCTGGGCAAAGAATCTCTGAGCCTCTTTAAGGTCGATGTCTGCAAGAGTCAAACCCAAGATCCATGTTGAGAATAAAACATGAAGGGAATAAGATTTTGGCAGCCTAGAGGATAAGGACAGCACAAGAGCTCTCACCAAATGTCGCCAGGCCACACACCCGTGTGACGTACTTCTTCTTGGCTCTTGGGATCTTTGCTATTGTAACTTTCTGAGGCACAGTCTTCTTTTTCTGTTTGATCTGGCCTCTTCCACCTTAAAAGGTCAATTAAAATGAACCCGATTTAAACTCATGTAGTGTTAAGTCGCACACAATTAAAGCGCTGATAAAAAGTTAAATGCAGACAACATGAAGCAATCATTCCTTGGCAATCATTTGTATCCTAAAGACTTAATAGAATCAGTAGACTCAAGTTTATCAGACCCATGTCTTAAAATGGACCTATGAGGTCTCAGAATGTAAAGAAGTCTTAAAGAAGGCAGGTCTCATACTTATTCCATTACTTTATATGTAGCATATTTGATGCACTATAGCAGTGCATCCCGAACCAGTAGATTCTGATTCCTTTTCCCTCTGACATTTGTCAGCATACCTCTCTTCTGTTTCTTCTTTTCCTCCTCTTCGCCTGCAGGAGGAGCATCTCCAGTGCCCGGTTCCTGCTTGGGCGCATTCGCTGCTGGACCAGTGGGACAAATGGAAAATGGAACAATATTAAACCCAGTGCCTCAACAACATGTTTAGCTTTCAAGGGATTATTATGCTCCTTGACAGCCTGGAATCATTACAGATCTTTACAGCAAATCGTTTCACCTTTCAGGCCTTGAAAGTCTGTTTTAAACAATTAAAAGCCATTTCTGTTCACACTGTGGTGAACCTTGCACAGACAGGACCTCTAGAACTCTAAAACTCTATTTTCAAAGTACACATGACAATCCAAAGCATGTCATGTAGCATGGAGGTGTCCCACAATTCATCACACTAAAGGTTATCAATCCAAACAGCAGCGTGAGAAAAACTTTAATGTCAGCATGACCTAAATGAGAGATCAGTTTATTCACAACAGCTGGCTAAGTACCAATTTGCTATTAGAACATACATAATTTAGCTTCCTCGGAACAAAGTCAGCCTGAACAACGTCAGAGCATGCTCAGAGCATAGGGTCTATAAGGCTCTGATTTTGAAATTAATTCCCTTACACTGAACTCTGAGCTGACTCTGAGCTTTTTCAAATAAAGCATTGCTGTTAGAGAAAAAATAATCCTTACTGACTGTGAGGGACCCAGCAACTGCAGCTGAAATTAGAAAATTGTGGCTTTTGTTGGAGTCAAAATGTTAAGTCTATAATTATCACCTCATCTAATCTTTTTAAAGGGAGGCTATTCTCGCCAATTTCCACATCCGTATTTTTATTCTGTGAATGACCCACAATTTCAAAATAATGTTCATGGCTGCTTTAGTGCAGTCCCTCAGACCATCTGTCCCAAACAAGCCATTTTAGCCCCTCCATTCACCCACTCTTTAAGACAACTTTTTTCTGACATACCTGAGATGGCCATATTAGAGATAGTCCCTCTCTATGACATCATACACATCCAAGAGTAGAATAACCTGCCTGAAACATGAGTTTTTAGAGCAGTCTGAAGCCTGATGTTTTGGCTCATTACTTGCACCTACATTGACATTTAAAACTATGACCATGATCAATAAGAGCATCCAACTTTGCACCTGTATGTTCGTATAAGAAAACATGAAAAAGCAGAATGGGTACACTTTCTTTCCCTAACAAAGACAACATGTGATGACCTCCTCAGTGCCATTAATGATGAGCTTTCACACCTTAGTATAGATCAATAAACTGTGAAAACAGTTGAAAACCTCTAGAACAGGCACTAGGTTTTTCCAAGAATAGTAAGCTAGATAGGCAGAGGCCACCATCAGTAAATTCTGATTCACATCCAGTCATTTTCTTCTGAAAGCAGGCCTGAAATATGACAGAAACCAATAATTTGAGAAAGGAGAACCAAAGGCTATCTCTAAAAGGTGTCCAAGGGGTGAAGAACTAAAGCAGGGCTCGCAAAATCGCTAGCCCGACGTCCCGGGGCTAGCGATTTTTCCAGTCGGGCTACCAAAATCTATCTCAGCCCTGCCCGTCGGGCTATCATAGGAAGGAACAATATGTGTCAATGCTTTTGCATTTTCTTTCGCAAATGTAGCTGAGTAATATGTCATTGGCATCGATGAGCCTCTGTCAATATGTGACATATTGAAATCGCGTTTGAATTTGTGCTTGTTTTTTGCTTTCACTTTCACCTTGCGATCGCGCGAACGGTGTATAGAGAGCGGCAGGACTGATTGGTGAGTGACGATTAATTGCGCACCAATTCCTCTGACATCGTCTTATCACTCATTAGCTTACTATTCAAACGTGACAAGTGAAATCTCCCACAGCAAGCTTAAACATGTGAGAGGTTGATTGCGCAGAGAATCGCTGACCGTTATGTAAGTACGTGTGTAAAAGCAGCAGGATTTACGCCGGTATTTTAGTTCTGCTGAGCCAAATAAGACAGGTCAGGGTGAAGAAGGGGCAGCCAATGAAAAGCCTACCACAAAACGGAAAAGTTATGACAAATCACACTGAGGCAAAAAGAAAGCTCAGCTTTTTTGGTTTCATGGACAAAAGAATTTATGTGGCTGGAATATGACGAGATAAATAACATGATGTTCTGCCAGGTGTGTCGTGAGTTTCCCTCGATATCTGAGTCGCCAAGCGCCTTTGTTACTGGGACCAGTAATTTTAAGAAAGACCCCATCAGAACCCATGAGAAATGCAAGAAATGCATTATTGCCCAGTCTGCAATATCTTTCCCAGAACAAACAGCAATTGCAAAAAAACATACTAAAAATAAACCAAGCACAAGAAGAAGTCCTGAAAAATCTTTCAAAAGCATACTATGTTGCAAAGAGTGAACTACCATTGTCAAAATTTAGCAGTCTTTGCAAACTTCAAAAAGCAAATGGCCTAGATCTTGGTTCCACTTGCCTCTTACCCTTGACTTCAGTGGAAATGTCAGATTCAGGATCTGACACAGACTGATTCATGTTCTACACAGTTCTTACAAGTTCATAGAAATTTCTGTTCAATTAGAAACAAGTATTCGAGTTGATGATTGTAATTTTTATACAGTTGTGATTTGTATTTTAACAATTTTCTGATTAATTTTTGTTTCCGTTACAATATTATACTTTAATGTATAATATTGTAAAGGAAACAAAACTTTAAAAAATTAATTGCTCTCTTTTTTTATTCGGGCTACTTAAATTTATTTTGGGCTACCAAAAACTGAAGAGTGCCTGCCCGAAGGGCTACCAGAGATTTTGAAATTTTGCGAGCCCTGTAAAGTACAAAGTGGACTCTGAAGTTTTACAAAACAGACTTTCAGATCTCTGAGTCATATTCATCATGACGAACTTAACCTGTTAAACAGCACTGATCTGCTGCCAAACGTCATTCAAACCTAAACGGTTTTATTGATTTCTATTTTCAGTTTCCCCATCATTTCACTGACTGCAAGCATGACAACTTTTCAAAGAAGAGCTGTAACAAAACGACACATAGAATATACAGAATACAATGCAGTCAGAATAGAAAAATTAAAATAACATTTTCAGTCAAATATATTTACTGCGCAAACAAATCGCACAGGTTTATTTAAAACTCGCAAAAATGGTTACATTCTATCTAAAATCTATCTAAAATCTGAAACGCCACTTACCTACAGTCATCCTGGCAAACACATCTGGAAAGTTCTTCTCCAGCCACTGCCTACATTTAGCTGGCTCAGGCATGTACTCACAGTACTGCAGACACAACAGTGCAGTTATTTAAGTTGCAGCAGAAAAAATACCCCCCAACTGAATATTTATAGAAAAGTGGGTCACACAACTAAATATGCAAACTGATAGTCAAACTCACCTCTGTAGGCAGAGAGCACACTGCAGAGAGAGAGAAAAAAAACAAATCAAAAATTCATGTCACATTTTGAAAAGGGGCCACCACAAACCTATTGAAGATGAAGTGAGTGGTTTTATATACCGGACCTCCACAATAAAGAACTTTCATTGGGTACTTTGAATCAGGGTCAGCTGTCCCTTGCTCTGATCTGCTTTCTGAGGACCCAGAATCCATCTCAGTAGTAGCCATCACAAATTAACTAGAAAAAGAAAGACAATGAACACAGGGCACACACAACATTTACCCAACTCATGTTAAATACCAGTAGTTTGTGAGTTGTGTCTTAGGATCACAATTAAAAGATACCACAGAAAGATTTGACTTCCCCCCCCCCCTTCTTTAAAAAAAAAAAAAAATGGGTGCAGAGTTTTTTGTTCTTTAAACTGACAGTAAATGGCAAAAAAATGCCTTTTAGAATTTACAATATCATAACATTCCCAAAGGTATTCAGTTTACCAACATGTCACAAAGTAAATGTACATATTAAAAAAACAAACAAAAACAAACAAACAAACACACACACACACACACAGACACTTTGATGAGATGCCAAGCATATTAAGGCAACGCAAAAATATTCAGCAAGTTTTTTTGTTTGTTTGTTCTTCTAGGTTAGAGAACAACACCATCCACATCAATTCATGTGTGAAAAATACTTATTTCTCCTATACTGAAAGTTCAATCAGTGCCCTGGTCCATATAAAAGATGGACAGAGCTACAGTGATGTCACCTATTGATTCCTGAAGTCCCATTTTGAAGTCTCCAACGCTGCCATTTTGGTTTTAAAAGGAAAAAAAACAAAAAAAACCCGGATGTGGTAAGGAGTAATGGACATCAACAACAAGCCAATGCAGACGCCACAGATAATCCTCCATTTTGAAACATGTTATGCCCAAGATTTACGGAACAGATTAAATTTGTTTAATGAAGTATGATCCATAACAAGTGACGGAGGTTATAAACGCAACAGGAAAGTGTTTATAATAGTCAATCCAGAAATCCATCTTCCCATAGTCTTCTGTAGGACCCGAAATCTTGTTGCAACCCCAGCTATCACCATCTGGCGGCTTTTTGATAGAATGCATGTTTAAGGCACTTCCACATTCTGGGCCACTTTTCAGACCCAAAAGCTACATCCATATTTTATACTATGGTCACTGCTAATTGCCTAACGCTAGCACTTCTCATCTCTGTTTGAACTTAAATCACTAAGTTATTTGGCAAATAAAAAGGAAGAAACTTGCAAATAGTATTTTTTAATAATTCATTTACAGAGGAATCCATGCTTTCCTTTGCTGGCACCAAATGTCAACATATAGAAGCTAAATCAGTTTGAAACACTGCATATGCATTTGCATTGCTTGGAGATATATATGAAATATCAGCCGGCAGATATTTTTTGACTGATACTGGCCCATTGCCGATATATTAGCGTTTACATTTTCCAAAAGTGTGAACATGCAAAAACATGCAAACCGTTTATTCTCTACACGAATTATTGAAGAAAAGATACATTGGGTGACTTTTCTGAAAGGGTTTGAACACAGTTTGTCCACCAGAGTGAATCCGACTCTAGGTACTGTGTGTATTAAATGTAGCAGAGTAGCATTATAACTGGGTGGAGTTCTTAACTTTTCACTTTAAGTTTGTGAGAAAAAAAATGCTTCAACCTCAACATATTTTATGTATATATGTACATAAAGGCTAAGAATCAATATCAGAGGTTTTATCCCATAAAAAATGGTAGCGGCTCCAAAAATCCAGGATGGATTGGGTTCGTAATGAAGTAGAGGTCCGAATGGGGAGGAAATATTTGAATGGGAGAGAATTTACTTACAAGTTGTGAAAACTGCGCTTACATAGACTACATTGCAACATGAAAAGGTTTAAATACTAGTCATGATTAACGTTTACATTACAACTTATAAACCGAAGATTTATTATCAGACAATAATACATGGATGAGCACGGCTCCTGGCAGTATTTCATCATGCTTAGCCTACCTTGCCAACACTCTTCCCTTAATTTCACGACATATCGGGAACAAGGGTACCAGCTAGATAACAGCATCAAACAAATGTGGCTGAACTGAAATTGATCACCAGCCAGACTGTAATTTAGCGCCTGGCTCCAAAACATAAGTGGAAAGAACCACAGAAAAAATAAAACATATAAGGCAGTATGAATTTGATATTGTATGATATTGCAAGGCTTTAGCTTGCTAACACATGCGGCTGCTTTGCAGTAGCTGAGCTATTAAATAGAATAGTTAGCTACAATGCTGGTAGTAAAGTCTACAATTAAACCGTCGTAATTATTCCGCAAAGACCCATCCCGTGGACACGATGTATCGAGCTGATATCTTTAAAAAAATCTCGAGTTTAGTTTTACTCCTTCATTCATCAGGTAACATTCATTCGCCCAGCTGTCACCGTCAGCATCTAGGAATTAGCTTAGCCGGCTAACTGAGCTAACGCACGGCTAAAGTGGACACGCTCTACTGCTGAATAAAGACAGAATAAATGTCGAATTACGTACCCCGCACAATATACTCTAAAACTGTTGTCTTTCCAATGACGCCGATCGCATTATTCAAGCTCGTAAGACTTTTAGAAAAGCATTCTTATGAAATATGGCTCACTTGGCGTACTTGGAGCACGCCATGTAACGCTTCTTGTTTTAGTTATAGAAGTGGATTATGTGTTTCAGCGCCCCCTGTGCTTCGGAGTAAAAACACACATCACAGATTTATTTTACATCTAGTTTTGTTTTCATTACCGCCTAAGAACCTTCATAGACGTCTAAGGAAGAAAGCTCAAAACAAGAGTGAATACTAGAGCAAGATGTTTGGCACTGGCAGAGAAAATCTGTCAAGTTTCAGGGGCATAACCCATTTAGGGGAAATAAATTTAATAAATTACTGCTACTCCTCCTCCTACTACTACTACTAATAATAATAATAATAATGATAACAATAATAATTATTATTATTATTTAAAAAATAATTTCCCAAATATGGGATTAATGAGGTGTTTGCTATTCTTGTTATTCTTGTTCTTTTATTTTGGAGTTATATTACATTATTTTGAAAAGTTCTGCAGGAGTTCCGCCACTGACGTCACAACATTCAAAAGTTGGTTGAAGTTTCTACGAGCTAACGTGTAAGCTTTTGGGGTAACATTTGTAGCATGTTTATAAATCAGAGCAGATTTGAAGCTTTTGGGTAGTTAATCTCAGCTATCTTAATAAGCTAGCTAGCTACCGACTTCCCCTCGAGAGATGCCACAGAAGAAGCTCGGCACAACAATAACAACAATGATTGATGATACAGATTGAACAGATTTTAGTTAAAAGCTGTAATGATGTGATGGAGAAAGGGAAAAGACTGTCCACAAATGAAAGTGCTCCTGGAAAAGCCTCAGCCTGTTCCCTCTGGTCAAATGGTAAACAGATGTTTTCAACTACATTTCCACCATCCTTCTTTTAAAAAGATTTTTTAAAAAGAGGTGTAGTTTCATCCACCCAACATCCACTGCTGTGTTGTTTCAGATGCTTCAGGTGAGCGGTGGCATAGCACTCCAGTTAAAACGGTGAGTAATATCCACATGTCGAAGTAGTATTGTAGCAGAGTGATTGTAATTTGTTTTGTATAACATGACACTTTTCAGAAAAATGAAGGTGTTTCACTTGATGTACACCAAATACCTGGTCGAAACAGCTTTAAGAAGGACAGCAGACCAAAACAGGGCACCATAGGCACCCCTCCCATCTTAGCAGATACCTTCTGTACTCCCAGCATGCAGGAAACTAAGGTAAGAGAAGATGGATTGCTAGGTGGACCAGCAGGATGCTGCTGGTAAATCTTTCAAATTTGTGTTTATGTTTCTTGCGTCCAAAACCCAGTTATTGAAATAATTTAAAAAGTTTTATAACCAACACAATAACTGATTGATTCCTTCAGTTGTTATTTGAGGTTTTCTCTCATTTGTGTGTTTGGCAAAAGTTTACTGCAACTGATCTGAGCAGCACCATCATCCAGAGGCAAAGAAGGGAGCTGCACCTGCTGATGGCTGAGTTAAAGGACCGGGAAACAGAGTTAAATGCCATGGCTGCTTCCCATCTTAAGCAGCATCATGCCTGGGAACAGTACCGCCAGAGGGTGCTGACCTTGGAGCAGAACTGTGCCCGTTTAGATGGTGAGGAGAGTGAAGGATATGTTGGTCAGTTCAATACAGCTGTAACTCACAGGGGAAAGCTGGGTTGCAAAGCAGCTTGCAGATGTACAGCAACTGTAGGCAGGATACAGCAGTTTCAATAGCACACTGTATGTAAGATTTACCAATCCAATGTAGAAGTAATTTAAGCATAATCAGTTATGGTATTCTGAGCTTGGAAAGAAAAGTGACTGGACTTCTTTTTTAAGCCTTCCCAATAAGGCTGAAAAATCTGAGACTCTCCACCAATTGCTCTTAGAACTGAAGAAGCTTGTTGGATGACAGGTGAAAAGTCTTCAAGAAACTTAATAAGGTCAGGATGCTTTTCTTTCCAAGCTCCTTGGATTCAAAAGTGAAATATCAATATGTTTATGATAAACCATGATAATACTGTAAATAGCTTTGTGATTTTATTTTCTTTTGTTGTTGACAGTGTAATTAATTTGTATAGATATGGTAATAACATGCTTGTTATGAAGCCATAATAAAAGTAGGAACCCGGGCTGAGTTGTAAAGAGAACAAGAATACATTATATTAATAAGTAATAATGTTTTCTTTGTCAGCACATTGTTTCTATAGTTTGCACATCATCTGCAGACTGAGTCCGTTGATGAAGGTGCGTACACGTGCCATTTTGTTAAACGGCCATATGGCGGGACTTTGTTCTTTTTTGTGTGTGCAGAGGAAGTGCAGATGCGTAACGAGGTGATCAGAGTCTTGACTAAACATGTGCGGGTGGTGGAAACCAGGGAGAAGGAGGCCCAGAAGGAACTCGACGAAGCCCGACAGCAGATCTGTGAGCTTGAAAAGGAGCAGCAGCACATCAGTGAAAAATCCCAAGACTTTCAGGTACCGCCATAACATCAGCACACAATTGGATACACTTAGTACTGCTGGGTGTGGTCGTTCATGTGATTTGTCAACATAGAGGAAAAACTTAAAGATAAACGTTAAAAATGATTCAGAAATGAATTGGGTTTCTTTTTTTTATTAGTTTTTTAAAATTCCCTTATACACAATTACTTCTTTCAGCTAATCCCTTTTGGGATCGCCAGAGTAGATCATCTGCCTCCATTTCACCCTGTCCCTGTCATCCTTCTCTGTCACACCAAATCTCTGCATGTCCTTCTTCAGTACCCTCAATACTGCAGTTCAATATTCAGGAAGCTTCTATGTGATCTTCCCCTTTTCCTCTTCCATTTCCATCTTGAACATCCTTTGTCTAATATGGGGCTGGGCAATATGGGGAAAACAAAAAATTTATAACGATAATTTTTTTTTAGTATTGTTTCATTAAATCTATTATTTTTAACTGTCCTCAAGACATCATGCATTCATGATATCACTTTGTCTCTTTGTTTTTTTCTGTCTTCAAGTATGGTACAGGATAAAGTGTGTTAAGTCGTGTGTGCATTGCATTGTGCAGGTAAAATATCAACAGTGCACTATGCAAGAATGTCACTGCTTCAAGTGGTAAAAAGTATTTGTGGTATTACCCGTCTTTGTAATACATGTTTAGCCAAAATGTCTTCACACTACCAAATTCCTCGGATCCTTATTTCAAGCATTTCCTCATCGTTTGAGCCTTTTTTTTGGAGCATCACTTTTGGTAATGCTGCGACTCGAGTCTTCTTTTTCCATTCTCATTTTGCCTTTTATATCATTTACACTCCTGATGTACTGGTGTGTACAGCTACAGTACCTCAAACATTAGCACATGTGCTGCTACCAGCTGCTCCTTCTGCACTGTGTATCAGTCTAACCTGATGTTGTTCTAATCCTATAGTGCTCTAATCACTTGCACTCTGCTCTCTGATATTTTTTCATGGATTTCAAACAGGTCCATGATAAACACATCAACTTTGCTTTCAAATTTCATTTGAAGGATCATTGCTAGTGATGAGAACAATCTCTGTGGTTATAACTGAGTATTTGTCAGTGGAAGTCTCCACTGGTGTATTTTTAAGAGGCATCCAATTAACAGAAAGTGTTTTCTAAATGAAGAGGTAATAAAACAGCTTGTTATAACACAAACAAGGAATATTTTGAACTGGAAGTCATGCAAAGCTATTTTAGTACATTAATACAACTAGAGAACTAGAGATGAGCATAATTCATCTTCTCTAAGAGTCCATGCTGTTTTTCAGGAGAAGAACCAGAGTCTCAACTCCACAGTCATGGCTCTGTCCACACAAGTCGGCTCTCTGCAGGTCAGGGAGGAGGAGCTCAGTTCCATGCTCAAACTCAAGGTACACATGTCAATCTTTGCTCTCTATATAATCTGCTGGTCTTGCATCAATTTATGATTTCCCATCATTTTATCTAATTATTGTAACCCTTTAGGACCAAGATGTGGCAAAAGCCTCGAGTTATATACTCGATCTCTCAGGGCGCCTGCAAGACCTTGAGACATCTCTGAAGGAGAGTCGCTCACAGGAAAGCAAGCTCCTGAAAGACCTGCAGGAGAATAAAGTGTCTTACAAGGAAGCCAGACATGAAGTCACACAGCTCAAAAGTACATTATTAAAACTTTGTGTCATTTTGTTGCCTATTTACTCTCATTCTTTAGAGGGTAGATGATCAGAGTTCACTGATATTGTTAAAAAAAATAAGGATAATAGAACAGTAGTCTGCAACTCTGCTCATAAAAAAGAATTGAAAGCCTTTTCAGAATCAGATTTAGAAGATCTGCCCTTATACTTTGTCTCCATGTGCTCCATGTGACATTTTTAGTCTGGATGTATAGCTGTATTTTTTTTTTTCCAGCATTTACAGAGTTGTGCACAATAAATGCTGTTAACACAGACTACTGTAACAAGACACATACCATTTAGTGCTGACACATAAAGCATTGAAAGCACGGGAGCTTTTTATGAAGGATCATTGTTATATAAACTCTAATGGTATTTGAACTTCCAAGATGCAGATTGGACAGATTCCTGAGCCTTGAGGGCATTAGTATTTTTCAAACAGAGAACTTGTCCAACCATCAAATGGCACACTCCAAAAAACAAAGATCTTCAGCAGAAAATCTGGAAGAAAAAAAAGTTTGGCCTTCTGTTAAAAAATGACTTGAAAATTAGTTATCTGTTTATTTGCATGATCAGTCGTTTATTGTGTTCTTCTTCTATGTCGTGCGGTGCTCCTAGAGGAGCTACAGCAGCAGGTAACACAGAGCAGCACCCAGAGAGAGGAGATCATCCGCCTCAAGCAAGAACTCCAGCTGCTTCACAGGGATGCCCTGACAGGTACATCACAAACACACTGTCTCTCTGTTTTTTCAGCTATTTCATTGGTGGAAACTTGATGATGTATTTCTTGATATGTTTTTGACGTATAAGTCTCTTTGAACCCTGAAGGCTCGCTGGATAGATTTAGGACTTGCTGGTGTTACGTAGAGTTCTGTGTGCTTTCAAAGAGATTTATCCTGGTATATGGTCCTCATCTTTGATATTATATAATGAGTGAATATCTATATGAGAGCTGTTTTAAATAACCGTTTTCACTTTCATTTTATCTGATGAACCTCTTCATCATTTTTTCTAATGTAAAAAAGACCAAACATATTGATGTGACAGTTATATCAACAGAGAAAAATGAAAAGTGGTTCTAGAAACGGAGAATAATTGGCATTTCATTCTCAGTGAATGACTCACAGTAGATGGCGTCAGTGAACAGTGACAGTGTTAGATTCAGTAGCAGGAGTATGTTGAGATAATGAGGTATGCAGTCCTGTCTTATCTCAGCAGTCTGCTTTTCTCGATAGAGATCTGTAGGGTAGATTGTTTCAGATACCTCTCAGCCTGAGAAAGACACTCTCCTGCAGAGATAAGCACAGCATTTGATCTCTTTGACCAGGGGAGGGAAACAGCTGGAAAGATGAGCTGCTGGAACTGTCCCACTCCAAACAGGAACGCCTCATGTCTGAGCTCCGCTGCCTACGACAGGTATAGTTTCTAACATGTAGTATTTCCCTGAGAGTACTAAACAAAACGTCATAAGCATGAACCCACAAAATATACTGTGGTAACTGGAGCCCAACTCTGGAAGTACAGCTTTCCTCATTCCTCCAGCCTAAGGTGACTTACCGGTTGGACAACATACCTCAGTGTTTCTGCAGTTTCACAAGGTAGATGTTTGACTCTGGGATACTGTCATTGTCCAGTGCTTCTTGAAGTAGTAACAGGTTATAAAGGGTAAATAAAGAGAGAAAGTGGAACCTCAGGCACAGGCACATGAAGGTCTCCTGCTTCTCCTGTAGATTAGTAAAACCCCTGAACTGAATTTGGCTGATGTTTCTTTTCAGCCATTCCCATGATTTTCTCCAGCTCTTCTGAAACTTTTTTGTGTCTGAATGTGCTTCATGTTTTCATGTCATTGCAGTCATTTTGTGTCTGTAATTCAGGGGGAGCGCAGTAATTTGAAATCTATTTCAAAGTCTCCAGAGTCTCTTTTTTTGTTACATCTCTGTCTCATTGTCATCTAGGTATTTGATATAGTCTGCCTCTAAATGATCATTAAACAATATTTATATTAAGTTACAATTTTTAGGTAGTTTTCATCTGTTTGTAGATGAGAATCTTTAAATCCACTTTTACTACTAGAATTTTTCTTTCAGCATCTCTCTCTTTTCAATATAAATGCAGACAATTTACTCTGGTTTGAGCTGAGGAACCGCACCTATCATGTGGGGTCATGTTTTTAATAATTGAAAGTTTAAAAAAAAAAATGCATTCAAGTGATCATGTTTGTGTGTGTGCAGGTTTGTGAGAATCAGCAGAATGACCTGCAGCTGATGCAGCTGAATTGTGAAACCCTGAAGGGGAAGACCAGTCAGGGATTACTGGGCAGGTGAATAATGTCCTAGGATAACAAACAAAGCAGCAAAAAAGTGCAAACCATGTAACAAAAATATGTGAAGGAGCTATTTTCTGGTAGTCCTGACCCCAGTATAGTAGCTTTTCCACATATTGTTGTTTAATGGTTTGCACTAATTTTGCTGCTTTTGGAGTGCTTCTGTTAGGGGTGGCCACAACAGATCATCTGCCTCCATGTCACCCTCCTCTCCATAGAGTCTTCTTCTGTCACACGTACCCTCCTTCACTATATCCATCCATACTTTAAACTCCTCTGGATTTGCCTCCTCTCTTTTTGGCAGTGCCACTGTTTTGTGCAGCCAGAAATACATTTCAAAGCCCACAGTTATTAAAACCACAGAGGCTGCACAGCTGGCAGCAGGTGGTTTAAACCAACATTGTTACAGATGTTTTGCAGGCATATCATGTCACAAACCCATTCCAGCAAACTAAGCTTTCACTGAGTAAATATGTGTGGATTATACTGTTGGCAATAGTTATACTGTGGGGTTTTTAGAGACCCTGGACACTGATAGCAGCACACATACCCACAGCTGACTTGTTGACTGGACAACATACTAAAAAAACCTATAAACATTCTGTGTGTGTGTGTGTGCGTACAGTATATTGCAGGAATGTATTCATTGTTTCGTAAGACTCAGATAAATGTGTAATTCTTAAATCTTTGGGGTGGCTGTAGCTCAGGAGGTAGAGCAGGTCACCTACTGATCGGAAGGTTGGAGGTTCGATCCCAGGCTCCTCCAGTCTGCATGCCAAGTGTCCTTGGGCAAGATACTAACCCCAAGTTGCTCTCCGATGCATCTATCAGAGTATGAATGTGTGTGAGTGTAGTTAGAAAGCACTCAGTATAGAGGTAGTGCTTGTGAGAATGGGTGTGACTGGGTGAATGTGGCGTGTTGTATAGAGCGCTTTGAGTACTCCGGGAGAGTAGAAAAGCGCTATATAAGAATCAGTCCATTTCAGTCCAAATCTCAAATTTAGTAAGTGTCTGTGTTTTGTATATTAAATTGAATGTGGTAAAGTTGTGAAAAATCCTTCTAGATTTTTAACAGGAACAAAAGATTAATGAATGCGTCTCTCTCTGTGTTTCAGCCAGGATGAGTTAACATGTAACTATCCGAAGGATGAGTCACCTTCTTCACTCAGAGGGAAGAACTTAAAATCTATGTATGATGATCTGCCTGCAGATGCTCTTCAAAGCTCAAACAACTGTGACCAGGGAGTCTTCTCAGCTTACTTGATGGATGTAAGACAACTTTATAAAGTCCCTCAACAAACCTCTTGTTTGTCAGGGACAGCATATAAGAAGAAAGTTTGTTTAAAGGGAGGGTGGGAGTGGGGCTAAAATAGGTTGTTTAAGACAAGATAAACTGTGTGGGTACACCAAGGACCTGTATATGTTAATTCAACTGTCAGTCACCCAAAGCTACTCTGATAGAGTCCAAAAACAAAAATATTGTGCAAGAAGTTTCCCAAGTTAGTCTAGTTTTTTGGTATGGAAACCCGGAACGAAATAGTTTTGACCACACAATTTAGGCTGTTGACAGTTCTGAAACATGCGTTGGCAAAGAATGATGACACAGTGGAGTTGTCTTTTTTTAATGCTGCTCAGGTTGGAAAAATTAAGATATTTCTGTTGTTTTAAGCTTATTTTTTATTGCAAAACAAATTTGTCACCATATTGAAGTATTCCATTAACTGCTGAAGACAAAGACCAAGAGATCTTTCCTTCTCTCATCAGGATGGCCCTCTTTCCAGATGCTCTCTGCAGCAGCTGTTAGATGAGTCCAGGCTGGTTGTTGCTGGTTCAGGGAACAGCATCCTGAGACTCCACAGTTCTTTACAGAATAGCAGCCAAACGGTGAGTTGTAGCCCACTGACTCTTTTTATTTCCAGGAGTCCCAGACACCCCAACATCACCCAAGTACCTCCATCCTCAAGTAGCTTCATGACATTCGGCCTCTTTTCATCTCTCTCTCCTTATTTGTGTTTATGGGGTGTGGCATGAAGAGGATAAAAATATTCAGTTCCTCCTGTTTGGGTGTGTTAATCATACCAGCTTTATCGTATTTCTTTTTCTCTAACAGACCAGTCCAGCTCCACCCAAAGTTTGTCCTCAACATAGCACCAACCAGCCAGTAAATCACGTGGACTTGATGACTCAGCTGAAGAATTGATTTTCCTCATGTATGTTTCAGTATTTACCAAAATGACACACAACTGTTGAGCACTAAGATCGAACTGAAAAATCAGTGTTACTATATTAAGTAGTGCATGCACCACTTGTTGAACCGTAAGGCCTCCCAGGAAAAGGTGAAATATAAATACAGACTGTGAAATGTTTTTATATCACTGATATTGTTTTAAATTGTGAGATGTGAATATGTCCTATGTAAGTATTTAAACATATAAAGACACAAAAATGTCATTGATTAACAAAGTTAAAGAGTGTATTTTTAAAATCTTGTTCATGGGTTTTAAAGGCTGAAACGTGTGGAGTGAGTGAGATGGGAAACCAGTCCTACAGGGCTGATGAGTGGTGTGTCCTTGTACCGTTTTTCCAGTTTCACTGCCTACAGATCAGCCTGGTGACTCAGCCGAAATGTCTGCATATTTTAATAGCTTTTACGTTTTTTTGTTTATTTGTTTTTTAAATAAAAATATTTGTATATAACCTACATGTATGGTACTTTATTACCTGACAGTCTACACTTCTTTTTTTTTTTCATTTCTGGTGTGTGGATGGAAGCTGCTTTGTTCGGACAGCTTTGTTTTTAAAGCATCCTGTGTTAATTTTAAGGAGCTAGCCCAACCAGCAGGATTGTGGTGACGTGCGCGCGCCGCACCTGACTGACTTTTGTGGTTTAACGAGGCGCGAGAGCACGGACGAGGAGCCTGAACCTGTGTGTGGGACCACTTTGGATTTATGTTTCTGTATTTTTCGGTGAAAACATGAGTAAAACGAAGAATAAAAGTGACAATAAGACGGAAAAAGCTTTGGCTGCGGAGAAAGAACAGTTCGGAAAACAACAGGTTTGTCACTTTGTTCCTGTGACAGATAACTTTTTGATGTCTTTCCCCCCAATCTCAGTAGATTTAAACGGTCTTCCTTATTGTTCACACCGTGTGCTTGATAACTAGTTTTAACTGTCAAATGGGTACTACCACACAGTATCGAAATGTCAAATTCTTCACTCCTTCTGACTTATTAGTGGAAAATATTGTTAAATATATCACGTGTCAAGGAAATTCACTGGTGTTATTTCTGTCATGTTTTAATCTTGAAGTTCAATCCGATGTGGCTATGTTAACTAGTTAGTCGTGTCCTGATTGCTCTTCTTTCATTTCTTTTAGCTCCACAGCATCAGCAAAGCTGTCACCACAGCTGAAACACCACCAAAAGACAAACATGTACGCAGTATCCTTTTAACTTTTAACAGCAGGTTTCCTGCTAACCGGGCTTACTTTGATACAAAACAAATACAGTTTCATATATACATATATATTTTTTTTATAAATAGCTCATACTGACTGGCTTATTGGGACAATGCTAACATTTGCTAAGGAAATAAAACCGAAGTCCCTCTAAGGTATTTGGGTAGGCTTCACAGGTATCAAATTAGAGAAAAGCAACTGAGATTCGTCTTTTGGGGATCCTCAGTGTCTGTGCTAAATGTCACGACATTCTGGAGAGCATGTTGAGACATTTAGACATTTGAATGCATGAGTGAAAAGTTGTTGGCAAAACCGGAGGGGGGAAAAATCAGGACCTCTCCTTAAAAAAGGATTTTTAATTGATCAACTTTGCTGAAAGTCTTTGTAAAGTTGTCAATTAACATATTTTAAAGTTAACATAACATTTTCTTTAAAAAAATTATCTGATGGAGTCCCTCGACACCTTTTTTAGTTATCAACTTTAGTTATCACCCACCCCTGGCAAATAACTCCCTCAGAAATGTATCAGTCAATCACTTTAGCTACATGATTTCTTGAGTTTTCAACTGTCCAACACCCTTCAACTTTTACTATACATGCAGTAATGTTTGGAATATTTCAGTGTGGGGCAAAGTGGTGAACTGACCAGCAGTTGTCCATAGATCAAAGCCATAGCGTGTGTAAAATATCTTGACTGTATATAAACCATTGCTTTCTCTCCCCTTTTGTCTTAAGCTGATCCACTATCATCATCTTTGTTTTTTTTAAATACATAATTGTGATGTTGATCTAATTGAGGAACTGAGGGATTCTATCTCTTCATATGATCCGAGCAGTGTCAGTCTTTCCTTTTATGATGAAACTGCTCAGTTATGGCAATCAATATTATGCTTGTGTTTATTGTCACTTAAAAAACCTCATGCAGTTATTGAATTGTATTAAACTCTGTTACGGGGATTTATTAAGCTGTCAGTATAATTTAAACAGAAAACAAAAAGAGGTGAGAGGACCAAGTGGTCGTCATGGATCCAAGAGAGTTAAGTCCTGATTGTGGTGGTGTTTTTGAACCAATTTCACATGGGCACCACCGGGCATCAACAGTGAGCAAAGGGAGCCCCAGGGCCAGTGGACTCTGAGAAGACCTGCACAGTAGCCAGAGTGAGTGAAACTGATAGCCACAGAGGGGTGGAAGCACACCAGTCTGATGTGCAGGGGGTTTGTTTGAATTACAATCAAGCTTTCATTCTGGAATTACAATCCAGAATGAAAGCTTAATAGAAAAAATGAATGAAAAGGACTAACCCCCCCCCAAATCATAAATGACATTAAAATGCTATAAATCACCCAGTAAATGGGGCCTTAATTTACAAAATGAACATATTGTATTTAGTACAATTTCAGACTAGAGACTGTGTAAATGAATGTATCGGGAAAGCATTTACTGAAGTCATGATTTAAATCTTCTCAGATCAACCAGATCTTATCAGACTTTTTTTTTTTTTTTTTTCAACCAGAGCAGTCACCAACCTGCCAACCAGTAAAAAGGTTGCCAGTTTAAGGTTTTGCCAGACTGCCTTCATTTTTCAGACAGTTGGGCAGTTCACTCCGATAGCGTGTCCATACCTTCTTTGGACTGTGCATTGGTACTTGGGAGTCTCCTTGACAGTTGTACATATATCATCATGGGAACTCATAAAGAGGGTGGAGCTACGACCTTCTGGTCGTATGTCTTGAACCTACCTCTATCCAGCAACTCCATTGTGAGCTGGAAGTTTTGCTATCTGGTTCACAAAATCCTCAGGGATGGACACAGAAATGTAAGTTAAGTTTTTGCATTTCCTTAATCTTATACTCTTCCTCTCCTTCCCTCCGGTTGGTGATATGTAATCTCTTGTCTCTGTCTGATCTACAGGTGGTGACGGACTCTTACAGATACTGTCGTAATGTGAAAGATATGGGCACCCTCTGGGTGAGTAGCTGCCATATTGAAGCTGCAGCTTATATTTGAACTAGAGAATACAGTTTGAAGGTTTATCCATTAAGATGCTTTATATTTATATTGAGAGTTTGTTAAAAGATCTGCAGTTACATGCATCTTTGTTTCACCCTTATAAGATGTTGATTTCTAAAATGATGACTTTTTGGTTTGTTGTTGTTTATTTTTTTTAAATTGGTGGTGTTGTTTGTCCATATTTGGACAAACAAAACCACCATATTTGGAAACATCAGTATGACTTGCATTAATATTCATTCATTTGTTGGTGCATTAATAAGGTAATTCAGTTTAAATATGATTGTTTTCTAAGCAACAAACTCTGTTTTGTTCTGTTTTGTTTTGTTTTTTTCTTTCCTGTCTAGGGAAACTTGCATGATCGATATGGGCACATTGTTGCCTTGTCTTCCAAATACCTAGGCCAAAAAATGGAATTTCATAAAAAGGTAATATTACTCATAATTTTAGTGTTAAGTTGGAACAAAGGTACATTTTTACAGCATAATCAGTGTTTTGCTGCTTTCTTGTTTCATTGAGAACTAGAAACAAAATGCTCTGTATTCCTGTTCCTAACCAAAGGGAAGACTTACACCATCTCCTGTGTACTTAAACTGTACTTACTACTGTAAGTACAGTTTGTACTTAAATTGAACTGCTCATATACTTTACCATATACAGACCATATATGGATCATATATATACCATATACCTTTAACATTTCAAAAAAGATAAAAAGCGGCTAATCCAAATGGCAGTCAGTTAAGCATGAAAAAAGGAGGAAAACACAAGCATGAACTGTATCAGGCAAAACACTTTGCCTTCACTGCTTCGATTAGCCTTAGTTAAAGCCCTCAGATCCTAACCAAACAGAGCTTTTTTTGTGTGCCCATCATAATCCTGGAAACACTTCCAAAAGAAGTGTATTAACAGTTTCACTCTCTCATAAATAAAGGTTAAACATTTCTGGTGATTAAAGACAATTGTACAGAATTTTTAGAAAACCTTTAATTAGCATAATACAGGCTTTCTTTTCTGTAGGCAGCTTTTTCTTCTTGTAAGCTAACATCCATGTGCTAAAGAAAAGGGTTCCTTAATCAGTTGTTTTATTTAAGTAGCAGACCATAATATGACCTTTTTTTTTTTTTTTTTACAGCACAAGGTTATCCCAGGTAACCTGGAGGCCAGTGATGAGACTTTGGAGAAGGAAGCAGGAAGTGACATGAACAAAGTGTAAGTTGTCCACTTTTTTTAACCACAGTTAATGTGCTTCAGTTCTGCCTGAATATTTCTTGTTAAATGTTTTATATTGTAGGCTGGATATGACACAGGAGCTGTTGGATTACCTGGATGCTGGACTCAAGATGGCTGACACAGGTTAGTCCGTTAGGAGGGTCATTATATATATGCTATGATGACCCTATAATTTATATGATACAATACTAGTAACTAGTTTAGAATAAGTTGCTTCTTAAACCAGCAATATTTTTGATCAGTTTCTCAATACTTTCTGACATTACTGTAGCGTGTCGTGTTTTCTGCACCACACCTGCTGAACATTCCTTGAAATAATACGCCGTAGTTTACTTAAAAAAATAAATAGTCTGAACCAACACATTAGTGTTCATTCTGTTCTTCAGCAAGTTAAAAACCCCTAATCAAATTCCCTAATTTGGCTTTAATGCCAAATAGTATTTCGCCAGGTGGAGGCCAACCAGGCCAAATCTACAACTCCAGCTGGGCAGTGCAGACTGATGCCACTCATACCTCTCATACAGGACTGCAGCTTTCTCTATCACTTCTCTGTGCGATTGTTGTTTAAGCTTCACAGCCGTGAGTGAAAAACAAATATTTATTTATTAAAATAAATCATGAGATGGTCAGCATTATTTAAAAAATGTCTTAAATCAACCATATCCTTTTCGTCGCAGGCATTTCTCCGGACGTTCTTCTTGGACACAGAGAGCGGTTCCGTGATCTGTTTATGAGGTGAATTATTTATTAGAGAAACTCACTAATCTATTTAACAGGAACAAAGCAAAATACATTTGCTGTTTAAGTGGTAGGTAAAACCTAATTTCCATTACAATGAAAAACATGTAAATAAAAATCTGAAAACGACAAAGAACAACAGTGACCTTAAAGTAAGAGGTCTGACACTGATGGTTATTTTTTTCTGTAGCCTCACACAGTTCTTTGACAAAGCCAGAGAAATGGAGTTCTTTAAAACTTTCATCCAGATCCCAGATCTCCCAGATGTAAGTGCCACAGATTTCTTTTTTTTTCTTTTTTCTTTTTTTTTTAACATTGCCATGTTTGCAACTTTGCTCCTTCTGTTTTTGTGCCTTTTGTGTATGTTAATTGTATCATTACCCCTCAGGCTCCTCCAAACTTCCTCCGAGCCGCTGCCTTGGCTGAGTACAAAAAACCAGTAGTAGTGATGCCAAACGAGGAGCATCATGAGGAGGAGGAGGATGTGGAGCCACAACCAGAGTTTAGAGAAGCTTCTCAAATACCACAGGTAAGGTACATAGTTGTCAGAGGATATGTCACTTTGAAATTCCACCAGCTTTGTGTGGTGTCAGTGCTGATATGTAGCTTTTTATCAAACCAGTACTATTTGCTCAACCAAATGGGAACACCTGATTCTTCAGTGGATCAAAGAGAAATGGAAAATGACAGTCTGAAGAGAGAGCTAGACGTTCTGAAACCAGAATTGCAGATCATCAAGAATGAGGTAAATGGGACAAGATGGCAGTGTTGGAGTGGCTGGTAATATAAAAATCTAAAACCATTCCTCTATGCACTCAACCATGGTCCTTCCATATGATGGTTAAGAGGATGCTAACTGTAGCATCCTCTGCTTTCTGGTTGGTGATATTGGTACATTGTAATCATTGTGGATTCATTAGGACTTGTATATTGAAAGTCATATTGAAACATTACCAAGTTTATGTTCAAGTGTCTCATTTACAGTTTGTAATTGTGAAATGTGTTTGTGTTTGTCTTGTTCACAAATTAACCAAAACAGCAAGACAAGTAGTCCTTGTCAATAATTGTTTCTTCTTCCTTCCCCAGGCTCAGAGGTGTGTAACAGAGTTAAAGACTCAAGTGAACCGATTGGAGGCTGAGGTCGAGGAGCAGCGCACCCACAAGCAGATGGCAATAGTTGAAAATGAACACCTGCGCATGGAAGTGGAGGCTTTAAGAAGCGCTAATGTGGCTAACATTGGGGCACAGATTGGATTCAAAGAGGCAGATGGTGAGAGTTCAGATGTGAGCATGCAGCTGAATAAGCAATACAAAAAGAGCTAAGTGAAAAGGTGCATCTTCTTCCTAACTACACAGGCAGAGCTCAAGCAGCAGAACTTCGTTTCACTCAACTTAAAGAAAGACATGCAGAGCTGGTTAGCAGCCATGCTGACCTTATGAAGAAGGTAAATTGCAGTTTCTTTGATGTTTATTTGTAACTTCCTTAGCTGCTGCCTTCTAAAAAGTTAAATTAGAAGGTTGAAACACATTGTTCAGCTCAATTAATGATAGAGATAATTGGAGATTGTGATAGGTGAATTTTGTTACCTTCTTATAGACTCCATCCCGCTGTTTTCCTGTGTTTCTCATTTTTGTAGCAAGCTGAGGTACCTTTACCTTCTTAGTAATTATGGAATGTATTTTAATCATGTGCAGAATACAGAAACGGTGAAGATTCTGTCAAGCACCAAACAAGAGCACGATGATTTGCAGAGGGCCAAATATCAGCTAGAAACTGAGCTGGAAAATCTACGACGGGAGAAAACCAATGTGGTAAGACCCACATCAAACATAGTTTTGTGTTGATGAACAAAAGCTGTTGTCACTATTGATCTTTTCTTTCTTTCTTTTTGTTTTTGTCCTGATCAGATGAATCAGCAGCAGATGGAGGTTGACCGCCTGAACCAAGAACTGCTGGAGCAAAGAGCAGAGCTCGCCACCTTGCGCAGTACTTTGGAGAGTAAAGAGAAGGTAGGACTGTAATATGACCACAGATTTACATGGCATCTATTTTTAGACTTTCGGGAAAACCCTTGTTTTTCTTTCAGCTGCTCCTTTCAGGGGTTGCTAGAGCTGGTCATCTGCCAACTTCTACCATCTCAACTTGTTCCAAGCATCCTTCTCTGACACACCAAGCATCCTTCTCTGACACACCAAGCATCCTTCTCTGACACACCAAGCATCCTTCTCTGACACACCAAGCATCCTTCTCTGACACGCCAACCCTCTGCATGCCCTCCTTCACTACATCCACGAATCCTTTGCAGTGGTCCTTTCTCTTTTCCTCTTGCCTGGCAGCTCCAAATTTAAAAACCTTTCTCCAATATAGCTTCTAGCCCTGCTTTGCATACATCCAAACAATCTCAGCGTTGCCTCCCTAATGTTGTCTTCATAATGGTCAAACTGAATGTACTCACTTCTCTCTGATATACTAAATCTAATCCTCTGTCCTCTTTACCCCTCATGAAAATCGTAACATCTTTAACTTTTCTACTTCTAGCTTGTCTTCCTGACTTTTTGTCAGTGCCCTATCTCCGAATCGTTCATCAAAGCAGGTCTCACTAGCATCTTGTAAATCTGTCCTTACACTTTTGCTGCTATCCTGCTGTCACTAATTGTCCCTGATATTGTGTCTCCACCCTGCCTGCAGTCTCTTCTTCCCCTCTCTTGTGCTTGTCTGTTTATTTGAATTGTTGACCCCAGTTATAAAAAATTCATCTACCATCACTATTGCTCCTTGCAGCTTTTACTCCTGCTTGACCTCATCTGTTAACCTGTCCATCACCACTGCAAACAAGAAGGGGCTCAGAGCCAATCCCTCATGTAATCTTGCCTCCATCTTGAACCCATCTTTAACATCTACCGCACACCTTACTACTGTCTGTCTTCGCACATGTCCCATCCTCACATACTTCTCAGACTCACCCTATAGTACCTAGGATAGGCTCTAGAGTTTTGCAAGCATCTTGGTGCCTGATAACGAAGGCCAAAAACACATTGGGTATTGAGTTCTTATATGAGTATGAGTTCTCAAGATGTTTGTGTTTCTTTAGGAGGGATCTCAGGTGAGCAGCAGCTTGACAGCTCTGCAGGCTGAGCGGGAAGTGCTGCTACGCTCTGCAAGAGAAAAAGATGCAGAGCTTACCACTCTGAGACAACAGGCACAACTACAGCAGAGCTCCCTGGACCTGGAGAGAGACAGGACCAACCGAGAGCTGGAGGATCTGAGAGCTCAGCTACAGCGGCAGGTCTGAAACACGCATCACTACAAGGTCCAATACAAGTGCAATACAACATTGCCTTTCACAGGGGCTAAAGATATTAATATATCAATAATGTATTAGCTCAGGAATAGACTGCCAACCTATCCACGGTTTATCCCTCCTCTTGCCCTGTGACAGCTAGGTTAGGTACCCAACCACAACACTGAATTGAATAAGTAGCAGAGGATGAATGGAAAGAGTTTGTCTTCAAACATTACAAAAAATGTCCACACTTTGGTATTGTGATATCTGTAACGCTTTGCTTATGTGTTTTCTCTGTATTATTGTAGGGTCTTTACATTACAGTACAATGCACTTTAGGCACATTTTATTGTGATGTTGTGCTACATAAATACAATAAAATTTAATTGGCTCAGTAGCTCTGTTTAAGACATTTTCAAATATAACTCCAGTTTTAACCTCTTTATGTTAAACTACATTATAAAATCATACTTACTCCTTAGAGCTATAAATATCCAGGTATCAAGCCTTGTTAGTGATCTTTAAATGAACTGTCCAAACTGTTAACTTGGCATGACAGTCCTGTAACACTGTCAGACTTTTAAAGCAAAGATCAAAAGCCTTAGAACCAGATTTCTATTCGACATATTGTCTCCCTCCTAAAGCCTCTGTACAATGTCTGTAACACTGCGTGTAAAAGGACTGCCTGACCTCAGTCATGATATTGGTTGTTCAACCTTGAACCACTTAGGCCCATCTTTCACAGCTCTGTCTTGTGTTTACTTTTACTTTATTTACCTGATTAATGATTGTGTTTTTCTTTGCTGTACTGGAAGCATTGACAATTGCCAAAAAAGTGCCCCTAAACTTGTTGTATAATATAATTCTGTCTGCTTTTGTGTCTCTTCTGTGTTTCCTGTAGCTTGCCATAAATGCAGAGCAGAAGCTGGAGATTGACAGGCTCAAGCGAGATTTGGAATCCACACGAGCAGAACTGGCAAAAGCAAACAACATCCTGCAAAGCAAAGAAATGGTCAGAACATTTAGAGCAAAACTGCTGATGCTGGAAACTTATTTTCTAGCATCTACAAGCCTTGAAGATTATAAGACTTATTTGTGAAGAAAAACTTTTTAAAAATCTGTTTCTCAGAGTGGTACCCAGCTAAACAACACATTGGCAGGGCTGCAGGTGGAAAAGGAGGGGTTGCTGCGTATGATACGGGAACAGGAAGCTGAGCTGAAAACCCTCAGACAACAAACTCATCTTCAACAGTCCTCCCTAGAGCAGGAGAGGCAGAGGAGCAGCATGGAGCTGGGAGGCTTACATGCCCAGTTACAGCAACAGGTCCAGTTTTCTGTTTGTCACTCTATTTTAAGACTTTATAATGACTGATTATTAACCTTGTGTGTGTGATAAATCAGGCTTCTCGTGAAAGTCAGCTAGCCCAGAAGCTGCAGGAGGAGCAGTTTTGTCTGCTACAGTGTGCAGTGGTGGAAGCTGAGGGCATCATACTGGATGCTGTGGCCAAACTGGATGACCCTATACACGTCCGCTGCATCAGCTCTCCTGGTAAAATCACTATTATTTTCCCTCCTCAAAGAAAATCCCTTTAAACTGACTTTTTAAAAAATATTTTAAGGACGGAAGATTTTATTTATTTGCATTCAGTTGCCCATGTGTTTGAAAAGTGTACAGTACTTTATGTAACCAAAGAAAAGCCATAGAATAGGCATTTTAATACAAAAACAAAACAAAAAAACTGAATAAAATCAGCAAAGCTCTATTCTAAGACGTTAATAAATATTGACATTGGTTCATCTGTTTCATATTCTAATGAGGACACACACAAAGAAAGTAAAGACATGGCTGATGCCTTTTAAATTTCAGAGATGACTGAACTTCATATAACTCACAGTGCAATAATAGCAACAGCAATCTTCAACACAGATTTTAATGGAGGCAAAAGCAGATATGCACATTATGATATGGAAAGACATGGCAAAAAAACCCTCCACTGAAAAAAAAAAAAAAAAAAAGATTCAGTCTACACACACATTTAAGGTTGTTACTTCAGCACTGCTACACAAACCTTTATACAATAAATTAACATGGTAACCAAAAATCTCTAATCCTCAGACCTGAATTTGCCATTTTGCTTTTCCATACTGCTTGTTTTTGATCAGTTCTTTGTGTTTGACAGATTATTTGGTGAACCGAGCGGAAATCACTCTGAATTCTATTGACAAAATGCAACAGAGCCACTTGGCCTATCTGGGAAACAGTAATGGTACGTTGGGAATTGTGGGTGTGTTCAGTTCAAGTCACGTACATCAACTGATTAGTTTGTTTAATCCTTCCCTGTTCTGTCTAGATGCCAGTGGTTTGCTAAGAGCAGTCACACAGTTTTCCCACCTTGCTGCTGACACAATTGTTAACGGATCGGCAACATCTCACTCAGCCCCTGTCGACCAGGCGAACTGTAAGAAACGCACATAGTTGTTGTAACTGTCATAACACTTGCTAAATATTTTCTACACAGAAAGTTAAGTGCTGTGTGTTGGACTCATGCAGATCTGACTGACAGCTGTCGGGACTGTGCCAATAACTGCCTTCAGTTCTTGAAGGATTTGAAGATTCAGGCGAGTTTACAGCGAGCAGACCCGTCTGCAATACGCTATACTGTTCAACGCATCCTCGCTGTAGGACAGGTGGGACTGAATTTATATTTAAACAATTAACAAGACAGTATTGTGTGTATGTATGAGTGTGAGAGAAAGAAATTGTCAAGTGTGTATGTGTAAAATTGAAAATGAGGGTAGGAAGCCGCAATAACTTCCCCCCAGGAGCCAAAGGCAGATAGAGGCAGATGTGGATGTGGGACAAACGGGGCATTCACAACCCAGCAATATCTGCGCACACATCCCAGCAGGAGAAGGAGGGAGGCCTTAGATGGGGCTCCCACAGCCCAGGGGTGAACCGCTCCCTCCGTGACCATGTTTCTATGTTATTGAGATAATGGCAAGAAAAGTGCCAACTTTTTTGCAGGTTTCCAAAGATTCTGAACTTGACCTCTCTCTACTGAGACTCTCATGTTTGCTGTAACTGTGTGACTCTTGTTTAGGATTTGCGTCCGAAAGGGCATGATGTGCTAAAAGAAGAACTAGGAAGCATGGTGGACAAAGAGATGCTCGCCACATCTACTGCCATTGAAGAGGCTGTCTTGCGAATGGATGTAAGGACAACCATCAGATAATTTATAAAATATATATAAGATGATCTTTTTGATATATCAAAAATAAGCATTCTCTACTATGACCTGTCTACACAAAGCTACTATTCTCTGAATTATATTTCTATCATTTATCTCACATAGACATCTGTTCTTTTTTTCACAGGAAATACTGAGTCAGGCAAAGAAAGACAATACTGGTGTCAAACTGGAGGTCAATCAGAAGTAAGAAAAACTAAGAAAAATCCTAAAGAATCATCATAAAATTATTTATTTCTGTGGTGGTTATTTTCCTCCTCTCTTACTTACAATCTGTGTGTTTGCTTCATCACAGTATCCTGGGATCCTGCTCAGACCTGATGAAGGTAAGAAAGTGGGCAGTATTCAAATAATTTTGAACTTTAGTTAACTCTTGTTTCCTGTATTTACTGTGGTGCCCTCTCTTCTCTCCAGGCTGTTCACATGCTGGTGACTGCTGCTACTGACCTACAGAAAGACATTGTGGAAGGAGGAAGGGTGAGTTGGTGTCACCCTAAAAATGAAATTGCAGGACAAGCTCAGATATTCTCAGTCTTTTTATTCATCAAACACCATGCAGAATGAAAAAATGTGGGAAAAGTCATGATTATCAAGAAGCTTATTCCTCTTCACATTAACATGTAAAAGTGGCCTTTTTAGAGCTAAAAGCTCTAGAGCAAAAGTGTGTGTGTGTGTGTGTGTGTGTGTGTGTGTGTGTGTGTGTGTGTGTGTGTGTGTGTGTGTGTGTGTGTGTGTGTGTGTGTGTGTGTGTGTGTGTGTGTGTGTGTGTGTGTGTGTGTGTGTCAGTCAGTCAGTCAGTCAGTCAGTCAGTCAGTCAGTCAGTCAGTCAGTCAGTCAGTCAGTCAGTCAGTCAGTCAGTCAGTCCAGTCACTGAGTGTTCAAGAGTCTGATGGCTTGGGGGAAGAAACTGTTTCGCAGTCTGGCAGTGAGACCCTGAATGCTCTGGTACCTCTTGCCAAAAGGCAGCAGAGTGTGTGTGAGGGGTGCGTGGGGTCTTCCACAATGCTGATGGCTTTGTGGATGCTGCGGGTCCACATGCTGCGAATAGTGTCTGTGATGGAGGGAACAGAGGCTCCAATTATCTTCTTCAGTATGATACCATTTGAACAAATCTTTGAACCACTAACAGTCTTACCTTTAAATTTCAATATATCCAGTGTTTTAGCATTTTGTTAAATTTTGGCAATGAGCAAGAAGCAGAATCTGCAGTTGGTGTTTTATCAAGTGACCCATTTGTTCCATTTGTGCTGGCAGGGTGCAGCAACTGTTACTGAATTCTATGCCAAAAACTCTCGCTGGACCGAAGGACTCATCTCTGCTTCCAAAGCTGTGGGCTGGGGGGCCACACAGCTGCTGTAAGCTCAGAATTTTATCAAAACCCACTTACTGATTGATATTCTGAACAAGAAATTTGTAAATAATAAATAAAACTGTATAATGATGGTTTACTTTCATGTTTAGGGATTCAGCTGACCGCGTTGTGGGTGAAAAGGGCACATATGAGGAGCTCATCGCCTGTTCACATGAGATTGCTGCAAGCACTGCTCAGCTAGTTGCTGCTTCCAAGGTACAAACTCATGTCAAACAAATTCCTGTTGGTTTGTTAGGTATCAACATACAAAGTCATGTTCAGGCTCTCGAATCTTGAAGCATATACTCCAGGAGGAGTATATGCTGTAGAACTTATAAGGCTGGTATCAGAGGCATTCCCTAACACTGGTGAGCCAGCAATGTAACTCCTTGTTGCTGGTTTTTATCTACTGCTTCAAGCTTTGGAAGTTGCATGTAAGTGGGGATGTGCACAGGAAGCTTTAACACTTACTCCCTCACCTGCAACCACATCTTATGCTCGTATTCCTACCACAGAAATTAAACATTCTCAGGTATGGTGTCTATCAAACATGAACAGTCTCACTCATATTCATGTGTTGGACCAATTTATGCTATAAAGCATCTAGTCACCTAGTCACCTAAACCCAAGTGTCTGCTAACACCAGGTCATCGTACTCTAAGGAGCTTGGAAAGAAAAACGTCTGGACTTCTTAAAGTTTCCTTGAAGACGTTTCACCTCCTGTCCGAGAAGCTTCGTAAGTTCTAAGAACAATTGGTGGAGTCCCTGATTTTAAGCCCTATGGGAGTGTCCCCAAGAGGGTCAGAGACCCCCTGTTGATCCTCTACCTAATCACATGAGCCAATGAGTGAAAATGGGTGTGGGTCGCAATCAGCCAAGGTTTTGGGTGAACCCAGTGTGAAACCTAGTCCCACCCTATTGTGTGATTTACTGAGGTCAAATGGGTCAAAGGAGCTGGTTCCACAGAAGAGGGGCCTGAAAGCTGAAGGCCTTTCCTTCCCCGTCTACTTTTAAATATCCAAGGAACCACAGGAATACCAGCAGTCTGAGAGTGAAGCTCTCAAATCTGGATTTAACAGGGAGCCAATGAAGAGAAGCCAAAATGGCAGAAATATGTTCCCTCTTTCTAGTCCCTGTCAGTTTTCTCTTTTCTGGGTCAACTGAAGGCTTTTCAGTGAGTTTTTAGAACAACCTGATAATAATGAATTACAGTAGTCCAACCTAGAAGTAATAAATGCATGAACTGCTTCTACATATTTAATATGCATTTTGAAGGATATATCCAGGTCAAAAATGACTCCAAGATTTAGTCACTGAAGGCCACAGTAATGCCATCCAGAATAAGAATCTAGATAGACATCATGTTTCTAAGATGTTTTGTTTTTTTGTTTTTGTTTTTTTTTTTGAGAGCAGAGTACAGTTACTTCAGTTATATATGAATTAGCCTCCTCAATATTAGAAAAACATCGTAGCATTTTCAACTTGAATTGTTGCATACATGTCATGTCAAAGTAGGTGTGGCAAACATGGTCGTGGATAAAATAATGAATTTATTGATACTGATATAGCCCACAAATATGTTACTATGAGTTACTAGCTGTTACTATCAAACTTAATATAATTAATTAAGGATTTTTTTTCTTTTGTCTGGATTTTGGCACCACCTGCAGCACAGTTAAAGTACTGATAACCTTTATTTGGTCTGTACCTGGACAAGAGTGAGGCTATCCAGTTTTGTTTTTTGTTTTTTAACAAACAACGAAAGTGAGCTGGATTATATGATCCACTGAAGGAGAAACATGGATTATCAGAATTTAAATGTAACAGAGTTCCTTTGGCATGATTGTAAACATGATGTTCATGCACAAAAACTCTCCAGTGTGGCTAAAACAAGAGGAGTGGGCTAAAATGCCTCCACGGAAATGTGGGTTAAATTACCAGGTGAACAAACACTTGACAACAAACAAACAATTGTAGTTCCTGCTTCCAAGGGTGGGACAACCAGTTAAAAGGTTTAGGAGGCAATTACTTTTCACATAGATGGGCGAGATGGGTTTTAGTAACTTTTTCATTTAATAAGCTAAATCACCATTTAAAAACTCCTTTTTGTATCTACGTGGATTATTGTTGTCTAATATTAAAATGGATTTGATCTGAAACCTGGGAAATAATCAGAAAATAGGAAATTGGGACGGGGCAAATACTTATCACAGCCCTGTACTTCACTATATTTATCAAAGGGCAAAAAAGAATTGGACACCTATCAGCAATAAACTGTTGTCAGTGCAAGTTAAAGCAGCTGATAGTGGCATACATATATGTCAAATGGGCTCCAAATGCCAATCGACAACACAGTGTCATTAAGCACAATGTTAGAAACATAGAACATAAAGGTGATAAAAGAATGTGTGCAATGCTCTACATTCAAGTGAAAGAACGTCATACAAAGCATGAAAAGAAAGGGGGGAAAAAAGTATCTGCTTATCCACAGCATTACTTGGTGTTCCACCCTGATTCATATATCTGTCTGGTTCTTAGGAAATTTCTTAACAAAAGAGATCTATTAAAGGCTATTTTACGTTACTAGGTTAAATATGCCAATGTTCAATAACAGTTCTTTTTACACCTTCAGATGGATGTTTGGGGGTCAATAGGTCACTCTCCACTACATCTTTAACTCTGTCCAAACCATCCTCAAGTAGCTACAGGTTTTCTCTGAAATTATTCTACACACAGATGTGGTCCTCAAAATTGTCATTACTGAGTGTTCTTCTCAATCTTTATAGCTGAATGAAGAGAAGGCTGTTTTTGCATTATGGTGAAGCTACTAAAATGTAGAATTGCCTTCCTGTCTGTTTTCTATAAATACAAATATGAATTGGTTTGTTTGATGTTTTGTTTTTTTCAAGCAAGTACACCAAGGAATAAAACAGATTCACTACTGTCCCGTGAAAAATGCACAGTTGCGCATTGATGATAGTTGCTTTGCTACATTTTGGCTGGAATTGGATTCTTCTTAGTCTTTTTGCGTTTATGTGACAGTGGAAGTTACTAGTTACTTTCCAAATTTGATTTCTCAATAAAACCAAAAAGACATGTTTTTTATGAAGTGAAGTTTCCCTTTTAAGCCTTTCAGGTTTAAAGGGAAACTGCACTTCAGTGACTGAGTCTCAAAGAGGTAGTAATAGCCATTATTACATTAAAACCTAGAACAAAGACAAAACATGCATACAGCTCTGTGACTGTGTAAGTACTTAGAACCACCTCAGCCAGCATGGTCACTGAGTTGCATCCTTTGAAATGTGCCTGCTCTGTGCCCATACATGCACCACATTGCGAAAAACTGTCCTTATGGAAGACAAACTTAAGTACTGCTACTCATTCCAGGTGAAAGCTGACCGCAACAACAAGAAGCTGAATACGCTGCAGCAGGCCTCAAGGCATGTAAATGACATGGCTGCTGTGGTTGTCACCTCCACCAAACATGGGCAGCAGCAGATCTCTGACCACGGTGAGAGGAGAAGCTCATATTGCAAGCAAATAGTTGATGCTTCATATTTTTAGTAAAACTTTATGATAACAGCATAGTTTTGTCTAAAAATGGCAGCATGCATGTAAGCAAACAATAAATCTATACAATTTGGTGAGTGCAAGTTTAACACTTACTTTAGCCCTTTTTTTGATCTCTTATTTCTGACACTTTCTGCTGCTTAATACTTAACTGTGTTTAACAGCGAGCCAACCTGTCTACCAATGAGCATAGCATAGCTGAGCTAGCATACAGCTTTAAGGCTTGTGAGGGGTTTTTGTTCATCTATCTCATTAGTCAGTTTGATCAGCAGCAGTTGACCATAAAATCAAACAGACTAATCAAAATGTTTAAATGCTTAAAGTAACCATGAAATTGGCTGATCATTCTGTGATTCACCTCTTGCATGATACAGCTTTGACACTCCAACTGATATTGTTGCCTTTACAGGGTTGATGGACTTCTCCGGCATGTCTCTGATCAAGCTTAAAAAAGAAGAAATGGAAGCTCAGGTCAGAACAACATGTCTCTGAATGGATTGTTTAATTGTTTGTCCTTATGTGTAACTTGCTTGTTGTCCTGGATCATGTGTAAGACAAGTATAAGACAAGTTGAGCCACCTTTAAAGAAACAGTATTGTGACTATGTGAAATCAATGTAGTTTAAAAAAAAAAAAAAAAGTTTTGGATCTTAGACTGGATCTTAACTGACTGGGTCATTGGGTTTTTAGACGTCTGGAAGCCATTGCCAGATCTTGTGCTCTTTGAATCTTTCAGGTTAAGGTGCTGCAGCTGGAGAGCCAGCTGGAACAGGAGCGAGTACGTTTGGGGGAACTGAGGAAGAGGCACTATGAGCTTGGTGTGTCAGAGGATGGAGGGGATGGAATTGATAGCTTCCCACCACCGCCACCACCTACTCTGCTTGACTCCACGGCAGTGCCTCAGTCCTTTGCACAGACACAACCTTATTCAAACACCCCAGGTTTTTCACAGTCAAATCCCTTTGCACCGAATCAAACACAGTCCTCCTCTCTGCCACAGTCTTACACACCTTCTCAAACCTACACACCTTCTCAAACCTACACGCCTTCTCAAACCTACACGCCTTCTCAATCATACACGCCTTCTCAATCATACACGCCTTACCAGCCCTATATCCCGCCTCAGCCTTTCACACCATCTCAGCCCTACACTCCAAACCAAAGTAACTTAAATCCTCAATCTTATTCATTGTCACAACCCTCACAACCCACATCCAGTCCTGCTCAGCCTAAACAGACCCAGGCTGCCTCACATAACAGCACAGAGCAACACCACAAACTAAGCCTAAAAAAACCAAATATCTTTACCAAATCTGGGAACTTGCTGAAGAATGCGGTGAGTGCTTCTCTTGCTAAAGTTTTATAATCATCTCATCCCAAAGCTAATTGGAGTAGGTGGTGTTTACATGAGTCCTGTTTTTCTTCTATTGGCAGTTCAAACGGGGTGAACATGGAACAGGAGAATCTTGAAGCTGACTGAAGAAGAATCTGACTTAAAGATTTAAGCTAATCACTCACTAGAGGAAAAAAAAATATGCTTTCATATTTTGGAAACACTGACTTTTACTACATGTATCACTTGTTAAGGCTCCTGAAAATGTTGTGTAAGAGGAATTTCAAATCAACATTTCTTTGTGCTTTAAATTTGGAAATTAAATGGTAATATTTGAATTATAACACTGATAGCTATATTATCTGTGATTGATTAAAGATTAAAAAATTGTCTGAAATAAAGTTGTATTGTTCAGTTTTCTTTAGGTTTTCTATTCACAATATTTTAACCATTTTAACATTAACGATAACAGCACTGGATGAGTGTCAGACATTAACAATCTTCAAAAATGTTTGGTGGCACAACAGCTTCCACCATGAAGGCTACGTTATCCAGGCATATCCAATCAGGAGGAGTATATGCTGCAGAACTTATAAGGCTGGTATCAGAGGGATTCCCTAACACTGGTGAGCCAGCAATGTAACTCCTTGTTGCTGGTTTTTATCTACTGCTTCAAGCTTTGGAAGTTGCATGTAAGTGGGGATGTGCACAGGAAGCTTTAACACTTATTCCCTCACCTGCAACCACATCTTATGCTCGTATTCCTACCACAGAAATTAAACATTCTCAGGTATGGTCAAATACCTGTCTATCACACATGAACAGTCTCACTCATATTCATGTGTTGGACCAATTTGTGCTATAAAGCATCTAGTCACCTAAACCCCTCCTACCAAGGAAAAGAGTGGTAGCAGATGCTGAGGGCCAAGTGTCTGCTGCCACTGATACTGAGGCACACCAACAGGTGCTGCCACCTGCTTATAAACTCCCAAATGCTATGTGAATGCCATTGTTGAGAACACTGACAAAATCTGTTTATGTAGAGAGACGTATTAACTTACTCAAGCTCAACACTAATAAAACGGCTCTTGGTTGCAGCTCCCATGGCCCTAATCTGGAAGATTAGACTATTCATTGATGTAGACTGTTGCACCATCTGGCTATGCCCAGAAATTTGCCACCTGGGTGTCATTCTGGACTTAACACTTTCATTCTACAGGGTGGGCCATTTATATGGATACACCATAATAAAATGGGAATGGTTGGTGATATTAAAGTCCTGTTTGTGGCACATTAGTATATGTGAGGGGGCAAACTCCTCAAGATGGGTGGTGACCATGGTGGCCGACCATGGTGGCCATTTAGAAGTCGGCCATCTTGGATACAACTTTTGTTTTTTCAATAGGAAGAGGGCCATGTGACACATCAAACTTATTGGTAATGTCACAAGAAAAACAATGGTGTGCTTGGTTTCAACATAACTTTATTCTTTCATGAGTTATTTACAAGTTTCTGACCACTTATAAAATGTGTTCAATGTGCTGCCCATTGTGTTAGATTGTCAATGCAACCCTCTTCTCCCACTCTTCACACACTGATAGCAACACCGCAGGAGAAATGCCAGCGCAGGAGAAATGCCAGCACAGGCATCCAGTATCCGTAGTTTCAGGTGCTGCACATCTCGTATTAAAGTCTAAGGGGGTCAGATCGGGAGACCTTGGGGGCCATTCAACTGGCCCACAACGACCAATCCACTTTCCAGAAAACTGTTCATCTAGGAATGCTCGGACCTGGCACCCATAATGTGGTGGTCACCATCTTGCTGGAAAAACTCAGGGAACGTGCCAGCTTCAGTGCATAAAGAGGGAAACACATCATGTAGCAATTTCAAATATCCAGTGGCCTTGAGGTTTCCATTGATGAAGAATGGACCCACTGTCGTTGTACCCCATATACCACACCAAACCATCACTTTTGTTGTTCCAACAGTCTTGGAGGGATCCATCCAATGTGTGTTAGTGTCAGACCAATAGCGGTGGTTATGTTTGTTAACTTCACCATTCACATAAAAGTTTGCCTCATCACTGAACAAAATCTTCTGCGTGAACTGAGGGTCCTGTTCCAAGTTTTGTTTTGCCCATTCTGCAAATTCTGTGCGCCGATCTGGGTCATCCTCGTTGAGATGCTGCAGTAGCTGGAGTTTGTAAAGGTGCCATTTGTGAGTAGCTAATATCCGCCAAAGGGATGTTCGACTAATGCCACTCTCCAGTGACATGCAGCGAGTGCTACGCTGTGGGCTCTTGCTAAATGAAGCTAGGACAGCCACTGATGTTTCTTCATTAGTGACAGTTTTCTTGCATCCACATTTCCAAATCCAAGACTGAACCAGCTTCACGAAACTTAGCAAGCAGTTTGCTAACTGTAGCATGGGAGATGGGTGGTCTCGTAGGCTGTCTTGCATTGAAATCTGCTGCAATGACCCGGTTACTGCGTTCACCAGATATCAACACAATTTCAATCCGCTCCTCACGTGTTAACCTCTTCGACATGTCAATGGCTGTGAACAAAGAGAAACTTGTAAATAAGTCATGAAAGAATAAAGTTACGTTGAAACCAAGCATACCATTGTTTTTCTTGTGACATTACCAATAAGTTTGATGTGTCACATGGCCCTCTTCCTATTGAAAAAACAAAAGTTGTATCCAAGATGGCCGACTTCTAAATGGCCACCATGGTCACCACCCATCTTGAGGAGTTTGCCCCCTCACATATACTAATGTGCCACAAACAGGACTTTAATATCACCAACCATTCCCATTTTATTACGGTGTATCCATATAAATGGCCCACCCTGTAGATGCATATAAAATTTGTCACCAAAGCAGTATGTTTCCACCCAATGAACATCTCTTGACTTTAGCCATCCCTCCCTCACTCTTTAAAAGAGACCCTTATCTTCTTTGTTGCTGGCCTTGGATGTTGGGATGCCCTGGGATGTGGTTGCAGTAGGCCCACTTATTCCCACTGCGTGGCAGGGTACTATGGGGAATTGAGGTGCCTACTGAGCCAGCTGGAGCCTACTCTCCTTTCTCGCCTTCTCAATTTTTACATCCCAGCACCCACCCTCTGTTCATATACACATCAACATGGATCGATGTGTATTTTTGTGCATTGTTGTGTCTGTATGTCTGGTGTGTGTGGCCAGTATATATGTCTGTGTCTGGGGTTGCTGTGCCTCAACTTCAGTACAACATAGTCATAGAGGATGAAGGGTTGCTTCACCATGCATGAATGCATGTTATTCATTTTTAGTTTTTCTCTCTTCCATATGCTTCAGCTTTATCCTTTCTTTGTTAGTCACAGTTTTTGCTATTGGGCTTAAAATTTTTTTACATAAACACACAGTGGTCATTTTTCACTTCTTCACTTCAGGATCTTAGCATTAGGGTAGCCAGCTAGTGATAACCTGTTCTTATATTTCTCAAAAATCCACAGTTTGACCTCTCCCCACATTTCAATCTTCATTTCTCAACATAGTTGTCAGTGGTCTGTACAGGGTCTGATGTTTTTGTGTTTATTTTCTGTTCCTCTCTCACTTTGTAAAAGTCGCTTTGAGTTCTAGGTGGAAGTGGGCTCTGTGAGTTCGCCTGTGGGTGGATTTCTTCTATTTAGATTGTCCTTCTCATACCTGAGGGCTGGATGGTGTAGCAGATCTCTGCCAGATTGTCTTTGCTATGTCTCTGCTTTACATTGACTAACTTTGTTACCTTGTTGCCAGTCTGTGCCAAACCTCTCCTGTTCTCTTCATGCTGCTCCAAGGAAATCTGAATGCACCATCAGCTGCTTATCACCAGAATCTAGCACCTATAAGGTGAAGGACTTTCCAGAAACTTGCTTACCTGCACAATGACCCTTCCTGGTCCTCAGCCACTCAAGCCCTCAAGTAGCAGAGTTAATCCAGTTCTCTAACTCTTTCCGCAAAACACATATCCTTCTTAGCCTCAGCTAATTTCAGCTCCCCCAAAGACTGTAGAAATGGGCAACACGGTGGTTAGCACTGTTGCCTCACAGCAAGATCTTCATATATACATTTAACTGACTTCAGTATGAGTGTCTGGTGTAAAGTAAACATGGGACAATTTGTCAACAGATTTGTTGACAGAAAATGTACAAATCTAAATGTTTAGATTGCTGGTTTGTTTTTTCTTCTTTGTTAACATTTAGAAATATTTCTTTATATATCATTGTTCCTATTATTGTTATTATAACCCAGTGTTACAATGCATATAATATGACGTCAGTAAATATGAATGTAGTTCTGTTATTTCTGTTGTCAGTGATTCATTAAATGTTCAAAGACTCTAGGTAGACTTGGATCACCCCCCCCCCCGCATAAAATACGTGATGCGTTGTTTTAGGCGTTAATCGTCTCTTCGTGCTGTAATATATTCACATAGCAACCTCGTCCGTCTCTTATTTCAGTCATGCGCAATACAAACTGCAACCTCACCACTATGGAAGTAGCCACTGTGATTCACGCAGGGACCAAACAGGAAGTAAAGTTAGGGAAAGGCAACCGGCGTTCGACTTCATCATATTCAAAATAAAAGCACTAATAAACGGTACAAGGCAACAGTGTAATCACAACTGGTACTCTGTATAAACCTGATGCACTGTTAAATTATTGTTTTGTCCATTGAGATAAGACTATTGATCTGCATAAGAACAGCAGTGGATACAGTAGGTCATGGGCCCTCATGAACAACACATGCAAAAAGTGATGGTATTACTAATGACATGGTGATGCAAAATATATTAGCGTTTCACCACGTGTTACTTCGGGGTACGTTGAAATTTTCTAAGGTAGGCGCTTTCAGTGTTTCATATTTAATTTTAGCCTTACCCACACTCCCTTTTGCCAGACCACCATTTTAAATAAGAGGTTCTTAAGGCGTCGCTTTCAGGTATTACCTGAAAGGATGACTCGGCCCCGTGTTAAGATTCTGTTGATCTTTCTTCAACACCATACACAGATGTTTTGACCATAAAGTCATAGCAGTTGTTTCTTCGTGTTCAGCTGGAAGCTATTTAATTTTGGAAAGGCTTATTTTGATATACAGGAGTCGATGATAAGTGTGCTTCTAATGTTACTCTAATGAATGAGCCTTTACTTTTCGTTGTATAAGAATAGAATTAAATGGTTTTTACATCTTTACTTAAAAGTAACGTTTTGGAATCTTGTTTTTATTTGTTAAAAAGCACATTGCTTTGCTTTGCATTAGTTAAAACATCTCAATTATGAATATATGAGAAGAGGTTGGAATATCTTTCTCCTTGCGGGTTTTATTTTGAAACGTGCTGCCGAAATTGTGAAGTTTACTTTTGTAGTGGTTGACAGCGGTAGCTGCTAGCTTACAGGGGCACCGCAGCTCCAGCAGGACAGCGATGGGACTTAGGCGATATGTATCTCAAAAAAATCAAACGGAAGGACTGAGCCGCTAGTGATGGATACGCAATAGTTTCAGTGTTATATGCTGCTTTAAGGAGTCTCTGGACACCGCTTATCAAGCTGAGGACATAAAGCGTAACTTAGCAGGCTTGTTCTTCACGGGGGAGGAAGTTTGTTGCGGCGAAGGGAACATAATAGGAAACCGGGGAGGGACAAAATATCTCGACATGGAGGACTTCGGGTCGGCCCTGGAGAAAAATGTGGCTGACCTCACGGTGATGGACGTGTATGACATCGCCGCAGTGGTGGGGCAGGAGTTTGAGCGGATCATAGACCAGTATGGCTGCGAGGCTCTGTCTAGGCTCATGCCCAAAGTGGTGCGGGTCCTGGAGATCCTGGAGGTGATGGTGAGTCGCAGCAGCATCAGCCCGGAGACCGAAGAGCTGAGGCTGGAGCTGGACAAGCTGCGTCTGGAGCGCATAGACCGGCTGGAGAAGGAGAAGAGGCACAGAAAGGTCTCACACTGCACAGCCACAGAGCCAATCACTCTCTGCTCTACAGAATAAAAGTGGAAATCAAGATTTAATTTGTCAGTGACTGTCATACTATGTTTTTGATCCGTGTAGGTCAGGACGTGTTCAAATCGTCTTCCTAAGACAATACTAATACCACAGTAAAATGTCCTGCATTTATAATGTGACCCGAGTCAAAGTAGTAAGTGTCACTCTACTCTAAAATGAATCAGGCACAAGAAAGTTTTGGATGCTAAACAATGTTAAACAAGTTGAACAACAACAACAACAACACCCCCCCCCACACACACACACACACACACACAAGTACACAGAGTATTAATATGATCCATTACAGTCAATGTTGTATAATAATATTTTGCACTCAACCATAGAAAAAACAAAAGAAAACAACAAACAGTAAAATATCTACAAAAGCATTACAAAGCACGTGGATAGTGGTAACAATTACTTAAGTAAAAATCCTATAACAGGAAGGATAACCTGCTAAAAGAGCCTTTTTTCATTATATTTAAATAAAAGCAAGTACTGAAGTAAAACATGTATAAAATGCTTTTAGTGCACATTATTAATGTATAACACTAAATAGAAATGCACAAAATAGTCAAAAAATTAAAACATCATAGCTGCAGCGTTTCAGCCAGAATAAATGGTGGACATAAGCTCTAAGAAGTGAAGCAGGAGGTGAAATTTCTAAACCTTTACTTTTTTTAATAGATAGCAGGGGGCAGTGACTCTGGTTTCAAACTTAAGTTAGATTGGAAAGAAGTCTACGATAAAGTGATCCTGTTTCTGACATGATTTATGATCTTGGCAAACACTTACTTTGTGAACTTATGATCTGAATTGCCTTTTTCAAGTCTCATTTAATAACAGATGATGTTAATTTAGTAAATTCTAGTAATATTTAAAGTAAAAATGACAAATCAGGTTTGGGGTGAGGCTTACTTTGATTGTATGAATACAGTGTCACAGTATGGCTGTACGTAGTATCATCAAGCACTCCTGTCAGATCAAATCCTTGATCATTATGTCCAGTTTTAAATACAGTCTGTGGCTGAAGTTGGTCGAGGTGGAGCTCCAGTGGTTGAAATGACTTTACATACAGATAGTGCTTATTCTAAATCTAGATGTAGATTCATCCAGTGTGGTAGTGAGGTGAGTATAAATTATTAATTCATATTCATTGGTGTAAGAGTTGGGTAAACTTTAGAAATGTCTAGGAATGGGTTTCTTTTTCCAATGGTTCAAGAGCCACTAAAAACAATTTATGGAGTAAAAATGTATTCATACACCATGAAAGGAAAAAAAATCATCCTTAACCACGTGCTGTATTTTATAAGGCAATTATATATTTGTATATAATCTGAAAGTAGCTATAGCTAGCAGACATAAAGGAATTGAGTAAAAAGTACATTTCCCTTTCGAATCTAAATGTAAAGTATTATGAAATGGTCAAGTAAAATCTAAATGCAGTGCATTAAAGCATCGAGCTTTAAATGTTTTCATTTATTTTCCATCTTTGTGAATCTAAAAGTAGACCCTATGTTTGGGGTTTGAAATAAACCGGACACTCAGACTGCTCAGCGCTATAAAAAAAGTTAGTGTGTCAGTTTCTCGTGACAGTGACTGAGCCACTGGTTCACATATTAACTGTCTCGTGACCGTGATAAAGTGGAGAGGGCTGTTTGTGCTGCAACTCACAGGCCATTTGAAGCCAGCACCGTTTTCACATGGAAATGAAAAGCTCACATCCACAGTGAAAATATGTGGTGTAGTGTTTATTGGCTCTGTGTACAGTTTTCTTTTGTGTATATAAAAGCTAATGTAAGAGTTGTGCAGCAGTGTATATAATAAAACTTTGTGTGGGTTTTTTTTGTTTTGTTTTTTTCATGAACCCAATGACTGAATATGTAGCATATGTTGCCCATGTGTAGTGCACATGCTCCCATACTAAGCTTCCACTAAAATCAATGAAACTGATTACAGCAGGCCTCGGAGCAGTGTGGAATGGCACATGTCCACAGAATCTGTCATTTCCACACCTCCCGTGCACAGTCTGCATAGCCTCCCGTGGTACCTTCCATCATGGTAGCAACCAATGTGTCAAATTTTGCATGTTTACAATCCTTAAAAAGTCTTTCAAATTCTCTTTTGTTGATGACTGTAACTCTTACTTTTGCTCAGAATCATAACTAGCTGTCCAACAACGATTTGGATACAGTCACCTCTGATATCATTGATAATAAAGATTTAAATATGGAATCACATCTGAAAAACATGCATCACATTTTTAAAGTAATAGTGATGTTTACCTATTCATTCACAGGTACACTGGAAAAATGAAGTACAAACAGCAAATTATGCATTCTTGTTAATGCGGCTGCTTTAACAATATGAACAGAATGACTCATACTTCCTGTTTCCTGTTTGTTCCTGGTTTTCCAGTTGCTATATGAATCATTTAAGGTCTGAGTGACTGACTTGAAGAAGGTGTTTCGTTTTTGGTATCTGCCAAAATTTGTCCACAATTTAAAGCGAGACAGTTCGATTGTGTTTTATAGGCTTTTGTCATTAACGCATTACTCTTTGATTTGACGATTGTGTTCTTTAAAAGCAAATTACTGCAGTACATTCTGAAAGTTACAGATGTTGAGATTTCTTTTTCTTACACATGCACATAAACCACACAGAGGAAAAACTCAGAAGACCACAGCAGTGCCAGTTTTGTTTTGTAATGCCGGTCTTCCTCTGGGCACCATAAATGCTTGTAGAAACTATGTCCATCCAGTTTTTGTTGAGATAGTCAGGACCAAAGTGGAGCAATGGGTTGATCCTCCCATTACACAACCAAAATTATTGCGAATGTTTGCACTGAAATTGTGATCTTGTTAGCTTTGAAATGGTTCCTTTGAACCAGGGAAGCAGGTCTGTACATAAGTGCTTGGTAATATTGCTTTTATGTACAATCACCTTGCAGTCAACCTCAGGCAGCAAAAAATCTCAATGCAATCAGGCCTTCCTAGTTTTTTACTCTAGTGTTACTGGGCCATAACAAATGTGATCAGTAGTGATATATGTACAGCATAACAGTATGTGCGTATGTGTCTGAGCGCAGGAGTTGGAGCTGGTGGAGGATGTGTGGAGGGGAGAAGCTCAGGATTTGCTCTCCCAGATTGCTCAGCTGCAGGAAGAGAACAAAACCCTTCTCACCAACATGTCCATGAAAGACCCCATGAGCGAGGAGGAGCTGCAGAGGCATGAGGGTGAGGATGTGGGGCTCCATCAAAGCAAAGTACTGTCTACCTTAAAAGAAAAAGAAAATGTGTTATATTTTTTCATGATACACACCAGTTTACAAGTGACTGAGAATGTGAATGACTTACAAGTCAGTTGCTTTAAAACATTATTATTAATATGTGTTATTCACTAATAAGTGTTTAGAAATGTTACTGCCCTATACGCAAATCTTTGAGACCAAGATTGAATCGAGTCAAAAGTAGGCTCATTGCCATCACTTTTCAGGAACAGTGTGGTTGTGCATTGGTCCTACAAAGAGCTTTGCAGTTACCATCGGATTTCTGAAACATGTACATGGGTAATTTTTTTTTTACTAACACTGTGAGCATGTGCCTAATAATAATTTCAAACAACAGACTCCTGCTTCAGTGTTGGGAGTCTGCATGCTACCACTCGAAACCTGCTGATACCTAGTAATGTTTACATCACAGCAGAGCATGAAACAGCTTGTCTTTTGCTGATTTTCCTGGAAATTCAGTTAAAGTTTGTGCCGCGTGTGGTCCGAAGCTTGTCCATTTGCCCTCGATACGTTTCTCATGTGTGTCCCTCTATCTCTCTCTGCTGTGCACGCAGTACCACACTCAGATACAAACACAAACAAAGGGAGCCTTCTCTGTGTTAATGGTGAGCCAGTCTCATCCCTGCGTCAGAGGCTTCTCCGTGGTCTCACACAGAGGCCACAGTCACCCTGACGCACAGACCAGCTTCAGTGTACAAGCACACCTGCAAGCCTCACACACAAATCAGAGCTCACGTCTGCCTGTCAGCCCAGATGAAAAATCTATCTGTCCTGTTTATTTTTATGGCTGACAATTTTTTTCCTCTGTCACCCGTTTCCAGGTATGTCAGAAAGGGAGAGGCAGGTGATGAAGAAGCTCAAAGAAGTGGTGGACAAGCAGAGAGATGAGATTCGAGCCAAGGACCGTGAGCTCACTCTGAAAAATGAGGACATAGAAGCAGTAAGGACACAAACTTGGTGCCTCAATGAGAAGAGGCTGTTTTTTTTCTTCCTGTGTGAATTATAAAGAATTCAGATATTTTCTATATTTTAAATATAACAGAGGCCTGGTTAGATGGAGATGAGCAGCAACTGTTTTGGCTCAGTATTGAGGAGACATATATTTGCTGCCAGTGTTTTACTGTTTAAAAAAAGGTTAAAAAGCTCAGGGAAAGAACAGAAAAAATAATAATCTTAAGATTATCAGAGTGCCCGAGTTCCCCACCTTCAATTTCTAGCTTCCCACCTCAACATAGGCTAGGAAACCCTGGAAATGAGCAAAGTATTTGTTTATTTTCTTACATAATTTGTGCAAAGTCTCAAATAATTTAAGTTCTTTATCTTGATAAAGAACTTCAAACCTTTGAAGTGGATCATACCAGTCTCAAAAACAAATAGCCTACATGTATAATTTACAAAGTCTCTCTTTATCAGATGCAGGGTGTTTGATGTGTTTTGTGTGGCTGTGAGTATTTCTTTTGTATAGATTAGGTTTCAGATAACAAAGAGACCCCACCTAAACGCAACAGTGTAATGTGAACAAGCCAGAGTAAAGGTCATGCAAAGGACATCACTACAGACCAGTCTGGATTGTGTAGCAAATTGAAGACATGGCCATAGATCTGGAAAAGGTCAACGAGTCAGAAGCTCACATAGAGGACTAAAATTTCTTCAATAAACATGTAGAATTTCACAAGATGGCTTTTCAGAAAAGCCCTGGATCTGTTGATCTGTAATTCCAGTCATGCCAAAATGTATTGGTGCAAAATGCAAATATGCAGGTTTTTGGTTCTCTCAGAGTGACAGAGGTTATACATGTTACAGAAGAGGTTACAGAACTCATCTTTTGGCCTTTTGCCATAGCTCTGCTATGAATATGGAGGCACTTTTTAAAAAGGATGGATGAGTCCTGGATGAGGTGGTGGATAAAGGGAACGTAAAAATGCTGTGGCCTCAAGTTCAGGATGTTGATGAAGAAAATTCTTTAGCAAGTCAGCTAATCTACTATTGATCTACTGGTTTTCCAAATCTTTGTCAGAAAACTAAACCATTACTAATATAAATAACAGCAGCTCACACTTTAGCTTGTGAATACAGCTGTATACAACATCATAGATAAGACTAATACCAAGGCATGTGCTTATGTGTATAGTAAATTGATAGTTAACATGGGTTAATGATCTAATTATGACCAAAAAGTACAGTTTAGGGAACAGTTATTCTTGTTATAACCGGCCTGTGAGCAGGATGAGAGACAGCAGAGAACAGATGAGACACCAAAATAGCTACTAGAGATCTGAAGAAAAAAAACTTGGATAGGCAGATAAGACACAACACAGAACTATGTGATAGTATGTGATACTACAGTTAAACATTCAAAACAGGAAACATATTAGCCAATCATGTTGTTTTGCTGATGCATGCGCACAGTAAAGGTTCCTGAACGTTTCAGGAGTCATGTGATTCTGTACGCATGGGTAGGTAGAAAAATAATGTGCATTGTGAGACTTCAAAATGTTCTTTAGTCCAAGATTTTCCACATTGTGAAACTTACTTTAGATATACAGTGAAGTTGAGTAGTCAGATGTCACTCATTTGGTTTCCTTTGATGTCATGCTGGGAAAGGCAGCCTAGGCACTCTCACTCTGAACTGGCTAAGGCTCAGGTATTTTAAGATCCTAACAGTGAATTTCCATTTTAGTCATTTCTATTATTTCACTTGTCCATGGATTCAGCCATTCATTTGTTCTGTGGCTTTAGAAACCCCCTCACACCCACTAATGGTTTGTGTGTCACCCAGTACAGCACAATCAATATCTCCTCAGAGAGATTGCCTGAAAATGTCTGCTCTTACCTTTGATGGCTGGCTTTTCCCTCCTGTGTGGCAGTTCTGAGAAACAGGAAACACTTCTAGCTTCCAACATGCTACGCGAGACCATGCAGCCCATTCTCTCTCTTTTTTTCTCCAGCTCCAGCAGCAACAGTCTCGACTTATGAAAATCAACCATGACCTGCGCCATAAAATCTCTGTGGTAGAAGCTCAAGGGAAAGCTCTCATTGAACAGAAGGTTGAGCTAGAGGCCAGTGCTCAGGCTCGGGGACAGGAAGTTGCTGCTCTTCGGCAAGAAGCTGCACGCTTAAGGGAACGGCTTCAAGGAGAGCTGACTGCTCAGAACCCAGATGAGCCCCCACCTCAGCCTCCTTCACCTGCAGAGGTAGCAGAGCACATGGAAAACTGAAAATAACTTTTTGTTTTCACACTTTAGTTTTTTTTTACAGATAATAGTACACATTGCTTACTTTAACGTGGACCTATTACACAAGCTCTATATTTCTTGATTTTTGTACTCTTTGTATGTTATATAGTTAAATAATCCTTCTTTATAATATGCTGGGCCTTGGTGAAGCCCCTCAGGTCATTCTCTGTGTGAAACAAGATGTTTTTTGCTAAATTCCCCCAAATTCCTCTTCACTGCCCTTTGCAAACAAAACACAGAAGTTTTGTACTAGCAAGTAGGTGGGGCCTCTGTGAGATGACCATATTAGGAATATCCATTGTCATAATGTCATACAGAGCCAAACACAGAAAAAATTCTTTAGTTAGGGTGGTCTGAAGCCTGAGGTATTGGAATTTTGGACATACATTGGAACAGAAAATGATGGCGAAAAATAATTAAAAAAACATTATTGGAAGTTTCCCCCATCTTCCAGTCTTTGTTTGAAGCTAACCATTTAGTTTGATCTTCTCTAGGCTTGTTGCGAGAAATGAGCAAACAAACTAGCATGTTATGCAAATCGTTTGCATTGTATAACAGATCTGATCATTTTCACATGCAGTTGTTCAAACCACCATCTTTTATCTGAACTGTAGGTGCACAAATCCTCAGAGCAACTCAATAGTTTATTATATGTCTCACAAATTGTCTTTTACCTCACCAGTGTGGTAAAATTGCTACAGTGTTGGTGGGGGCTGAGGGCTCCTCAGAGCTGACACCCGGGGGGGTTGATGGTGTATCGTGGCCTCTGTGTGGTTCCCTCGGCCCAGAGGCACACGAGGATGCTGAGGACGATGCAGTGTTGCTTTGGGTAATGCAAATGTGCTGATTAGCACTAGAGTGATGTGATTGTCCTGACTCTAACTCCAAACCTGCACTCCTCCCAGAGGAACATTAGCCTAGGAAGATAGTAGACTAACGTTTCTGTGACGTGTGGACTGTGCTGAAACGACTCTGCATGGGTGTCAAAAAGCTAACAGAGTATCAGTAGGATTTCCTCTCAACAGCTAAGTGACTTTCTGGACAAGTGCGCTCATGACCCCTCTAAATATAGAATACTGCAAGAGTCCAGCCTCTAACGACACTTGAATCTGTCCTTTCATGCACCCTGAGATTGAAACACAGACAGCAGAAAAAGCTACAATTAAGTGTTTCTTTTTTATTTCTCTGCTGTAATAGTGGCAAGTAAGAATTAAAAAAAAAACAAGAGTACTACAATGTTATTTTTTTAATGTAGCTACATTTAAGACTTTTATATTAACTACGATTGATGTTATGTTTCGAAACACATTAAAACACATTCAGAAAAATTTCATAAATGATAAATGAATGACAGCTCTAACTAGCCAGTTGGCGCAGCTAATGACATGAAAGCTCATGGTTGAGTTTTTTTAGCCGCTCAGCAGTATTCAGCACACCGATGGAAACATCTGATGTGCTAAACAAAGGTGGAGTCATGCCGATAAATCTGTTGTCACAGTGACACTGAATCTGAGCCAAATAAGCGCACTAGACGGCTGCGGTGGAAGATGTACATGCACCATTGTCTTTACTACTGTTTGCTCTCAGTGAGTCAAACAGGTCTGTGTGTTCTGGCTCTTTGATCCCTGATAAATGAGAAAATAAGCCACAGACCACGCCTGACTCACATCTGCAGGTTGGTCCTTTTCACTTCATCAGTCCCCAAAACTACTGTTTTATGACCAAGACAGCCATCAGCCTTCAGGAGCTGGCCCAACTCTATTGAGATGCCTATCTGTTCACCTTGGTGTACAATCAGTGGTTACAAGTTATCCAAAGTTATGCAAACATTTCCTGCTGTTGCTGCTTGACATTAACCAGCAAGATGCAAAGATGGTCTCACTTTAGCATCGGGGCTGCTAGACAATAAGCATTTGTCAGTTCGACCACATGAAATAATCTGTACTATTTGGTTTTAAATGAAAGAAAAAATATAAGTAAGTAAGTAAGGTTTATTTATTAAGCGCTTTTTTGTAGACAGGCAGTCACAAAGCGCTGTACACAAAGGTTAAAATAAAGAAAACATTAAGTAATAAGATAGTGAGCTGAAAATGTCTGGAGCAGACAACAAAGTCAGGAGTGGCTGAGCTAAAGCGCATCACAAAACCATTTTTTTATTCATTTGCACACACATTCAGATAATCTCTAATGTTTAAAAAGTTTGAAGAAACATGTGATTCCAGTTGGACTTTGAGATTGTATAGAGAATCCTGAAAAACGTGAGAATTTTGGACATTTTAGAGTAGAATTGTGCATGAGTGCCTCGTGTCCGCTGCATGTGTTTCAGGTGTTTTCCTTTAACACTCAGTGAATTTCTCTTTGCTGAGTTAAAAAAGCTAACAGCATTTTAGTTCACAGACTGGGGTGAAGTCTGAACTAAACCAATGCATTGGAACAAAAAGGCCCTGTGTCTGACTTGTAGTTAAACATTTGCCACCAGGAGGCGATGTGCGATGAAGACATGCCTGCTGTGTTCCAATATTTCACTAAGGTATCCTCACTCCCCGCCCCTGCCTCTTCCCTTCTGTTCTCTGGTTTACTTTACTCTGTGTAATGCATTTTTCTCTTGGCAGGAGGCGCTGTGTGAGGAGGAGTCAGGGGGCCTGGATCCAAAGGACCCCAACAGGCCCAGATTCACCCTGCAGGAGCTGAGGGATGTCCTGCATGAGCGGAATGAGCTAAAGGCCAAAGTGTTCCTGCTGCAGGAGGAGCTGGCCTACTATAAAAGGTACATATAGGTGTTAAACGTGTTAATATTGACAATTACCCACCTCCTGTGGAGACAGATATTTACGAGCTGCACAAAACAGTGTTTATCGTGCGCTTAAAGCATCAACAGGATTTAGAAGTTTGTTTTCTAAGTCAGACCACACAGGGCCAGCTTCTTTGCTGAGTGCTTTAAGTTGCTGTTTCCTCATTAATATATGTTACAATTGCACTTATTTGTAGCTGTTTTCAGTTTAATTATTATATTCTTTCATGTTTATGCTCTGTTACTTAGCACAGTTATATTTTAGCCTCGTGTTTGTTGTACTGTTATCTCTGCTTTTACTTCGACTTTCAGACTTTTGTTTATGTGCTTGTGAAGCCTTTTCGAATTTGTTTTTTAAGGTGCAGGCCGTAAGATTATTGTGATACTTTGGCAAGTTATGTTATTGGTGTCCACCATATCATAAGTATGGGTGGAGGGACTGAGTAAAGAAATACTCAGTCCCTCCACAAGGGATAGACTTGTTGTGGGAAACCATACGCATTTCCCAATTAAGAGGTGATGTATAAATAAAATTCTTTTTAATATTTAATGATTTGGCAAAAATTGACAGCAGTGGCTTCATTTATGGCTGGGTGATAGTTTGTCTGTTTATGTTGTTGTTGCATTAGAAAAACTGTATTAGCAAACTGCTTTTTCACATTGAGAGTAGTTCAGTCAAGTCCCAGCTGTGATATACTTGTTGCATCCTCTGCACAGTGAGTCTACTTCTGATTAAACAGTTTTGAGACAGGAATTCTGAATACAGGACAGACATAGATCATCTGGTCATTTCCCAAAATAGAACTCTCCATGTAGGCTAAATGCTCCACTTCTGGTATGAACCATAGGATGGAAGAAAAGGGTCACAAACCTTTGCTTGATGTGTTCTTAGTTTTAGACATTCACATTGTTTAATATTTTTCTTGGAGGGTTGCTCACAACCAACACAAGTTGCCACAGAGCTTTAAAATCCGACTAACAACCGATTTAAATTCTCTAAAGCATATTTTTGTTCCCTTTTTTCCTCACATCTTTTGCTCATCCCTCTGCCAGCACCTTAAGTTAAAAATGTATTTACTCCAAAAAAATCCTACTTTTTACATCTAATTCTTTTTGTCCATCTGTGAAAAAGCCTGATGTGTTGTGCTTCATAGACAAAGTAATCCTGATCTCTGTAATTCTGGTGGTCTCTGTGTTTGCAGTGATGAGGCAGACGAGGAGATTATAACTCCATCTTCTTCTCCCTCCCCTGAACTGAGAACTCGCTCCCGCTCTGCTGCCCAGCCAGAATCGGGAATCAAACGCCTGTATGTGGAGCTCACACTCACACAAATACTCTCACTCATGTAACATCTGCTAATGAAAACACTTGCCTGTGAAAACCTTGCTTCCTGTGATTAATGGGAACTTTGCATGCTGTGAGTAGCGGTTGATTATTTGGTCTCTACATGCTCAGTCATTTGCATATTACATGCTTGTTCTTGTCTCTTCAGCAGCAGTGCCAGACGCTGTTTCAGGCTGGCAGCTTTAGCTTTAGACTTCACTTCCCTCGTGTGATACCATATATTATATATACTTTACTTTACAGAGGTAGCTGGGCTACTAACAAGTAAACATACATTTATCCTGTGTTTGTCAGCCATGTACAAACTGGAGTCTGTGGTTGTTTCCAATTAGCTGTCACATTGTGACAAGGACTCAAGGCTAAAAGCAGCTCCAAGTATTCTAATTGTAGGACACTTTACTATTTTATTAACGTAATATTTAATTGAATGTCTTTTTTTTTAGTGTTGAGAATTTTTTAATGAAATTGTTTACCTGTTAATCTGTGTCTCTGTATAGCTCTCTGATACAGAGTACATATCATTCCTGTAAGTCCTGTGACTGTCTGAGGGTAAATATTTTCATAAATGTAAAACTAAAAGTATTCAAAATATAAAACAATTGTTTTCCAAAAAAATAAACAGACATTATTAGATTAGGGTGATATCAATAAATGGTAATTTTTACAATATTTTTTAGCAGTTAAAAACATGTTCTTTTTATTTTACCATGTATTACATTATTTATACGAGGTGGCTGTGCCTCAGGAGGAAGAAATGATTCAATCCCAGGCTGCTCCAGTGTGTGTGGCAGACTATTACAAGCTTTCTGGTTAAGTTTTTTTATTAATTCTATGGCAGCTCTGTCAGTGTGCACAGTAGCAAGTGTAAGTACAAGATTCGGGACATTAATTAAATGTATCAGGAGGTGTCGCTATACCAATATGGTGGCAACATTAGCAGCAGTTTGCATGCTTATACAGTTTATCTGTTCAAACTAAGTTGCATTCACTGTGTTTTGGATTTTAACGTGCTGTGAGTTGTTCTTGGATTTTGTTGTATTTTTTAATTCAATATCATAATTTTATTTTCCGGTTTGGTTTAAAATAAACTCAGCTTGACATCTTTTGAGCTTTAATGAGGTTTGGGTTCAGACAGAGGTCAACGGTTGATGTGGTCCTTGTCCTCCCCCATCCCCTATGTATGTGTGTTTTCGTGTCTTTACCTCTGTGTAACAGGATCTTCACCGCTATAATGCCGATGGTAGCGGCTGGTTTGATCCCAGATGACCCCACTTTACAGCCAATCAGACGCCTCATGTCACTTGTATGACTCTATATTTGGTTGGCTTTGCAATCCATCACTGTCTCAGCTAACAGACTTCACCCCCTTTGCATGTTCAGGGGGTTGCTTTCTTTTCGCACCTTTGTAGTATTCTGATTGGCTGATTGTGGGGCTGTCTTATTGTGTTTGTCGAATGAGACGACCAAGGATCGTGCAAAAAATAAATCAGCCAGTCAGAATAGTGTGTAGTCTAATGTCTCAACTTTTACCCTCACTGACCATCCTGACTGACCATGTGCACTAAAAATGATTGTGTGGAATTTACAAACTAAATTGATCTAAAGTGCTTTTAGATCATAACTAGGGATTCATTTAATTTTTAATGCTTTAATATTTTATCATCTGCCCAGATCAATTTACAGTAAAAAGATGAAATAATTTCTGCTATAATTTTTGAATTTTTACAATAGTGTATTAGGGCAGGTGAAGAGGAAAAGGGGGCTGGGTAAAAGGGGGTAAAATGACAGGGAATTTTAGAGATGAAAGTAATAGGTTCATGAGGGAAAAATCACTGAAAAATAGTGTTAGTGTTTTGTAGTGATGAATGCACCACAGCACCTCACTTGACAAGGTTAAATTGGAAAGAAAATTGCATATTGGAATTAAGGGGACGTTTAAATGAGCAGAATTTCTATATAGTTATTTCACCTTCAGTGGTTTGTAGAGTTTTGTGTTAATTTGAATCAGGGTTACAACAGAACTTGGCATATGACAAAAGGAAAACAATATCAGATATCCAAACAAAACTACTGATGTAAGATAGAGGCATTTGTTTACACTAATTATACAGAAGGTGTCGTAATTGAAAACTAAAATAATTCACTTGTGATGCATTCTGTCTGTTAAATTTGCCATTACTCTAACACTGCTTTACATGTAGCTCATACTCAGTGTTAGCCCTACATATATGGTATTGTAACCCACCGCCTGTTTCTTCTCTCCGTTCTCTCGTCTCAGGTTTAGTTTCTTCTCACGTGACAAGCAGCGGAGCTCGCAGCGCAGTGCACATTTCGACGTCGGCTTCGGCTCGTGGGCAGGCAAAGACGACGTGTACACCGAACAAGCCCAGGAGGCGTTGCAGCACATGTAGTCACCGTATGGGACTTAAAACTCTTAACACTCCCATCACTCAACTGCACACCAAACCAACACTAGCAACTCACACTGCAGCTGAAATGCCATGTACATGAGGTGGGAAGATGGCAAGAAACAAGAAGAATCTAATGTCCTTCGAAAAAATACAGCGTATACTTCAAATTCTGCCATTTAAAAAAAAAAAAAAAAAAAATCCCTGAAAGTGTTTTACAGGATTCACATGCAGGCGAGAGGGTAAACTCAGGTTGAACTGTGGAAAGTGGAACGTTTTGGCAGGTGGTAAATGATAAGGAGCTGAAGGTCCGGAGTAAACGAGGGGGAAAATGACTGCACACCTGAGTGTCACTAGTTTTTTAATGAGAGCAACATTTTAATATCCCATTTAGTTATTTCAAATTTCTGTCAAGGGGGCAGCTAATCAGTCCATCACCAGCGTTTTGCAAGTTGAGACTATGCAGCTCTATAAAATCTAATTGAGGCCTCTGTTTAAATGTTGCATGCAGTCACAATTTAAAGCTGTGTGAAGGTGTGAAGATATTTTGTTTTCATATTTAATGCAGCAGTTTCTGCGACTAAAAAGAATGAATGCATAAACACTTGGTTATGAGAATTTAAAGTACTCGTGTAAAGTGAAAGTTAGATTTTGACCATCATAATCCCAAGTTGTCTTTGCATTTTTACCCAGTCATCATAGTTTCTATTATCCTATTATAGGATGGTTTAAGCATTTTAGCATTTCATGACGTCTCCTATAATGCTGGTTACATGTTGTTTGTAGCCAGCATAAGCAACATCGTGGCTTTAAAGTTGAATTAGTGGGTCATTAATTCACATATTTGTACTTTTTAAGTCAGTGTTTGCAATATTCCATAATTTCATGGTAATATAAAAGCTTTGGCATGGTGAATTAGTTCATTATAAAACTTTTCCAGTTTTATTTAAGTCAACTACTACTGATGAATTATTTTACATTTTTTACTCACTCATCATGGTTTAGTATAAATTTAACACCTGACTTAATAATTTATTGTTTTTACGATCTGAAAACCGTAAATGAATATAATACATTTGACTAAACAAATTACAAATTAAATTGTAAGATTTAGCTAACCCATTTTATTTATTAGATCTTTACTCCTACTAATGATCTTTTCATAGATTAAAAGTTGTAAATCAAAGCTTGAGCTTTTCGTTCATTACTGCGATTTTTTTATTTTCTTTTAGTCAATCTAATTCTAATTTATTAACTTAATGATGATGTATTGTTTCATAATTTTGACATAGTAAGCTCTTCACTCACTATAGTTTTGACTTAGTATCTCTTTATTTTGTTCGAGAAATTTGAATATATTTATGTTTGTGATGCTTCTTTTTTCTTTTTATGTACCCCTTTTCTCTAACAATTAACACAGATTTGTCTTTTGTGAAAGAGAGAATAGATGTGCCATGGGAATTCCCCTAATATTTTACACTATCTAAACAAAGCCTTACATACAAACTTACATTTGTCATAAAGTCTGATTTCATGCTTTCAGTGACAAACGTGACGCTCCACATTGTGCTCATGCAAACTTGCAGTTTTGTAACACCAGCCAAACCATAGCAGGCAATAATAAATTACATCTATATGATAATTTCTATAATCAAACATAGACCCTAAGAGACAATGTAATATTGTATTAGAATCACTTATAACAAAAATGTACAGCATCACAAGCTTTCACTTCAAATAAAAGCAAAATAAATTAAAATGTATTTTAATTAATACATATATTGTGCCATCAATAAGAGCCTAAATCTTAAATTACATTTGCACTTTTTCCCTAGATAAAATATTCATATTCAGCATAAGCAACAATAATAACCCCAAATATCATCACACATCATGTGCAAAATAGAAGTCAGTGCGTTTGTGTTTATATGCATCATTTATACAAGGCCTCAAATTTAAACATGAATCAAGGCTCTGTTTAGAAACTGTAAGTCATGAAGGATTAATTATTTCTCAAATTGTGCATGGTTTAAAATAATGGTAATTAAGCTGAAGAGTGTGTTTACATATATTTTTTAAAAAGGCTATTTTGCGGATGGTGCTTGTGCTTTAACAGCTGATGCCTTCATGGAAACGTTAACAGTAGTGGCACTTTATCTTCATTTATACTCACCCAGGAAGGTGGAATAAATGAATGGCAAATGAAAAGATTGAGAAATGAGGCTAAAGACGTGTGTCAAAGCAGCTTTCCCCCTTTTATGAAATCACAGATACGTTAAAGAGAAACTATATTTTACATGTTATTTGGAAGTCAAAGGGATCTGCTCAATTTATTCATGAAGGAATTAAACAGTGAAATATTTTAAGGGAAATGAACTCATACCCGAGTGCTCACTCCAATCTTCATTTTTTCCCTTTGTTGAGTCTCCTATGAAGCCCATTAAAGTGGAGATTTAAGAGGTATATTGAATGGATCAGTGCTTTATGAAATTCAAACATGTCACATCAGTAATAAAAATCTGTAATATTTGACATTTTTGTACGTGGTTTTTTTGTTGTTGTTTTTTTCCTAACTTGCATAGCAACAGATTGCAGTCACGTTCAAGTGTTTGATTCGTTCATAATTGTAAAACATACATTTGTAAACAAAGAACATCCAGTGTGGTAAAATAACTGGCATGGGGAAAAATTTTAACTACATTAATTTTCCTCTGTCTCAATTTACATTTAAACATAAGGCACAAAGCAGTGTATTTGGTTGAAATTCCATTATATAGAATATATCACCTTTTGCCCTTACGTAACAATTTAGAAATCAGAGGTCTATATGAAGAAGACTAAATATGAAACATTAAAACAAAGCACAGCAGTAGTAGTCCAATTCACCAAAAAAAACAAAGATGATTTTATTTATTTATTTATTTAAGATGCTGGGTTAGTGTGGAAAGTTGTGACAAGAAATATGATTTATCTCAATTAGATGAGGATAGCATGGTGGTACAGTGGTTGGTACCGTCGCCTCACAGTGAGAAAGTCCTGGCCTCGTTTTGATTCCAGCCTGGGGTTTTGCTGTGTGGAATTTGTGATTCTAAATTGACAATAGGAGTGAATGGTTGTAATAGCCCTTGGAAACCTGTCCAGGGTGTACTATAACTCTCACCCTGTGACAGCTGAGATAGAGTCCAGCCCCCCACCCAACCCTAAACTGGATAGGTGGAATAAAATTGACAGATGGCGTGGTGCAGAGTGCCCTCTGGTGAACAAACTATACAACATCAACCCTCATGGTAGAAAAGAGTTCTTCCCATCTTTTTTTCTTTGAATTCCCATTTATTCAAAACAGTTTTAAGCATTTAAGTACTTCTTTCTTTTAATGGAAGAACAAATCCGATGCCCAAGACGTTTAATTTGCATATTACATCTTTATTAAACAATGCCTAAAACCCCAGCATTAAGATTTAATCAGCGCTACAACAGCAAAGATCTATCATGCCCTAAAAAACAGCCAACAGGTTTGTTTTGCCCCTCAACTATTATTGCATTAGTTCCACACAGACAATGGAATAATCCAGAGTGGAATATCTCTGTCAAGAAAGGCTCATATGAAAACATTTCATACACAATGCTACTGATAGAGGGAGTAGAGGAAGGTGTATCTTTATGTATTAAACACAGTGCATCACTTAAGATGTACTTCCTCGGATACATGTGACGGGGCTATTTATTATTAACACTGGGTTGTTGTTGTTGTTTTTTTCCTTTTGCATTTAAATAATATTAACAAGAACAGAAATCCAAACATTAAATATACTGAATATTTTAAGAATAACTTAGAGAGCTGGATTTGTTGTTGTCTTTTGGAAATCTCCATAACCTCGACAGCTGTACAGACAATAAGAACATAGAGAAATTGGTGCAAAAGGTACAATATATTGTTTAGCTGGGTCATTTTTAAAAGCTGCTACAATCAAGTAAAAAATTAAAAAAATAAAATAAAAGGCTTAAAGAAATAGTTCAACATTTTAGGAAATTGTGTTTCATTTGGATTTTTGCTGAGAAAATCAATACAACTCATATCTGTACAGTTAACATGAATTTGTCAGGAACGGCTTAGTTTAGCATAGCAGAAAGACTGGAAACAAGGGAAACAGTAGCCTGGCTATAAAAATAAAAAAAAATAAAAAATACCAAAAAATATCGTGTGAAGTGGGACACCATATGCATTTGTGTATCACAATTGTCTTAAATTTGCCTTAAATTGTCAGATCAATCTCAAAAAGGCCAAACTGAAACTCAGAAACTAGTGCTAGTAAGAAGGGCAGCTTCCATTTCCTTTTATTCTTCTTGTATTTACTGAGCAAGAGAGCCGGAAAAGTTGCTTTCAGATATCTTGGACTGCCTCCCTGCATTAACCTGTCCTACCTTGTCCCAAACAAACACTGTTTGTCACACTTTTTTTCTGAGATCCGGTAACACTGTGTCTTTAAACACAGGTCCCGATGGATCCCCCGACAAAAACCATAATTAAAACTACACAAAATAAAAATAAATGAAAACCAAATAAAGTAAAAGTCTGAACTACTACTAGAAACTATGGGTAAGCAGATCACATGTACACCATTTTAAAACCACTGCATCAGTGCGATGAAAAGCATCAGTGGCAGCTTGAGTACGTTTAAACTCATCCAACTGGAACTGAACTCCCTCATCATTTTCACATACTTGCAGAATAACCTACAACAAACAGCGAACTAGGCTGTTAATTAACTACTCGTGTTTTTACCACAGAGTTCTGTTGTTACTGATAAACTGCTAAAGAACATAAGTGCGTCAAACTGTGGGACTGGGTGACATGTTTGCTCATTACCATAAACACAAATGCATGATTTAATCCTGTGCTGCCCTCACTAGGACACCAAATGTGGATTAAGCTGCCAATTAACACTGTGTGTAACCAAGTCTGATTGTGTTTTTGTTGTTTAACTTGTTGAGCTTTACCCATTTATAACACACTACATTGTTGGAATGGGTCAGCTGTTATCGAGTTGGCTTTCTGTTGTCCACTGATTTGTATAAGCACTGTTAATTATGGATATATATGCAACAACAGCAAATCTGTTGGCATCTGTAAGAAGAAAAGCCATACAGTTGTTGTGAGACTGTTTTATATGCGTACGTAAATAGAAACTAATGGAAACATGGAAGAGTTCACAGTCAAAAACTGCTTGTGTGTATTTTGTAAAATACATTCATTTTCCCATTTTGCTGTGAGTTCAATAAGACTATGATGTCTGTATGTTGAAACAGGAATCTACAGATACTGGAACAGAATCACAGTTTACATTTACCAAAAATCGTGAAGATTTGGCACATAAACAAACTCTTTAATTGGTACCTGTACTGCACCTTGTTAATTACAAGAGCACACGCCGTTCTGGCTGGTTTTCAGTTTAGTTTCACCAGTACAGCAAATTTACACTATTCTCCATCCAGATGTGTGTTTAAGCGATCATTCAGAAGCAAATACTCTAATAATGCTAACAGTGGTGTTATATTACAGTAATAAGCAGATTTGACCTCCCCTGGCCCCCTCGGCTCCTCAAACCACGACACGACTTCAGTATAATTAACAGTAATGATAGTCCAAAAATTCAAAATGATATTTCAGCTAGGAGTTTAATTTTAAGGCAACGGGTGTAATCTGTCTGATAAAACCTTTATGAATAAAACTGAGAATTTGCATTTTGGCCTAACCATCAATATTTTCTCTCCCCTCTTAAATTAACGCAACTGCAAGTATAATGCATTGGATTTAAGCTCAGGTGTCAGCTCTCAAAAAAGGTGATCAGATTGACATTTTGCATAGACACAGGAGAGTTTGATCAATCTTCCCATTAAGTCTCAGCAAAAACTAAAAACATACAGCATAATTCCCAAAATGTCACAGTATTTCTTTTGAAACAACATTTGGATTTGTAACAGCAAGCAAATAAATATATTTACAAAGTGCAGCACCACAGACAGTGTCGTCATCAGTGGGAGAAGTTATAATTAAGTGAAACTAAATCCAACAGATGAGATAATCGTGTGAGGTTAGAGAGGGACACCGAAACTATTACTTGCATGAGCGAATCATCTCTTCGAGTCACAAAGAATATTCTGTAGGTTTTCCCAGATACTTTTCATTTTAATTTTTAAAATTTACCACATACTAACTCTTTGTATATGGCATGTTTAATATTATAAAATACAATCTATGCTAAAAAATAAACATTCATAAGAGTAATTTCCATATTCTAATGTAATCTTTTCCATGATCAACACAAAGTATTTCATCCAGTGTCAAAACATGTGATCTTTTTTGGTAACCAAAACCCTGAAATGCCAAATAAACCGTGAACGTGATAAACTATTCCACCCCACTGAACAATGAGTGTGAGGTCCGATTGCTGAAAACAGATACCCCTTGAATAGAATACATATCTAAAAAGAGTTTGTAATTTGCATCTCATAGTTTCTGCTGATTCAAAATGGGGAGCAAATACAAGTATTGCCAAGTATCTACGTACTAATTAAAAAAAGCTGTATAAAAATGCAGAGCATCAACTACTACCTGCATGCTGTAGAAGCGCTACTCTAAAGGTAATACAAAATGTACAAAACAAATGTGCTGCAAAACAAAAGAATGTTTCTGAAACACGCATAAATAAAAAGTACAGATATCATCTGACAAGGCAGATGGACCTTAATCGAAATGTGATATGAACCCAATCAACCCCCATGACCTGGACCCATTAATGTCTACTAAACCCTCCCACACCCCAGCTTCCTCATTATTGAAACAAAAAAAAAAAAAAAAAAAAAAAAAAAAAAAAGTACACATTCTGTTTCTAAGGCCTTTTGTACACTAGCTATTGAGAAACAAGTCTTACTGTACGTTTCCCTTTACTTTTTCTCTGGACCTCTTAATCAATATTTGAGCCAGGGGTGAGCAGCAATGGAAGCTTTGCTGCGGTCTCCATAGTCATAAAGCAGCTCCTCGCCTTTGTCAATATTTCGAGAGGCAATGAGAATGAGGTGAGGGACACCGTTGATGTCGTGGAGTTTGGTTTGGCAGTTCCCATTTTTACTGTGATTTATCAACCTACCCATTCGACCAGTCTCTTTTGTAGCATCCACACTGTTGACAGAAACACATACATTTACATTGGTGTTAGTATTAGAGGTTGTTTAATATACATACACAATATGTTCACAAGACAACATTTACATTTTCATATTAAATACTGAATTGTTTTCAGTGACCATATTAGCTGCTATGCTAATATTTCATTTTCATTAAAAGAATAAAACAAACAAACAAAAAAAAAACGAAATTAATAATTTGTCCTATCAAACTGGTGACTTTGGTAAACTGGTTTCATAACTTAATATAACACAAATTCCAAAATGTCCAATGACTGTTCATAGAATCCCAGATAAGTCTTTTCCTCCTACCAGTATGTTTTGCAGAGGTACTGGAAGTAGTACATGTAGCAGCCAGTTGCTGGATTTTGAGCATATTCGGCTTCTCTCTTTTTAGCATCGGTGATCTGTAGCAGGTCTCCATGGTATTCCACCACATAATCGCCTTTCTGGAAACACCGAGTGGCAAACACCGCTCTCCCCTTTCCTTCTATGTATTGCACCTACAAAAACAGTACAAGAGGCTTTCTGTGGTGACACAGCTTGGCAAAGCAAAGGTTCTTCAGTAAACATATGAACAATGTACAATTTGAATTAGGTCACTCTCAGCCTTTTTGTGGGCTTCATATTAAAATTAATCCTTAAAATAAGACATTTTTGTATGAGAACATTACAGTAAAACCTCATTTACAATGACAATAAGATTTTTCCTTCATATGAAGAAAGAAGAAACAAAGAAAATTCAACATACCTCCATTCCTTCCTCTATTCCACTTGTAATGAGATCGTCTATGAGCTTCTTTTCTTCGCACTGGTAATAAAATGGAACATGAAGCAGGCCAGACCAGATTTCTCTTCATACACATATGCAGCGGGGGTAATAGTTATTTAATCTCTCGCAGTGCTTGCCAACAAGGGTTTCTCCATCAAGTGCCAACTCATCTTTTGCTTGGGGATCAAATACTTTCATTCCATGACAAATCAATGGAAATCAATTTTATTTTTTATGTTTTTGGTTAATATTAAGTCTCTCTCCATTAAAACAAAACCACGATAAAAATTAGAGACTGTTCATTTTGTTGGTGAGCAAACTTATAATTTAAGCAGGGCTCAGATAACTATTACCCCTAACGGTACATCCACATTATTAATAAAAAGTATATTACCCTCAAACACAGTCAGAGCACCACACAAGTGCAAACATAAAGACAATGTTTTTGACAATACTAAACATGCTATGAGAGTATATGTTAGGACAAAGCTTTTGTCATGAGCATTCTTAATAAGCTACAGATACAGCTAAGGTCAAAACTCCACCTTTGAACTTTATCTACTCTTAAAAAATCTGCACTTGTGGAAACTGTCCACCATTCGCAAAAATTTTTACTTAGCAGTGACACTTCCATCAGTCTGAGAACCAATCAGTTAAGGTCTACTGACTCCAACTTCCTGTTCTGTTTGACAGTTATTGTTCACAAATTTTGATCAACCGAAAAAACAAGAACTAACAAACACACACAAAAAAGCTATATCATTATAATGTATCCAGCCATAGCCTACAAATACAGGTACACTACAAACTAAAAGCACATTCTAGTATCATTCTAGTATCTAAACGCTCATATTCAGATATGCTTTCGTAGAGAATATCTTCTAATGGTGATTTGTATACATTTAAAAACAATTTTTCATATCAGCTATTTTCAGCCCTTACTCTGATATGCAGTGACACCACAAACAATTCAGACCTGCTCTTGAGTCAAAGTGTGTTGTACTTAGAAGGAGCTTTTTCGTGGCAGGGTGGGGGGGTTGCAAATAATTGTCACAAAGACAAAACAGGTTTTGGCTGAGGGCAAACACTTTAATAAGACCCATACTTTTGCCACTTCTCTAAAGAAAACCACTTGAATATCAAATAATATGAACACCTATGCCTAACTACCTATAACATATGTTGTAGTACATTATGAAATAGACTTTTTTCTTACCTTGAGCTCTGTTTTACTTTTTCTTGAACTTCGTCTTACTGGATAGAAATCAGTAACTTTCCGGTTTTGGGAATTTTCCCCTCCTGCCCTGTAGTAAATAAACACATTGCAACATGAACAACTATTATACCCATTCAGCCTAATGATAGACTATTACAGCACTGCACCATTTACTACCAAGAGGCACTTGAACTCCTTCATGGATAGGTGCCATATTCATTCAGGCCAAAAAGGGAAAAAAAGTTTTCTTTGGATTTAGAGGACCAAGGATCAAACTACTGACCTTCCAACTGAAAAGCCTTCCCCTAACCACATTTAGACACTCGGTGGTGATAGTTTAACTTATTATTATATAATATAATATTATAGTATAATATTATACTATTAAACACTAGTCTATTAATCAAGATTAGCCAGAAGAAAGTCTGTTTAATCAAATTAAGCCCATCTAGCCAAACAGAAATTTGGCTGTCAGTGAAAAACTACAGTCAACATCAGCAAGACATTCAGTTTATTAATGGATCACTTGGCTTTTGAGATCAAATCTGACCTTGAGCCAAGATTCTTCTAACTAAGGTTAGCCAAGTCCTTGTAGGCTCTTCAACTGTAATGTCTAGGATTTTCCATAGCAAAATTTCCCTTGAGTGGATAAGACTGGCTCGTTCATCCAAGCTACCAGGGCTGATTTAGTAATTTAACTGTCAATTTTTAAATTTCTTCATCAACCAACATTACCAGACTAAAACTTACTACATATATTCCAAGTAACTAAGTCACAGCTAGTTGGCTTACCACTAGTCAAGAACGCAATGGAAGATTTAGACCAAATATTTTAAAAGTCTAACATCATGTACAAGTTAGCCACCAAAAACACATATAATACATTATTTAAAAGAGTTCAGACTATAACTATATTCCTTATATAGTGTCCATGAGGTTATCTAGTGTGTAGCTTTTGTGAGTTAACGTGTTTACAAGAAAATGTAGTAATTAAGAAATCTAATCAGACCACCTATTCCATAAATTGTATCTGGGGTATGAGCATGACATTTATACTATGTATGGTTCCTGTATACAAACGGCAGCATGTGGGCACACTCTTCTTCATGTACCATGAGGAAAGGACATAAAAATGCATCAGTAATCAACACATACATTCTTCGAGTGGATTTCTTTCCTATGACCTTGACCCGGGCTCCCCTCCTCTGGTGGCCATGGAAAGCACCGCCATTGTTGGCATGTAGGGGAGTATGAGTTAAGCCATTGCTGAGGGGAAGGGAGAGTTCAGGATGAGAACAAAGGTAAGCTTCGGTGCAGTGGAGCTGCAGAGGTGATGGCTGTTCATCAGACCAGCAGGGTGAACACTGGCTGTAGCTGTTCTCCATCTCTGTGAAATCTGCCTTTGGGTCTTTCATTGGAGTGCTGATGGTATTCATTGTCTTTCCTAAGAGTGAATGGAGAGAAACATCATCCTTAAGATTCAGACAAATCTTGTGCTTCTAGTTTCTCTCACTGGAAATTCTTACATGATATATATATTAACAGGGATTCAGTTACTGTCCCATGGACTATTCAAACAGCTCTCCTCTGCTGGCGATCAAACTGAAAACTGGAGTAAACATACTCACCTTCTCCTGGCTTCTGGGCATCATTCTGCAAGGACAAAACTGGAGAGCACTTTCCCTCCTGTGTCAACCTGATGGTGGGCTTTTCATCTTGAACTGATGATATGGAGTTGGTGCAGCTTAAGAGGGTGAATGAATGGCTGTTGCATACAGTGTCCTGTGAAAGGAGAGAAAGCTTGATCACTCTCTAGAATGATCCATCACAAAACATGGAGAGGAATCTTTAGGAATATTTGGGATAGTCCGTTTATAGCAACGAGACAAGCTGAGGCACATCTGAGTGTAAAAGCTGTGCGACAGCCTCTGGTGGTGATTTAGTACCTAAAATGGGAGCTACTTCAACATCCCCCAACAAAGCACAGAACTTCTTCCTACTAGAGGTGGAAACAACAAGCTCAATTTACGGAAAAAAAAAAAGGACACCAAAAAGTAAGTAGGAGGAGATACTAGCAGCTGGTGATGTACAACCTTGATGTGCACTATTATTGCTCTATAACTGAGGATTCATGCATGAGCAGGAAATCCATGTAGTACCAATGTTGTAACTACAAACCCTTGGAAACCCAACACCGTAGTCTTTGCTAGAACCTGATGTGCAACTCCCTGGAAATATAACGACACGTCTTGTACAACCAAGCACTACTATTGCGATTGCCCTGTTCAGTACCACTGATTCCTCCTATGCATGTCCACCTACTTTTTTGCCACATTTTTTGAATTTATCAGTGAGACAATAACAATCATTGTCTCAATATATGATATGATGAGCTGTGTGCAAGCTGCAAGCACCAGTAAAATGTTAAGTATTTTTTTCTCCGTGTCGTCAGAAATATCGTGGTATAATTTTGAGTCTATGCCCACCGGTAACTGAATGTGAGGCTTAGGGATGGGTAGCGAAACCAGAGAACCGGTTCCCACTGTTTCAATTCCTTGGAATTGTTTGCCATTTTTGCAAATGGGCGTCATTTACCTGGCAAGAAACATGACGCCTAAGCGGCTCAAACACTCAAAAGTTTGGTTATACTTTACAAGAACGGATGACAACAGGGCAACTTGCAATACTTGCAAACTAGATATTTCATTTAAAGGAGGAAACACTACGAATATGCAAAAGCATTTGCTCACAAAACACGCGATAACCTTAAATGAATGTCGTGTTTTTAATTCCGCTCCGGACTCGTGAATCTCAACCCAGCAGCAGCGGTAACGTTTGCACGTCCTCTTCCGTTAATGCGGCAGGTAAATAATCAACTAACAGTGCATATTATGTTAGCGCGATCTGCCTTATTACAAAACCTGCCATTACTTTGCGCTGCATTTAGGTGACCATGATGAGAGAGACAGACAGAGTCTGGCTGGCTCAGATGCTGGCAGTTCTCGCTGCAGTCTACCGTTAGCGTCTCCTTTCAGGCCAGGATAGACGAATGTCACCGAGCAGTGACTAAGTTTGTGGTCAAAGGCTTGCACCCATTTGCCACAGCAGATGCCCCCGATTTTCGGTAAGTGAATGTGTTTAATTGTAGGCAGGGACATTACTGGATATTCTTGTGTAATTGCTACAGAATAATTTATGTTATACTTTGTTATTGCTACAGAAGAATATTTATTTTATTATTTTACATTTACAATTTTTCCTGGGGACCCTGTGACACCCCATTGAAGAGCCGAAGGCTGTGGATCTCTTAAGATCTCACTGTTGGGTTTGTAAGGCCATGTTACTCCTAAATTTCTACCTTGTTCAAAGAGAAGATATAAAACAAAGTTCTAAGCTAAGCGACCTTAGTGTTCTCCTTTTTAAAAAAGAATCAATAAGAGAATCGATAAAGAATCGAATCATTAAACAGAATCGAAAATGGAATCGGAATCGTGAAAATCTTATCAATACCCATCCCTAGTGAGGCATATATTATTGGAAAGAAACAAATATTAGAAACAAATAAAATGAGTCTAATGGAGCACAAAAACAAAAGCAGATCACCAATCCAAACCAAAATGCAAAAGGATTAAGTTGAATGAGTCACTCAAGATATGTCTCAGCTAATTTGTTGATAAGATGTAGCTTGTTTTCTTCTGTAGGAATGAAGCTGAAATGATGCAATCAACAGGAAGGGATAAGATCAACAGCCACTTTTACTTTGTCACGGTGAAAACAGTCAGATGGGGGTTGTGGTCATTCTATTAAACTACTTCACTTGAAAATCTAGAGCTTGATTTGCATATTAAATGTAAATGCAATGTCTAAACACTAGAATACACACAGGAAAGACAATATTATAACCATTACAATAAAATATCGAGATGGGTGCCAAATGATAGAAAAAAAGTGTATCATTAAGGTGTTTGCCTACCAGGCTAGAGATGTTTCTCTACCATTTTGAGACTCACTCTTCAAGTCCCAGGAAAACTACTGGAGGGACCAAACACCAGTTTTCTAAAAGAAATGTATTCATTTATTATTTAGAGAGAACTCTTTCATAGGTCTGACCCAAATCACAAACAGGCAACAGATATGACCCACATGACTTTCATCCTAAATAAACCCTTCAGTGAACCTTGTGCCCTCAGGACAGAAGCATTGCCATCCTGGAAATTAGCATTCTTATCAGGGCAGAATGTTTCAACATAGGACGAAGGTGATCACTCACAGTAACTTTGTGCTCATTTAGAGCAGGGGTCTCAAACTTAAATGAGCTGTGGGCCACTGCTGGTACTGTCATCTCATTGGAGGGCCACATTAGTGTTCAAAGTAGTACAAAAACAAACAAACAAACAAGAAAACACCCACAAATATTTCTGAAAATGTAGTGTTTTGTTAGTTTTTTAAAATGTCCAATATTGTATAACAAGACAAAACTGGAAAAGTTAACGCATTTTTTCCTTACTCTTAACTAACTGAAGCCTTTCATCGAACTACCAAATAAACAAATTGGTACTCTCTTTCTGGTGAGACACTTGAGTGAACCTTTCCTTTGTCGAGAAGAAGTGTAGCCAAACAAATCCATCATAAATGGCCCGAAAGCATGACACACCCAGCGGATCCCCTCGCTGTAGAGGTAGGAGGTTCAGTTTTTCCTTTAATTTGTCACACACCTTATCTCATCTACATTATTTTACATATGCGTGTAATTATTTTTCTATATTCATTGATTCCTTAATATCTCTCCTCAATCTTATTATATAGGTCGCTACTTTCCACCAGTGTTGTGGGTGGGGCCTGGAAAAGGGGACCACGCTGGATCCACACCCACCTACACTCCCCAGTCAGCCCCTTTAAATCCAGAGTCAAGGCACAGATAGGCCTCCTGACTCATTATCTCCCGATCACATCCATTCAAACCAAACCACAGAACTGATTTTAATCTATAAACCCCGTTCAAAAATACAAATGCAAATAGACATATTTCGATCTCTTCTACATCCGAAAATGCTGCTGTGTCCTCGGCTGCCAGGCACATGCATGTAGCTTTCAGTAGCCAAAACAAGAACTCCCCAACAAAACGGCACCTCTGTAGCGAGTCTAACGACACTAACTTACAGAAAAAAAATACTACCCAACTGGGCTACAAGTATTAATTAAATACATTTTCACCGACAAGCACCTTAGTCTCAAGAGTTATCCCACTTTAGCTAGCTCTCCGTATTTAACCACAGTTTGGCTCGACGGTGATGACCAAACAAGCAAACTTACCCCGTTCATGTCCGACTTGTTTTCGTTGCTCCTCGCTCGGCACTCTCCTCTCGATTAGAGAAAAACACAAACAGAAAATCCAGTAAAAGGCTAGGCTCGCCCTGCTCCTACAAGGGAAAGATGTCCCTTCACGTCGGCCGCTTCCACGGTGACTGCGTGCCCTTCTGTTGCATTTAAACCTACAGCAGCTCAGCCAATACAGCCTCCACAGCTCCGCTCCGCCATCTTCCCGTCTGCTTGTAAATGAAGGAGAGGAGTGGAGGAACTCCGGCGCCCCCTGCAGGTCCACAGCGACAGTACAATTATTGTGTGTTTTGTCTTTCCGTTTTCTCTCGTTTTATTAGCCAAAATTTCGATAAATTTAGTGTCTGCCACGCAAAACAAACCAACACTCCCAGGCTTCCATGTTGTCTTATTTTTCTTTTTAAATTAACTGGTATTTTAACGCAGTAAGCCTGTGTAGGTACTGTATTATCAACACTCACAGAGGGCACCAGTGCAGACTGTAAGTTTGTAAATGGATTTGTGTTTAAATAGTGGCCTTCTACTGAGTTGAATACTCAAAGCACTTTCTACTGTAAGGTCATTTATCTATACCTAATTGCTTTCTAACATTCACACATACACACACTCTGCTGGTTGAGGACCTTGCCCAAGTATGGCTCAGTCTGGGGAGTGGAGGCCTCTGCCCTTTTAATTGGTAGGCGACCACTCTACCATTTGAGCAACAGTCTTCTATAAACAAAGCTAAAGCTATATTAAAGAGGACCTCTTAATTAATTAATTAATTAATTAATTTTTGGTCATATATTATGTCTATTATTATTCATCTCTGGTTACTCCCCCCCTCATCTTTTGTCCTGTTTCCCTCCACTACTACACTGAACTGAACTGAATTAGATTCAGTATTCATAACACATATCATAACTGTTACAGTAGCAGATGGTCATACTAAACATGGACAAAGTTTCAGACTCTCAGATCAGTATGTGTACAGCTATTGTAATCCAAAAACAGTTTTTTTTTCCAGATTTATTTTCTGTTCTTTAATTTTTATTATGCCAAATTATGATATCCATAATTTGGTGAGCTCACTCTTGAGACAAAGGAGCCACACCCACTTGCTTTTCAGAGCATCTGTTTGAGAGTGGGAGAAGAAAATTGGCTTAAAATTTAGAAAACTCAAATGTCCCGTTTATACCAGATAATGAACTGAAGTGTATCACAAAGGCCCAGTATAAGAAAAATACAGATTATTTGTAACTGTGAATCAAAGCAACTCTAGTAGAGTCTAAGAGTAAAGCTATAGAGTTAGAAATAGGCAAGATTTAATTTCTGCTTCAAAATCTTTCATGTACAGCTTAGTACAAAGTACCAAAAGTAAATGTCAGTCATCACGTGCACATATATCAATTAATAAGAAAATAATAATAATAATAAAATGTACATTCACTGTACATTTTAATATCATTTATTTCTTTATTTAGTATCTGTAGCTGTGTTTACTAAAATCAGTTTAGGTCTACTTGCTAAACATTAAAAAATCACAGGACAAAGGGCAAAAGATTGAAATTTAAACTCTGTGCTCTTTCTTAGCTTAGCAGAAATCTCACTTAACTGTCACATTTTTAAAATACTCACACTTACAATCGCCTCTGTGCAAAGGATTTTACAATACAATTCAGTACAATACATAAAGCCACTGTTTTTTCATAACTGAATAACACTACATGGCTTCTGTGTTGATATCTGTCATAAGGTATGTGGATACCAGTAGAGTGAAAAATTCTCAAAATATTGCCAAAGCTGTAACATATCATAATGATTGTATAGACACCAAATCTGACTCTTTACACTGATATAATGAAGATCAAAACAGTAGCTTTATAAACAACAGCACTCAGAGAGTGCAGGGCCCCCTGATGGACAAGGGCTATACTAAAGCTTTGATGTTTTATGTTGTTTGTATTACTGTTGACGTCAGCCTGCTTTTGCTACAATATGATTACATCAGACTGTTATGGCGTCATTGTGATGTTGTAAGCTGCCATAGTGAAACAAATAAAAACTGTGTTGTACAGCTCTCTCCATGACCATTCATAAAATATATTACTCAAAATTGTTTCTTCAGATTTCCTTTCACAGTCAAATTTTACCTTGAGTTCTAACAATGAAGGTCCAGGGCTTAACTATCCTCAGTAATTATGTCACCGAAAGCATAGTATATTGTTGTGAAGTTTGAAGAAAATCCATAAAAAATTGTGGGCAACATAAAGTTTTCACTGATTTTAAACATTTGATGTGAACTTGACCTTAACTTGATTTTTACCAACATTTTATCAGTTCAGGGTGTTACCATGATGCAAAATGTGAAAATGATATTTTGCAAAATTTGAAAATGATATTTTGAAAACTGTGCTAGACTACTGACAATAATAATAATAATAATAATAATAATAATAATAATAATAATAATAATAATAATAATAATAATAATAATAATAATACAATAAGACAAACAGACAGCCATACAGTACTCTCTCCCGGAACCATCTTGCTTTGAGGTTACAGTATTAACCATTGCAGCACCATGCTGTAATGACTCAAAGAGTTGAATCTGGTTCATAATTTGTGATAGGAAAGGGAATCTGTTGTTTACTCACTCTATATGTTTACATTAACTAAAGAAACCAAAAAATTTAGTCGTATATAGAGAAAACATGAGTGCATTGCATGCTTCCTCAAGCTCGGGTCCTCTGCCAGAGGCCTGGGAGTTTGAGGGTATTGCACAGCATCTTAGGTGTTCCTAGGACTGCACTCTTCTGAGCAGAGGCCTCTGATGTTGTGCTTGGAATCTACTGGAGCCACTCTTGAAGATTTGGGTTTATATTCTCTGTTTCCTCTGTATCAGTGTAAAGTCTTTAACTTACAACAAAAAGCGCCTTGAGGTAACTGTTTTTGTGATTTGGTGCTTTATAAATACATTTGAACTAAATTGAACATTTTCACATGCTCCTGTTACCACTGGGGAGACTTTGGACTTAACCTTTCACATCTGCTCCACTTGTTTCTTCAGGCCCTGGTTCCTCTTTTCTTCTATTTTCTTGTGCTCCTACATTTTATGTTAATGTCCACTGGGATTGCCACTCTAACACAACAGTCTTCTGCTCTGTATAGTTCTCAAAAACCCTTAGCTGTGTGTCCCCCACTTGTGTCTAGTGTATGTTGTCCAAGCTTGCATCTTACAACCTGGTACTATGTGCTGGACTGTTTCTTGGGGACCTTTGCATATAGTCTGCAACTTGGGTCCTGTTGGCTGTGATAGACTCCTGCCTCTGTGGATCTGGTGCTTAAGGTCGTGTTCTGGTGCTGCTATTATCAGAGCCTCTGTGCTGTTCTTTAGGCCAGCCTTTTTTGTATTTTCTTCCACTGGTAATATTTCCTAATGTCAGCCACTTCCTCTGTTTGTGAATGGTACAATGATATGTCTTCCATGATAGTTCCTCCATCTCATTCAGCTGCCTAAGACATTTTTGTAATAGCTCATCTCTGGGTCCATATTCCTGATGTATTTGTGGATGCTCCATAATTCTGAAGGCAGCTGGCTGTAGCTGACCTTTAATTTTCATCATGATTCCCAATTGCCTGTAGGATACCCTGGTACTTGTAGCTGGTACCATTAGTGTGTATTCTGGCAATTCTTGTCTAGTCCAAGTGACATCCTGATGTCCACAATAGAGATCCTGGTGAAGTGGATCAGTGAGTCGATGTCTTGCTTGCTTCTTGTGTACATCTTCAAATCATCCATGTACAGGAGGTAACTAGTAGTCACTCCACTCTTTAATCTATCATATTCACACTTACTAAAGAGCTGGCTTCGGGGGTTGGAGCGTATTCAGAACAACGGCAGGCATAGGGCATCACCTTGTTATATTCTGTACTTGATAACCACTTGTGCAACTGCCCTGAAGTTGCCCTTAACCTTTTCATGCATGAAGTATGACAACCTCAATCAGGAATTTTTTCTTAAGAATTTGTATTCATCTTTAGGCATAAAAAGATGAATAAAATACTTTAAAAAAAATCCTGATTGAGATTGTCATAATTCAGGAATGACAGGGTTAAATAACAATAATTACAATAAAACACGTCATACATCTATAGTAACATTAAACGACCAGTGGGTGGCAGGGTATGGAGTGACACATCCAATGTAGTGGTTTATGTGCAAGTATACTATCAACACTGACGCAAATACAAGAAAACAGCCTTTGAATAGCTGTCCATTTGTTTGAACAGCTGTCCATTTGTTGAACAAGATAAGTATATAACCACTGTTACCCAAATTTTTAAAGCTGTTTTTTTCCACTATAAGGTGTAATACCACCTGCTATGCCAACTTTGCTAATTCTGTTTATTCCAGCTTCTTTTATACTCAAAGTACTGAACTATAGAACCTTCTTCATGGTGCTCATGAAACATATGGCTGTTCATCTGTTCCAGTTAATATTTCATTTAGTCCTAAATCCATATTTCCTGTTTTATGTTTCCGTCTGTTAATCTCATGTAATATGTACTCTCACTCTGATTTTGGATTGATGTCTTTTTCTTTCTTTTTTTTTACAGCACATCCTGAAATCTGTTTCATCATATTCTAGTTTTGTTACTAAATGAAAACATTGTGGTTACTAAGATTATTAAAGCCTACAGAAATGACTATTTGATTTTGGATTATGTTGATTTTTATAGGCGAAAGAATGACAAATAACCATAAACGATTCATTGTATAACTATTCTGTGTTTATGTGTTCAACTGTCATAAATCAACTTTGCCAACAAAAAACACTTCTTTAGTGTTTTGGACAGCGAATGTGGGCATTATTTCTTCTTACTTGAACAAGAAGTCTGTAAAAACCCTATGTCCCAAAAAATGCATTAACCTTTATTTAATTTTGTATTTGTATTTGTTTATTACTTATGTTGTTTAACTTCATGCAGTTGTAAATACACCCCTCTGTTTCCATCTATTCACTTCCACTTATTCGATTCAGGGTCGAGGGGTGCTGGAAGGTATTCATAACAGTCATAACAGTGAAATATCCCGTCGTTCCAAATTTTACCCACTGGGTTCACATCTTATTTCATAGTAAAATAAAAAATAGAACAATGAAAAAACGATGAAAAAAAAAAAAAAAAACGAAGGAAGGAAGAAGAAGACGAAGAAGAAACAATTTTCATCGTCACTTCCTATCCAGACCTGGTCGGGTCACGTGATGTGGTATTAGCTCGATGACTCTGCTATGTTTATCGTTTGCGGCAACGTTGAAGAAATGTTGATTTTCACGCTTTTATCAGTTTACTGTCATCGGGGGATGCCGCGCAGCTGCTCAGAGACTCGTTTTTGTCGGCGCTGCCCGAAGAGTTTGACTTCGAAAACGGACGCTATAGGCCTACACGTCACGTGACCAGCATGCGGCGGAGCGTTTGATAAAAAGATGGCGTGAGCGCGACGGAGCGGATAGGACAACAAGCCCCGAACTGCTGAGCGCTGCCGATCGCGAGCCGCAGCGGCCGTTCAATCGTCAGGTGAGCACATCGGCGTGGGAACGCTTCGTTTTAACGCTAGCTCAACTTCTTCGCGAGGAAAATGTCAAAATTACGGTGGTGCGCTGATTGTTGAAGAATAAATTCCAAGTTCTCGATTTGAAGATAGCGGGTAGCTGGTCTGAACGCTCCTTGTTGCTAATGTTAGCTAGCAAAAGCCGTGACACAGTGGGTGAGAGCACAGTGAGTATCAAAACAATGTGAGGGGTCGATAGCATGGTTTTTTTTTTTTTTTTTCCGTTAGCTGTTGTGCAGGAGAGTAGGAGGGGTAGCCTGCTGGAAATAGTCGAAGTAGGTATTTTTTAAAACTCACTTAGTGCTGAAAAAACTTGCTAACGTCATTTATCAGCAACTCGTTATCAACTTCAAGGAGCGCCGACGTAACAAGCTAGCTAGAGGTCTCTAATACGGTGTAGTGGAATCAAAGTATCCGTGATAGTTGGACCAGTGAGAGATAAAGTAAACTTGGAGAAAACAAACATTTCCAGGAGCGAGAGTCTACAGTAGGATAAATGGACTGACATATGGACGTAAGCAAGTATCCGTGGTTACCGTTAATAACATTGAGCCATAACAGCTGTAAGCTTGCTTTCTGAATTTTGTACGTGGTTGAACTTGGCATTAGGTTAGCCTCTGTCAGTTTGAGAGTATTTCACCTATCTGACTTGTCACTGAAATACTGAATATGAAACTGGTTTTCAGTTTCAGCAGCTTAGCTTTCGGTTAGTGAGCAAGCTAGCGTAGCTTAGCTGTGTCACCCTGATCTAAGCAGGCCAGTTTAGCTTGTACAACATTCTGAAAAACCACGCAGTGGCTGTTGCAGACTGGTGTTTATCTTATATATTTATTCTTTGAGCTTATATAATATTTTAGCATATACGATATTATTGTCTGCATAAATAATAAGGCTATGAACCACCCGAGCTAACGAGGAAGGAGAAGCTCTGATGATCCAGAGAGAGCAGGAAGTTATAAGAGGGCATTGCAAACACGTGTCTTGTTTTGGGTCACTTTGGAACAAGTCTTTGGATCACACGGGTGTGTAGAAGTTGCTATAGTACTCGGCTAGCTTTAATTCTCGTGTTGTTAATCCTACCAACGACTGAATTAAAGTATATCGAGTCAGCGTTTACAAGAATTGTTCATCATTAATTTGCTTGTTTCGATCTTGCAAGAGTTGAGGAGAGTTTAAACATCCAATCAGCTTACATTTGATTGAAACAGCATTTGCGGATTTAAGTTTAGCATCGAAAGTTTGTTGTTTCATGCTGAGTGTGAAATATAATTTACTTTTCATCGGAAAGCGTAGCTTTGAATTTTGTTTTACACTGATTGTTTTGTACCCCACGTGTGCTTTACATGTGGGTCTTGATATTTGTGGTTTACATTATACTCTTTTGGGTTTCCTTTGTAAGCTGTCCCCATTGTATGTCTCTATGTCTGGTTACTGTAAATTACATGTAAGAATGAGGATTGATTATTACTGGTCTGCTTTTGATGGCAACATTTGATTGTATTTGTTTAAGCAGAGCTCAGTTTTTCTAATGCATCTGAATCTGAACTAGAGACTAAAATGAGCTTTAAATGGGTAAAAGATGTAATATTATGAGGCTTCACATGTTGCTTGACGTGGAAAGTTTTCATTTAGCTGAAAATAGCATTCACTTTTAAATTCACAGTTGAGTTTCATGGTTGCACAGAGTGAATAGTTTCTTTTTCATCCCAGAGAAGGGCGTCTCGTCATGTTTTCGTATTGCTGTGTTGGAGAATTTTTAGGGCTGCGGATGAAGAGAAGTTATACTAACAATTAGTCTTTGTTTGTATTGGCTGATTTACACACTGTAAAACAGGGGTCCCCAATCCCAGTCCACGAGGGCCGGTGTCCCTGCAGGTTTTAGATGTGTCCTTGATCAGCTGATTTAAATGGATAAATTACCTTCTCAACATGTCTTGAAGTTCTCCAGAGGCCTGGTAATGAACTAATCATGTGATTCAGGTGTGTTGACCCAGGGTGAGATCTAAAACCTGCAGGGACGCCGGCCCTCGTGGACTGGGATTGGGGACCCCTGCTGTAAAAAATGCAGATGACACGTACCTAACACATGACAAAAAGGTTTTCGGATTACTTGTTTTTAGAGGGATTCGTATTAGGCTGGGAATGTTCACATTTGAGAGGCCGGAAAATTTTTTTTTGTTGATTTCCCCTTTGGTTCATTATAACACAGTTAACAAAATGGCTGCTGATGTTCTATCCACTCCGTGTTAACCTCTGAGTGTGATTTTAATCATACCATCATTATTGGACCTGTAGATAATCAACACTCTAAATGGAAGATGTTTCCATAAGGTTATATTAATGTTTGTCTTGCAGATGGATCCTGGACAGGATTTACTTCTCGCCGCTCTCAGTGAGAGTGGAATTTGCCCAAATGATATTGGCTTATTTGATGTTGATTCTCAGGATGTTGCACAGCCCTCTACAACCCAGCAAGTAAGACGATCCTTAGTTTTTGTTCTTATGGAGAAATGAATGTTTATACATCTGTATATATGTTAATGTTATCATTTGCTTTCCTACAGTCTATCTCCATCAGTGCCCTGGATGTTGGTGTTGGTGTGGGGACAGAGTCAGTGGAAGTTGTTCGACCTGAACATCCTGCTGCAGTCCCCATTGTTACCATCAGGGTGAGATTACAGAACAATATCCCTCTTGTTTTAGGAAACACTGGTATTTTGCAGCTTATGTTTTGCGGTGTGAATTCAAATCTACTGTCTTTATTTTTTACCAGCACAAACCTCAGCCATCAACCACCACGTTTGTCTTAAATCAGCTGAATCAGTTGCCTCCACTGGGAGCTGTTGTGACCAAACAGTCTGCTATTAACCCTGTCAAGCATACCATAACTGTCACCAAGGTGGTTCATGTGGCGAATTCAACCCTGCGAAGTTCATCAGCCCCCTCTTCCACAAGTATTCCCCCTTCAGCATCCACAGTAGTGCCTTCTAACAGAGATCAGGTGAGTTTATGCAGCTCATATTTTCAGTGGTTAAGTTGTTTAGTCAGTGGAAAAGCATTTTACTTGGTTATGCTAATTATTCTAATCTCAGCAGATTCAGTTGAAAGACCTCCTTCGGTCCAGCAGTGTGAAGAGCACTGGTCTAAAGGGCAACAGTCTGATAGAGCTCATGAAGCTCAAGCCTCCACCTGATATTGCTCCACCAGTAGCAACAGCCACAGCCACAGGCCCAGGTGAGTTATCATGTGTTCTTGTAAATATGTATTGTAAACATTTCAACTAATACTTAACACAGCAGGCCGCATAAATAAATCATTTCAGGTTATTTAAATCATGTCATAGAAGGTAATGGTCTGTTTCTTACAGTGTTACTGAATGCGGTTGTAGCAAAAACTTATTAAGCACTTGTTCACAAAAAGAAGTAAGAAGAAGAAGGAAAAAAAAGCAAAGAAAGTAAAGAAGTAAAAAAAACAATGTTTTTTTTTTTTTTAATTTAGTTTGACTAGTAAATCTATGCATGCATTTTGATGTCCCCTTACCACTGAAATTGAACATATGTTTCTCTTCCAGTATATTTAGATAGGGATTTCCAACTAACTGGCTGGAAGCATAATGGGGTGGCGAGACCTGCTTTTTGGAAGACTTTGGTTATATCTTTAACTAGCTAATTTATCTACCCATTGTGTAATCGCCGAGTTCCCAAGTTCATTTTAACATTCATCCATAATCTTAACCAGAAACCCACTTCAGGCTCATGGGTGGGTGGAGTCTGGGTGGGCAGACCACATGCAGGTTAGCAGTTCATTATAGGGCTAACAGACAAAACATGCATATTTAAAATCACCAGTTAACCTAGTAAGCATGTCTTTGGACTGTGGGAGGAAGCGGATTTACCTGCCTAATGACTTTTTTATATTATCCTAAATGACTCCTAGTAGGGCTGCTGTTAACATTATTTACCAGCTTTGTCATCACTTTATTGGTAGGTTAATAAAACATAGGAAAGGGGGAGGGGGGGAAAATGATAACTTCAGAGCCTGAGTTTACGTCATAGTTAAAAGTTTTCATCTATGAATTAAAATGACTATAATGTGAGAAAAACAAATTCTGCTATTGTTATACTATTGGAAAGTATTAATAAACATAGGTAAGTGGTGATGGGGTTTTGACCTAGTTTTCATTCATCATTCATACTTCGGATGGGTTTATTATGAGTCTGTATTAAGTCTTAAGTTTAATTTTCCAACTCCATGCCACAGCTGTGACGTTTTAATCATTCTGTTGATAAGAATCATTAAGCTCACCTCAATCCCAGATAGCTAAAATGATCTTTAAAGTTGTAGTTGGTTGAAGCGGTTGTAACTGGTTTAAATCCTGGCTGAAAGCTTTTGAGACTTCCTGGCTGAGCTCATCCAGAGCTGAACATTTTCTGTTTGCATCTCATGAGACAGAGAAGTTTACCTGGAAAATAAAATGAAAAGTAGAAATAATAGCATAAACTAACAAAATGCTGTTTATTTGTTGTCCTAACTATTATAGTTTAGCAGAGACATCTTTCTGATTTTTAAGCATTGCCTCAAAAATGACAAGTCATCCATGTGGCATTGACCATACCAGTAACAGTTTAATGGCCTGTTGGTGTTTTAGGTGACTTGAACAATGGAATCAAGAGAGAAGTTTTGGGTAAAGATGCTGCCAGGATCTGGATTCATGATGACATTAAACTACAAACCTTTCCACATTCTCTGGTAAGTGTCATAATATTAAAGGTGGACAGTTATGGTAATTCTCATCTTTTTAATTTTTCTTTACAGAGTAGATATAAGTGATTCTAAATAGTTCTTTTTGGTCTTGCTTGGCCTTGGCGTACAATTTAAAAGCAGAACATTGCTTACACATGACTCTCTGTATACAGAAACCTCCAGTGGTGAAGGAAGAGGATGAGCCTGAGGAGGAAGAGGAGGATGAGCTGGGTCATGCTGAGACTTATGCAGAGTACATGCCACAGAAATGTAAGTACTACTGTTTTAAATCAAAGAATCAGTCTCATCAATAATGAGACATTTTGTCACTAAGCAAGGAGCTCAAGGCCAATGAACTAGACTGTGGACTAACAGCAGTGTCAGCATCACCCTTAATCAATACTGCTCCATCAAATCAAACAAGAAGCAGCCGCCTGCTGCTGCTGCTGCTTCCTTCTTCCTCTGACCACTTGGTTTTGTCACTGCAGTAAAGGTTGGCCTGAGGCACCCAGATCCTGTTGTAGAGACCAGTTCTCTGTCCAGTGTGAGCCCTCCAGATGTGTGGTACAGACTGACCATCCCAGAGGAAGTCATTGACAGGGGCTGCCTCTCTGCATTGCAGCTGGAAGCTATTACATATGCAGCTCAGGTAATCACTGGAAACTGACTGACTATACAGTAACTTTCTTTCTTTTATTCATAATAAAAAAAAATAAGACTAAAAAATGCATCTGTGGTTGGTTGTTCCACTTTAACTCTTCTGTTGTTGTTTCACCAAAACTTGCTATTTGAAAACGGCGTATAATATTTAATGTGATGATCTTCTGTTCTGCTGCGATTGTTGTTTAGGTATTTTTATTTTTGCAGAGTTCTTTGCTATTCCCTATTTTGAAAAATAAAATTTCTTATCTCACTGTACCACAGCAACATGAGACATTCCTCCCAAATGGTGATCGAGCTGCTTATTTGATCGGCGATGGAGCTGGTGTGGGGAAAGGCAGGACGATTGCAGGGATCATCTATGAGAATTACCTCCTGGGCAGGAAGAGGTCACTATGGTAAGTTCTAATATTTGCCACAGTCGTTGACAGATGATTGACTGTAAAATAAAACCTAAACATGTCCTCTGTATAATATTTTGTGTATTATTGTCTTCTCTTAAGGTTTAGTGTCTCAAATGATTTGAAGTATGATGCTGAAAGGGATTTAAGAGACATTGGAGCCAAGAACATCCAGGTTCATTCCCTGAACAAGGTAAAACACTTTTATGATGTACACAATAATGTCAAGTGTTTACTCACTCATATGACATTACACTTTTCTGTTTTTCAGTTCAAATATGGCAAAATCTCTTCAAAACACAATGGAAGTGTGAAGAAAGGTGTCATCTTTGCCACCTACTCCTCTTTGATAGGAGAGAGCCAGTCAGGAGGGAAATATAAGACCAGATTTGAGCAGCTTCTCCACTGGTGTGGCGAAGACTTTGATGGAGTCGTATCCTTTCGGAAGTGTTTTTTTGTTTGTTTGTTTTGTTTTAAATGCATACAAAATGTTGATTAGACCATTTTTGTTTTCATGTACGCATGAGTATGATTACTTATATGTAAAATGATATAAATAAGATAAATATGAGGGGTTTCCTTAACAAAGTGTCCTTTAGATCGTCTATGATGAGTGTCATAAAGCCAAAAATGTTTGTCCAATTGGCTCCTCCAAGCCTACAAAAACTGGGCTTGCAGTGTTGGAGCTGCAGAACAAACTCCCAAAGGCTCGGGTTGTGTATGCAAGTGCTACAGGTTTGTTAACAACACAAACATAATTTGATCCATGAATAAATTGGCAGTCTTAAATGATATTATTATGCATCTTTGCAAACATTAAATATTGTAACAAAATAATCCTATGTAGGTGCCTCTGAACCACGAAACATGGCCTACATGAACCGGTTGGGCATATGGGGACACAAAACACCCTTCAGAGAATTTGGGGACTTTATCCAAGCTGTTGAGCGCAGGTAAGCCTTTACAGTTGCAGAAGAAGCCATAGACTTGAAAGACAAAGTTCTCAGAAGTCATTAAGAAGTCTGATATTGGAATCAAGGTCATGAGGGATCTTCCCGAAAAATTTGCTAAATGATTAATCAATTCCACCAGCTGAAAAGTCATTCACTGGAAAACGAAGACCGTTTTCAACTTGGCATGTCATCGTCTCCCCGCACACCAAAGAAAACGTTAAATAAATCAGCTGTGATACCTGTGACTGTTCTTGGTCAGTTGTTTTATAGTCACTGTCTACACTGTTGTTTCTGTAATTTGAGGTCGTCACTTTTTTTTCCCCCCCAAATTTTTATGTTATAAGCATAACATATTTTAATTTCAGCTGTTTTATTTTGTCTCCTGAATTCTATGGCACTATATGGTTGAAAATAACATTGGTATATCACGTGTCGTGATATAGCCAAAAAATGTCGTCATATTAGATTTTCCTCATATCGCCCAGCCCTGTGATTAGTTTTGTTTTTTTTCACTAAGTGCCTGCTTTGACACAAGGAGGGAAAAAAAATTAAGGATGAAATTACATGAGCTAACATTCGAAAAAGGGTGTTAGCTAATAGCTTTTGTACTTTTCCACTGGCCGCTTCATACTTCATAGGAGCCTCTAGTAGGTCATAACATGCGCGTCATTTTTGCATACATTTTCCTCTCAATTCCAGAGGTGTTGGTGCCATGGAGATTGTAGCTATGGACATGAAGCTGAGAGGGATGTACATTGCAAGACAGCTGAGTTTTACAGGTGTGACTTTCAAGATCGACGAGGTTCCCCTGACTCAGGAATATATCAACATGTACAACAAATCTGTTAGACTGGTGAGCATCTACCTCTTCATCACTTTAATTCTTCCGTTTGTGCTTGCACTATTTTTATTTCAACTTTGTCTCCTGCTTCTTCCAGTGGGTGAGTGCACGGGAAAGGTTCCAGCAGGCTGCAAACCTCATGGATGCAGAGCAACGCATGAAGAAGTCCATGTGGGGTCAGTTTTGGTCTGCCCACCAAAGGTTCTTTAAGTATCTCTGCATTGCCTCCAAAGTCCGCCGAGTGGTTCAGCTGGCCAGAGAAGAGGTCCAGAATGGAAAGGTAAAACTGTTTTTGAAGTGTGATTAACAGTGATGTTGTTGCCCTCACTAACTGGTTAAACAAATTGATATGTCAATATTTTTTATATGTAGGGTGTGTCAGCTGAAGCGAGTTTCTGCAGGGGTGTGGACTTTAACCTGCAAGGAAATAAGGCTCCATGTGATAGCTAAAGTTAGGCACACTTGGCAAATTAATCTGACATTGTGTGTGTGCGTGTTTGCATGCGTTGCTGTGTATGGCACAAAGTGCTACACATAGCGGAATTTAAAACTCCCACACAATCTGAATTTGGGTAGTTGTGTTTGTGTGGCTGGAGAGATCTGTTGAAACAAGTGCTCAGTGACTTGAAGCAGTAACTGTCAAGTGTGGGTTTACTCCACAATAAAAGCACAACAGCGCATCCTGTGATCGTCATTGACACTATGAAAGACACCTGAATGAATAGATGATGGATCCAGCTCCTGCTCCTAGAGGACCAATCAGTAGCCAAATGGGAGAACATGACCGAATCTCCAATTCAGTTGTTAAGCGATGAAGTTTTAACCCGGCTTCTAGGTCCAAGGTCATACCACGTTCATTGGGGCTTTTTAATGTGTTTTAATGCGTTTTCCGTCTTTAGATGGAAACTGGCGAGCTAACTTCTACTCTGTTAAGCCTCGCAGCTCATCTTTTTCATGGATGCCTGGATTTTAAACCTTTATTGTAACACCTGGGAGAGCAGTAACATTTTTTTTTAATTATTATAATAAATCATATAATTTTTTAAACTCTGATACTACAGAGTTTGGACCTGGAAATGGCTAATGAAGTCACACTTAAGAGGCAGATTTCAGTGCAGGATTTACATACAATACTCTGGCTAGGTGTTATATTCTGAAAACCATACCAGTTGACAGGGAAAACTTTTACCCCACCAAAAAATCCACTTGAGCCCTGAAATGTGAAAATGATCCCTTGACATAGCAAAATGTAACACTTATAACTAGCTAAAGCCATTTAGTTAACACTCTTAGTTATTACAAGGTAATTGCAAACAGAACTCACAAATTTGTTTGGTCCTATTGGATCTTATCGAGCTGCTTACTATTCTGTTTTGTTTCAGCCGTACCCAAGGAATTTCCCATCTTTGGGATAAATAAAGTATTATCTTATCCTTAAGCATACATTGTTTTGCTACACACGTAGACATACTGAGGATGTTTTTATCATATGTTTAGTTTTTGACTATCACAGCTTGTAAAATGTAGCTGTGGATTATTTCCCTTGTTGTTAGTGCATCTCACCAGACTGCAGCTTTTTAAGTGTTTTCGGTTTTTGCCAGGGGATGGAATTGAATTGTTTTCCCCTCTGCTGTGGGGGACTAAAATGCACTATATCTTTATGGCAGCTGAACAGAGAAGTGAATAGAGTTGGAATTGGGAATAACATTAGGGACCAAAGCCCTAGCCACAAACTTTAATAGTGACTTGAAATATAAAGTTGTGCAATTCTGATCATTTGTCTCCTAAATGAGAGAAAAAAAATAAGCTAACCAGTTTTTACCTTTACAGTGTGTGGTGATTGGCCTTCAGTCCACTGGTGAAGCAAGAACACTGGAGGCCCTGGAGGAAGGAGGGGGAGAACTCAATGACTTTGTTTCAACTGCAAAGTACGGACTGACTTAAAATGACAGTTTTGTGACAGTGTGAACATAGTTGTGTCTTTTTCATGACAATAATGCGATAAAATGTTTCTATTGTAGAGGTGTGCTACAGTCCTTGATTGAAAAGCACTTCCCAGCTCCAGACAGACAGAAGCTTTACAGCCTGCTGGGTATCGACCTCTCAGCAAAGAAGACCCCCTCTCCCAGTGACGCAGCAGTAGAACAAGAACAGAAGGGCAAGAAGAGGAAAGGTAAAAAAAACAAAACAAAAAAAAAACATCATAAAAACATTAATGATGCCTAAAACTCAGCTCAGCAAAAAGATGGCTCATGTAAATCAAGTTGTGCTTTTGCATCATTCTTATGTCATTCTGCTTCTCCAGGTTCAGAGGTTAAAAAGCAGCAGAAAAAGCGTCCCCGGAAGCATGGGGGTCTGTCGGGTACGAGTTCAGATGAGAGCCAGTCAGAGGAGTCGGACAGAGACTGTGACAGTGATGACAGCTTCAAATCAGTCAGCTCAGCAGACGAAGACGACGATTTCAACCCATTCAGAGAAGAGTCTGATGATGATGATGGTGGTGAGGATACTGGGGGAGCCTGGATGTAAATTAAAGCATTTCAAAGTGAATTGGAGGAAATCAGTGTTTTTTTTTCTTTTTTTCCTCTTTTTAGATCCATGGCTTAACAGGAAGGAACCAAAGAAAGGCAAGGAGAAGAAGAAGAAAAAAAGGAGGAAGAGTATTGATCCAGACTCGATTCAAAGTGCCTTGTTGGCCTCGGGGCTGTGCTCCACTAGGCCTACTTTCACTGCCTCAGTTAATCCCCCCAGCACGCCTGCCACAGGTAAGCATGTTCCAGCATGGTAACATAAACTTATATTACCCTGACTGAGCTTTTTGGAGGTTAATGAATGCTGTGTCTTTCCTTGTTCATCAGTCAAGGCAGACAGTCAGGAAAGCTGCCTAACAAGTCAGGACTCAGTGGAACTTGCCCAGAAAATGAAGAAAGAGCTGCTTGAAAAACTGGAGGATCTGGCAGAGGATCTGCCTCCCAACACTCTGGATGAGCTCATAGATGAATTGGGAGGACCTGAAAATGTAGCTGAGGTAAAAATAATTGTTGTATGCAGGCTGAACTTCCAGTTCCCCTGTTCACCCACCCCACCAGTTTTTAAGTTGGATTGTTCTGTATGAATTTTAACTTTGCGGATTCTTTAATTGTGCTTCAGATGACTGGCCGTAAAGGTCGCGTGGTCAGCAACGATGATGGGACCATCACTTATGAATCTCGCTCTGAGCTGGACGTCCCTGTGGAAATACTCAATCTCACTGAGAAGCAGAGGTTCATGGATGGAGAGAAGGTAAAATAATTGTTTGTTTTTAAATTGCGTGTGTGCGTATGTATGTATAAGTTCGATTCCTGCCTGGGGCGTCTGTATCCAGTAAGGGTCCTAAGGCTAGACCCCCTATGCTAAAAGCGAGCCTACCGCAGACATGAGCAAGACAGATAAATATGAAGGCATGCCGGCTCGGACGTCGCCTGGATCAATAAGGTCCGCGTCAGGTGTTGAGGAACCAGGGCACCCTGACGACAAGTGGGCTACTGGAACAAGAAGGCATCGGTGGGCAAGAGACGAAAACAGGGCGTTGTTGGAATGCTACTACGCAAGTAACCCTGGCGGAAGGGGCTACATGAATAGGATGAGGGACCTATGGATTCTTCGATACCCAACATCCACAATGACGGCGAAATGCCAAGGGCTCAGAGAAGAGCTCGAGAGGATGTGGAGGGTGAAGGTAACGGTGGTAATCGGAGCACTAGGTGCGGTGACTCCCAAGCTAGGCGAGTGGCTCCAGCAGATCCCGGGAACAACATCGGAGATCTCTGTCCAGAAGAGCGCAGTCCTGGGAACAGCTAAGATACTGCAGGGACCCTCAAGCTCCCAGGCCTCTGGTAGAGGACCCAAGCTTGAAGGATAAACCGCCTGCAGGGCTTGGGGCTTTTTTTTTTTTTTTTTTTTTTTTTCCCCGTTTTTTTGTTTTTTTTTTATATATATACACACACACACACACACACACACACACACACACACACACACACACACACACACACACACATATATATATATATATATATATATATATATATATATATATATATATATATATATATATATATATATATAAAATTTCAATATACACTTAAACTGTACTGCTGCAGGCCTGCTGTAGAAATGAACCAACAGGGTTCAAAGCTGTGGCTTGTGGTTGACTGACATGTGTCTATAAATACAGACGTCACAGCTGCTAATTGCACTTTTGTGTCTGAAGTGTAACATTCACTCATCTGGTCCTTCAACCAGAACATAGCCATCATCTCAGAAGCAGCGAGCTCGGGTATATCCCTGCAGGCTGACCGTCGAGTGAAGAACCAGCGGCGGAGAGTCCACATGACACTAGAGCTGCCGTGGAGCGCAGACAGGGCTATACAGCAGTTTGGTCAGTAGATATTACTCCTCTATACTCTGAGTACATGATTTTTCTTTGGTTTCCTCCTGTGTTAGACTGCACCTTGTTAATAAAAAAGAATAATAAAAAGGTATGTAACAAAATGGATGTTCTATTCTCAAACACAGGGAGAACCCACAGATCAAACCAGGTCACAGCTCCAGAATATGTCTTCCTCATATCGGAGCTTGCAGGAGAGCAAAGATTTGCATCCATTGTTGCCAAAAGACTAGAAAGCCTGGTGAGGATGCTGATTTCTTGTTTCTCTTTAGTCTTGTAGAGACTTTTCTCTTCATATGTGGACTTCATTTGTGTTCATTCTTTGTAACAGGGTGCTCTCACTCATGGTGACAGAAGAGCAACAGAAACTCGGGATCTGAGCAGGTTCAATTTTGACAACAAAGTAAGAACATCAAGCACTTCTCTGAGAGGATGTCTTATGGTTTTTAGGGCAGTGACTCACTCATACTCTCCCACAGTATGGCAGAAACGCTCTGGAAATTGTGATGAAGTCGATCGTAAAGCTTGATACTCCATTAGTGTCTCCACCCTCTGACTTTAAAGGGGATTTCTTCAAAGGTATGACTCATACACTGTTAACCACGGACAGGAGTTATTTCCTGCATTTCTGCAGGCTTGTTGTGTTTGCTGCGCATGTAATTCATACTGTAGATGTTGGTATGTTTGTTGTATACCTTTCTGTTTTTTTTTTAAATCAATTACTTGCACATATGGTTATTGTCTGCCTTTTTCTTTCTACAGAAATTCAAATTGGATTAGTAGGTGTTGGCCTCATAAATGTGGAGGACAGATCTGGCACACTATCACTAGACAAAGGTGACTAGAAACTGGGGAATTTCAAGGAGAATCTCTTGTTTTTACTTCTTGGGAACCTTTAAATAACCACGTGCCTTGTTACTGTTGCAGACTACAACAACATGGGGAAGTTCCTGAATCGTATTTTGGGCATGGAGGTCCATCAGCAGAATGCTTTGTTTCAGTACTTTTCTGACACGCTTGCAGCTGTGATTCAGGAAGCAAAGAAGAATGGCAAATACGACATGGGCATTCTCGGTAAGATTATTCAACTGCTTTTACAAACACAGAAGCAAGGCTGGGCCAAAGGATGGCCTTTGTAATAAATTATTAAGTGTTTTATTCTTTCTTGGAGATTGAATGTTACTGTTGTGTTTCATTTTAATCATTCAATGCATTTATTTCTGTCCTCTGTTGTTAGATCTGGGCTCAGGTGATGAAAAAGTAAAGAAGGTGGACTGCAGGAAATTTCTAACACCTGGCTACACTACATCAGGGCATGTTGAACTCTACACTGTAAGTTCATATATGCATATGCTCTAGTTAGAGATTTGCAAGATTAGTTGGTTCAACTATAGACTATGTATGAGGACTAGACGTGGTACTGAAGAAATCATTTTTTAAATGTTACTTTGGGGCAAAGTTGGTGAACCTTTTAACTGGTAATTCTATACATTGAGTTTTGATATTCCAGTGAGGGGGAAAAAGGGCCTGGAAACAAGAGTGTTGTTGTTGTTTTGCACATAACAAACAGTAACAATTGACAATAAAATAAGACAACCCATCCATCTTCATCCGCTTTATCCGAGGCCAGGTCGCGGGGGCAGCAGCCTAAGCAGAGAAGCCCAGACCTCCCTCTCCCCAGCCACCTCCTCCAGCTTATCTGGGGGAACACCAAGGCGTTCCCAGGCCAGCCGAGAGATATAATCTCTCCAGCGTGTCCTGGGTCTGCCCCGGGGCCTCCTCCCGGAGGAGACAAATGTTGTCCCTAAGACAACATTTAGAAAAATATATTTTTTAGATTATGTACATTGAAGAAAAATAACCCAATACTACCCATATACTGAATATATTTAACAAAACACAGCTTGAACAAGCTCTTAATATTTTAATGCCCAAGACTGATTTTAACTGTTGGCTCTAATTAAGTTCTCCATTCAGTCTTATTTATATACTTCCAATTCACAACAATAGTTACCACAAGGTAATTTATATTGTAGGCTAAAGACACTACAATATTCTACAGAGCCCGAACATAAGATTGCCCCTCGCTTTGTGATAAGAAGTCCGAAACATCTGAAATGTTTTAATTTTTTGTTTTATGTCAGACAAATATTATTTGGTTCTATTGAAAGAAAATGAGTGATTGAATGTAGGCAATTTTATCGTGGACTGGAAGGAAAGAAAGCTTGCCTATCTGCACATGTCTACTCAAGTCATCTGTTTGAGCGACATTTAAAATATGGTGAAGATTGTGGTTAACAATATTAAATGTCGATATTTAACCTCCTTTTTTTGGTGTGTGTGTGTGTGTGAGATACGCTCAGTCTTGACTTTTTAAAAGTGTTTTCTTACTTTTAGACTTGTTATTTTGTATGCCATTTATAGTGTTGTCATAGCAACCATGCCCCTGACTTTGTCTTCATTCACAGGTAAGTGTTGAAAGGGGAATGTCCTGGGAAGAAGCCACACACGCTTGGGCAGACCAGAATGGAGCCGATGATGGTTTCTATGTGCAGGTATGGAAGTGCTAACTACACTTAATAAATGTTATGGAAATCATTGGGGGTTTTTTGTGTGTCCGAATTGGGGGGTTCATTCCTTATTGATCATGTTTCATTCCTTATTGATTTTTTTTTTTTTTGCTCAAATAGCCGAACCTCTTTCTGTGACTTAGCCTCTAGATCGTAATAAAGTGTAGTTAACCCGTACATGTGTGTGTGAGAATGCAGAGCAGTGACATATGACATACATGTCTGTGGTTTATTTTCAGATGAGGAACAACAAAAAAACGGCCATCCTTGTCAAAGAGGTGAACACTAAGAAGAGGCTGTTCTTGGTGTACAGGCCCAACACCGGCCGGCAGGTCAAACTAGAGACGTACACAGACCTCAAGAAGAAATTTAAAAAGGTTAGATGGCACTCTTTCATTTACATTATGACAAGAAGAAGACAGAATATTTTATGTGGTGAATCATATGTGTTTTGCTCTCCCTGTATTAGGTCTTGTCAGAAGATGCCAAGCAGCACTGGACTGACCAGTACAAGTCTTCAGAAAAAATCTGCTCACACGCATATTGGTATGTGCACTTCAGATTTGCATGGTGCTTACTGTATTCTAATCCCACATTTGTTGATGCTACTTCTCAGAGCACCAAATGCAGATTAATTTGGCAGTGAAAATGGTACCAGTATTTAGAACAACACTTTTCTTCTTTTGTCATGAAGACAACGTAATGAGAGGACATCAGCAGCTTCAACCTTTGATGCTTCCATTGCTCTGTGGTCCTCTTTTTGTAAACCTATTTGTGTTTTTCTGTTGTCAGGCGCGGTAACTGCAAGAAGGCGTCAGTGGGTTTGCAGTGTGAAGTTGGTCTTCGGTGCAGGAGGTACTATGTTTTGTGTGGATCAGTGCTCAGTGTTTGGAATGAGCTGGAGGAAGTGCTCACCCCGGTCAGTGGAACCAATGTAAAGGTGCAGATTGTCCGGCTGAGAACTGAAGATGGGCAGAGGATAGTCGGTAAGTTAAGTGACTGCTGTACTAAAGAAGTTCATATTTTGGAAACTAGTCTCATTTTTTGGTAGAGTTGGCGTCGCAGCGAAACTCCTGGTTTTATGTTTTGTGCCTTATTATTTAACAGACAGATATGTGACATGGTATTCTAACACTTAAGAGTTCCTTTTTAATTGCGGTCCTCTCAGATGTGTAGACACCCAGCTTATTCTCAGACCTTTTTTAAAATTTCTGTGTTGTTTTTAATGCAGGACTGATCATTCCGGCGAACTGTGTGTCTCCGTTAATTAACAAGCTCTCAACATCGGACCAGTGTCAGCAGCTGGCTGTGCAGGAGCAGCAGAAGCGGCAGCAGCTTCACCCTCAGAGTCTGAGCCACACACACCACACATAGTTTAGGGGCTTTAATCCCCATCTCTACCCCTTAAGTTCACATCCCTCCCTGAAGGGATCTCTCTACACTGCAGGCTCCAGGACCTTGTGCACAACCCTCACTGTTCCTGAGGGTCAGAGGTGTGGTACCAAGCTGTGGTGACACTTGGATGTAAAGCAGTGGTTGTATAGAGAAATTTTCTTTTTTACTTACCCCCAAAAAAAAAAAATTGTAATCTCCAGAGACTCTTCCTTTCACCTGGAGATATTTGACAGGTGATGTATTTTCCTCTGACATTCAGAGTGAGAAGATTTGTGACTTTAAGAGAGCATGTTGATCTGAGTTATCCACTCCTCACTGATACTTTACCCTGTTTTACCCCAGAACCACCTCAGTATGAAACAGAGACTTTTTGTGGGTCTGGACCAAAAGTAGATGAAGCAAAATCTACGTTTTTTTCATAGTCAGAGGAAAGTCTCAGATGGGCATATAGTGCTTAACTACAATCACATATTAATGTATGCTAGAGACTCATTATATTAGATATTACCCAGCACTACTGCAGCGTAAGAATTTTTGTTTTTTTTCAGAAGTAGAAAAAGTGATGCAGTTTACTGCAGGAAACCTTTTGCTTTTGGGGGGGCACTGTATCTGGCATATTTGCTCATGAGACGGTGAAGACCAAATATTCTTATTGTCAGGTTCCACTTCCTTCTAAAATCAGGCCAATTTCTGTTTTTGCTCATCTGTTTTTCACACAGGTCTCAGATTCCTCAAAGTTCCTTGGTTTGTTTTAATGTCTAACTTGAACATTTTGTTCCTTTTTGTCCATGTTGGAACTTGATCAGCCAGTTGTTTGTGAACGTGCCTTTGCGTGAGTACTTGGAGCTACAGCAGTTGGGCACCTTTACAAAGAAATGATTTGGTTATTTTTGCATCAGCTATCCTCTGACTTCTATCCATGATGAATATTAAGCGAACTGGGTATAATAAATACAATTTAGTCTTTATTAAAGTATTGAAACATTTAATAAATGGTTTATGGCCTTTATTGTAGCTACAAACATATGGTGTTAAGAGTTTATCTCCTCATGTGAGGGCATTTAACATTACTATACAGTGTTTCCCTTTACTATCAGAGGCTTTAAGGGGCAGGTGGTGAGAAAAATGCAGAGACCATAAATTACTGCATAGTGCAGTATAGACTCACACTGCACTGAAATGAAACAAAGCACATAAATTAGGCAACTGTAATGATTGTTTCAGTGTCGTCATTTGTTCAGACGTGGCAGCATTTGAATGCTCACAAGAAGAAATATTGTAGACAAAAGTGCTAAATAATTAAAGCTACATTACAGTGCTGTGAATCAGTTGTTGAATGTTTACTTGATGCTTAAAAAATTTTTGGCAATAGAAAAATTTAGGTCACAGTTTGGGGTTGGGGAAAACTATTTAATATTGTACTCCTTTCCAATCCATTACAGCAGTTTTATTTCTTGACGTGGTCTTTAGCTGGCTGCTATTAAAACAGAGAAAATGGCAAAAAAATGGTTAGTTTTTAAAAAAGATAAAGGGTTCCTGAAAAATTGTGAAATGCATGTTGTTGACAACAGCCTTTTTCGTGTGTGCGTATGTTCAAGGTTTCACAGCAGTCTGCATCACTGTGTCCTTCTCAGTGTTTTTTTTTTTTTTTTTTTTTTCTTTTGTTACTTTGATTTTTGATTTTTTTTTTTTTTTTTTTTTTTTGTAAATATAAATCTGCTCAGGGGTTAAACTCATATGAAGACCCAAAACACAAGAGTTTTACAGTGTATCGCAAATGCATGATTAGAACTCAGTGGTCCTTGGACATCTTTGCTCAGTACAGTTGCTCTGTGTGTGTTTAGCTGTATTTACAGCTCGTATGTGTCAAACATCCAAACATGGTTCTCCAGTTTCTCTGCTTTCTTGAGCTTACTTGTAATTAAGGTCTGTTTGTTGTACAGTCCACTTTTTCTGTTGAGCCTGTACCACCTCAGTCATATGTTGCGTGATGCTCGACCTGCCCTGGAAGGGTCAGACCAAAGTCTGGATACGTGAGCTGTCCCAGTGGTGATAATTAAACGGAGGATGTGTTTGAATCCTAAACCTGTGGAGTGGTTACTGTTAGGTGGAACAAGAACAAATCTTTGTATCATTTGTACAGTTTGTAAAATGAGTCAAACTGAAATTGTTCATGCATCCTTTTTTTATTTTTTATTTTATTTTTTTTATGGTGGAGGGAGAACTTATTCGTTAGAGCTTGCTCTCTAATTGGAAGTCTCATTTTAACTTGAATGTGCACCATGTACAGACCAACAACTCATGTTATTTTATCTTTTGGGCTGGTGGCTGACTTGGAAACTTTTTTTGTCTGTTAGGTTTTTTTTTTTGTTTTTTTTTTTTTAAATGCCGTCAAAATGTCACGGCAGATTTGGCTCATCTGAAGTTGAAACACTTGAAGGACTTAATTTTTTTTTTTCCTTTCATTATCGCACAAGTTGCACTACTGACAAGAGTTGTACAAAAGTTCAAAATTACCTGTATATGACTGAGTGCAATGCTCAATAAAGCTTGGTATACTTCTACATTGTTGTGTGTGTTATAATACTAAAAAGCTACTGCATTACATTGCATATCTGGAGAATTCTATAGACTACAGTTACAGATGATTGGACTTGAATTCTTCCAGAAACATCAGTTAATCGTTTATCAAATAACAACAGCAACTAACAATTTGAGATGACAAGTGTGGTATGTTTGTTTTTTGTTTTTAATGCAGGCACTCTGTATTTTATTATTAAAGGCAGTAATGCCACTCTTAAAAGTACTCCTATAAAAAGTAAAAATACTGCATGTGAGAATGCTGCGAGGTGCTTACTCACTTTATTTATTCATTTATTTTGATGCTCAAAGTACAGCTCTGTGTAGTTCATAAGTGCAGGGAAAAAAAAGCATTATGCATGCATATTAAAAGTGTGAGGTGTATATGAGCATTTATAGCTCTATTACTTTAGGTGTTGCTAATAAACTGGCAACTAAGTATATAATGCCATTACATATAATTCCCATACACATAAGTTAATACAAAGTGCATTAAACCAAAGCATGGTGAAATACTCCCAGAAAGGCCGTTAAGATTTTTTTATGGAGCGATTCTCCAGCTCCTTAAAATGTCAGACTATTTAATTTTTCTAAAATAATAATAATAAAAAAAATCTATAAAAACTGCTGTCTTCTAAACCTCAAGCTTTATATGGTTGTTTTATTGATAATTTATTGATATTGATAATGAGTTCCCACTGCTTGCATTGCGCCAAGATTGCAATTACCAAAATTAGAAACATTTTGAAATGATTTAACACTAAACAGTGCATTTTTCACCCTGTTACGTGCGCCTTCTTTTTTTGGGGGGGGGGGGGACAGAGCGGGCAGGGGTCCGGGTCATGACCCTGAGAGCCACGATTGGACCACACTTTTGCCTTTGTGTGTCCAACCATGTGGCCAAAAGTACTGATGGGACATGAAGAACTGAAATGACTCCTGAGCACATTTTTGAAAAACTGAAGATAAAGTCTCCGAAATAAGAGCGCCTGCTTCCAACTCCAGTTACTTTTCTTTTTAGGTAAAAGCAGACGGCTATCAGTAGTAATGGATACGACCCCTCAGACAAAGACAGGTACGCTGGTGTTCTTTCATACTTTATCTTAACCAAAAAAAAAAAAAAAAAAAATCTATTAAAAAATATGGGTGAGTATAAAGTTTAACCTCAAATACATGTATCCACGTCTGGTTGTCTATTCTACTTTAAAAGTCTGGTTTCTCCTTCATAATGTTGTGTAAAAATTTAAGTTTAAAACATCTAAACACATATCACGTTTAAACACTTTTTGTTAAAAAAGTCTTTTAAAAGTGTCGTTAAAGTAAACTCAGGGATAAAGGTTGGCAAATGTGCTTAAAATGCGTGTTAAAGCGTGCGCGAATTTGGTCGCTTTGTGGTGAAATGTGCTTCTTTTAACCGTTTTCTTGATAATCCGCAGTGGATAGTAGCAATGTTAAAAAGCACAGTGGGTGTCAATATAAAGTGACGGCCATATTTGCCGGTGCCGCTGTTGTAAACAAAAAGTGAGAGACAGACGCTTCACTGAATTTCGGGTCATTTTTATTTCTTTAATTTACAATGTCTTTGGGAATGTCTTACAAACCCAATGTCCATCAGCACATTCCGGGAACTTCTGGGAACCAGGGTAAGGAAAAAACGGCGGAGAAAATCAAAGTATCCGTCTGTTAAATCGAGTGTTAAATTCGGGGTCTCGGAGAATACCTGGAGAAAGACCGTGTCTGTAGTTTTTGTCCAGTTATATATATAGGGTCAGATCCTGGGAGCTAGGCTAATTCATATCCGCCATTATTACTAATGTAAAAGAGCGCCATCCGCGATACAAGTCGGCGAAGAAACACGGTGGGGATGTGAAAGGAGTCGGCGGCGGTTCCTACAGTGTCGATATCCGTCGTCCGGGGTCGCGGTCCCGCCGGGTGGGTGCCGTTACACGGTGACAAAAATGTATCACTTATGTCTTCTTGAGCCAGCCTTGTTCCGTTTCCTCCATGATGCTCCTCGGTCGGAGCTGCCGATTGATCTGCCTCGAATTTTTTTTATGTCTCTTCGAGGACATCTCGTGTTGGAGGTTGAATATTACAGGCGAACAAAGCGACAGGGGAGCGGTGATTATGGAGGTGCATGTGCGTGGATGGAAGTGTTCAGATCCCCAGTTTCTTTATGTTACCAGCCAAAACATAAAAAATACAAAAAATCAATCTGCTCAAAGTAAAGGTTTCTGTTATACAGAGAAATGTATGGAAGTAGTGGGAAGAGTTAAGAATTAAAAGAAAGAAGAAGAAGGAAAAAAAAACAATAGGAATTGTCGTTCCAAGTCAAGCTAACGGTGGTGTACAGATTGTAGGTATTTGGTAAAATTGTAATTCAAAAATTCTATTAGTAACAAGGGAAATAATTTCTATTTTTAGCACATGAATAAAGTGCAAAAAATGATTTTTTTTCCCTGACTGACATTCTCTTATGAGATTGTTAATATTGATGTTTCAGTGCTTTTGCAACATTTTACCCATTTTACTTCTACTTGCTTTACTTTAGTCCAGAGGTAATGGGTCCAGACAATGACAGATATATCTAAAGGTCAATCCTTTGTTTAAACTTAAATTTCATCTCCATTTTCATAAGACTATGGCATACCAAAGATGATATCACCTATGTCCAGCATAACAATTTTTAAGTAGTTTTTATAGCTTCATAAGCTGCTGATTAGCTTTATCTTTAATAGTACTAAGTTTTTAGTAGGTTTATATTAATCTACTGTACTGTAGTCTTAAACCACCTATCATTTCTTTATATTTTGCTAGGAAAATGGGAAATGGATGTAGAGATTTATTGAATCATGTGCAAACATACACGGGAATACAGTATATAATGCAAAAAGAGAGTTTATATAATTCCAACAATCTCGAAAGTCGAAGCTTTGTTCTTCAACACAGCCTTAACTCTCATAGGAGCTAGGAACATAGGAACACTGCTTCAGAGTAAGGGGGGGTCAGACTGACTGTGTTCCAGTAAATGTTTTTGTATCCAGGTATGCTCTACTCCAGTGGCAGTGCGTTTGGGAACATTATCATGGTGAAAAATGAAATGTTTGCATAGTGGATCAAAATCTGACGGTACTTTTCTCCGTTCACAGTCCATTAATTTTGACAAGAGCCCCAACATCACTGGCTAAAATGCAGCCCCAAACCATGACAGAGCTTTCATCCTATTTTATAGATGGCTGTAGCGCTCTCCTGACCTTCTCGGTACACAAACTAAAAATTTGAACTCCCTGTTGCTGGTGATTTTCAGCCCAGTTCTTGTGTAACTTGGCATACTTGAGCTTTTCCCCCCAGTTTCCCTTCCTTAAGAACAGCTTCTTGACAGCTACGCTTCAGCTGAGCCTGTTTCTGATGAGGCTTTGGTGAATAGTAGGTGGATCACCTGAAGGGCCAGATGCATCTCTCCTGTGACAGATTTTTTTTTTTTTTCCTTTTTCTTAAACACATGACATTCAGATAAGATAACCCAGGCCTAAAGATAGCTCTTTAGGCCTTTGCTCCGCTTTTGTCCTCTAAGTTCTCCATATTGGTGTAAATATACTCTATTATACCTGACAAACTGTGTTATTGTTGGCATTTTTCATAGTCATCAAAGATGTTTACTTCTGCAGCAGGCTGCTGGTAAAAAAGTGCCTCAAGACAGAATTTAAATTGGTTCTTTGCTAAGTTCTCTGTCATGTAGTAACAAAACTCCTTGATAATTTAAGTTTTGTGCCTTTTTTCGCTGCTTGAGTGATTCATAGATCAGTGTTAGGTGGCTTCACAAAGAAAAAGAACATTCCTTTGAAGGTGATAAGGTACAACGACTGGACTGAACTTTAAACAACCTTCAAAGAGAAGTATTGTTCAAGATGACTTTCAAAAATGATAAAGTCTGTCTTCTTGGAAGAAAAGTATAAAGGAATTAGAAATTACTGCTAGAAAGAGAAATGACTGCAATGAAAAGCAAAGTTCACTGGCATACTCATCTCTTTTCTTCATGTCTGAGGTCACTGAATGGGTGGTTTGATAAAAGGTTTTGAGTGTGATGACAGTAACAAGCACTGCTGCTGTTGAAACTAGAAAATCACTTCACCCCGCCTGGGCTCACTTTCTTGCGGCGTTGTACTTTTAATGTTTTCTGTGTGTGTGTGTGTGTGTGTGTGTGTGTGTGTGTGTGTGTGTGTGTTAGAGAGGAGATACTACACCTGTGAGAAGAATAAATGCTGCTTGTGGTGAATGCTGTAGCATATTTCATTCGCACACATGTTCCTAAAAACATTTTACAGTGTATGCATCTTTTCTTTAACTGTAATGTGAAACATACGCACTGTCAAGCCCTGCACCATCAGCATCACCTCCCTGCTGTTTCCCACAACACAAACACTGAAGAGCCTAACATGCTTCCTTTGTGAAACTGCTGACTATAAGAAAAAAAACGGCTTTACTGCTCTGATAATACAATTTCCATAAACAAAAAATCTCTTTAATGGCAAACAGTTTCTATTTGTAGTGCCTTTTAACCTTACAGGTTCTCTAAAGTGCTTTAAAAGTTGAGCAGTTGGCTGAGGTTTCTCAGCTGTGAAAGTTTTCTATTTTTTTGAATATATTTGATTTGTGTGTCTATTTTGATTTTGACAGGAGTTGTTTTTGAATTGTCCACAGTTGCAAACCTTCAGTCTCCCTCAGCAGCTAGCCTGGCCACACTGCAGTCCTACAGGCCCCTTCTGAGTGACTACGGACCTCCTTCTCTGGGATTTTCACAGGTAACTACTAATCTCACTGTATACCCCAGGTCGTAAAGGCAAAACAAAACAAACATACTTTTCCAGTTTTTCCATTTCCTTCATTGCCATGGAAGATACAAGAGTGTTGTTTGTTGAGTTTTATTTGTGCAAAACTGGAGAACATTGGCCTAATTACTTCATATTCATATCAACTTTACAGTCCAGGTTTCAACATAAGTCATATTTTTATATTAAAATTGCATTTACAGTCCGTCAAACCACCCATATGATGAAAAGCAGTGTTTTTACCTGTTTCCATCCAGTGGTGGTCTTTTACACAGCAGCAGCACAACTGAATCAAGAAGTGGTGATTTCTTGGGGATTTTAAGCAGGGCTGCTTATATGGACTCTTATAGTGACATGAAATACCTCTCTGTGTCTGATGTAGTGTTGGGACATGAAGGTCAATTTTAGACACTACTCTCCACCCCAGACTCCACAGGTCCTAATTTTTGGTCAGAAGTTAAAGCACAAGTATTAAACTGTACTGTGAGGCTCCATTTTGCATACCAGAAACCAGTTTAAATGTATTGAACCTGACTGATTTTTGCTTTAACTTCAGGGCTCTACTGGCAGCCAAGTGCCTCAGAACAAATATGCAGAGCTGCTGGCCATCATCGAAGAGCTCGGAAAGGAGATCAGACCCACATACGCTGGAAGTAAGAGTGCAATGGAGCGACTGAAAAGAGGTAACCTTTATATGCAGAGCAATACAAAAGCAGCAGGCAAGCATTAACATTTCTCAGACTAAATTTGTATTTGTTCTTCTTCAAAGGAATAATCCATGCCAGGGGGCTGGTGCGTGAATGCTTGGCTGAGACTGAGAGGAATGCAAGGTCCTAGCTAAAAACGCCCATTCCTCCCTGCAAGAACTACCTTTCATGAGGAGAAAAAATAACTTGCATGGCGTTTCCTTTGCAAGGAGGAAGTAAATGAACAAAGGATGGAACAGCAAGCTCCTTGAGGGAGAGAAAAAAAAAGAAATACAGTAATGCAATTTGTGACTCCTGAGAGCTCTGGAGGATAATTTCAATCATGTGTGGGTTATTGGAACTAAAATGAGAGATATCATGTGTTTTTTTTTTTTTTTTGTTTGTTTGTTTTTTTGTTTGTTTGTTTGTTTGTTTGTTTGTTTTTTTTATGCCCCATTTTTGGGATCATAGTTTTGACTTCATATTTAAAGCATTGGTTTATGCATGCAAATGGGCTCATAGGTTAATTGTAGACACTGCATGGAGTATACAGGTGTAGATGGGGAGGACTTCTTTGAATTTTTTTTAAACTTTGTTTTTTTTGGTAGTGGTTGGTCTGTTTTTCAGACACCTGTAACACCTAGCTAAGTAAGGGAGGGACAGAGACGTGCCAAATGCATCGGTTGATTCGTGTTGAGGTTGGTTTTGGTATTAAAGGGAGGGGAAAAAAGGAAAATGCTGTTAACTTGCATCTTTGTATGTATTTATTACTCAGTGTAATAAATTGTATTTTCAATATAGTTGTCAACATGATTTATTGTACTCTGGGTTTAATAAGTGCATTACTTTTTCCCATGTACACATGGTTTAAGAGACTACTGGTATATTGTACTAGTTATAGCTAAATTATAGAGGCCAGTGATGATCTATCAATTAATTAAATTTGACCTACTAATAAATCAGCATCTACCTATAATGACACATCTCTTTGGATGAATGGATGATGGATCAGTAAACCATATTGGTCCAGGTTGAAATATATCAACAGTTGGTTAGTTTGCCATGATGATTGACATAATCGTCATGATATAACACATTGTAATACTATTAAAAGCTAAATATAATGAAAGTAGGCTGAATCTGAAAGTCAACTGCACCGAGTGCTCATGTGGTGGTGACCTGTCAATCACATGGTAGGTCGTATGCCTGCACCAAAGTATCATCCTTTTAGATTTTAATAGGGAATAACAAAATGAATTTCATGTTGTATTTAATAATATTTCTTTTTACACACAGGGGTCGACCCCTGATTGTCAATGAAAAAGAATGCAAGTTTAAGGCCATTTTGTGTTATTGGCTTTAACATCCATCTTTTATATACAGTCTATAGTCCAGACTACTATGGATCCTACTTTTTTTTTTCAAATGGATGACTCATAAAATAAATATAGTTCATTGCCATATAATTTATGGCAGTGCACCTCTTTTAAATAGTTCTGATTTTGTCTAAAAATGTTTTTTATCTATTTTGGAATTTTGTAGACTTATCCATGCCAAAAGGGAGAAAATATTTCTCTCAAACATTTAACAGTTATTAACAATTAATCTGCTATTCACGGAGCATTAATTGACAAATATTTTGATGACAAAGTGCTTCTGAGACCTGATGAGTTACTTCTGTATGACAATAAATCCCCCCGCTAACATATCCCAGCTTTATCTTTAAGCAGTATTTTTCATATTCTCTAAGGCCTCTAATATATAAAATGGATTCTTGTGTGAAAATATGTTACACCAAAAGTGGTTACATTCACTGATATTGTGAAATACCCATACTTAAGAAACCTGCAAATTAATGCCAAGCCAAATGGGAGATGCAAGATCTGAAATCAAAATAGAACATCTGACTTGTTGTGACAGTGGACATGGGGTTCCTCCACATGTTTGAATAATCAAAATGCAACCAAACAAATAAGTACAAAATTTCAAATACATTTCAAAAATGAGAATGTGATGAATGGATTCATATACTTTTTGAAACTTTTTTACTCTGGTTGTTCCACAAACACACAATATGGTTTGGTGTACAGGTCTGACTGTGTTGAAACCAAATTATATTATATGCAGCTGTATATACTGTAGTCACTGTTTTACATTCAAAAGTACATGAAAAAGGAGCCACTCTCCTGTGTAAAATGTTTTGTTTGGCTGCTATATAAGTTGCTAGTACCCTTGAAACAATACTAACAAAACACCATAAATGAGAAATGTCTAATATAAAACCCATCACACACTAGTTCAAGAATCGAGCAAACTGACTTTAAAACACAATAAGGCGTAAAAAATCAGAAACTCTTCATGACTTTAGTTATCTGGCTTAAAAGCCACACTTTAAGTCAAATAAACGTGTCTTTTTCCCGTTATTGATAATTTACAATCCTCATGCTTTTGGTTTATCTACGGTCCCAACAGATGCGTACGCCTCTGTTCCCCACATAACCAATAGAAACACTGAGTGAAAGTAACGACCAATCACAGCTCTGTATTTCAGATAATATTTTGACCAATAGCAATGTGGGCTGTGAACGCTACAGCAGCCAACGACCACTGCAGTGCAGTAGCCAACCAGCAACCAGCTAGCCAGCTAGACTACTCACAGAGAAATATGGATGAAATAATGATACAAGTTAACGGGTAGGTTAAATGTTTATTACATGTAGCCAATCAGCGCGACACAGTTTTCTGTTTTACATCATTTATTATATACCCGCGTGCGCTATCGTTTCACCCGCGCTCTCCTGTGTGCCTACGCTGTGGTTACAAACCTGTCATAACCCAACTTAGCCAAACTGAGCTAGCTAGCTAACCATTTTGAACTGCTAGTCAGAGGTAGTTACTGTGCTAGCTTGGTAACTTAGCCTGACTGACCCAGGCTCCCGCGGAGTTTATAGGCAACTTCAACCGTCTGCAGCATCCGTTGCGCTGGCCGACACCATAGCTAAAACAGCTAATGTACCCTCTTATTAAATGAACCAGCCCACTGCTTGTGGAGCTCTGTCTCTGTTGATTATCTTGTTGTTGGCTAAGTTAATTAGGTGTCCAATCAAAGCTGCCCATGTTGGACGAGCAAACACAGGTCATGACAGACAGACTGACAGAAGATCTTCTGTCACAGGCTAAAGCAAAAACAATTACATATTATCTTGAAAATCTGCATATTGTGCACGGCTTTTGTTTATGTCTTATTTATGTTGCTTATATTTATGTCAGTTACTGAATGTTGATAGTAGATCTAAGATCAAAACTAAGAGTTGATTGGGTGTCTTTTCTTGGCTTTTACATGTATTATGCATTAATGTATTAATGCATTGTCGTGTTCACAGTTCAGCAGCACTTCCTGTTGTTGAAGCTGGAAATACAAGAAGTGTGATTAACAGCACTCTTAACTTTTCTCCCTTGGTCCCTAGCTGTCAGAGTGACTCCCTCTGCATGGGCCCATAAAAATGTCCACAGATGACAGTATCTCAGAGGATGTGTCCAGCTCAGGGGCTTTGAGCCATTGCCATGTCAGTGCTGATGGGGATGTGGGCAAGGAGAGCGAAAACTCGCTGGTGTCTTCTGAGGGGACATCAGCCTCAGGACTGGCTGTCTCTGAGGGGAGACACACAACCTCCCAAACAACAGGAGGCACTGTGGAGTGCAGGCCCATGGACATCACACCAGCATGCAACAAGATCAGGTACCGTAACTCTAAGTTCCTTACTGTATGAGTAAGTGTCTGCATAAAAAAAGAGACACTTGCCTCTTTTAAAATATTAAATATTTTGATTTTTTTTTTCTAATGCAGGTGTGTTGTTGTAGTTTTTTTTATTTTATTTAAATGCTTGAAAGAAAATTGATTTACATTTACTACCTATTTATGCAGAAGATTTTCTCCATTATTGTGACAGCTCTCTTTAAATGCTTGTGGAAATTTGAACATATGTAGGAGTGTTGAATATGAAGATGCATTGACTGCAATTTTCTGTGTCAATTTTGATTTATGGTCTTTTAAAACTCCTATGACAGTTTTTTTTCTTTCTAAGAACTACAATTGACCGCATACATAATTATTTCTCAGATTTAAATGGAATGGAAAATTGAATAGGTGCTGATATTACTCTCTTGTGTTCAGTGGACCTTTTTGTGTTGTGTTTGGAAAACCTCTGAACAGATTGAGTTCAAGTAGATACTGTACATACAATATACATATTGGGTGGTATTTATTTATAGTTTCACATATAGAGTGTTAAACTGGAAGAGGAAGTATAGGGCTATTGTGTTAATTTCCACCAAAACATTTCAAAGGCTAAAGATAACTTCCAGTGCTTGACACTACCTGCTGCTCAGCTTTGACGTTACTCTGCTGCATGTACTGCAGACAAATGTGTCAGAGCTATTCTTCAAGATAAACACTGTTTTTAAATATACAGATGGATATTCTTCTGCCTTGTGTTGCATAGAAATATTTTTAATATTGGCGCATGTTGAACAAAATATCAGACACTGAAAATTCTGTGATAGGCCAATATCTGCTGCAGATGGCTAGACAATATGTCAGTCTGCCCTAAGAAGTAGAGATCTTTTTTGACTTTTATAATTTTATTTAGTCTCTAAAATACTGCTCAGCTATAATAATAATAATAATAATAATAATAATAATAATAATAATAATAATAATATTGCCAGACAGTATAAAATAATACTGGCTGGAGAAACATATCTAATATATTCTAATCTAATATCTAATATTTTAATACTTGATACAATATTTTAACAATATCCAATTTGTTTTACAGGAGCCTATGTCTGAGCACAGATGAAGCCTTTGAACAAGGGAAGACCCTCCCATTCATCAATCCAAGCTCCCTGGAGACCCTTAGGGCCCTGGTGCAGGAGATCCAGAGCAGTGGAGAGACAGACCCTGAGATCTGGAAGGACTGCGAGGTAGGAAAATACCCATTGAGACTGGAAGACAATAGGTCTTGTAGAAAGGCTGATGATGAAGTGTAGTTAGTGTTTGCTGCTGTAGCAGTTTGTTCTTGTGCGCTGTATTTGGCTGCTGGTAGCCTCAGTTCAGACTTGTCACATGTATTTTTTGATCAAATCACACCTGACAGTAAGATAGATGCACACATACACATTTACAGACCCCAACACCCACACAGCACCACTCCACAGCTGATCTTTTCAGACACAGGACGTGATTTGCAGAGAACAGACAACTGTGATGCTCTACAATGTGAAAGCACTTTATGGCACAGTTCATCAAGCTTGAAGGCTTTCAGTTTGTACACCTGGGTATAACACACTCTGTTCTCAATCTTTAATTACTGTATGGGTAGGTCACAGGAAAATTAAATTCTTTCTATGTCTTCTTCCTCTCTAATGGAAGTTTGTATCATAATTGTTGTGCACCACTGGGTTCTCTGGCACCTTCATAAATACACATAGTATCGCAGTCCTCTAGTGTACATGGAACTATTTTTTTTTGTGTTCTCAACTCTACTCAATTCAAATTTATTTATAAAGAGCATTGTTTGTCTCGGTGTAAGTTAACCCGCCCTCATGTGTTTCATGCTGCTCTGGATTCATTTTGCCTTTGTGGATATTATATTCTTTCGACTGCTTAAACAACCCTATTAAAAATGTGTTTTGAGTTTAACCCTTGGCTGTTCTGGTGTTCTGCATTTGGGTCAGTATTCTGCGATTCATGGGAGTGGGACCTGGAAAGGGAGCAGGTTTGTAGGAGGTTGGTGATGTAAGAAGGGGTCAAACCATGAAGGGCTCTATTGACAAAGAGAAGGATCTTGAAATCAGTGAAATCAATTCTAAATTTTTCAGGAAATCAAGAAGCTAAAACAGGTATAATATGATGTCTTTTTTGAGTCCCTGTGAGGATCCTAGCAACAGCATTTTCGATAAACTGAAGATGGGACAGAGAGGACTGAGACAATTGTAAAGTGAATTGCAGTAGTTGAGTGGGAAGAAATGAGGGCATGAATAACAATCTCCAGATCTTTCACATAAAGAAAAGGCTTAATTTTTGATATGGAACAGAGATTAAAAAAACAAAACGAAGACGTTTTTAACCATTGAGGTAATTTGCTTGTCAAACTTAATCAGAAAGTGGACTTCTCATTGGGGTTAAGGCAGAGGTGCAACTGAATAGTGTCAGTATGAGAGTGAATAGAGATTGTGTTTACTCATGATTTGTCCCAGAGTAAGCAAAACTGGGAGACCAGAATAAGGCCTAAAATGGAATCCTGAGATACCCTACAATAAGGTGCAGCTGATGTAGAAGAATTGTTTTCATTTTATGCTTTTTAAAGATGTTGTTTTTCTGTATGCAAGGAATAAGTTGCTGAAGAATTTTGGTAGTGGTTGATTGTAGAGGTTGGTAATTATTAGGTAATTTGGAGTCTAAATTGTACTTTCTCAGCAAGTGCTGGATTACCTGCTTCAAGAGAGATGGAACAGTACCAGTAGATTTAGAAGTGTTGATAATGGAGAGGGTGCTTGGATCAAATACATCTTTCAGAAGAGTGGAAGGCACAGTAACTAGAGAGCAAGTTGTAGATTTCAATGAGAAATCTCTGTCTTTGTAAGAGTGGGTAGTGTAATGGGTTTAAAACAGGCTATTTGAGAGAGTTAGTTAAACTGTGAAAGGGGAGGGAATGCTATTAGTCTCAACTTTACTAGTAAGGAATTGTAGAAATTATTCACATTTTAAGAGTTGATGAGAGAAAACATTCACTGAGCAATCATCAGGACGACTGTTTAAGGCCAGGCTTTATACTCTCAATTTATTCAGAGCAGCAGTATCCATAATTGAGGAGCAGTTGCTTTTGAATAAGTTAGTAAAATCTTCAGTGCTGAGATAGAGCAGGGAAGCTGCTACGGACCAAGCATCTGTTGCAGCTTTGAAGGACTCACCAAAATAGTTAGCAGTGGAGGAATTAATATAATGTGATTGGTGAAAAGGTAGATGCTGTGTGGCAGGGGAAAGAAGGAGCAGCATATCAAAAAGGATAATATAGAATTCTAATGAAAAAGCATCTGTTATATCCAGATTACAAATTGAAATACCAAAAGACAAATCTAGGTCTAATATATGGTCCGGTTTATGAGTGGGTGCAGTAGTGAGCCAAGTGAAATTAAAAGAATGAAGGAGGTGCATTAAAAAAATTTACCATAGGTTTATCAGGACAGCAAACATGGACATTAAAATCACCAAGAATTAAAACTTGATCAAATTTTTATTTGTTTGTTTTATTTGTTATTTGTTATTGTTCTTGAAAGAAAATCACAGAATTGATTGATAAAGCCCTTCTGAAATGGCACATGGAAGCTATCAAGAGCAAATTGACCATCAAGTTACAATCAGCTGGGCAGAGTTTGATGAGTGGAGAAATTTCTCGAGGATTCAGGAGGTCTGCTTCACAAAGTGGAAGGAAATCCAGAAGTCAGTGGCTAAGCCCCTAGGGATAGGTTGGAGTAGGGTTTACCTGGGCGCAAGAATACAGTGGTAGACAAGTTGACAAGGCTGGTCAGATTTGTCTTCTTTAATGAATCAAATAAGCCGATATCAGTTAGAGACGTGCATTCTCAACTGAACACTTCTTGCACCTTTCCTCTGATGGCAGCCACAGGGGTTAGCTCAGGGCCCTCTAGGTATACTGAGGGGTAGTTAGCGGAAAGGGCATTTCTGACTAAATTCAAATGTGTAAGTGTCCCTGAAAGAAGAGAGTTGGGCAGTCATACACTATGGCAGCTTGACATTATTTATTCAAATTGACATAAACAGAGACAAGACAAACACCAAGGGCAGCAGGTGGTGAGACGCGGCCAGACACAGAGGCGTACCCAGACACAAAGGCGCGGCCATACTGATATGGTGGATGTCCAGGAAATTGATTTCTTGACCATGCAGTATAATAGCAAGTATATAGATCACACATGTGGTTATGGTCATGCTGTTTCTTCATACATGTTCACACATGTTTGATTCACATAGGCAGAGGTTCATTTTCATGTCATGAGGACCTTAGTGGCACATGGAAGCATCTGTCTGACAAGACATATTTAAGAGAGGGAATTTATGTTTGATATGGGTTTTCTTTGTTTTAAATAAAAAAGTAAAACTTGAAAAAGTTAACTTATACATTTTCTTTCATGGAGAAATCTAAAATTAATTAATTAATAAAATCTCAGAAATAACTGATGGACTGTGGTTTCAGTGCCCATATCTAATTGTGTACGTTGTATACTGAACAACTGTTGACTCCTAAACTGGGTTTTAAGGTTGGGCGATTGGACGAATTTATCGACTATCGACGATAGGCTTTCACCGATTGTTTTTACAAGAGCTATTTATTTATTTGCCCATGAGTACGTTTGCTAATAATGTTGGTTGAAGTTAAGAGAATCAGTCAACAGAAAAAATAATAGCGCTGTTTTAACGGCACCCTCTTCCACCTGTGTGCAAATGCACCCACAGTGCGCCTAAATGCAGCGATTCATTTACAAAAAGAAAGATAAGCAGCAGCCTATGTTCAGAAATAAACAAAAGCATTTTATTTACATAAAAAATCCACAATGGTGGGGAGGGAAACAAAGAGAAACTGGCTTCTTTTTTCCACTATAACAGGCCGTGTTTACAGGCCGTTCCAGTGTTTATCTGTCTTACACACTCGACCAAACAACAAATACAAAATTAAACAAAAAGTAACTTAAAAATAAAAATGTCTCTTCCAGCTAACATTAAAAAACCAAAACCAAAACAAAGGCTACGTTCACACTGCAGGCGAAAGCGCATTAAATCTGATTTTTTTGACCCTATGCGACCCATATCCGATCATGGTATGACAGTGTGAACAGCACAAATCTGATATTTTCAAATCCGATCTGGGTTACTTTCGTATGTGGTACTGAATCCGATACATATCCGATGTTTTAGAAAGTGACTGCTGTTTGAACGGTCATGTCGCATTAAATCCGTCTTTTACGTCACTGACACAAGACAGACGCCAATTATCAGCGCCGGAGAAGCGCCCGAGAAGACATCGCGAACGCTTTCTGGCCATCCAGCGTAGATGTCAGTGAAACTGTTGGGAGGACAACGTGAACATTTTATTTGTACTGTATAATCTGCAGATTCTGACAGAAATCTGCAACTATCCTTTGAAGCACCGCTCCTCTAAAACAGCAATAAGGATGATTATTAGGTTATTTACATTATTATGTAAATAACAAAATAACTTGAAGCAAAAATTGGGAAACGTAAAGTCCATAGTCTTTATATTAAGGACCATCAGTCAAACAATATTGTTTGCTCTGGGTCTAAACAGAGCGCGTTGTGTGTGACATATTTTGCGCATGCGGGCCGCTTTGAGCGTTCACACTAGAGCGCGTTTGCTGTCGCATTTTATTTGTAGTGTGAACAAGCAGACAAAAAAATCGGATTTGATCAAAAAATCGGAATTGAGCATTAAGACCTGCAGTGTGAACGTAGCCTTAGATGTAATGTTAAGTCTTTTGTGTGATTTGGCACATCTCAAATAAATAAGTGAATAATACAAAAAGTAGCTATATTAAAACTGAAACAAACAAGAAAAGAAAGTAAAATATTCCCTCTAAACAAAACTATAAATTCTAAACACAGAAATCAGTCTGTGCATGATTACATTGCTCCGCCCATCAAAAAGTCACCTGCGCGGACATATCGGCTGTCGTCGGTTATTAGACTGAGGAATGTCGGTTGGAAAAATTTTACATATCACCCAACCTTACTGGGTGTGATGTCAGATGGTTGCAGGTGTTTGTGTAGAAACTATGAACTCAGAGACACTTTCCCTTAAACCAGGGTGGGCAACTCCAGGCCTCGAGGGCCGGTGTCCTGTAGGTTTTAGATGTGTCCTTGATGGTTGGCTGGAAGACTGTTTACTTAGCCTGGCAGGGCGAAGGACAGTGTCTCAGCTGAACTCTGGACGTACACACACACATGCACACAGACATATACACATGCAGATATACACTCATTCCCCCTCCAAATGCCTTCGACGCTTATTCCCTTCCGATGCTGACGGTGGGTCATGGAGACCAGCGCATAGGCTGCAGGCCCGGATGTACTGTCTACATTGGATGTCTCTCACCCTTTACCCACCCTTGTTGCTTGTCATGTGTTCTTTGGTGTATTAAGAGTTTTTTCATGTGCTATGTGCAGAGGTGTTTTTTTTTTTTCTGTTCTCAAACTGATCTCCCTGTTGGAGCTCAGTCTGGGGGGAGTTATTTTTTTCTCCTTATCTTTCCTCATGTTGTGCTTTTCCATGTTATACCCTCTGACCTGTCTTCCCCATGTGATGTTTGTGTAATGTATGTATGGTCGGATGGGTAAGATGGCGCCGCCATTGCGTGCAATAGGTCGGCAGCCTTAACATGAAATTTCCCTTTGTGGGATTAATAAAGGTATATCAATCAATCAATCAATCCAGCACAGGGGATTCAAATGGCTAAATTGCCTCCCCAACAGAGATCGACAGACCACGTGACTTGCGCGCGTTGCATTGTAGGTACGAGTGGCAGCAAAATCAAAACACTGCATCAAGTGCTAGCATTTCCAGGACCGGTAACCATTCATTCTGCAGTTTTAATCCCTACTTGCATTTTATATAGTTATGTACAAAACGAAGGCGAACACAGTAGGTCTGTATAAAGACAGAATTGACGAAAAGGCAAAAAAAGGTACGAGGAAAAAATCAAAGGAGTGAAAGGGTTAGACTCATACGAGCATACAGAGTGGACTAAAGACGTTAGCTTGCTGCCCAACTTTCATCACACTCATATTTATAATTATATGGTCCTAAGGGTGAGTCCATACACTCATGAAGTGTTTAGTAACTTCAGGTCCCTGCAACAAGCCCAGTTCCAGTTTACTGATGGATGGGTACAGGACCTTGAGATGTTCCGAGTAGCCAGATATGTAGGTGGACACCAGGTTTATTCTAAGTGAAGGGCAACCCTTCAAAAAATGGACAGAGCAGTGGAGTAGCCAAGGCAATAGAACAATACAAAACTCGATTACTAAAATATAATTTATTTCACAAAAAAGATTTAAAACTGTTAAAAACACCCCTGGCCAAGGGGAACACACAGTGAAAACATAAAAACAACACTAAAAGTCCAGTGGCGTCAGCCACAGCATTAAAATCCACTAAAATTGGAGCGGGGCAAAGAAAACCCGGCAGCGACCCCGGCCGTCCTGTCTGTCTCTTCGCTCCGGAGTACTGGAAGAGAGAGGGGGCAGCGACAGTCACTGTTCTTTCCAGTGAAAGGGATTTCTTGTAGCACGGTGTGTCTTGGGACTTACCCCACAATCCAGGGGATCTGTCGCCTCTTCGTGACTTCGGAAACATGACTTGAACAATTTTTCTTCCACGAAGGAATCTGATAAAAAACGATCTTTTTACCCGTCGGCTTCCCGTGGCTATCATGCGACCGGCTATGGCAGTTAGTAATACAACAGCTTCTTGCCATTCTTTGTGTCTCTGTTTATCTCTGTGTGACTGTTGTCTTATAATAGCCCGCGCGCTAGCCACTTGTACCTACAATCCTTTGCGGTTTTATCCCAGAAATGACGTCACATTTTCGAACTCCACATGTCTTGAAGTTCTCCAGAGGCCTGGTAATGAACTAGCCATTTGATTCAGGTGTGTTGACCCAGGGTGAGATCTAAAACCTGCAGGACACTGGCCCTCGAGGCCTGAAGTTGCCCACCCCAGCCTTAAACAGATGACTGTGAACAGTCAGGGGTTCACAACAGGTGTTCTGTACGGGGAAGGTCAAAACCCAACCCCCAAAAAAAAAAAAAAAAAAACGCATCCTGTTGCATATGTTGTGGATTTACAGTAACCAAGTTAAAACAGTCCATGTAAACATATTGTCTGCTTGCCTGGTGAAGTGCATAATCAGTGGTTTATACTATAAAGCAAGTTCAGCATATCCAGGATCTTTTCCTTACCTAGCTTAACACATCAGCAGTCACACTAAATCATTATACAAAGGTGTTTATCAGTTTGATAAGTCAGCCCAGGTTTTCCAAAAGTAGCTATAAGCTTGATTCTCCTTTTATTTGTATAATATAAGAAGTACAATAGATCGGCAGGTATACATTTTTCAGAACCACTAAGTCTAGCTCAGCTGCAATCCTAGAAGGTTATCTGATCTCAGTGCCAGTGTCAGCTGATGCCCTTATTCAAATCCTGTTAGATGTTTTTGTTGTTTTGGCCTTTTTCTGGGTTTATTACTTAGGTACAGTGAAGACTGACAGGAAAGCGGAGGGAGAGAGAAAGGGAAAGAGGGGAAGACATGCAGCAAAGGGCCACGGGTCAGACTTGAACCCAGGCCGGCCCAGCGTATGGTTGCCTAGTCATCTCACTGGGCTAAGCTGGCAGCCCAGTTGGCAAATGTTGTGTGGGGTATATTGCTTTAGCCTGTCTACAGTTATTGCACATGTAAGCTCATTTACCATCCTTCTGTTTTGATGCTGTTTCTGACTCACTCAGTGCCACATTTGTTGAAACTGATACCTGCTCTGGTCTGTGACTACGTCTTTATGGCTTTCCATGTATACACAAAGCGTGATAGGGGAGGCCCTGGTCATACCTACAAATATAATTTACTGCCTATGGAAATAACATTTTTTTTTAGTATAGTGTTCCTGACTCAGCTAGAATTTAAGGCAAGTTGAGCAACTTCTAAATATAATTTCGAAAAACAACACTGCCGCTAAAGCCGAAGCCTGAAAAGTAAGTTAACCAAAAGCTAATGACTTAATGTTGTTACTTACTGTCACTGCCCCTTGCTTTACTATAATTACAGTTTTTTTTTTAAATTATTATTTAATGGCAATGTTGCTCGGATGTCGTTTTAGCCTCATTCTTTAAGTTGTAACCATGGTAGCAGTTAATTTTCTTGGGATCAAATAAAGAAAATTAATTCAAACCATTAGGTTTTCAGGATTCTGTAAGGACCTGTAGATTCTTGAAGTGGCTTTTGAATTGGTTGCAGTTGAGTGGAATAAATGATGCAAGGAATGTTCCGGTTTCCTGCGCTAAGAAGCTGCATCTGTTTTTGATACATGTTAGGGAAAGACAAAACAGATTTCTTAACTTATATTTTAGCTGTTATCTATGTTTTATCTGCTATTTCCTTAGAGAATTGATCGGTCAGCCAAAGGTAGTTTTGAAAAAATTGTTCTTTAACGTAACCTGCTCCAAAGCCTGATGAAATGTGCAGGATAAATTACAGCGGTGACTTTCCCCTCGTAAGTGAACTACCATCTTAAACATAAAAAAATACAGGATTGAACTTTCCTTACCGATTAAAGCTTTCTTTGTAGTTCAGGCCTCTGTTAATTGTATTTTTGTAAATGTCAATAGGTAAGCATCACTCTTTTGGCCTTTAGATGGTATGGTAGTTCAGACATACGTTTAGGAAAGTTGCCAGGAGTGATTGCCTCTGCATTATAAAGACAAAACAGGGAATGTCAGCATATATGGACACTGATTAAAATGACCCTGGCTCCACCCCCAGTTGATTTATTAAGGGGAATGTCTTACTTTGAATAATTATGCTAAGTAACGGTGTTTGTTTTTCTGCAACAGGGCCGATGGCTGCATCTGTTTCAGCTGGTTGAGAAGCAATACCAAGAGCAAATACTTGCTCAGCAAGAACAATACCAGTGCCAAATACAGGTAAGCCTGCATTTAACATCATGTCCTGTTTTATGAAATTGGACCACCTCAAAAAAGAGATGGTGGATTACAAGGGAACTATCTTAATAAGTATATTGAAAGCAATTTCTTACAGTAAAATAATTCCTCTTTTTCAGTTGATTCAGGATGAAATTAAGGCCCTGGTTCAGCTCCAAAACCGACAGGCTAGTGTCCAGCCACATGGGGAGTTCTCCCCAACTCCTGTGAGCAAAAGTACCACAAACATGAAGGACTATATTTTCCCCCCTGTCTCTAGTGAATGTACTGTTCCCAAAACTGTGTCCAGTGACAATGACAGTCTGGCAGCTCCCGTCCATACCCCTTTTAGCTCCCCATCGCCTCCACTCCCTAGGTCTGAGGCCACAAACCAGCGGGATGAGCGTGCAACCACAGTGCTCAGCAGTGGATATGGGACTCTTTCTACTTGGGAGTCAAGTCTGGAACCTGCAGGTTCACCAGGGGAAGATGAGGTTGTTGGTCAAAGAAGCGAAAAGCATCACTGGTCCATTAACTTCCAGAAAGAAACAGAGACAAGTATGCTTGGTTGCCAGCAAGATTTCTCCAATGAGAGGATGCTCGGAGTGAATGAACCACTAGTTTATCAGCAGAAAATCTCCGGGTATGTAAGGTCAAACACATCCATGCTAAACGGAGTTTGTAAGGATGTACTGTGGTGTTTTCTCAGCTTTTTCAGACATAAACTTCTATCTGTTAACCCAAGAGCATCTGAAAATGGCTATAGACAAAGTCTGAGTCCAGACAAAGTCCATAAACATTACAGACACGGTCAATCAGCTGGCCAACAGTTTATTTTATATGTTGAGTGTTTAAAATAATGGAAAAGTCTTCAATGTGATAAAGACAGAGTCTGTGACAGGCCAGATTAATGAGATTTAGTCGGGAGCCAAAGTTATTTGTTGCCTGCAGCTGCCTGTAGAAGTGTTGCCTCTGAGTTTCCAACACACCTGCAGCATCAATCATTAAGCAAGAGAACTGAGCAGATTTATGAATGTGACACAACAATAGTAGCTTCATTAATTACTTAAAATAAATGGTGCCCAACATATAGACACCATTGATTAGGATCAAGCAGCTAGTGACTGTGTACTTCACTTCAGATCTGTCACGCAGTCAGTTTATACCCTACAGTGAGGAACATGAATGTAAACATGACCTAAAAGAAAGACACTGATGAAGCCATCAGTGTTAAGTGTTCTGTGTTTGAAACTGGGTTTATAAATACATTTAACATCAAATTTAATTGCCTGTAGATGTTTTCTAAAAAAAATTTTGAAACTAAATGGCCACCCAACATGACATAGTCACATGAGAGTCTCTGGATGGGAGATGATAGGAAGCCCAAATTCAAACAAGAAAACAGGAAATATGTCTCAAAAATTGAGCATATCCTGCCAAATATCTAGATCATCATATGTAGATCATCGCCCCTATCACACTAACTACTTTAGTAATACTATTAGGAATTAGTAACTTAATCTGGAAAGTACTAACACAGTACTACAATATAAATGCACTTGGTAAATGGCTCTAGAATAGTGGTTTTCTTAAGTATTGGCAGTATAGGCAAACATGTCCAATTATTTTGGACATGTTTGCGAGTGCGAGTCTTTACTAAGCTTTATTGGAATATATCGTTGTGCTAGTGTTTCCTTTCCCTGTCTCACTTGTGTGTTCACCACCTCACACACTGAGTGGAGCAGAGGGCACACAGGTGACTCATTCTCAACAAGCGTTAAACTGAACATAATGTAGTGAGAGAAAGAGAGAAAATGCTGTTGTCAGAGCTTTTCAGTTGTGTCAGCATATGCAACCAGTGTTTTAATCACAAATTGTTACAAACAAACAAAGAAATCTTTGGAATGCCTCCAAACTGCTGACCCTTTGCTGTAATAATAAATAAATAATAAATACAGAATAAAAAGGCACTGAAGTGACTGGATTGGCACCAGTATGCTTGTTGTAACAATACTCATTCAACCCGTTAGATACCCTACAAGAATCCTGTTGAGGTTTAGGCAGCATTTGTCTGAGAAATTATATTTTTACTTACCCTAAGCAATTCTGTTGACAGCACCAGTCAACAGTTGACCTCCTGGGCCCAGAGGCAGAAACTGAGGCCCAAGAAGAGCAAAGCAGGACAAGCGTCATCCCAAATACCAGAGTACCAGGAGCAGCCTCGCAGCCCCAGAGAATCCCACAGTCAAAACACTGTGGAGAGCACAGAGTCCCAGGACCAGGTATAACCCAGGAAGTGGTGACAGCCTCTTCTCCAGGATTAATTGTCCAAGATTTTGCATAGATAAAATAAAACAAAACAAAACAAACAAACAAACCCAAAACAGCAACAGTGCATAGTGTTTATTTGTAGTATTTTTTCTTTTTGCTGTAATTTTTTCTGTTTTGATTACTTTCCTGCTGCTGAATTTAATCCACTCATCTCTATTGGTTTTCAGCATCAACCAGCTGGGCCGTCTTCCAGCTCTTTTCCACTGAGGAGGAGTGATAGCCTAGCATCCGAAGCCTCAGGTAAGAATTCAGTGACTTGAATTCAGACACACAGTGACTGGATTTGGCCACTGTAAAGTATATTGAAATAAATCAAATACAGAACATGAAATAAAAATAAAAAATACAGGATATTACATTTTTTCTTTTAGAAGATGAAGCCCCTGGTCATATTTGTGTTTGATATATGTCTCCATGTTGAAAAAATTGAAAACATACATCTCTACACATACCTGGAGAGCTAATTTCTGTGCTTCTTGCAGTTAAACATATAGTAGAGTTACAATAGAGTTGCATTTTTCTCAGCCAGTCAACCATTTTTAAACAGCTGTTCACTCCAAGGTTTTTTGGGGTTTTTTTTTTTCTTTTTTTCTTTTTTTCTTTTTTTTTGGGGGGTTACTCCAACACTATGGTGCAGTTATGTGTTTATGATAATATGTAGATTACACTAAGGCTCAGTGGAACAAGAATAAGATATTTCATATAGACATACACACATATTTTTCAACTACATTCTTTCTTTAGGTGTAATTTTGGTACTTTTAATACAGGGGTGCCCAATCCCAGTCCTCGAGAGCTACTGCCCTGCAGCTTTTAGATGTGTCCTTGTTCCAGCACACCTGAATCAAATGAATGGCTCGTTATCAGGCCTTTGCCAGACTTGATGGCATGCCGAATTGGTAATCCAACTATTTGATTCAGCTGTGTTGGAGTAGGGATGCATCTAAAAGCTGCAGGACAGTAGCTCTCGAGGACTGGGATTGGGCACCCCTGTTTTAATAGCTTTGCTAATAACAAGGAAGCTATAACATATATGTCAGCTGAATATTGGTATTGGAATTGATCCATGTTGGCTATATCCCATCCATATTGATAATGGGATATTAACAATCTTTGGTACAGAAACAAATAAAAAGTGAATAGTATCAGCACTGGCTATCAGCCAAATTGTTATTGTAAACATTGCCAGTGGTGTCAACCAATTGAGCAATTAACTAAATATCAGAGTTCTTGTTTATATTAAAAACATATATTTTAGGGTGGCCAGCACTGCCAGAAATATGTGATAAAATTGTAGTTTCAAACAATGTTTCCAAATTATTGCATATAGCAATTACAGTAAGCCTTTTTCTGTTTTAGGCCTCACTTATTGGCGTCTGAATGAGTGTGATCTCTATCACCCACTACCTGAAAGCTTTGACAGTGGTGCCTATCTACTTCTGCAAGAGGCATCCATGAGTCTGGTGAGTTACGTTACGGTTTACTGTGGCTTCTGAGACTGATGTAAAATACATGGTTTGCTTATAATGCTGAGGTTTGATGCCTAATTTGGTCTTCTTTAGACTCCAGGAAGCCAGGAACCTCAGCTGTCTCTCAGAGAGATCTATCAGAACAAGCAAAGAGCAGATTGTAAGCGTTCAGATTGGGAAGGCTCTGCTACTTCTTTTCCGTTGTCACCGCAGGTATGTCATATGACTCAAACTCTGCAATCCCAAGATTGTAGAAGTGATTTACAGAAGATAGATAATGACACGATAAAACATTAATTATTAAAAAATATAATATTTTTAAAAATACAAGTGACTGGTGACGTGTTAATCTTGTAATAAATTTCATATCCACAAGTTCACATTTTCTTACAATTTGTATGTTTGTGCTTCAGATGTTGACACTGGATCCAGCAGCTAACATGCGGCAGTCAGATCGCACCTCTGGCTTCACTTCACCCTCTCATTTCAGCAGCCCATCATTCGCCAATCAGCCCCACCTCTACCCTAGAGTCGGGACCCCCATAACCCCTGACAGCATGGTGGATTGCAGCCCCAACCCTGGAGATACAGACTGTATCTCTGATACCTCCAGTGTTTCTGCCCCATCTAAAGTGCAAAGCTCATGGGGAAATACAACCCAAGAATTCCTGTCTACCTCCCAAGATAAGGCTCAGCCCTCCCAAACAGACAGCCATCAGCGCAGAGCCAGTGCCCCCTTTGCCAGCGAAGAGGAGGGTAGTCACACCCACACCAGCACCCTGAAGCCTTGTTCAGCCTCTGGTGCTTCTCTGCGACATGGAGTCAGTCCACACATGGAAAGAGCATCATCACTAGAGGATCCTGTTGTCCTCTCTCTGTACGTACATACGTTATAATGTATAATGTTCTGCTCAACCATTTGGTTGAGCACATTTTGAGTCCCTATATCTTTCCAAAAAAATGCACTGATATTAACTTTAACTTGTTTGAGCCTTTTCTATCACTTGGTTTTGATATGTTATTCTCAAAAAATCCACTGACTGTCAATGTGTCTTTGAGTGGTAGATCTTTTCAGTTTCCTTACAGAAAGTTAGCAACACCACAGGAAAGCTAGAAATGCTCTGTATGGTTAAAATTTTAAAGTTGGGTTTGTTTTTTTGTTTTTTTTGGGCATGACATAACGTTAGAGACTTGACTGAACAGAATTAATTAGCATGAAAATTAAAAAAAAGTTTTATATGTGTCAAATAATTTCTAAAAAAACCAAAATAATTTCTAAGAACATCTACTCTAATGCTTGATTTGGCCCTTTATGGTAAATGTTGACCTGAAGCTAAAGAACTGAAAATGTCTGTTTATAAAGTATAAATGATTAGTATTTGAACAATATGAATCTCTAAAGACATCAAATAAATCCAAAATACTGCCAATGTTTTCTGTTAAGAGGACCTGAAATAAGGGCATGGCAGGTCATGTGTTTCATAGGACCCAGAGCCAGTGAACAGAAATCTCATGTTTAATAGCTTCATAGCTTCATTAATAGCGCCATGCCCTTATTTCAGGTCCATAATAAGATTGATTATGTTAGCACATATTTAAAACTTTTTACCCTTGAGGCTGGTTATAGTTCCCCTTTTATTCCTCTATTTACAGGTGAGTATAATTGTTTCTGGCATTGTCCAAGAGGCTTTAGCCAGCCCCAAAAGAAAAGCCGCTCTCATTTCTATTTATTGCTTCTTTTTTTCCCATTATCTTCTTGTACTTGTAAAAGTAGAGGTATGTCAGATTATCAGAAAGTCAGAAGTAATGGATAAATAAGGTAACAGATTAATACGCTTCACTTTGCATCGTGATCACATTGCCATGCCCAGTCACCTCCCAGAGAACCAAAAACTACTTCAAGTGCTGTGAATAAAGTAACATTACACGACCAATCTTCTTAAAAAACGTTTTGTTTTTCTTCTCCTGTTTTTCAGACTAAGGCAGAACCTGAGAGAGAAGCATTCTCGGCATGTGGCTGACCTGAAAGCATATTATGAGTCTGAGATCAAAATCCTGCAAGACAAACTCAAGCTCAGAGATCTGCCCCAGGATTTAGAGAAGAGCAACCATGCCCTTACAGAAAGGTTTGCATTTATGGACTATATTTTCAGTTAAAATATTATTGTTCATTATATTGAGTTGGAGTAAAAAATTTGTTCTATATGTACAAGAAAAATAAGCAGGGATGATACAGTTAAATGTAGAACCAAGTCACAGTCCTCCTCAGCGGGTTAACTGTCACTTTTGGTTAGAAATAGCCAATAAGTGAACTGTTGTTTTTGATGTCCAGGGGTTCAGAAGTTTAACACATTTCTACATCTGTCAGTGCATTAACAATAGGGGACATTAAAATAGGTACTCCATTTAGAATGATGCAAAGTTGTGGTTAAGATGCTGAAATTAAAGGGGAAAAGGTGTCAAATCAAACTTGAATGATATTGAATTCATATTCTGAAATAACAAGATGCATAAAATCCCGTAGTATTGCTTTTTAGATTATTTTTATGTTTTCATTGTTTATTGCTATTTATTTACAGGTGCAGGCATCTAGAACAGGCTTTGGCTGAGGCCACCACCCGTATTCAAGAACTAGAGGCAACAAACAGCTCACTGGAAAAAAAGCTGGTATGCTTTGCTATTTATTTTATATCATTTTTACCCCTTAGCCGTAAAAAGCTGATGTGGTATTGTCATCACCCAGCAGGGGACATGGACACCCAAGTTGTGAATGCAATAACTTGTTAACCAAGCAACATAGAAGTTTCAAATTGATACCATAGGTGCACTACTAGAAGTCTCAACAAGTTTGGTCATAAGTAGGGATGGGTACTGGTATCTGTGTATAGAGTTCTGACATAAACGGTAGTAACCAGACCGAAAAGCAGCGCACATTTCGGTGCTTTATTTCGGTGCTTTTTTTTCCTGAGATGTCACACACTTTGGATTCTAGCCAATCATTTTACCTTTGCAAGCGAAGTAGGCGGGCCCAGGTACGTACGTTCTTTTAGAGCAGAGCTACAGATTGAAAATGCCCAAGGCGAAGCGGTCAAAAGTCTGGCTGTACTTCACAGCAAAAGATGCAAACTCAGCAGCCTGCAAGAAGTGCTTTAAGCTGATACTGTGCAAAGGAGGTAACACCTCAAATCTGATGAAACACCTGGCGACGCATAGCGTTTTTTTAAGCCGAGAAATGCACCGTATTTGATAGCTTGCTGCAAGACCTCACACCGAGCACATCTACTACGGGTGTGGTGCCTGTTATCGGACCCGGAGTTAGCATCCCCCAAAAACCCGAAGAGGAGAGTCCTGGCCCCTAGCCCTGCCAGTGTAGCAGAAATGATGACGGATGATGATGGCAGCAGCAGCCGTTCTTCTCTGCGCGAGTAGCTTAACCTCCTAAGACCTGGCGTCCACATATGTGGACATCACATTTTGGGTTATTTAGACCAAAATACTCAATTTTGCTCTACAGGCACTTGATATCCACATACGAGGACATTATACTGCTACTGTTCTATCAAAATTTTAAATGAATATCCTCATATTTGGCTCTTATTTTTCTTAAAAACAAAAATAAGGTAAAAAAAAAAAAATCTGGTAATTCTTTGTTTTTACATTCATCGGGCTCCAATGTGACCAAATATCAAAGAGAAATTAAAAATGCATGCCGTGGAAGAGTTCGGGTCTTAGGAGGTTAATGTTGTTTGTGTGTAATTTACGTAGTACGCTAACCACGTTATTAAATTAATGCATGTTAGGTGAACTAGCAAACACCATCGTAGTTACATGCGGCTGTCTTCTTGTTTGATGGCAGATACTCCCTTCACCCTGGCCAAAAAGGCTAAAATGACCAAAGAAAAAGTGGAAAACAGCTAAACATGCGAGGTTTTTGGACAAAGTTTGTGTTTTTTCCATTGTTTAAGCACTGCTTCCAGCCAAGAGTGATACCACATATGCCCTATAGCTGCAGAAAAGGCTAACATTGTTATCTTTTTACAAAAAAAAAAAAAAACAGCTAAAAATGAGAGGTTTTAGGACAAATTGTGTGTTCTCCATTCTTTAAGCACCGGTTCGAGCACCGTTTAAGCACCGGCACCGTTTCAAAAGTACCGGTTTGGTACTGGCATCGGATAAAACCTAAACGATACCCATCCCTAGTCATAGGTCAGATTTTTTTGAAAATTTTGTGAATGCGAAATATATATTTATGTGTTCATTTATATTTATTGGGTTTTAATTAGAATGTCTTTTTAATTTGTCACTTCATCAAGGATGTTTTCTAAAAATATGTCAATGGCTATGAAAGTAATCTTTATTCCATATCTTCATTTTGATGTCCTTTTTTTGTCATTAGGCAGAATGGCCAGAGCGCTATGCTGTAGCAGGTGCCACTGTAAAATCTTTGCAACAGCGACTGGAAGAAAGCAAACATTCGGCCAAAGAAAAGGACACCCTGGTGGCGCGTTTGAAGAACCGTGTACGGCAGCTGGAGGAGGCGGTGCAGAAAGCCTGCAGAGAAGCAGATGAGAAGGAGGCCAGGAGGGAGAGAGAGTACAAGATGCTGCAGGATGTAAGTGTGAGAGAACAGAATGACATGAAGACATGATAACAGTCAGAAAACTGTCACATAAAACTCTCATAAACATCCTCTGGATGCTGTTAGCATCAGTACTGAGGTATTTCCTTTAATCAGGCAAGTACACTGTTGTTAATGGACTTGATAATTTGTGATAGTTTACTTTACCTGCAGTCAGCTAGCTCTAGGTGTTGAGGAATTAGTTTGCAGCTGAGGATGTATGTAAGAGTTTTTTCTATGTTAAGAGTTTTCTTTCAAGGATGCACCAGTCAGGTTCATCTGATTACTATCTGCTTCAGTATTGATCCTTTTAACCTTATGTTGGCTACAGCCAGATGTTCTCCAAAGCAGGGGAGTAAAAGCAAAAGTCTTTCACTTTATAGTCTACATATAATTTTCGTGTAATACAGTTTCTGCCACTTTCATGACTGGTCTTTTGAAACACTGGACAAAGTATCGGTAGATTTTTTTAAAAACATAATTCTGAAAGTACTATTAAAAAATATTAAGTCTGTCACACAACACAGTTAGAGAACTATTTACACTCACATTCACACTTTTGGGCAATTTAGAATCACCAATAAACCTAACCCCACTAGGTGCATGCCTCTGGGCTGTGGGAGGAAACCAGTAGAACATGCAAACTCCACACAGAAAAGCCCTGGCTAGCTGGGGATTCGAACCCTCATATTTCTGCTGTGAAGCAACAGTACTAACAACCATGTCACCATGCTGATCTAAAACAAAAAGTAATTGTATTTTGTGCATTCATTATCAAATTATAACATGTTATAAATCAAGCTCACATTATTATTTACAGAGGTGCACTTTTTGCACTAAAAACTAAACTCCCGATCAACCAACAGACTATGTGGCTAGATAACTTATGCATAATCTATCTAATGGAACAAATTACATACTCCTTAAGATTTCAGAAAGATTTATTCATTTAGTATTTAAACAATAAAGAGGCAGTGTTAGAAATTTGTGGGGGTTTTTTGTTTTGTTTGTTTGATTCTTTTTTTTTTTTTTTTTTTTTTTTACATTATTTTATAAAAAAGGACATTTGCCAGTGCTATAGTATGTATAGAGTATTTAAAAATTAAGTTAAAAAAAACCAAACTATTGAACAACCCTGTGTTAGCCACCACATCCAGCTCATTTTTTATTGATTTTAATATTGATTTTCAGGGCTTGCAAAATTTCAAAATCTCTGGTAGCCCTTCGGGCAGGGACTCTTCAGCTTGTGGTAGTCCAAAATAAATTTAAGTAGCCCGAATAAAAAAGGGAGCAATTTTTTGATTGATGTTTTGTTTCCTGTTTTGTTTCCGTTACAATATTATACATTAAAGTATAATATTGTAACGGAAACAAAACATTAATCAAAAAATTGTTGAAACACAAATTACAACATTGTATAAAAATTACAATCATCAACTCAAATACTTGGTTCTCATTGAACAGAAATTTCTATGAACTTGTAAGAACTGTGTAGAACATGAATCAGTCTGTGTCAGGTCCTGAATTTGAAATTTCCACTGAAGTCACGGGTAAGAGATAAGTGGAACCAAGATCTAGGCCATTTTTTTGAAGTTTGCAAAGACTGCAAAATTTTGCCAATGGTAGTTCACTCTTTGCAACATAGTACGCTGTTCTAAACAGCTTTTTCAGGTTTATTTTTTAGTATGTTCTTTGCAATTGGTGTTTGTTCTGGGAAAGATATTGCAGACTGAGCAATAATACATTTCTTGCATTTCTCATGGGTTCTAATGGGGGTCTTTCTTAACATTACTGGTCCCACTAACAAAGGCGCTTGTCGACTCAGAAATCGAGGGAAAACCAACAACACACCTGGCAGAACATTATGTTATTTACAGGGGTGCACATAAGTGGTCCGCAGGTGCGCATTTGCTGTCAAAATAAAAGACGCGCACCAGATAAGTTGCAACGTGCGTTTGCGTACATATAAAAGGCACTGTTTTTGTCCGCTAGAGTGGGATTTTCACGGCATATTCTGCTCCACATCTCTGTGCGTTCATCATTTGTTTGAAGCCAGCTCACCTCCTGCAACCACTTTTCCGAGAATACGCGCTTCTTGTAAAGTAATTGCTTAAAGGAGCTTGCTTCTTCGACATCTTTAAGAGTTCTAAACAAATGTCTGTCCTCCTCCAGAAAATCTGGAGGCGCGCGTTGCAACTTCTTATCTGGTGCGCGTTTTTTATTTTGACAGCGAATGCGCACCTGCGGACCACTTATGTGCACCCCTGGTTATTTAGCTTGTCATATTCCAGCCACAGAAATTCTTTTGTCCATGAAACCATAAAGCTGCACTTTCTTTTTCCCTCATAGTCTGATTTGTCATAACTTTTCCGTTTTGTGGTAGGCTTTTCTTTGGCTGTCACTTCTTCACCCTGGCTTGTCTTATTTGGCTCAGCAGAACTAAAATATATATCCTGCTGCTTTTACACACGCACTCACATAACGGTCAGCGATTCTCTGCGCAATCAACCTCTCACATGTTTAAGCTTGCTGTGGGAGATTTCACTTGTCAGGTTTGAATAGTAAGCTAATGAGTGATAAGACGATGTCAGAGGAATTGGTGCGCAATTAATCGTCACTCACCAATCAGTACTGCCGCTCTCTATACACAGTTCGCGCGATCGCAAAGTGAAAGCAAAAAACAAGCGCAAATTCAAACGCGATTTCAATATGTCACACATTGACAGTGGCTCACCGATGCCACTGACATAATTACCCAGCTACATTTCCGAAAGAATGCAAAAGCATTGACATATATTTTTACTTCCTATGATAGCCCGACGGGCAGGGCTGAGATAGATTTTGGTAGCCCGACTGGAAAATTCGCTAGCCCTGGGACGTCGGGCTAGCGATTTTGTGAGCCCTGATTTTTCTTTCGTGAAGTATTGTCAGTACTACTGACACATTTTCAGAATTTTGTATTAAGAGCAAAAAAGTAAATCACTCTTTGTCAGCACTGCAGTAATGCTGGCCTCCAAGGTTACAATGTCTGTGGTTTTGTTTCCTCAGCTGCTTGGAGAATATGATTCTCTGATAAAAGACCATGAAGGATTGAAGGTAATGATTCTCTCACTGAAATTTACATTAAAACCTTTGTGTGATTATTTGATTTATTTGGCCTCATGGAGTTTCCCCATTTATTTATTTACAGAACAACCTGGTGTCAGCAGAGAATAAGCTTGTTGATTCCAATGATAAGATATCTGAATTAAAGAGGTGAGTGAAGAGAGTGACGATAGGTGAGCTGGATCTAAAGGTTAAAAAGTCAAGGCCGTTTCTCAATTCTCAAGTACGCGAGTACGTACTCGCGTTCTCGGTGAGTACGTACTCGCCGAGAACGCACGGGAGTACGTACCCGCCGAGAACGCGAGCACGGACTCGCGATATGTACAATTGGAACACCTGCGTGCGTGATGATGTCACAGGTCCGGAGTTTTACTGCCGTCCCTCTTAATTTAACTGTGAGTAACATGTTATGAAGCTTAACTTTAATCACAGCCAAACCGGTTTACTCAGGAACAAATAAAACACTGAAATAAACCAAACATTAACATTTAGAAGTGATCTAAGTGACTTATATATCATTTTAACCTCAGTAGTGAAACCTCTATTAATAAAAATAGTGTACATGTACATACGTGTACATACCTTAATAAAAGCAAGCAGGTGAGATGTTAGAACACTTTTATTTCTATTTTAGTGGACACTCAATACTATAGACAGCTACTGGGGTTTCTTTAACCTGAGTAGTGAGAAGACCGCGAGCGGGGGGTTGAAAACGATGTGCCGGGAGTCCGCTGTTGAGTTTTGGATGAAATGCATTCTGGGATATTTAGCTGTACCAAGTCCACACCGATGCATGCTCGATAAAACGGGCGGAGCGAGAACACATCCGGGACTTTTTCGTTCTCAGCTTGATGCGTGCCAATTGGAACAGTACTTGGTCTCCGACTGATGACGTATCACGAGTACACGAGAACGCAAGTACGCACAAGTACGCATATTGAGAAACGCCCCAAGACTACCAGCTTGCTTAAATGTCACTTTAGGTCAAGGTCAAAATGTTACAGTGTTATTGGTCTCTGGCATGTCAGTGTTTCATTGTCACTTGCTGGTTTGAGCATTTTTGTGAAAGGGCTGCAGTGGTGGGTGGTATTCAGCAGGGAGACGGAGAAAAGAATATTAATCGATAAAGCCTAATGATGCTCCTGTTAAAAATAGATAATAGTGCTGGCCTCTGATGCTAGGCAGCATTGTCTCCTTGCAGTTTCCCCTTTGCCTGCGAATTGATGCCTATAAAGGGAGCACATTGATAAAGAGTGCCAAGTCAACAATATGAACAGATCGTAGTTATAAATTGGAGTACTTTAGCTTATCTGTTTTTGAGTTAATAACCTAAAGGTAAGGCCTACATCAGCATCCACTGAAATAACATATGACCTTGTGTGTAAAGAGACTGGGGAAACTAAGAAATGTTTTATTTTTTGAATACACAGAGGACTTTAAAAATAGAAAATGTGTAAGCTGCTCTAAGCGTCAAGGACTAATGGAGTCACAGTGCAAATGTTAATTACTACGATCTGTAAAACAGAGGAGCAAATTACAGCCAGGCCTTGATGGTTGAGAGAATTTTTCTTGCAAAATGTTGACATTAAAGAGAACCTAATATGCTCATTTCCATTTTCATATTTTCTTGCACTGGACTAGACTAGCGTTGTATGACTCACAGTTCAAAGTAATCCTACTTGAGCTTACAGAGATGTTGTACAGCCCCTCTGTCCATCCATTGTCTGAAGTAGCTGTCTGTTCATGTGCTTGGTGGACCCTTAATTTAAAATTTAAAAAGTAGATGGGTGAAGCTGCTGTGTGTTTAATAGTCTCACAATAATTTGTATTTTATTTGGAATTTATTTACAGTCATATATTATCGTTTGCACTTATTAACATTGTTTGCTGTTTACTGATCACAGCTACTGATTGCACATCTCCATCAGTCATTAAAGTAAACAGCCTTGTGCTGTGTAGTGAAAAAAAGAAATAAATGAGCCAGCATGGCTTGTTGTACCTGCCTTTGAAATACTTCTATGACTCTTTGAATCTAAACAGTGTTGGTTTAGTTATTTTCATGTGTATGTTTGTGATTAAACCCCTCAGAGTGATCTCTAAGCTGGAGTCTCAGGTGAAGCAGTTGGAGCATGAGAACCAGGCCAGGGCCCGTTATGTTTCCCACAGTAACATACAACCTTCTGGAGCTGGGTAAGCACAAAAAGTACTGAAATCCTCCACAAGGTGTAATCAATAATGTCAGGGACTCCACCCGTTAAATAAAATCAGAATCTTTACCTGGTTATTTGTTTGATTTCCTATCAAGGCCATTTTCTCTGATACCTTTGACGAACAGAGGTGGTATTTTTAAAGCATTCCATGGACGTCCTGTTGAATGTGCCACTGTGATACCTTCTGGTCTCCGGACGACTATTTTTAGTGCTGCAAAGCAAATCTCCCCTCCACATATGCCCTACTTATGTCCTGTCGCCACCTGGTTTGGCCACTTTCATTGATTAGGATGTGCTCTGCAAACATTTAGATGCTTCAGGACTGTACAGTAGAACTCCAATGTGATATGGAACAGATTTGATATGGGACTCTGTAACTGTTAATAAAACAGCGAGCATGGTCCTTTGTATTGATCGCCATCTTAGGTCTTTGACAATGTGAACTCTTCTACTGAAAATTCTTGTTTCAGATGTGATTTTTGCTTTAAATTGCCAGGGCCACAAAACTTGATGATTTGAGTTTTGAAAAGCACAACCAGGAACATAGATTACGTGAATCTTTACTTTTTTACAACAAACAAAAGTATGCCATCAGAATAAGAATGATGAACTAATAACTACAGATTTTCTTTAATGTTTTTAATCATGTCTCTCTTATTATATCTTTCCAATTTAAGCTCAAATATTTTGTAAGTGCAATGCTTACAAGGGGTGTATAAACCGATACGTGCCAAATTCTGAATCTTTTAACATGTCCACAGTCTTTTCCACCATCCGGACCTCCTGCTGTCACCCAGTAAAGGCAAAGCAGAGCCAGATGTCACGCACAGAAAGTCTCCTCCTCTATCAGACCAGCTAAAAAGTGTCAGAAGACCTAATCAATCAACAGTCCACAAAAGGGCATCGTATCCATTAAATGATCATTCATCAGGAACAGGAAGCTCCGTGGACACCCCTTCAGCTGCTGGGAGCTGGAGGTGTGTTTCTGATCATTGAGGATGTTTTTTTTGTTTTGTTTAGTACAACTGTAAGTGATTTACAGAGATCTTCTCCAACAGGTGTGCATCTCCTCCAGAGTGTGAACAGTCTGCTCTTCAGATCAGACACCAGGAGCAGAGTGCTGGCCACCAGGAAGCTAGTCACAGAGAAGGATCCTGTGCCCTGACACCCATGATGAGGGCCCTGATAGAGCTGGAGGAGACTAAAGCCACAGATACCCGGGCCCCCTGTAAGAACAGCTCCACCAACCATAGTATGACTCACACTCACTCACAAAGGCCACTTTATACTGAAGGACTGTCTGAAATTCTAAGCAGCTAACCATGAAAAAAAATGTTCCTCAGTCCTGTAGCTCAAATCAGAAAGAGTGACTCCTGGAAAACAAGCTAATTGAGAAAAAATGAGAAATTATACAGCTACTATATAGCCCAACATGTCAAACATGCCAACAAAGATTTGTGGCCAAACAGTTAGGTCAGACCTCAGTGTTGGTTTTACAAAAGGAGCTACAATTAAAAAGGGGTTACTGACTGTAATCATTCCTCTATTTCGTACACTTTCAGTACATGTGAAGGGGGGAATGATTTTTTTTTTTTTCCCATCTCCAGGCTGAATATGTTCACGTGTTTTGATAGGGATTTTTCTTTAATTTGTGGTGATTCACATTAAGTTCCAGGATTTTATTCTTTACTTTTAGGCCTTCTGTAGTCACTTGTCATTTCTTGCTTTTCTGTCTGGAGTGTTAGCTGATGGCTCAGCTTATACCTTATTACACATCCTGTTGGTAAATCTTATACAGGATGCACTTTTTAAGCTGCTCTTGGATTATATTATGTTTTTGTCTCTGTAGGGGTCAGCAGCCAGAGAACCACTGTTGGGTTTGTGGAGAGGAGATACAAAGAGCCAATTCAGGAGCACGCCGGGCTTCTTCACAGAGAGAAGGAGTTGGTTAAACCTCGAGGAGTTGTGGCTGGAGCTGAACATGGAGGATTGAAAAGTCGCAGTGGAGCAGAAAGAGCTGCTGCTCTGCTAAGAGCTCAGAGGAGTCTGTCTCCAGAGGGCCACAGATCGTCCTCACTGCCTCCTCCAGCACACCGAAGCATACCCACAGCTACACCCAGTAAGAGCTTCCAGTCATTCTACCTCCATTTAGGGGTGATGGTGGCTCAGGTGGTAGAGCAGGTCACCTACTAAATGGACGGTTGGTGGTTCAACCCCCGTCTACTCCAGTCTGCATGCCAAATAGCCTTGGGCAAGATAAGAACCCCAAGTTGCTCTCCGATTCATCCATTGGAATGTGAATGTTAGATAGAAAGCACTTAAATAGAAAAACATATATGAATCAGGCAAGTTGTATTTAACGAGTGCTCAGAGTAGAAAACAGCAAATATAAGAACAGTTACCATTTAAAGAGGGATCAAAAAATGAGTAAAATCGAGTGTCTTGTTTGATTTTTTTGGTATGACTTAAGATGTATATACTGTGTGTGAAATTTATGGTAGCAATCAGATGGCTTAGTTCCCTTTGTTTTCTGTGTTAGCTTCACTACATGCTGCTACAATTGGTTGACTGGTATTGTGATTACTGTAATAAGTTGTACACTGCTGGAGTCCACTGTTTGTCTGTAATTTGAATTACTTTGATTAATTGGAAAAACAAAACACAAAGACATTGTTGTTGGCTCTGTCTCCTGTGACACACTCAGTCACTGAGCTTTACTTAGTGGTACGCTCTTTTCTTCCATTCAGCAAAGAGGGAAACGTTACTCATGCCTCTGTCTGCAAAGTCCAGCCCTAAACGCAGCCCGACTGAAAATTACTCCACTGCTTTTGGTCACCTGATGCCAAGAGAGGAATACCTTCTCCACAGGTAAGAAACATACATCAGAGGTGGAATTAAGTATTCACTGTGCTTCACAATATTTTAACTAGTGATTCTTTATTTTAAACCATCTAGAAATAACATAATATGAGCTCTCCCATGTGGGCACATTTTTACATGACCTGAACTTTCTTAATATGCCACAATTGATGCCACAAAAAGAGCACAACAAAATAATTCAAAAATGATCTTAATAAATCAAAACCTAAATAAAAACAATAAAATAAGTTATTCTGCATCTGTCCTCATGTCAGTGGAGTTGAAACAGATATCAGGGAAAGTGTTCAGCTGCCTGTGCACTAAGCTGTACTGAGGGTACACACAGTTTATTTTCTATATCCATTCATTATACATTCAGGTATAATACATTCACTACCCGCCTTTTAACTCTGATGTCATTAGCTGTTTCCGGGTCCAAACTCCTCTTCAGTTCCCAAACTCAAACAAATACTGTGGCATCGCCGAGTTAAAAACAGTCTAAATTCTTTCATCTTTAATAAAATGATCAGTGTGGTAGCTCTACTAGGTGTAACAATAAAGTGTAACATCCAGAGGTCCATGAAAACAGGATTTCTAAAGTTTAAAAGAATTAGAAGTTAGCAGGGCGTTAGCTTGCTAGTTTCTATTTAAAGATGATATACCATATTCTGACTGAAGGATTTCTGAAAAATTAAAACCTACAGCTCTGCTATCACTTTGGACATAAATAAAGACAGAAAACTAAACATCAGTGATGATTGTAGGGGTACTGAAGTTGGGGCTAGCTGGCATATGCTATGGTTAGGATGATATAAATACATTAGCACAGTAAAGCTGGAGGATGAACAGTATTTCCCCCTCATTAGAAGGTAACGCCCATCTGCCTCTGGATCAAGGACTTCCTGACAAACAGACCACAGTCTGTCAGACTCGGCCCCCACCTGTCCAGCACCATCACACTCAGCACTGGGTCTCCACAAGGATGTGTTCCGAGTCCCCTCCTGTTTACGCTCTACACATCCGACTGCTCCCCTACCCATCTCTCAAACACCATCATAAAGTTTGCGGACGACACCACTGTGGTTGGACTCATCTCAAGGGGGGATGAGTCGGACTACAGAGATGAGGTCAACAGACTGACTGAGTGGTGTTCAGTTAACAACCTCCAACTGAACATCACGAAAACTAAAGAACTCATCTTGGACTTCAGGAAGGGCAGAGCAGACCCGGCCCCACTTTACATTCACGGGAACCGTGTGGAGAGGGTACACTCCATGAGGTTTCTGGGCGTGCAGATCTCTGATGATCTCTCCTGGACTGCAAATACCACTGCGGTGGTAAAAAAGGCCCAGCAGCGTCTCCACTTTCTGAGAGTGCTCAGGAGGAGCAACCTGGAGGAGAGGCTGCTGGTGACATTCTACAGAGCCACCATAGAGAGCATCCTAACGTACGGCATAACAACATGGTATGCAGGGTGCTCAGCTGCAGACAGGAAAGCACTGCAGAGGGTCATCAACACAGCCCAGAAGATCACTGGCTGCTCTCTGCCCAGCCTGGAGGTCATTGCAAACTCCCGGTACCTCAGCAGAGCTGGCAATATCATCAAGGACCATTCTCACCCCAGCAATCAACTGTTTGAACTATTACCGTCAGGCCGACGATACAGGTCACATAAAACCAGGACAAACAGATTCAGGGATAGCTTCTTTCCCAGAGCTATCACCGTTGTAAATAAGCACAAAAACGATTGAACCTGCTTAGCCATACCATACTGTCACTGCCATTATATTATGCTGCTATTCATACTGTCATACTGTCATTATATTAATGCTGCTATCCTGTAAATATCATGCTTACTTTTGTGAGTACTTACGTTTGTTTTATTGTACCTTTTATATTTTACATTTATATTTATTATTGCATTTTGCACCAAGGGAGTGGCACTCCAATTTCGTTGTACCCTGTACAATGACAATAAAGGCTATTCTATTCTATTCTATTCTATTCTATTCTAACGTGAGGGTCCTCGATGGTGGAGACAAATGCAATCGCATGGCAGATAAAAGATGCTGAAAACGGGCCAAACTGAGATAATCCATTCACAATATGAAGTTAGTCATGAATGTACTGCTGCATGGTATGGATTACTCGCTATAAAAAAATTTCTGATTCTCAGCTTCACGTACCCATTCAAATCTTTGTTAGCCTCAGAGTGATTCTTTTCCGACCCCATCAAAATATTTGTTGTCTGGAAAACTGTGAGCTGGTGGACTGTGTTTACATTGTAAGGTTTTTAAAACTAAGCTTTAAAATGTGCTGCTGATGAATAGTGATAATAAAAACCCATAGAGGCCGACAGTGATCACTGACTATTTTTTTAGGGGTTTGTTCAGATTAAATAGAAGAAGATACAAAACATTAAAACGTGTTAAAAAGACAACAGCCTTTATAATCCCAATGTAGTTTGGACTCGCAAGCAGGGTTCATATCTCATCACTTAACAACAGGATAGCCACAGTGATTCTCTGACACTTTCCTCTGGGAAGTAATGTGGATGTATTTTACAGCCTGTAGGTCAATATTCAGGCCACCGAAAAGTCCCATTGCAGTAACCTGTCTGGTGTTGCACCACTTTTCTCAAGTAGTGCAGTCCCTGTACATTTCTTTGTGCTACTCGGATTAATATGACTTTCATTGAAAATGTTCTGAAGCCAGGTACAGTCGTAATGTGGTCTGGGAAGCGAGTGTAAGATCTGTATGAAACACATCAAACTACACTCAATATGTTCCCTTTGGGTCTTAAATTGAGCTCACCAAACCAAATGATAGTTGGAATAGAGGGTTTATTTTTTTCCACTGCTACTACACAGTGGCAGGCTAAAAAAAAAAAGAAAACAAAAAACCCCCAAAGCCAAATGCTCTGGTATCTCAGCTTGGATCTTAGTCAGCTTGGAGAGAGATGTCTCAAAGATTTTGGTGTGGGTGAGCTACCGTCGAGAAATATTAGCAGTGGAGCTCTGGCATCTGTTAGTGAACATTATTAGTTGCACCATGTCACAGAGGACAGAGTAACCCTCGCGTCATATATTTGTCGTTAACACTGCCTGCTGAGATTTACCACCAGGTGTCATCCCACTGCTCCCTACACACATTAAAACCTTGTAAAGAGTGTGACACAGAACACGTTTGTTCAAAGTCAGTTAGAGCATGAAATGAAATATAAACACCTCACTGCTTCATCACATAAGCCCCTGAACACAGCAGCTGTCACACTTGTTTTTTGTTGTTCTTGTTAAAGTGAATTAAAACCTCATTGTGTGCTGTCTACAGGCCCGACGGACAAGTTGACAAGAGACGTCACTCATTCCACAGCAGCAGTCCCAAGAAAAGACTCCAGTTTACGTCAACAGGCAGAGAAGATGGTAACATATTTATACGTACAGATACAGTTTTTTATAAAATTCAGTGAAGTACTGCTTTTTTGTTGTTTGACCAGATTTATTGCATTGTTTTGGTGCTGTACTCCTACCATAAACCAGTTTAAGTGATACTGAATAACAGGGTGATTATTTATACTTCTTATCTTTTAATGTAAGAATGGATGGATGATGAATCTTTTAATATGCGATGTAACAATAAAACCTGATGCTTGATTGATTTGAATTGATTTTTCGTTGGTCACACTGGTTGTCTTCACTTAACAGGAGGCACCTGTTTGTTCTTGGGCATTATTTATTTTAAGGTGTTGCTTTAGAATGCGAGAAGGTACATTATAATTAATTTGTTATATTAATTACACTAATCTTCACTACTTCTGTTATTGCTGTAGTAACACTTCAGTAACTTTTTTGTTTGTTTTTTTTGCACACATAGCAGACAGTAGATCTAAAACAGTATTTACTGTGAGCACTTTTTTCCTTTCTCTGCCAGAGTCCTCTGGTGGTGAAAACCCACAGGATGAAAACTCCCAGCTGGGTTGGGAGGAGCAGGGAGGCTTTAGTGGACCTGACCCGCAGGACCCCTGTGAAGACTCAGCCTCACTTCACAGAATCCAGTCACTGGCGGAGGCTGAGAGACTGTTTGATGAGTTGACGCAGGAGAAACAGCAGGTGAGAGTTCAAAGGCATGTCACAATATGCAATAGTATCTGCTTTTTAATTAAATCAATGTATGTATGTAAGTGGCACACTGGTGTTTTTTTTAAAAATGGTGTAAAAAGGTAAACATGCATGTGCAAGTTTTATGATAAGTCTGTAGGTGTGGGGGGGCGAGTGAATGGTATCTCTCAGTGTTAGCCCATTAATGAACTGTTAACTAGTTAAGGGTGTACTTGGTTTTACCCTAAGATAATTTAGTCTCCCTGCCTCTAGATAGATGGTTATTAACAAAAAAACAAACAAACACATGAGCATGGTAACATTCCAAAATTTAGCTTCCCTTATAAGCTGTTGGGACATGGCAAACATTGATATTAACAGCCTTTATCTCGCCACTCTACAACAAAGAGTACATGGGGGAACCCACCCAGCACAGGGAGAACATGAAAACAGTGCTAACCACTGTGCCACCCTGTTTGCTGTCCACTTAACTAGAACACCTGTTCTTCTGCTTTGGTATTAGGATTTCCTCTTCCTCTCATTTTGGGCAGACTTTGTACTTTATTGATTTGTTATAACAGCTTGTGATACAAGTGCCCTGTTTTTAACTTTTTCTTAATATCTCTTTGATACACTTCCAAGTCCTAGTGATTGTTTCATCACATTCTGCTTGTAATTACAAAAGGAAATTTGCAATTATTTTAAACACCAGAAATTCCAGTAGTTACCTTTAAAGACCCTTGCATCTCTTGACACATAGGCCAGGATTCATTGTTTTTACAGAGCTGCTAAATGACTTCTATTTTTAGGAGGTTTATATCCACCCACTCCCCCCCTCCTCCTGTCTCTACCTTGCTGACATGGGAATATTACTCTGCGTTACACATGAGTCCATTGAATGTGTTTCGTGTGAGGGGTACTTAATTAATATAATTATTTTTGGTCATAAATGATTAACTTCTGAATGTGTGATGTACAGATTGAGGCAGCTTTGAGCCGGATGCCTGGTGCAGGCGGCAGAGTGAGCCTACAGACCAGGTTAGATGAGGTAAGGCTCCACGGAAACCATCCAAATATTTAATATCATGTTTCTAGGATTTATTTATGGTGGTTGTTGTTAAGCAGATGGTGTTTAGATTCTTTATTACAATCCTTTTTACTAACAAAATTTTGCAACCTGTCACTAGTTCTTAAATTTGAACATTTGTGTAATGCAAATTACATGATTTGAGGGGGGTTAGGTTGTGGTTAAAGAGAGTGTTTTCACAGTTTATAAGTTTAAAAGGCTAGGCTTACAATGTAAATCTGTGGATACCAGTCTCCCACTTTGGTGCAGATAGAAATAGTTCAGCCAGCTTATTGATACATTTTAGATTTATCCACCAACTGCTAAATGTCTTATGTTGTTCAATACTTTGTTTTTTCGTTATTTAAAAAAAATAAAGACCCAGAAAACATTGCCATCAGCCTGAACTGTGTCGTATGCAGGGCTTTTTAACAAACGTTAACATACTGACACTTTAAATAAAACTGCTAAACCTCAACAAGTTAGTATGGTAGTATGCTTTGTTAGCATTTCGCTCAAAGCTTACCACTGTAATTAGGTAGAGACTCCAAGCTGCTGTCAACCTTGTTCAGTAGATTCTGTTTTGTGGACCAAACTAAATGCATTAGCTAATTAGAATCATTGATTCTACTGTAGGGCAATTCGATATAACGATATGTTTCATATGACGATATGAAAACGTCTATCGTTTCATATTACACTATCGTTTGTTTTGTGGTGTCACAAAATAAACTGTTTACGGCAATATTTTTTCATTGTTTTGATGGTCACTGTAGTGGCTATATTAATTTTTTAAAGTTCTATCTTTCTCTTATATTTAAAATAACAACACTGTGGACGGAAAAGCGACTGTTTTTACTCTTTGTCGTTAGCAACAACAATAGTAAAACATTGTGTGGCTCCGCCGTCTGCTTGTTTATTTTCCACATAAACCTTTCACAATAAAGCTGAATATCCTGTTGAGGTTTTTTTAAAAAAAAACTGAACATGACCTGACAAAATACATTTATTCTCAAACATCAAATTTTAGAATATACATCAAACAAATTACCTCAAATAAAAACAAGAAGTAACTCTAAATGGCACTTACAGTCACCACGTGGATGCAGGCACAGAGAATACCAGCATGGCCAGTCAAGATGAGGCAGAACCAGGTAGCTTCAAACAGAAGGATCAGTAAAAACAAATCGAGGAGCTTATTCCTAAACGAGGGGCTACCTCTGTAGCATGGACATGGTTTGGTTATGAAAACTCTGACACGGACCAGAAAACTGTACTATGCAAATTATGCAACCGGTCCCCACCTAGGACTCAAACATGGCAACCCTCTTCTATCACCTACGCAAGAAATACGTGAAAGAGTATGGAGAGAATTTACGGATGAGAAGCAAAAAAGAGCCGTCAGATGCTCAAAATAAACCTTAGAACTTAGAAGAACTTAGAACTTTTATTGTCAATGTTCAGTTGCTTGCACAATGAAATTAGGAAACAAGACCATAAAGGTGTGAAAGAAAAGAAAACTATATACAAGAAAGAAGAAAAACAATATAAGAACACTATATACATGATGTTTGTGTTACATGAAGCATTGTGGGGGTGTGCACAAGGCGTCGTAATAAAATATAAAAAATAATAAACAAGGGTGGGAGGGCTATGGTCATTAAGGGATGGAAATTGCACATCTGGATGGAAATTGCACATCTGCCGAAATATTGCAGAGGAAGAACAGAATATTGCACGGAAACAAAAAGAAACACACACACACACACACACACATAAAAAGCAACAAAATAAATAGCAAGTAGCAGCAACAGAGTGATTGTAAAAAACTCTTCATTTGTATTTATTTTTCTGACTGCCCACGGGTAGAAGCTGTTCTTTAGTCTGTTGGTTTTGTACCTGATGGATCTGAACCTTTTTCCAGAGGGCAGGATGTTGAATAGATGGTGGTTAGGATGGAGGTGGTCTTTTATAATTGCCCTGGCTCTGGAGAGACATCTAGAGCTGGCAATGAAGACCAGGGTGGAGAGTGGACAGCCGATCACCTTCTCTGCAGTTCTGATGACCCTCTGGAGTCTCTTCTTATCGGCTGTTGTGCAACCAGCGTGCACCAGCACACTCTCGATTGTGGCACGGTAGAAGGACACTAGTAGGTCAGTCTGCAGCCTGTTCCATCTCAGAACCCTCAGGAAATGGAGGCGCTGCTGGGCTTTCTTCACCAGGGCTGATCTGTTAGTTGTCCAGGATAGGTCCTCAGAAATGTGGGTACCGAGGAACTTAAAGGAGGACACCCTCTCCATGTAGTCACCTTTTATGGAGAGGGAAGGGGGATCAGTTTTTTCTTGTGAAAGTCCATGACACTTCCTTGGTTTTCCTGGTGTTGACGGTTAAGTCATTGTTGTCACACCATTCTGTCAGGCGTTGGATCTCATCTCTGTAGGCAGTTGTCATCGTTGGTGATGTTTGTTTTTGGGGTTTTTTGTTAGTAAGAAAAAGGTGAAAAAAACACTAAAGTGGGAATAGATGAAAAGTGACTAATTGGCAACAGTGAGGTGACCTGAAGTGATGCTTCATTAAAAAAAAGTCAAGGGATGCCAGTTTTCATTTGGGTTTATTCTCTGAGCCCCATGAATGTCTACATTTACATCTGGGACCTCCCAGACAGGTCAACATCCTTAGAGTTAATACAGTTCCTTAAATCAGATACTAATGTATTGAACCTGCTAACTTACTTTTGAAACGGCTGCCACTGAAATTTATGCTCCACTTCCACCCTCAGGTGGCCTTAGAGAATCGTCTGGAGAGGCTGAACCGTGAGCTGGGATCCATCCGAATGACCCTGAAGAGATTCCACGTCCTCCGTTCCTCGACCAACATATAGCAATGTCTGTCTTCTTACTTTAGTATTGATTCTACAACTTAGTGTCTTGGTTTTATACACAGCACTGATTGTCCTCCCATCTTTTTCTGTGCCATAAACCCATCTGTACAGTGACTCCACAGCATCTTTTTATACCTCTTACTTATTACTCGGGGATATTTTGTATATGTATGAAAGATATAGCAATTTTTTGGAGTATATTTTTTAGAAAAGCACAGATTTGTACAGTCGTTTACTTTTTTAGCCACAGAAATATCAATATTAATATTCTTTACTTGCCATATTCAGGAGTAGATTTTTAAATTGGCTCATGTTTCAGAGTAAATGTGAACGATCAAAACAAACGTTTCCAGCAAAATCATTTATCCACTTTGGAACTATCACTGCCTTTCTTTCTTTTTTTCTTTTTCTTTTGTTGTGGCTCTTTTGTTTTTTAAGTTTTGAATGTTTTTCCATTTGACATGACATAAAATATATTCATTTATGTTTTTATGTGTTAAGGTAATTTTCTTCAATTTGTTGCTTATTTATCTTTTGCTTTGGGCCAAACTTATTGATCTTGAAGGAAATATTTACTTGAGTCAAATCAGGGGGTTTTTGTGTGGCTTTTTTGCTTTATGTCTGTAAATTATTTTACAGTAATGGTCCATTCCGAAATAGAGTGAAACCAGCACACACACATTTCCACAGAGTCAAAACCTGAGTCAGCTGTTTTTCAATGATGCTTGTGCATGGAGGTTCTTGCACTGCTTCCTTGTTGTCCTGGTTTTCCTACAATGATATGAACTTCACTGGAAATGTAATATTGTTGCACAATAAATGACGCTTTTTGTTAAAAATAAATCAGTATTTCTCTTTGTTTATGCCCAGTGGCTGTTATTCAGTATTATTTACATAGAGCCCGTTTACAAAATTTATCTCAAGGCACTTTATATTCTCAGGTAAAGAGCTTACAATATTAGAGAGAGACTCCCTGTTGATCTCTGTTGAGCATGCATTTGCTGATGGTGGGGAAAAAGAACTCGCTTCTATGAGGAAGTGCTCAGTGTACTGTGGAAAGGCCCCTGGCAACCTAAACCTACAGCAACATGATAGATTTCAGGCTTCAAAGCTCTTGCGTGATGGGGTGACATGTGGTGCTCAACTGAACTGTAGAACTGTTGGTTCCAATTATTTGTGCCGCTTGTACTGAAAAGTTAAATTTTTCAGAGGCAGGAATCAGCCAATCAAATCAGATTTATTTACTGTAGTCAATCAAATCAATTTATGATATTGTAAGAGAGTGAGGTAATTGCTCTGGAAGTTTAGTGTCAAAGAGGAGATCCTGGCATTGAGGATTCACTCTGTTTTGTATACAATGAATAACAGGCAGTAATTTAAGACTAATGAAAGATCGGTTAGCTTGCCTGATTAGATTGTTGCTAGGATTACTGCATCTACAAAGCACCACCATCCCACAATTAAGCACTGAAGAAATGCCTATATGCCTCCTGAGTCTAAACTAGGAGCTTGGTCCACACCATGGGGGCCTGACAGTCGAATACTCTGTGTGCCATTCATTCTCACATTGGCAGGGTTCCTATGTCCTTTATTTCTGTCCTCCTTTTAATTTTCATCGATTTGCAGCATACTCACATAAGTTGACAGTGTCTAAACCCTATTCTGTTCAATTCAATTTTATTTATATAGCGCCAAATCACAACAATAGTCACCTCAAGGTGCTTTATATTGCACAATAGATTGTACAATAATAGATACAGAGAAAAACCCAACAATCATATGATCCCCTATAAGCAAGCACTTTGGCGACAGTGGGAAGGAAAAACTCCCTTTTAACAGGAAGAAACCTCCGGCAGAACCAGGCTCAGAGAGGGTCGGCCATCTGCTGCGACCGGTTGGGGTGAGAGAAGGAAAACAGGATAAAGACATGCTGTGGAAGAGAGACAGAGATTAATAACAGCTTTGATTAAATGCAGAGAGGTCTATTAACACATAGTGAGTTAGAAATCTCAGTGCATCATGGGAATCCCCCAGCAACCTACATCTATTGCAGCACAACTAAGGGAGGATTCAGGGTCACCTGGTCCAGCCCTAACGATGTGCTTTAGCAAAAAGGACAGTTTTAAGCCTAATCTTAAAAGCAAAGATAGTGTCTGTCTCCCGAATCCAAACTGGAAGCTGGTTCCACAGAAGAGGGGCCTGGAAACTGAAGGCTCTCCCTCCCATTCTACTTTTAAATACTCTAGGAACAACAAGTAAGCCTGCAGAGCGAGAGCGAAATGCTCTAATACAGTGATATGGTACTACAAGGTCATTAAGATAAGATGGGGCCTGATTATTTAAGACCTTGTATGTGAGGAGCAGGATTTTGAACTCGGGATTTAACAGGAAGCCAATGAAGGGAAGCCAATACTGGAGAAATATGCTTTCTCTTTCTAGTCCCTGTTAGTACTCTTGCTGCAGCATTTTGGATTAACTAATGGCTTTTCAGGGAGGTTTTAGGACATCCTGATAAAAATGAATTACAGTAGTCCAGCCTGGAAGTAATAAATGCATGAACTAGTTTTTCAGCATCACTCTGAGACAGGATATTTCTAATTTTAGAGATGTTGCGCAAATGGAAGAAAGCAGTCTTACATATTTGTTTAATATGTGCATTGAAGGACATGTCTTGGTCAAAAATGACTCCAAGGTTCTTCACAGTGTTGCTGGAGGCCAAGGTACTGCTATCTAGAGTAACAATCTGGTTAGATACCATATTCCTAAGATTTTCAGGGCCGAGTACAATAACCTCAGTTTTATCTGAATTAAGAAGCAGAAAGTTAGCGGCCATCCAGGTCTTTATGTCTTTAAGACATTCCTGCAGTTTAACTAATTGGTTTGTGTTATCTGGCTTCATGGACAGATAGAGTTGGGTGTCATCAGCATAACAGTGAAAATGTATACTATGTCTTCTAATGATACTGCCTAAGGGAAGCATGTATAATGTAAACAGAATTGGTCCTAGCACTGAACCCTGTGGAACACCATAATTGACCTTAGTGTGTGAAGAGGACTCTCCATTTACATGCACAAATTGGCGTCTATTAGATAGATATGATACAAACCACTGCAGCGCAGTACCTGTAATACCTACAGCGTGTGCTAATCGCGCTAATAGAATATTATGGTCAACAGTATCGAATTCTGCACTAAGGTCCAGCAGGACAAGCACAGAGATGAGTCCACTGTCAGAGGCTATAAGAAGATAATTTGTAACCTTCACTAAAGCTGTTTCTGTGCTGTGATGAGCTCTGAAACCTGACTGAAACTCTTCAAATAAGTAATTCCTCTGCAGATTCTTACACATCAGCTAAAATTTCATACTGTTAGTTTCACTAGCTGGGCCCATGTCCTCATTTTAGGTTTGACAGCGTTTTAGTAGGTAAAAGTGAATGCTTTGACATGAATTGAGCTGCGGTTTGGGGAAGGCCTTGAAGTGGACTGGCGATGGCTCCCGGGCCTGGCAGATCCCCATGCACTAAATAGAAATGAAGAAGTTAGAAAATTGAGATGGAGGGGGAGAGGGTGGGCCACGTAAACGAGAATGAACATCTTGCAGAACTGGGGGAACCTATATAGATGACAACCGGAAGGAGCGTGTTTGGAGGCTTGGTCCTGCTCCTGAAATTCCAATAAATAATCTCCAAGATAAGAAGTGTGGGGACCAAGAAATATGTTGCTTTCTACCTGTGGCACACTTTGTATTTTACCACTTTGTAAAAGTTAAATATAAAATGATGTTCTAATACTGTCTGGATGAGAATACAGTGCTTCACATAAATACCCATGTTTTCAAAACTGTGGTGTCCTGGTGCCCTTGTTCTTGGTCCATCTCGTGCCACTCCACTTAAGAAATCCTGGAAACGCCCCTGCTAACTTGAACACTATTTCAGCAGAAATTTCGCAGCTGACACAGGTGACCCACTAGAGGACGCCTTTCTCCTCTGTTGCTCTGCAGAAAAATGTCCTGTTCTGTTATTACTATTTACCCGGCATGTTATCAGCAGCCACCGGCAGCACACTGCGCTGCAGCGGAAAGCCCGAACAGGACGGCCGGGTAGTCCGCTGTGGCGTTGACAGCAGCTTTGACAGGCGGAAACACACCGGGAATGAGCGCTGTTTGTGGGGGGAAATCAGCAGAACGAACACCGCTAACCCTTCACTGTAAAATATATGAAAGATAACGCTGTAAGCCGGCTTGTCTCCTCTGAAAATCCTCTGAAAAGTCCGGAGATGTGCGCGATATGTGGTCTGCAGACAGACTGTGACTGCAGGTGAGCCGCCGATCGCCCTGATGCCGCAGTTGTTGACCGATTGTACGGTGTCACTGCTAATTAACGCTGCTATCTCTCATTAATTCCACTAATGGAGGCGATGTAACGTTTAATTAATTCCCGCATTATTTGTGGGAGCATTGATTTGGGCTGCAGAGGTCAGGTGGTGTCCGTCATAAGCAGTGCAAAGCAGCTAAGCAGCATAGTCTACATATATTATGACTGTGGTGTGAGGGGAATGATGTTAGTCTGTCTACTGTGGGCAACTTGCATGATATAAGGGACACCTGTGGAGACATATGTAAAACGTTGTAAGAGCTGCCCCATGGCTGCTGTTGTATTGTGGGTTGGTCTCCTTCCGTCTGCAGTCATTTTGTGTGTCTTTGTGACTGTCTTTTTTCTCGATTGCATCTCTTTTTGGTCATTTTGTGTAGGTGCTTTGCATATCATCGTTGTTTAGTGTGTTGTTGTGGTCATTTCCCACTGTTTTTCTGTGTCTTCTTGTCGTTGTTTTGCAGGCTTTTTGTCTTTTTCTTCTTCTCTTATTAAATCCGTGATTGATTAGATGGTTTTGTGTTTTTTGTGCTTTGTTTTATGCGTCCTTGTAGGTGTTTAATCTCTGCAACAGTTTGTTGTTTCTTTGCACACCCTTTGCTTCTCATAGCTTTTACCACTTTGTATTTGTTTTTGGTCTGTGTGCTGTGTGGAACGTTTTTTTTTTTTTTTTTAATCTATTAGTATATATATATATATATATATATATATATATATATATATATATATATATATATATATATATATATATATATATATATATATATATATATATATATATATATATATATATATATATATATATATATATATATATATATATATATATATATATATATATATATATATATATATATATATATATCTGTGTGTATGTTTGTGTCCCTTTTGCCTCCATCTGTCTCACTCACATATACACCTTTACATTACACTTGTGAAAATGGAGAAAAATGGATAGATTAATCGAAGCCAGAGAATGTTTAGAACTGGTAAATCCAAAAACGTTTCGAACCATTATGCTCCTGTCATGGACAAAAAAACCCCAAACAAAAAAAAAAAAAAAACCCATCTGCTTGTTATCACTCCTATCAGCACATCCAATACCAGATGCATACTGGTTATGGATGTGCTCGCCCTATTTCCTCCCATTTTAGGTTCATTTTGAATGATTTGAGTGTGTGTGTGTGTGTGTGTGTGTGTGGCAGGGAGTGAAAGAAGATGGAGCCTCACAGGATTTGATTATCTAGCCAAAATGATTAGGTTTGCTTTAATGAATGCTGTTAGGAAGTAGCCACTGCAGAAAGAATGAGTCATATTATTGATTGCCACTTGCTCCTTCTCCTCCTCCCTCTCTCTCCCTGTCTTGTCGTCCATCCATTCACTCTTCCTCTCTTCTCTTTTTCTTTATGTCATCTCTAGATATTCACATTATCGCTTCCTTTTTTTCTTGTCATTTTCTCGTCCTCTGTTTTAATTTTTCGTTTCTTTCAAAGGACATGCCACATTCCCTCCTTGTCCTATGTCTACAAAGATTTAATGTGAAGTGACATGTAGCCAGAGTGACGGTTGCATACCAATAAGGAGGGAAGAGAGTGGCCGGGGAGTCTTGGAAGAAGGGGGAGGCTGGATGGGGGTCTTGTCACGAGATGCCACGTCATCGCAGTGTGTGAAATCTATTTTTAGCAGCGTAAACAGAGGGATTCCAGCCCACTGATCATGGCTTTGCAGTCAGGACTGTGAGGTGGGAGACTGCCAGAACGTGAGATGCTGGATGTGAATGAACGACAGTTGTATAAGCCCTTTTTGTCTGCCTCCACCGTCACTCCCCTCCCATCACCTTGGCCTGTCATAATGAACACTGCACCGCAAATAGACCAACAATTCTTCTGGCTACTTTTGCAACACTGTTTTGCTTTACATGCATTCACATGCAATATCCTCTATGTTTTCGACTGAAAAACCTGTCAGCAGTTACTTTTCTATTAAGTTAATTACCAAAACATGTATACAACCTTCACAAAAATGACTGGCTACAAGTGGAAACCAGCAATATGAAGCTCATGCCCGAAGTGTTTTTTCAGCACTACAATCACACAGTGATGGATCTACCATCACTTGCTTCCATTTTTGTGCACACACTCAAACCCAGGGATTATACGAGCAACACTCTATCAGGGAGTTGCCAATATCCCTGGCTGTTTTGTAACTAACTATGTTGTCTGGCATGGATTTATCAGTTTCTTTGCCTCGCAGAACCATAAAAGTACAAACATAAAGAAACAATCAAAATGTATTTGATTTTTTAACAGCAACACAGTAAAGTGTTTTGCCAAACAACACTAGAGATATGTTGAGGGACAGAAAACAATGAATAAATTGGACATAAAATAATATTTATTAACAAATAAACTGGTGGTATTATACCATCACAGAAGCCATTTTATTTTTGATTTTAGTTTTTTAGTTTACTAAAGTCATGCTGGTGAAATGTGAGGACTTTTACTCAGAACTATTTCTGTATTCTAATGTTAGTATTTCCACTGACATAAAAAAAACCCCTGTTATTACAAAGCTGATACAAACACACATATAGGAAATATTCAAAGTAGCCTGACATTGTTAGGGTTTACAGTGAATTGATGGTGCCCTGAACACATCTGAGACCAAGTTGGCGGGCTAGAGGGGGGATTGTTCTGGGAATTGAAAGCACTCAGACTAATTAACAGTCCCCCAGCTTTGTTCAGATCCAGTGAGGCGTTATGTCCTCATTAAATATTCGCACAGGTTCAGGGGTACGGATGAGGCACAGAAACCTGCTCAATAGATATTCGATACATTCTGCTACTTAGTTAAGAGTAATCTCTGTGAATCAGTTTTCTCAAAGGGTTGGCTACAGGCCAACTACTCCAAAGCATACAATGAACATTCTGTTTTGCATTTGGCATAAATAAGGATTGCAAGACAGAATTACAACTGTCTTGTTATATAGATTGAAATGTATTTTTACTGTTCTGTCTTATTTTCCTTTGGCCTTTTATCTCCTTAAATCCTCCTGTTGTAATAAATGCCTGTTACTACTTGGATGAGGTTATTAGACCAACTAAACACCAAGAAAAATAATGAAAAAAAAATTGTGGAGTTTATCATAGAGGTTACTAAAATTATTGTTGTCACAGTCCCAACCAAATCAGTTGTTGAGCTTTACCTTGCAAGTATTAATCTTCACTACACGAAACGTCAGAGCAAATCAGATCCATCTTCTGCGTTCTTCCATCCAGTAAGTGTTGAGATATAGATTGTGTCCCTATCCAAGGGCCATTTGTGCCTTTAGGGTGATCCTGTGGGTTCCATGATTGTGGATACAAAAGAAGGTTTTTACCACCTGGTTGGACTAGATGAAAAGTGGGAAGTAACATCTGGAGCTGAACAATAAAGCAAATGCACAAGTGGCAAGAACTGCATTTCCTCCAAGAGCCACTAGAGGCTGACTCCAAAATGGAGTTGATTGCCATAGACTCCCATTACAAAAATGTCCAACTTTACAGTATTAAACCACACGTTCAAGAGTTCCATTCACTGGAACTAAGGGGCCAAGCCCAACTCCTGGAAAACAACCCCACACCATCATCCCCCCCTTCACCAAACTTTACACTTGGAACAATGCAGTCAAGCAAATACTGTTCTCCATCAGATTGCCAGATAGGGAAGCAGGATTCATCAATCCAGAGAGCTAATTTGAAGACCACATGAAGTCTGGAGGTCTGTAGCGGCTGACTGCAGGAAATTGGTGGCCTCTGCTCACTATGTGCTTCAGTGTCTGCCGACTTCAATTTGTTATTATACCTCTAGCAGAGTGTGGAATATGGAGGAGTGAGGAAATTACATGACTGGACTTACTATCACAGTATCTGCGCTGGAATTTAATTCCATGGCCACTTTCCATGTGGTTACTGCTCTCCCTACACTCTCCTACTGTCCTGATGCACTTTCGGGAGGGGATAAATGGAAGAACGCATTCAACACAGCCCTAAGTCATTTCGAATATCTGATTATGTTGTCTCACTAACGCCCCCTGTGGTCTTTCAGACACTAGTTAATGATGTATTGAGGGACTTCTGTCTACCAACTCACTAGAAGAATATCGAGTCCATACTACAACGCCTCATGGAAAATTGGTTATAATACAAGGTAGAAAAATGTGAGTTCCACTTTCCTTCAGTAACCTTTTTTGGTTATATTTTGGCAGGAGGACAGGTGAAGACCGATCCAGCAAAGATTCAAGCAGTGAATGAATGGCCCACTTTCGCTAACTTATACTGTCACTTTATTCAGAATTACAGCCAGGTAGCCGCACCACTCACTAACCTCACCTCCACCAAGGTCCCATTTTTCTGGTCTCCTGAAGCTGAAGCAGCCTTCACTGAATTGAAACATTTGTTCACTTCGGAACCCGTTCTGATTCACCTCGACACTACAAAATCATTCATAGTGGAAGTAGCCTCAGATTCAGGAGTTAGGGCCTTTCTCTCCCAACGTTCAGGGCCACAAGCCAAGCTACAGCCTTCTTCTCACGTCGCCTCACTCTAGCCAAGCGAAATTATGATGTGGGCGACTGAGAGCTGTTTGCTGTAAAATTAGCCATTGAGGAATGGCGTCACCTGTTAGAAGCAACCGAACAACCATTTACCATTTGGACTCATCACAAGAACCTAAGAACCGCCAAGAGGCTCAATGCCAGCCAAGCCTGTTAGCATCTTTTTTTTGCAGTTTCTCTATTTCTCTACTTCCTATTGGCCAGGTTCCAGAAATGTCAAGCCTGATGCTTTGTCCCGCCAGTTTGCCACCAACAATGACCCACCTGAGACTGCCCCTATTCTCCCTGCCACCTTCATGGTAGCTTCGTCTCCTGGGACATCAATCCGCCAGGCTCTTCAGGATGAGCCTGACCCAGGTACCAGTCCACCTAATCACTGCTATGTCCCCATTCCAGCCCTTTCAGCAGTCATCCATTGGGTTCACACCGCCAAGTAAGTAGGTGTAAGTAGGACTATTTCATTAATCAAATGTCACCACTTTTGATGGGGAACTCCAGAAAGAGATGTTAAAGACTATGTGGCCGCCTGCTCCATCTATGCATGAAGCAAGAACAGCACTCAAGATTAGATTCAATTTTGTCACCGGCCTGCCTTCCTCCGGGAAGTCCGTAATTCTTTCAATATTTAATAGGTTTTTCAAGTCAGCCCATTTTATCGCTCTGGACAAACTCCCTTCTGCCTCTGAAACTGCCAGGCTCCTGGTTGGTCGTATTTTCAGTCTCCACAGCATCCTTACAAAAATTCTCCCAGACAGGAGTCCTCGTTTCACTTCACAGGTCTGGTAGACCTTCTGCACCGCTCTTGGAGACAAGGTCAGCCTAAGCTCTGGATATCACCCACAATCCAACGGCCATACTGAGATGCTCATCCAGGAATTCGAATTGGCCCTCCACTGTGTCACCACACTAAACCTGGTAACCTGGTCTTTGCATCTTCCTTTTGTAGAGTACGCACATAATTCACTTACCTCATCTACAACTGGTCTCTCGCCTTTTGAAGCCTCTCTAGGTTATCATCCACCCCTGTTCCTTCAGAATGAGGTTGATCTCGCTGTTCCTTCTGTTCAACACCACTTGCAACGCTGTCGACACATTTGGACTTGGACTCGGGAGGCGCTACTAAAGGCCGTTGTTTGAAAGCACCGCTACGTGGATCAACTAAGAAGACCTGCCCCTAATTTTACTCCAGGAACATTCCTCTCAGGCGATTCTTCCACAGGCTCGCCCCATGCTATATTGGACCCTATGAAGTTGAGTCCGTCATCAGTCCTACGGCTCCCTGCATCCATGCGCATAGATCCCATGTTCTACTTTTCCCAAGCCAAGCCGGTGCACTCCAGTCCACTGTCATCTGTTCTTCACCAGTTTGTCAGCTACCTCATGGTGGTAACCAGGCCTCATTGCTTCTTGTTTCCATGTTTATGCTATGTGCTTATCTTGATCTCTTTGTGCCTTCAGTAACCTCATCAAGCCACTGCCTAACTCACCTGCAACTCTATAATCTGGACGGTGGTCTCCACAGCAAGATCCTCTGTTTCACTCTGCAACTCACTCCTCGGAAGTTAAACAACTCACCTGCCTGCCAGGAGGCTGCCCGCCGTCTTCTCAGGAATATAGGAAAAGCAAGGTCCTAACCACACTCTCCCTCTGTTACAGTGCCTCCACGTCCGAGATTGCCCACCACATACTCACGTCTTGTCATTGCTTATCTCTGTGTTTATAATAAAGCTTTTGAAAACCTTAACGCTGTTCTGTTTGTGCCTCCACTTTGGTCCACTCCCACGTACAGGACTCCTTGACACCTAGTCTCTTTTTATTACATCTGAAATGTAATGCTGATTTGTAGACTTGCTTTAACTTCCTATCTTTATATTAGTAGTTTTGTACCAACTGTGTGCATTGTATGTGCTCTGATTTCCATGCTGCGTGAATTTCTCCTTTAAGCATTTCTTTTGTTTGCTTCTGTAGTATTTTATTCATACTGTTGTGTTGTGTTAATCACTAATGTAACATTTGAAGATTTGTGCTTATGTGAGCACAAAAATAAGCAGAAGTTATATTTATAGAATAACTAGAAACAAGAGGAAAACCAAACTGCACACTACCTCATACTGCTACTTTGCTCCATTTCATTTGGAAATACCACAGTTTTTTAATCTATTGCATTTATTATATAGTCTTTTTAACTCTCTATATAAATTCCAACAGAAAATAATAATGACGTAAAAAACCAATAACATTATTTTTATTCAGTGGTGTATCTTGATGTATGCTCAATCATCCAGGTAAGTAAATCCCAAAAGGTTGATTCTGTTCATCTGGACATAGCGTTTTCAGTGGAAGAAATGTTTCCTCACTCATCCAAGTGACTTCTTCAGTCTCTGGAGACTGAAGCCTCAGAAATTGCAAGTTAACAGCATCTCAGATTAGAGCCCAGATAAATGCCAAACAGACTTCCAGTAGCAGACACATCTCTACATCAACTGTTCCGAGGAGACAGCGCAAATCAGCCTTCATGATCTAATAGCTGCTAAGACACCACTACTAAGGAAAAGCAACAAACAGAAGAGATTTGTTTGGGCCAAGAAACACAAAGACTGGACATTAGACCAGTGGAAAGCTGTGCTTTGGTCTGATGAGTCCAAATTTGACAGCTTTGGTTCCACCCGTCGTGGCTTTGTGCGACACAGACAAGGTGAACGTATGGTCTCTACATACATGGTTCCCACTGTGAAGTATTTAGGAGGAGGTGTGGGGGTGCTTTGATGGTGACACTAATGAAAAAACTGAAGGCACACTGATTCAGCATGGCTACCACAGCATCCTGCAGCGACATGCAGTCTGGTTTGCATTTAGTTGACCCTCATTTATTTTTCAACATGACAATGACCCCATACACACCTCCAGGCTGTGTAAGGGCTAGTGATGGAGTGCTGCGTCAGATGGCCTGGCATCCATAGACACCTGACCTAAACCCAGATGATTTGGGATGAGATGGACCACAGAGTGAAGGCAAAAAGGCCAACAAGTGCTGAGCATCTCTGGGAACTCCTGAAAGACTGCTTAAAACCATTTCAGGTGACTACCTCATGAAGCTCATGGAGAGAATGCCAAGAGTGTGTAAAGCAGTAATCAAAGCAAAGGATGGCTAATTTGAAGAATCTAAAATATAAAGCATGTTTTGAGTTATTTCACACTTGTTTGTTAACTACATAATTCGCATGTGTTCATTCATAGTTTTGATGCCTTCAGTGAGAATCTAAAATGTAAATCGCCATGAAAATAAAGAAAAACCATTAAATGAGAAGGTGTTTCCAAACCTTTGACTGGTAGTGTATGTCAATAACTTGATGTAGGGCAGCGGTGTCAAACTCCAGGCCATTGTATTTTCACTCAGAAAACTGTTGCTAACTGGTCATTTTGTCTTTTTCAGATTGTTCTCTGTATACTCTAGCGATGATTAGATATTTGTGTTAACAAGCAGCTGAACACGTGTTACTAACAAAGTAGCTGATGAGTGTATATGTCTCTGTACATATCCAAAAGGATGTTAACAGTTTTCAGCTGTTTGTCAGCTGGTTAAATGACACTTTTTATGAGATCTTTCATTTCATGAAGTCATTACAGTTGAACATGGGGCCACATCTAAAGTTATTTTTTTATATTCAGTCTGTGGCAGTGATTAATATTCTGCCCAAAGGAAAAAATATCGCAGTTTTCAACTTGTGTTTGTTTTGTTTGTAGCTGCAGCTCTGTGCCATTGTTTAAGTGCACTAAACAGCATTGCAAAGACTGAAACACGAACTAAGCAGAGGCTCAGATGAGTGCTGAGAACACTGATTAGCTCCCCTCCCTCCTCAGGCGGTGATGCATCGCTGTCATTTACGAACGCGCAGGAAAGCAGAGCAATTTGAGAAATGTCACAACTAACTCCAGCTACAGCAGCGCCATCACTTTGATCCCTGGACCCGCCTCACCTCCATTTCCCCCATGCCCCCACCTCCTCCCTCTCCTCTGCCACCCTCATCTAAAAATAGCTTCTCCTCTTTCATCACCCAGCCATCACGTCAGGGCTGCGTTCACTCTCATTTGCTGTCCATGCCTCATTTTTTTTTCTCTGTTGTGATATTTTGACAGTGTCAGATGACCACATTAGCTATGGATGAATGCATTTGGCGTCAAGGAAAATAGACCTCCAACTAATTGCAGACACCCAAATCACTTTTTAAATAATGTAATATGGAATGCTTTTGCAACTAAGCATTACTCAATACTTTTAATGCTCTGAAACTGGATTGAGGAAGGAAATGGTTTAAAAACAGTCACTTCTCCTCCATAATGTGATATTTTTGACAGCGCTCTCTTTCTTGTGCAATGCTTCTGCATTGTAGACTCCTTGAAACACACATTAGGAAGATGCCGCCTGCTCACTGAGTCTCATTTCAGCTGTTTCTCATTCACAGGAAGAAAGGTTGAAACCTCCACTGGGGATGAACTGCAGGTCAGTGACACCATCTTCTATCTGTAGTAGTTCTGCAAACCAAACCATCAACTGAGCAGCGAGGAAGAGTGATAAAATATCATTTTTGTTAAGTAAAAGGAAGAACAGAACATCAGCCCTACTTACCGTAACTATTCAGAAAAGTCAAATTACTCATTCTGCACTATAATGTCCTTTGCATTATGTGTTGTTATTAATGCTGACTCATCATGTGTAAGCAGCATTATTTTAGTGTTTCCAAGTCTTTTTGTTTCTACTCTTATGATTTGAACTGTAAACAATCTGTGACACCCTGAGTCTCTCTATGAAACTGATTTACTTATTGACAGTAGTAAAGTGGTCATCAGAGCAAACACTGCCGCGACTGGTAGGGGGATAAGGGGAGGCACGCTGTAGAAGTAATTTACACTAATAAATAGCTTTTAGCTTCAATTTTGTTTCAAAATTTTTAAAAGGGTAAAACAAGTGGACACCTCAGGTAGCGGGTTCTTCTAATGGCTACTTGAGGTCACTCCAGTGTATCAATTCTCATAGATTCTCTAGATTCTCATGTTAAAATCAATTTTTCACCTTCATGATGGCTGTACAGTATAGGGAATTTCTGCACACTTACTCCATCCATCCATTGTCTTCCACTTATCCTTGTCAGGGTTGTGAGGGGGCTGGAGCCTATCCCAGCTACCAGAATACAGAGAGACAGACATATGTACTAACTCATATTTTTAAATTGTATTTAGGCTTAAAGTTATGGAATATTAAGGGTGTGGCCACTTTGAGAGACAGAGAACTGCCTACTAGGTGGGGTCTGTCACATTACCAGCAGCTTCAAGTCACTGAACTACACTACTGAAAACCTATGGATGAGAGGGTGTCCACATTTTGGCAGGTAGTGTAGGGCTGTTTCTAGCACTAAGAAAAAATGGATCAAATTTAATGTAAATATAAATAAATAAGTGCCTCACAATTGTAATTATGTAATGCTTTAAAGATAAATGTGAAATATAAATGCAAACAGTCTACTGGTAATGCAGCCACACACATGCTCAAGTGACGTCCACATAAATGCCGTTAGTTGCATCACAGCAGCTGACAGTGAGTAGCCACACAGACCTCTGTTTGACGAGTGCAGGATTGGTAGCAGGAGTATCTGGTGAGGAAAGATGTGCTTGACAACATCACAAATTAACAGTCACAATGACAGCAGATGTTCATGTTGGGTTGTGCGTGTGTAAGTGGTGTTTACTTAGCAGGGGTTGTTTCTGTTAGTGTCTGCTCTGCTGATGCTCAGATAAAGAGTGTGTGTGCAGCGGGCGGAGCACCCATCAACAAGTCATTTCATTCTGAGGATGTGGATCCCTGCAGCTCACAGATAAAACGTGAGGCTGAGAGCAGTGAACCTGCTGCTGGTGTTGCTGTACAAGCCTCGAAGCTTGTTTTCAGTTGCCGCGCTGCACTCTGACTGTAAATTCATTTAGGGGTTGGCTTGGCTTTTGAGATCTCCTGTAGTGAAATGTCTCCAGGTTGTCTTTCTTCTCCTTCCTCTTCAAGTTATAGTCTTTGAAATGTCTTTTAAGCCCAAGCAGCAGCTACACAGTCCCCTATAGATCACTACGAGCTGCAGGTGGAATATTTTAAACAGAAACCCTTTGAGAAAAGTCATAAATAAATTGGTGTTAACTTGAAGCTCAATGGGGAAAGTGAAAAATAGTTCATAAAATGGAGCATTAGTGGATGGAAATGTTTATTCAGGCTGGCCAAAAAGCCAAACTCAGCCATGGTGTCTGCAGATCAGCTTACTCAATGCCAGCTTAGGCAACATCCTGTTGGCAAGTAGGGTTACCACACTGTTTAAGCTTCTTTAACCTGCACATAGTTGCTACACATCTACAAGATGCTTTGCAACTAACCTCAATGCCAGCTGCTCCTTTGGTGCTGCTTAAGTCTGAATTTAATGTCATGTAGATTTTCTACTGAAGCCTGCACTGTTCTGTGATGGATTCTTGCAGCTGCTCTACAGCTGAGCCACATGCCAAATAAGGTGACTATTGACTATAGTCAATGTTAACCAAGGTCATTCAGGATGTTTATTCAGTTCAGCTTTGTAGCAAATGAACAAATCTTAAATATACCAATCAGGGGTAACATTATGACCACCTGTGTTGTGGTTCCCCTTGTTGCTGCCAAAACAGCCCTGACCCATTGAGGCATGGACTCCACTAGACCCCTTATGGTTTGCTGTGGTATCTGGCACCATGATGTCACCAGTAGATCCTTGTAAGATGTGAGGTGGGGCCTACATGGATCCGACTTGTTTGTCCAGCATATCCCACAGATGTTTGATTGGACTAACATCTTTGAAATTTAGGCTGAGTCAACACCTCAAACCATTCCTGAACCACTTTTGCTTTGTGGCAGGGGGCATTATACTACTGAAAGAGGCTACATGACCCATGGTTCACCACTTCCTTCCTTGAGCCATTTTTGATAGATACTGTTGATTTGCATTGCCCATGACCCCAAAACAGGAAGTCTGTCTAACTAACCACTGCAGAGCCAGAACACCCACAAATGCTCCAGTTTTGGGGATGCTTTGTCCTGCGCTCCCAATCAAAATTTAGCCCATGCCAAACTTACTCAAATCATTATGCCTGCCAATTTTCCCTGCTTCACTGTGTAGTCTGCTTTACTAAAACAAATTCTGCAAAAACTAAACATGCAAAATTCCCTGCATTAAAAAGAGAGTGTTTGCAGAATTCACACTATTGCACCAGGCTCATTAAAAGGAAACATGGCCCTAATAAGAGAACTGTCAGTTAAAACAAAGGAAAGGATTATAAAGCTTCCTCGAGAAGAAAATCTGACACAGTTTGTGGCAAAAGATGTTGATTGTTTCCACTCAGCTGTGTCTAAATTTGGAGGAAGTACAAAAAATGGGAAGGTTATAAAAGGAAAGCGTATATGGGTAGATGGAAGACAGAAAACTCAAAGGACAGGATAAGAAATTCAAAGCAGTATACTTTTAAAAATAAAAAAAAGCACAACAAAGTAAATTAAAAAATGGATAGAAACAGGAGTTACTGTTTGTGACAGAACTGTAAGAAATAAAGGGTATGTATAAATTAAAATATACCTTCTATGCACATCATATTGTGTGTATATATCTGATTACATGCCAATGAAAACTTTTTAACTTGACCAGCACTGAAACACAAGTAGAGAAAACAAACATACAGGTGTCCAAAGAGGAGCAATTGTGAACTCTGGATGAGTGAATGAAAGTTGTGTTTACCTGTGAATTACAAATCTACATTGGACAAGAAGATGATTCATTTATGATATGGCGTTTCAGGTACATGCCCAGGGGAGAGGGCAGTCAATACATCAGCAGTAGATGCTCAGGTGTACAATGAAATTTTGGATGCTTTTCTCATTCTGTGTATGAAAAGCAGGTTTGGCTATGAATTTATTTGTCAAGATGGTAATGCATCTTGCCAGAGAGCCAAGAGTGTTAAAGCTTTTCTTCAGGCAAAGCTACATTAACTCAGCAATCAGTCTGGATCTCAAGCTAATTGAAAATCTATAACAGAAAGAGAAAGAAATGGTCCATGATAAGGCTCCATCCTGTATAAATTATTGCTCAATCACCATTTGAGAGTTGAAACCTGTTTATCTTTCATTAGACTATGCTAACTGTGATGTTTTTGTTGATCGATCCATAATTTGTTTCCTCCACACTAAGTGATTTCATAATTTCTTTTTAATTTTCTATGTGTTTGAGGTACCTTTATGAAGTCAGAATTTTTGTGCCATATGAATATCCTCCAATCCTCCATTCCATCAGTTTTGCAAGGGTTTTAGTGTACATATTCAGCAGCCACTGAACTAACACTTGCCGAGAAAAAACAAGCAAACAAAAACCTGATGATTTTTGAATATCTCAGAAGCCTATTTGCAGTGTGGAATTACCTGTATAAATTGTATCATTTTGCTCAACCAAAGGGAAATACCTGTGTTCACAACACTCAGTTGACTCATTCTGAATCTGTTCAAAATGCACCTCAGAGGCTGAAGCAGAAGCAAAGCACCTCACCAAAGGCAGGACAGTCACGATGCCTTGCAAACAAAGGCGTAATCATCAGAGCAACCAATCTGCTGCTCAGAGCTCCGATTAAAACGTGATGCATACACATTTTCTTCACACATTTACACCTCATCACCTCTGATGTTGTCTTTAAAAGAGATCCCATCATCAAGGATTTGTGGGAATGTATCAAATGCACAAGGAGAAAAAGAAAAAGGGGTTTGCAAAGCCATTCCTATAAAGCTTTATAAAAATGACTGAAAAAAAAGTTGCTACATCAAGTTAACTGTAAATTGATCAGCAAATTAATTGCAGTCTTTTTAGCAAATAGGTTAATCATGAAAATATTTTTCAAAGCAGAAATGGTTTGCCTCACATCAAGAAGCCTGAGCTATTTTGTGTGGCATTTGCATGTTCTCCTGGTGTCTGTGTGGGTTCTCTCCAGGTACTCGGCTTCCTCCCACAGTCCAAAGACATGCATTTAGTGGGGTTAGGTTAATTGGTGATTCTAAATTGCCCATAAGTGGAAATGGTTGCCTGTCTCTCTGTGTTAGCCCTATGACAGACACTTCCCCTCTTGAGGCTGAGATAGGGTCCACCCCCCTGCGACCCTGAATTGGATAATTCAAAGAAAATGGAACTGTGAGCATTTATTGCTTTAATCTGCTTCATATCTGGAAAAAAGGCAAAATTATATTTATTGAAATTTTTTACAATTATTTTCATAATTAGTTTGTGAAAACTAGCTTTCTGCTTGTTCTCCTTTTTTATCCAATAAAATTAATCAATTAATGTAATAGACAAAATGTGCTGAGTTAGTCTTTTATAGATTGTTAAATTCCATTGTAAAGTATGTTTTTTAATTTGGAGTTAAATAAATTTGACATTCACAGTCCTCCATACTTTCCACTACGGGGCTTTGCTGTGATACACAACGTAATGTAACACTGAAAGTGAATTCCAATCCCCCGCTTTACTGAAAATAAATTCCTATATATCTCCACTTAGTAAGCTGATTCTGGCTCAGTGTTACACAACGATTCTGACTGAAAAGGCAATCAATCTGGTGGGCTGCACTGCCGACTTGCTGCATCACAACAAACGCCACCAATCAGGCCACAGCCTCATGCGTCTCCGTGGTAACAAAGCTTCCTCAGTCCCAAAGAGGTGGAGACGGCAGAAGAGGGAGCGCAGAAGAGAAATAGAGGTGGATGGGAGGAGAAAGGTGATAGAGGAGAGACAGAGAATCGATATCTTCTCTGATTTCACTGTGAGAATTTAGAAAGTGAAGCTCCTTACCAGAGCGGGGGTGAACCGGTGAGGATAAGCTGACCAAAGACGGAGGAGGAAGGGGAGCGAGGGTGCCTGCGCTGGGATTCTCTTTAGGATTGGAATCTACAATGGACCCTAAGCCTCTATTTAGTGGATCAGTTGGGTAGCTTTGAGGTAAACACCCAAATGATTTATTTGATTATACATGATTATTTGCTTGTATACATGAAATACTGCCAAATAGAGCATTCATTTGTTTTCTCCTCCAAACTGCACTGTTATGAACGTAAATGATATGATGGCAACATAAATGCTGCCTGCTGGACTGTGGTTCACTGTGGTCGAGGCTGACTGGAGTGAGGATCTGCAGGTGGGAAACTACACTGTAAAAACGATAACTAGTAATTGTTGATTTGAGTAAAGTTTTCAAATTAAACTGACTTAGAAATAAAACTTTCCATTTACAACCTAAAATAGCTTGTCTGCCCAACAAATTTCTTCCATTGTTGTCCTAACTAAGATTTTCTAGCGAGCATAACAAAGATTATCAACTTTTGAGTAGATTTTTTGAGTCGAGTTGGGAACCGTGGGAAACCCGTGGGTGACTGGCACACGTCGTGGTCTGAATAAGTTTGAACTAGACCAAACGAGTCTGAGCAGACTGTGTGATAGTGGTTTGTCGATGTGTTCTGAACTGAAAACCTGCTAAGAAACTTTGAACAAACGTGGCCAAAATTGGATGAAAATTACAATTTTTCGACCATTACAGATTTTACCTGGTCTGAAGTTGGAGTGTATTATTTGACCATTTTTGGACAGGTGCGGGGAGCTGCCGGCCATTTGCCCTAGCAGGTAAGCTAACGACATCTGTTATTAGGATTTTCTACAAGCGCTAGGCTGCATCCTCCTGAGGACCCAGGAGGGTGGAACGAGTAAAGCACTGAAAAAAGCCAAACAATAACATATTTAAGTCATCTAAGGGACTTATATATCATGTTTAAGCTAGCGAAGGACCGCGGGGGTTGAAAATGATATGCCAGGAGTTCGCTGTTCTCGCTGCTCTAGCGAGCCTTGAATCCCCAGCTAGCTATCGAAGCTGGTGGTAACAGACGTCTCCAAAACGTAGAAGCATTTTTGCAAAAATGTGTTGTCTTAATAAACTGAGCAGATATTTGAAATTTACACAGCTACATTCTCGCCTGAAAATACCTTAAAAGTTTACTTTGTGACCCAGAAAGAGTAATAAGAGTAATATTAAAACTAAGTGGCTGCCGCCATTGTTTGAAACTAGAATCGGCTGGGCCGCGCTATGAATTCTGGCATAGGGTGGGCCACGAAGGATACACCTGACCCATCCTTCAAAGCTGTGGAAAGTATTGTATTGTTTTGAGAGCCTTTTGTTGGTGGAGTTAAGTATTGATTTTATGTACAATTCCACGGGTAGACGCGATCTGTACGGTCCGACTTTGCACGTGCGCAGTAAGGATCGTGGAGTCCGATCCGTAACTTTTTTTCTCGTTTTTTTTCTACATTATATTGAAATGTTTCATTATTGCAAACATTTTCTCTCAGGCGGAGAGAGGTCGTGGAGTGTCAGCCTATGGTATCTGAGGTCCAGGAGAGATGACCTGCGCTGTTTTCCTCTGAGGAGGTAAGACTGTCCTAATTTATTTATAATTTAATTATTATTCAAATTGGGCATGATTTATACTTATATTGAAGCAGTACGGTATTTGCTGGGGTAATGCATTGGCCAACTTTATTATCTTGTGCTACCACTCCAGTCAAGGCCCTTGCCAGTGTTATATTGAAATCCTTACCCTGAACATTTCTGCCAGTACAAGAGTCCCCATGCTAAATCGAAATTGTGAAACAGAAAGGCAATCTCATAATTTTGACTTAGCATGTATTTTTTTTTTTTTTGTGCTAGAAATAGGACTTCTATAGTCTGAGATTGTTAGGAAAGAATACTAAGGCAGGTCACAGAATCTGATTGGTCACAGATTTTGGTGCAACTTAGAACATAATATGTATTTTCATATTGATACTGGGTTTTGTGGGAGGTGTTTCTATTCCAGTGCAAAAGACGTATTCATGAGAGATTTTTTTTGAAGTAGGTAGGTTTTGCTGTTGATGACACAGTCAGGCATATAACATGGTGCAGACTGTCCAAGACAGCTACCCAGGAATTTTCTGTGCTGAGTAAATGACAATATTTTGGTGAATGTATTGTTTAGATATCTGAACATTTCATCGGATCACAAGCAAAGACCTCCTGGGGACCTTCAATGCATCCCTTGACAAAGTTGTGCCTGGCCTGCTGAAACTGTACTGGTCTAAGAAGGGAGCTCTTGGTGAGGAGATGGAAGACCTCCTGGATAAACTTGATGAACAGGTGAGTGAAGTGCTCCTTTATCTGACATTTGCAGAAGAGAGTATACTTTTCTCTTAACAGAAACTGAAAAAGATGTTGGCTTCAAATAAAACACATCAGTGGACATGTCCGTAAAATGAATGTCATGAGTCATTGCTTTGTTCTTATTTGGCAGTATTTTATTTAATTTGTAAAAAGAAAGTAAAATTGTTAACATGGTGGTGTTGTTGTTTTTTTTGGGGGGGGGGTTGTATGTTTTTGCGTGTTGCTGGGTCTGACCTGTGCTTTACTCTCATTACTATGAGAGTTCTGATTTTGCATTGTGTATAGTACACCATGTTACTTCACTAATTGAAATTTTTGTTTTCCACTGAACACTCTTTAGACATCCAACACTGTGTCCAACGGGCACTGAGAGGCCTGCCCATTTTCCTCAAGACAAGATGCAACAGAGGTTTTCCTGAAGTGCTTAGTAAGTACAAAAAACTAATGCAAGTAAAACTAATTGCTATGAGATGTTTTTAAAGGATGAGTTTATCCAAAATGGAAATGTACACTTTCTCAGTGCAGTCCAGATAATTTTATAGTGGGGATTGCAGTTGTCATAACTCTCACTCCTTTTTTTTGCTGCTGAGCAGCTGCTGGGCATTGTTAGTGGTTGTTCCATAGCAGAAAATATTTTTGTACAAAACTCACAAGGTGGCATTAATTAAAAAAAAAATAAGCTTTTTCTTCTTAAAACCTCCATGGGTCAAACGACCAGCATGGTATAGAGGTTAAAGTTAAAATCTTTAGAAATTTGTTTTGTCTTTAGTTTTTCTTAGCTTTCAATAATTCTTATTTTACTTTTCTTCAGGACACTGACATTTTGGAACCAGTGTTGAACGGTGCATCAGTTGCCATCCTCACCATCCTACAAGATGACGATGCTGATACGTCTGTGCGAGAACATCCAGTTGTGTTGGAAGGGGACATCGTGCTACATAACATTCCAGATCTCTCTACTGCCCTGGCACACCTCTTTGGCCTTCTGTATGCCCTCAACATTGATTACCCAAAGCAGATGAGTTTTACCTTTGAAGCAATTCAGGCCATCTTATTTTGGCCTGGTCGGGACAATATGAAGGTGAAGTGGATAAATCATTATTCGAAATGTAAAAATTTAGTCAGATGAATCTGTATTGTTGAGAATATATGGTGAAAATTTGTCTTGTAGTATTTTAAAAGATTTGTTATAGTGTTAGTTTCCTCTTCATTGATGGTAACATTTCTAATACCTTTTAACTTCCATAGTTCATCATAGTAAGCCTGTGTAAAATGTCAATGTCTGGGTGCATAGGCAATCGTTTGTGGCACTACCCTATTTAATGTGCAATAGTTATGTTCAGCTTTTACAAGACGGTCAGGGTGTGTGTGTGTGTGTGTGCATGAATTATTAAGTTGCTGGACACTTTTCTTTTTGGTTCTGGACTCTGGAATTTTAACGTCTCTGCTGGGGTGCTCAAAGCACCCAAAAGAAACTGGCAACACGTTTTTGTTTGTTTGTTATTTCTTTTCTTTCTTTCTTTTGTTTTTTTTAACAGAAATTCACCCTACTACCCATGACATTCTGAAATGTACTGAAAAGACTGTTGAACAAAATAAATAAGCTTTTAGATAACATTGAATTGTGCTTTGTTTTATTCTATATCTATTTATTAAGTGTTTTTTCAAGTATAATAACAACATACATTTTCCTTTGTTTATATAGGTAAATTTTCAACTCACTGGAGTAAGAATTGTATGATTACTCAACAAGAATATCTGTGTTTGGTGAAGGCAGAAATACATGGCATTGAAACCAGAATTTCTTCGTTAGACTTCCAGGATTATCCTAATTAGGTGAACAAGAAGATCCAAGTTGGCAGAACTTGTAAATCTTAGTTGAGTCAACAACAGTTGGCAAAAGTTGAGAAAACTCAAAAATCTCTTGCATCATGTTGCCTTGAAATTTTAAGTTTTCTCAACATTTTCTTTTTTACAGTGTATGGCTGTGAATAAGTAATGGATTCATGTTTGATGTGTGGGCTTGAGCAGCATTCAGTTTTCGTTATCAAACACTTGTTAAAAAAATAAAGCTTTTCTTTTTTTTTTCTTTTCTTTTTTTTTTAAAGGTTTCTATAATCAGACACTGTAACCCTGTGGATGTGGGGAAAATGCCAGTTACAGGTTTCAGCCAAATATCTGAAAGAAAATTACCTCATCTTGCAAATTGTGTGAACCAACTTGTATGTTGATTATTTAGCGTGAAAGAATCAAAATATAAACCTTTAGATGTAAATGTTTGCAGAACATCATGTCATTACTGTCCTGTGGCTGCAAGCTGGGTGGTGATGATGTGCTGCACGCTGAGCTTTTCATACCTGAGTTATGATAATAAATCATCATACGAGACTCTGCTTTGTACAGAGTAGCCCGAATATCTTTTGCTAATTTCTTATTGGAATATTAGGCAGTAAATGCGGTCTATGAAATCCACATCTGCAGCTAGTGTGGAGGGAAAACTGAATTACGCAACAAGCACACACAGTACAGTACTTGACTCTTGGGGTATCTCATGAAATCAGGGGGGAATCAGACTTGCTGTGGATTTGTCTGTGTGTATGTGGCAGATGTTGTGCCCCAGCATGTGTGCTCGCATGTGAAGACTGTTGTGGTGTGTTTTACATCAGTGTGTGCTATGATTACTGAATGTAGAGAGCAATCCCATCGGGGGATCTTGTCAGTGCAGCACGACTCCTCTAAGTGCCAAAGAATCAAATCAAATGCATCCTGATGCATCCGACTGTGATGTGTAACAAACAGATGATGGCCTCCTGGTCTTAGATCTTGTGTATGTGATTGCAGTGCAACAGAAACACATTATTCATATCATGGGTGTAGGTTTTGTTTGAGGATCTCTGAGGGAACACATTAAGTAGGGAGTAGGGGATTTGGGGATCTGGGGATCCCCCCTGAGGGAAGCTGAGAGCATTGGACACATAGCATAGATTTCCATTGTTTTGAGTCAGAAATCTTATTTTTTTGTAGAAAAAGATTAAGCAAAAGGTAATGGTTTGCCATACTGTTCATTCTAACTAACTCTTCTGCTTCTTTTATATCCTTATTAGAAGAACAAATGCATTGGAGTGGATGTGTCATGTGGATTGGGTCACATATTGTACATTGGCCATGTACTTTGCACAGACTCAGGGGACTTGGCAGAGGAACAGGAACTTAAAAAACTTCAACATGAGATGTGCATACAAGTAAGGTGCAGAAAATAAACTAACCAAGAGCTTAAAAAGAGCTCCACAAGAGGATTTTTTCTTAACCACTTCAATTCAGGGAGGCTGGTTGTGAGAGGTGGCAGGTGGGGTACACCATGGAAGGGCCAGTCCGTCTCAGGTCTAACACTGAGAGAAAATTTAGAATGAGCAGTTAAGCTAACATACATGTTTTTGGACTGTAGGAGGAAGTCAGAGTACCCAATTATTTGTGGGTCTATTATATGTGTTTAAATTTTTTTTTTTTGCATAATAACAATGCCTGTAATTAAAATATGAAAACACTGACAGGAGAATTATCTCCTGAACCTGGATCTGCTCTTGGCTCTACAGAGCTGTTTGGCTCCAGCTTCACTGCTTCTGTTGGCTGTTTGGCAGCAGGTTTAAGACAACTATAAAAAACAAACAAACAAAAGCTGCAAAAAGCAGACACACACAAAGACCAGCTGGTGACCATCATGCACCATTTAGTAGAGTTGAATTCTGGACTTGATGACAATGCACCTTTCACAAACTAAATATTCTCAGCTGAATGAAGCAGCGCTCATTAAGGTGGGTTAAACAGCTTCTTTGAATTGTAGGAATCTTGGTTTTGAATCGAATGTGCAAAAGTCCCAGTAAACACTTATTACAAATTGAACTGGATTACCAGTAATTCACAGGAACAGCCATGTTAATGTGTTTTTTTCTGTTAGATAAGGAGCCTAAAATATGAACAATCAAAAGAACAGAACCAGGATCAGGAAGATCTGCCAAAGCTAGTTAAAAGGTGAGAGCTTAAGAGACTAGAGAAATAGTGCATTTGCAACATAATGCTTATGTTGTTGGTGTCTGTTTGATAAAATGTCTATCTTTGATCAGTTTACTAATAAACATACAGTTAGTTTCATGCATGCCACATTTTTTCAGGGCATCTTCCATGAGGAGCCCAACATGACCCTGAACATTGTCAGTATCTTTAGCATCAATCTAGACTTACTGGCGGATCATCTCATAACCCACTTCCACTCACTGGGATGGAATGGTGCTCAGTGAGGGGGACCTTCCACATGGACACACAAATGAAGTGGAAGTGGGTACAGAGAGGGTGTCAAGTTTGAAAAAACCTAATATGTTCATGTTCTGTCAATTTCTATTGACCCTAGTGCTCCAAAATACTGGTTGGAGAATCAGTCGAAGTTGTTTGTCAAACTCATCAACATGTGCTGTAAGTAGCCTTGTAATCTTTTTGGTTTTTGGCACAAGTGTTTGATTAGCTTGTGCCATGGCGAGATGTGTGTCTGTCCATCTGTCCATCCTTATGTCCATCAACAATTTGAAAGAAACACTATTTTTCAGAGATTATTCATTAGAATTTAGTCAAACTCACACACAGTCTGGATCTTCAACCTAACTGTGTTCAGGACCAAGGTCACATTTGCCATTTTATGAGGAATAACCTGTAAGTTGTGGCAGATCGTGTCCCATACGTTCTGGTTTAATCTGCAGTTGTCCCAGAGATGAGCTGTCACAACCTTTGTCATTCAGGTTGAAACATCAGCATCTATTGTTGGACTGTGGGCTAAAGACTCAAGTTAAATGTGAAGGGGCTAATGGTGGGTGTGCCTTTTTCCAGATGGTGGCTTGAGCTCCAATTTGGTGCACAGGAACAAGCTGCTGTTTTTATTTGACCAGAGCTGCTTCAGCTGTAAATTTAGTACAGTTTAGCTGTAGGCTTTCTCAACCTCCCATCACATAGGACTTTGATAGATGGCAGCTGGAAGCTAGTCATCCTCTCAGAGGTGCAGATGAGACGTTTCTTTTTCTCTGCATAGGCAGGCACTGGCTCTGATCAGCTGTAATTTTCTGCTTTGAGCTCAATTGGAAAGCTTCTGAATCTACCCAGGAAACGTCCTAGCTGCTGCATGGAGTCAACACTCTGTTTGAGTTTACTGGTGATTTGATTATAATAAATGTTACTTGTACTGTATTTTAAAAAATAGAGTGCAAAGCAATTTGGCAAACAGAAATAGCAGAATACTCACACGTGGTAGTTTCAAATAGAAAGCCAAATATTAGGGCCAAATAAGGCCAATACAATTAAGTTCAAGTGAAGACATAATAAAAAAAGGTGCAAAAACAGAAAGTAAAATAAAAAATAATTAGCAGTAAAAGAGTAAAATATAGGGAAATAATAAAGAAGACAAGTGAAAGATGATAAACATTTAATACAAGACTATAAAAGACAACATAAAACTGTAATGATGTCACAAAGAAGCAAGCCTGTAAAAATGTGCTTTGGAAGAAGTGGTTTCAAGGAAGTTTCTGATTTTTCAAGCCTAATTTCTGCAGTCATATCTGTAGATTTAAGTTTGGGTTTTGAAACAGCCAGACGGCCCCACCTAAAGATCTGAGGCTGCAAACTGGTTCAATTAGGGTCGAAATTTCTTCTGTGCAGCTTGGTACCAAGCTGGTGCCTTAAAAATGGTCATCTTAGATGTTAAAATCAACTCTAAAACATACAGGAAGCTAATGTAGAGAAGTCAAGACTGGGGTGATGTGATGTTGTCTGCTAAAACTAGCAAGAAGTCAATCTGCTGCTTTGAAAAAATAAACATGGATTGCTTGTTCTAGTTCATAACTTATTTGATGTCTGGTTTAAAGCTAGAAGCTGAATGAAATGTTACTCTAAAATGTATGGACAAGAGACCAAGACAACTCCATGGGGTTGTACAAGAAGATTTTGTATTTTTAGGTACTGAGTTGAAGAAAATTTTGTGCCATCCAACATGCAGCCCTTCATGGTGATCTGAGAAACACGTAGGATTCTCACTTATTGGAGTCTATAGAGGATAATCTTTCTTTATTATGTGGTTTCGTCCTGGTGCCATAGTGAAATGTTGTGTCTGGTGAGCAGATGTTGATTGGGGCTTATTATAGCATTGCTCTACGAGTTGTAAACTTATAGCTGAAAGATGCTAAAATGCCCTGCAGAGACAGTGGCAATTAGCTTCAAATTCACCACTAAAAGCAGCCCCTCTAATAGGAAATCAAGTAACTTCTTTGATTGTAGGCGCTACTGTTTGTACTGTAATTAATAAAAGCAACTTTAGACTATTTTAACAACTTACATATAAACCTGAGATTTGCTACACTTGTGCACAAGACCTATGCAAACCAGGGAAGATAGCTAATCTGTTAATGACTATCCTTATATTTAAAACTACTTGAAATGATTTTGTTTGTTAAGAGAAAGCATCTCCCTGTAATGAATGTAAATTCATTCTTAAAATAATTGATTCATTTTCTGTCAGTGAACTAATCATTTCCCCTACAGTAATATGCTGGCGGCTCTCCTTAATAATTCACATCCTTTTGCCCCCCAAAAAAGCCAGTTTATCATACATGACACTATGTGTCTGTTTATGTCTACATGTCAGGGCTCATCTGCCACTGTCTCACATTTTGCATTATGTGGATTTAGTGATTCTCGCTGTATAGCAGCTGTTCTGTGGACCAAGGACTCACTCTTCATAGGAGTCAGTGAGAAATGTCACTTAGTTTCTCTGCTGTAACTGCTCCAGAGCACAAACTGTCTCTGCATTGTAAATAAGGTCATACATTACAGCTTCTGGAGGGCAGCTTGGATTTCACTGTTCGTTCTGTTGTTGAGTCAGACAAATGTTTTATACCTGCTCCTGTTGTTTGTTATTATTTATCCATTGTAGATGTGTGTAAAAGAAATGAATCTTTGAATGAAATGATTTAAAAGTATAGTATTGAGCATAGCTCTGAATCATGTAACTGCTCCTGGGGCATGGACTGTTCAGAAAAATAAAACAACGCCCCTGCCATGCAGTTGTTTTACATCTTGTAATACTTTTTCTGGTCAGATTTTCCTGTTTGCAGTGCTGGCAATCAAATTGGAATTGGAATTCTGACATTAATTTCAGAATTCTCAGTTTTTGTTTTTAGAATTCAGATTTTTTTTCCCTCAGAATTCTGACGTTCCAAGAAAAAAGTCCAAATTCTGTGGTTTATCAGCTGGGTTATTACTGTCATTTGACAGATTTTAAAAATGGCTGTAGCTTAAATACAATAATAAGCAAATGAAGACTCCAGGAAGTCTTTAATGTCAATCTATACTTCCTGACCACTACGGTTCATTTGCTATAGCAGCTTGAACAAACATGCACAGCTTAATCATGCACAGATGGACAGACACACACTTCGCATTCGACATCAGCTCCTTACCTTAACCCCTTCCCCTCTCAGCATTAGATTTACTGTCCACCATCATCTGCCTAAGATTAAGCATTCATTGTCATGTGACCCTCTTCTGGTTGTTTAATGGCAGGTGGAATAAGCAGTACATCACCCTCACTCTCACAGCATTGTTTGGATAAATGAATAATGATGTAAAGTAAAGATGGCGTTTTTTTTTTTAATGGAGTCAAAACACTTGGTTCCACCTTCCTTGTGGAAACAGAGCTGTCAGACTCATAGAGATGGGATGAGCTGCTAAAATTACTTTTGCAATTAAAATTCCCACATTTAAATGGTAATTTAAGTGCAGAAAATTGGTTATTTAAAAATGTATTTTAATATGCAAGCCAACAGATCAATTCGGTTTTATTTATAGTGTAGCACCAGTCAATAGTATCAACAATAGTCACCCCAAGAAGCTTTGTATTGTTGGGGTAAAGGTAAAGGTGCTACAATCAGAGAGAGAACCCCAGGAAAAGCACTTGGTGACAGAATAGAGATCACAGGTTCAGCGAGGAGCAGTCATCCAGCATGTCAGTCTCTCTAAGGTACACATGGGAAAAATACAACCCATAGCCTGGGCCCATCTCAGTTTAGCTAACACACATGTAAAAGAGAAACAAAAAGAATGTGGCCTTTTGCTCACTTCATCTAAATCAGTATCAGTAGAACTCTGGAATAAAAATGTTGACCAAACCTGCTCTACAGGGACAAGTGAACCAGATAATGCCAGGAAACTTTTATGGAATGCATTATTTTAAATGAACAGCTTATATGTTTTTCCCCCTATGTAGTAATGTAAGTAAAATTTCTATTAACTTTAAGTAGTACAGTCTTCCAATCTGAAATGCACTATAAGTTGAAATATAATACAACAAGAAAATACCTCAGCACTGTGGCTCCATGACACTTGAATACATACGCTTTCTATCACTAGAGAAGACATAGACAAGAAGAGTGATTTAAAAGGCAGCACTGAACACAACTTGGTTGCATCTTTGGTCTGTAGTCAGAGTTGGGATTTAGGTTGCTGGGGGATTTCAGCGCGTTTCCTGGGTCAGTGGATTACCTTGTATGTGTTGGCTTGTGTATGTAGAGGGAGGGGGGTTAATCCTTGAGACAAACATGCAAACTCTTCCTGTGGTTTGTCTGTAACTCTGGAAGCTGAAAGGACATTTTTCCTCTGTCTCAGGTGTGAATAATGAGTCCCGTTCTTCCTGCTTGAACATGCAGCTTGGGTAGCAAAGCTGACTGACAGGAGCATCTACCTTCACGCGCTGCTTCCTCTCTGGACACACACACTAACTGTGTCGGCTCAACTCAAGCACAGCCATGCTGATCAAGGAGTATCGGATCCCTATGCCTATGAGTGTGGAGGAGTACCGCATTGCTCAGCTCTACATGATCCAGGTGAGTAGTTTTCCTCACATAGCCTTACAAACATTACACGTGTATTTAGGTTCATTTCTCCTGGTTTCACTTAGATGTGGCACTGCTATGGCTGGACACTATTAAAAACTAAGCATTTATATTAAAAGACTATCATGCATGTGTCATGCAATTACATGTTTATACACAGTCTCACATTTTCAGAGATTCAATTATAAGTGGAAAAATTAGCCACTCTAAAAAGTAATTCAGAGGCTTAGTAAATATCACTATAAATATAAGTTAGATGAGCCTGATAAAATCTATGAATATCCTTTTAGTAATTATTTGAGTTTGATAAGTTGAAATAAATGTCTAAAATGTTAACGTATGTGTTTGTGTTAAATTAAGGTATTTATTTACATTTATCTCAGACAAAAAATTCAGTATGTGGTTCACAGAATATCTTCTTCGCACTTTTTTTTTTAAATACTCTGAGCTTTTGTGTTTGCTCTCCTGGTTTGCAATTTATCATTCAAGTATGTAAGGCTTTGAGCTAAAAGGGAAAAGGCTCTTGTCTTTTTAGCGCTTGTTTATTTCGAGTTATTGCCATGTTTCTGAAAATTAAATTTTCATTTGGAAAACTGTTAACATGTGGTCATTTTTCATACATGTATTATGAAGCACATGACTACATATTAGTTTGTTTAGTTTTTTAGACTTAGACTACCAGTGAAATACAATAACATTCATATTTAAATGTTAAGGGGTGATCGTGGCTCAAGAGTTGGCAGTTCGTCTTGTAATCGGAAGGTTGCCGGTTTGAGCCCCGGCACCGACAGTCTCGGTCGCCTACTGGTTGCCTACTGCCTACTGGTGGTGGTCAGAGGGCACGGTGGCGCTAGTGTCCGGCAGCCTCGCCTCTGTCAGTGCGCCCCAGGGCAGCTGTGGCTGCAATGTAGCTTGCCATCACCAGTGTGTGAATGACTGAATGATTCACACACACATTCAGGATGACTGAATGTAGTGTAAAGCGCTTTGGGGTCCATAGGGACTAAGTCAAGTGCTATACAAATACAGGCCATTTACCATATTTAATATTAAATACAATTTTGATTATGTTGAATTTACAATATTAAGTAAATGGAACAAAATTCTGGATTAACTGACCATCTGTATTTCAGTTACATTTCCCAAGCATATCAGTTTTATTTACTCAATTTTTTCATGTTTGTGTAACAACTAAAATTATTCATTTCAACTTAATATGTTTAAGCTTTAGTTATTCAATTGATCAAGTATATTGAACAGATTTGACTGGTTTCCAATCTACTCAATATTTTTAAGTGTAAAAGTGTTGCCTCAAAAATTTTAAGTAAATGTCAGTTTTAGTTTTTAGAGTGCATCGTTTTAAATATATGGTAAGTCAGTGAACCAAATGCAAATACAAGTGAAACACTACTCTACTTTATCTGCTTAAATTGAGGGAACGGGCCTCACCTGGCTGTGAAACTCTTGTTTATCAATTCAGATGCTAAAATAGTGCACTGTGTTGTAATTCCTAATCAATTAAACCACGTTTCTGGTTGTTTGGTCTAGAATCCATTGTGGTTGGTCTAAGGCAAAATAAAAAAATGTGTATTTGTCCAAACACTTACAGGTATGGACTGAACTGTGCACAGTACAGATAAATTAGACACACTACAGGTCATTTGAATACTTTTTTAAATTTTCTAATTATTATATATTAAGTTTTTATAGAATTTGGAAATAAAAGCTGCAGACAAGGCGTGTATAAATTAAATAATGGCATCATTTTGGCTTCAGAGTTTATATTAAACTGTTTTAAAAATCAGAAATTACAACCCATATAACTTGTATGCTCTCGATGTCTAGATGTCTTTTTCCTTTGCTGTAAAATCAAAACTTTAAATGAGAACTTGCATTATGTGATTTTTAAAATTCATTTATTTTTAAATAATTTATATACTCAAATATTTGTGGAGCACATTCTCTATTTTTTCTGTGTTCAGAGGAAATTGCCAGAATTACTACTTTAAAAACCCCACTGAATTCATGTTGAGCTTACAGAAATAACAAGTATAGCTAAGGAATTAAGTTAAAAAAAATATAGTACAGGGCGTAGAGTATTTTTCTTGACCTGGGGCACTAAACCAGGTAGAAGTTCAGGTTTTTTATGTCATGGTGGCAGAGGTCAGCTGTGTGGGTCTGTACCAGGACAAGAGCACTAAGGGAACATGAGTAAATGGTCACAGGGGCAGTGGAGTTCTGCAGAGCAGATGGTGCTCCATATGCTTGTGGCTTGTGTTTATCTTGGTAATTGTGTGAAAATACAAATACAGATAGTTACAAGGGCATAAATATGATCTCTCTGTGAGTTTTGTTTAGTAAATATAAGCAGGGAAATATTCATAACCACCTTCTAGCCCTCATTGTGGTGTCTCATTGCTCTGTGTATTGTATTCTAACAAAATGTTATTCAGTATTGAATACGCTTGCAGAAAAAAACAGTCTGGTACTAAAGTCCAAGACCACCAGAGGTCAGGGGACAGGGGAGGAAAATCTATAAATCCAGAATTTTGTGGTTGTCAGGTGCTTCTTGAACTAATTGTATTGTGTGGCCTAGCAGCAAAATTGCAGAATCGTCAAAATCTTTTGTCCCCGCAGTTAGTTGTAACCGTGGCTACACTACAAGTGTGCATGCATCCAACAAATATACTAGAAACTAGTATAATAAGAACAGCTGTTCATCTGCAGTGTCCAGAGCTGACCATGTGCGAGTATTCTTCCCTTCTGGGAATCAGTTCAGAGACCACTGAGATGCTCTGAGGCTATTAGACAGCCTTCTTCTCCAGCCCTGACCTCTGCTGACTGGAATCAAAATGTCTATCTGAAACATAACTGGATTTTTGTCTCTCACTGTACAAAGCTTAATGTATTGCTCTCCATATGATGTGGAGCCTAGTCATGTTGTGACACATAGAAAGGATTTTTGCTGATAATAATTTTTTCACTCTTGTGAAATTCCTTTATTTATTTTTATTTATTTTTTGGCCAATGTCACTGTAGAGAGTAGACAGGAAATGCAGGAAATGGTCTGGAGTCGAATCAAACCAGCTTTTTAGAATATGGGTCACCTGCTCAACCAAATGAGCTATAGCACCACCGTGTTCCTTTATTGCTTCTGCTGTGTTCATGAGATACAGCCATTTTTCTTAGAGGTGAACAATGGCTGCAGATTGATTTAGCTTAACAGACAAATAAGACAAATTGTAAGTGCCAAATCTGAATTTTACAAGTTACGACTTGTATTCCTAAATGTTTTATTAAATTAAAGGTTTAGTTGGAATCCTCATACCTTCAGATTATTTCCATTTTTACATAAAAGTGTCACAGCTGTTTGATGTAGTCTCAGATACGCTGGACCTCACGGCATAAAAGCAGGTAGTGCCTGTTTGATATTTATGTTTTCCCCAAAATCCTCTAAATGTATTGTCACTGGCACATTAAGTAAGACACACACACACACACACACACACACACACACACACACACACACACACACACACTTGTGCTGGACGTTACCTCTTGCTCGCTTTCACAGCTGGGCACTAGTTGCCATGGTAACCGGTGACATCAGCTGCAGCAAGGCAGCAGCTGCCATCATTTTGTTTTTGAGAAAAACAGCAAGTGAAAGGACAGCTGTGATTTAGTGAAATGTTGATATATTGTTGGAAATTAAGTTACAATAGACAACTAAACAAGTAAGACCAAAAATAAAATAATAAATTTGAACTCCTAGAGTTACCTTACAAAAGGTAAAAAATATTGAAATATCACTTCAATCCCATCATCATGCATACTACAGGACTATTATCTAACATTCTTAAAAAAAAATCATGTTAAGCTTCTCAAATGTGGAAATTATTAGATCAATTTACACAAGGTTGTAAATGTTTTCCTGACTATCTTCTGCTCATAAATACATAAAAAAAACTTTACCAAAATACACCAAGACAACAGGCGGGTTAGCAGCTCATCATAGAAGACATTAAGCTGTGTATTTGTTCTGAAGACTCAGTTTTAGGAGACCTTTGATGATGTGACTGGAATCTACTGCAGTGTCTCTCCCAGGGAGATGGGAATTACGGCCTCTAAAGCTCCTATTCCCACTGGGATCATATCTGTTCTGTGATACGTTTTCACTTGTGCGTCTAAATGTGGAGGACTGCAGTTGCAAAATATAGAAAATACATATGTAGCAATTTTTGAATATCGAATGATTGTCTGGGTTTGTGTCAGTGCAAGTGTCAGTTTCTCTAGAAGCCATCTCACATATCATCCCTCACCTTTGTTAATTAGAGGTCATTAAAAACTACCTACAGGGAAAGTTAGGGAATTATCAAGCCCTGGGCTTTGTCCTCTGGGGACCATGATTTGTCCACAGGAGATTATCACAGTTTTGTCTACTTGTTGGTGCTGTGTGTGATTTTCCATTGCATTTTTGTTTTACTTCAGCAGCAAGCTGACAATAACCTTTTGTTTGTGGCCAGTGTCACATTGAAGCACAGGATTTGAAAAATGACCAAGGTAGGAGATGTGTGAAGCCTTTGAGCAGCCACTCATAATGTTTGATGCATGAGGTTCTACTAAGGCACCAAGAGCTGAGGAGAGGAGTTAGCTACCCCTGGTTTATGCTAACCTTGTGTTGTCACATAAATTATTCAGAGACACTTCAGCCTGGCAGAATCACGACCCTCAGCAAAGCTGGGCTATTACAATTCACAGAGGGAGTCGTCCGAGTGTCTGCATAAGCTAGCAGCAGTTCTCAAACTGGACATACAGATAAAGTCAAGGTCAAATGTATTTATATAACACAAATGTATTCATATAGTGCATTTAGAATAACAGAGTTCAACAAAGTGTTGTAAATGAAAATATATAGCCGAAGTAAAAGTTTTAAAATCCAGTAAAATAGAATCCAACACACAACATTAAAAGACAATAAATAAAATAAGATCAAATAAAGTAAAGTAAATGCAGACCATAAAATGCAATAATCCAAAGTGATGTCACACTGGAGGAAGAACTTGAGCCTATCCTACCTGCTATAGGGCGAGAGGCAGGGTACATCCTGGACAGGTTGGCAGTCTGTTGCAGGGCAAACACAGAGATACAGACTAGCATTCACTCTCACATTCACACCTATGGGCAATTTGGAATTACCAGCCAGATGTGATGAAAATCTGCAAGCAGAAAATTTTTCAACAGCCTGATCAACATTACAGCGGTTCTCACCAAGACAGAATTAAAAATACTAAAGAGCAATTGAGGCCTGTGACTGTTAGAAACAATATTTGAGAAGTAAGCAGACTTTGCATTTGATCGCTTTGTGTTACGGTCATGTAAGATCTCCAAGGAGACCTGGAGCTTGTCCTTTTTCCATTTACTCAGCATGTCTGCACTCATGTCTGCGGGTTGTGTTATTCAGCAAGGGCTGAAAGGGGGATATAGTCCAATACAGCAGTGCAGGGCTTCAGCTAACAACTCTGAGTTTGTTAAACCTGAGTGGGGGGAAACTAAAGCTTTTCTGTTCTAGAAAGAGAGTTATCTTCAACTCTGAAGTAAAACTGATAAAACTGAACTCTGAAGTTGGGTAACAGAAATATATCTTGGCCCTGTACTAGCCAGCTCAACATATCCAGGGTATCTTTTTGTTAGCTGTATTCACTTACCCTAATGTTGACAATCAGGATAAGCAGTCAAGTTAAGCTGGTTATCAATTCGGTAAATTAACCCAGGGTTTTCTTGGGCGCACATGAAAGAGGTGGTGTTGGCAGTCCCAATCTTAAAGGATTGTTTCATGGGTAATATGATTTTTCTTCCACAGAAAATGATCCCTATGAGTGCCACCTACAACGTGATTAAAAATGTATAAGAAACATAAAAATATAACAGTCAAATACAACACTATTATAAAAAGGACAAGAGATGAATGCTGCAGAAAATCATTAGTCTGGTGGTTTAGTTCACAGAGGGGTAAAATAAGGATTTTTAAGGGTTTGATAATAAAGATTAAAAATAAAAACAGAATTCAAACGTAGGTGTCATGGTCCTGGGTTGGTGACCCAGTGTTATTGGTTTGTATTATGACTGTTGTTTTGGGTTTCCTAGGGTTTAGTGGTGTTCCCTCTGTTTGGTGTCTTCCCTGCTTGTGCATCCCCTTAGTGTAGTAGGTCTCTATGTTTAGTCCGCGTCTCTGAGTCTGTGTCATTACGTGCATGTGTTTCCTGTTTTACTTTGAAGGTCTCTGTCTTATGTCAGTGCGTTCTGTTTACGTTTCCCCTGCCCCGTCAGCTGTTATGTTTCCCAGGTGTGTTTCCCTCCTGTTTCCCATCCCCTGATTACTGGTGTGTATTTATAGTGTGTGTTCACCTGTCCTCGTTGCTGGTTCGTCTGTGTTGTTCACCTCGCTCTTCCTGCGTCTCTCCATCCGCCTCTCGGTGTATTTCCCCGTACCTCCCTGCATCTCCGTTCAGGTTTGTTTTGTTAGCTCCGCCCAGTTTAGGTTCCAGTTTCATGTTCCCCCGCCATCGCTGTTTGTTTCCACTCCTGTCAATAAATACTCACCTGCACCAGAGCTGCCGCATTTTGGGTCCTTTTCTACAAACTCCACACGTCTGCCACACCGGACGTGACAGTACGAACCAGCCACCATGGACCCAGCAGCAGTAAATCCGTCCGAGGAGCTCCGGGACGACATTATTTACAATGTGGAGATTCTCCTCGGGCTGTGGCTAGAGAACCCGCCGAAGGAGCTTCGCCGCGCTGTGGAAAGCCGGTTACAACGGCTCTTTTCCGGCCTGCCATGGCTTCTGGAGTCGCTTCCACCGACCGTGCAGGCCTTTCTCCACAACACACCACACCTTCTCTCAGCCACTTCCCGACCCGCCGGATGTGGTTTCGCCCGGCCCGTCGGAGCCGTCTGCGGGGAGAAAACACCGATCACGCCACCGGCACGTCACCCCACAGCCGGACGTTCGGACTCCTAATTCGCCGGCTGTGGTGAGTGAGGACTCTTTTCTGTTTTTGGACTGTGTGACTGTTTATTCCGGGGCTGTGTTTTGTGTGGCAGATACTAACGTGAACAGGTATTCACCTGCTCAGCGGCTTCAAGCCCAGTTAGCTGCCCAGCAGCCACCGTCAGCTCGGCCAGCCGCCCAGCAGCCACCGTCAGCTTGGCCAGCCGCCCAGCAGCCACCGTCAGCTCGGCCAGCCGCCCAGCAGCCACCGTCAGCTCGGCTAGCCGCCCAGCAGCCACCGTCAGCTCAGTCACCAGTGTCAGCTGCTCACTCTCTGTCAGCTCAGTCTCCAGTGTCAGCTGCTCACTCTCTGTCAGCTGTTTGTTTCCACTCCTGTCAATAAATACTCACCGGCACCAGAGCTGCCGCATTTTGGGTCCTTTTCTACAAACTCCACACGTCTGCCACACCGGACGTGACAGTAGGCTTAGTCTATACACAAATGATATGAGGTCTCCAAGTAGAGTGTAGGTGTCCTGTTTTAGAATCAGATATTATTGCTAATAAAACAATAAAATTGTTTTAAATTTTTTTTGCAGCCAATAGAAAGAAAATCAAATAATAAAGTTGAATCTAAGAATTTACATATATTACTGATGCTTATCAGGGAAACACAAGATGTTAGACACTACTGAAAAACTTCCTCCTACTCTCCCTGCAGAGGTCCGAGGGATCTAGGAATAGTGATTTTATACCTCTTGATCTCTACTCTACAGTCTAACCTGCCCTAAAGCAGTTTATGTTCACAGCATAAGCTACCATGTAGATTTGCCCTGTTAAGACATGAACGATCATAGAAAAAATCTTTAAAATAACTTTAACTCTGGCACACATCCCATGAAATATCTAATAATCAGACTTTTTAGTATCATCAGGAGGTCAAAGCTTAGTAAACTATAAAAATTTTTGAATTTTAAAGCTGACAAATGAAATGCATTCAAATTCTGAGTTTTCACTTATTAAGTTTTCACATATTAACTGCTAATTAGACGCAATCTAATTAATGTAATCCAATGTTGTCAAACTCTGTCAAAGAATTGTTTCAGCAGGCAAAGAAAGACACAACTCAAACATGTATATACATGGGTGATCTCAGTGGAGACTCACTCTGAGACATCAGTTCCCTCTTTATTTATACACTGCTCCTTCCTAAAATATGTCGGGTCGGTGCCCCTTGTGTGTAAAACAACTCCTTACAAGGTGATAAGCATGAAACATATTTAAACTGTTAAAAATAGTAACCGGTCAAGCTTATCTCAGCAAACTCAGCAAGGGTGGAGGCACCTGTGGTATTTCCTCATGCAAGCTTTGTCATGAAACACAGTAAAATAGGAGATTTAAATGAAGCTAAACAACTAGGGATTTTTTAACTACAATAAAGCAGAATACATATAAAAATCCTTTAACATTCCCTCCTGTTTTAGCTCATTTAAACACGTTTCACACTTTATTTCAGAACATGTTCTCTTGCTCCTAGCATTTTCAAACATGTCATCATTATGTGTTACTTATATTGCAATCTAGCTTTACAGGTCGTCTTTAAGATTTTCTTCTCACACATAAACATCTTCGTCTTCAAAGTTATCTTCACTGTTACTCAGATCATTTTTGTCATCCATTGGTACAGTAACATAAGCTGTCAATGATGTGGAAATCATTTTAGAAATCATCTTCCTGAGACAAGGGAGAATACATGTGGAAAATACACAGAATAATACAAGTAAGAGTCCTATGAATATTAGACCTTTATACAGCAAAACAGTCCACGAGCCACTTAGCAACCATTTCAACCAATCTGTACCCCCGTCTACATATTCCTTTGACTGTACATTCTGAAGTCGTTTTAGAACTTTTAATGCATCCGTCATGTTACTAGAATGTATGTTGTCAGGTATGTAAGTGCAACAGGTGGTGTTAAAAGCACACATAATCCTCCTTTTCAGCCAGCACAATATCAAGCGCCACTTGATGTTGCATGACCATTATTCGCAGGGCATCTATCTCCTCGTTTTGCTGGTCATTGACTCGACATGATGTATTCAGGAACAATCCAAATCGATAGTTCAATGTCTCGATCCTTAGCGCATTTTTCCCTGTGCCTACCCACGGAAAGAGTGAGTGCAGCACTTTCTGTCCTGTAGTCCAAAGCTTGAATTCCTGTGGGACGTCAGAGCCCCATATTGGGTCATGTGGTTTCGGATCTGGAGTGTCAACTGATCTTTTCCCTCTTTTGAGTGATGTATCGTCGGTAGTTATCTTAAACGTGTGATCAGATATGAAGATTGGAGCACACATACCTGTCCAGTTCTTGGGGGGAGTGAAATAGGCCCGCTGTCCACATAGCCAGGCCATTCCCTGCACCCAATAGGTGCCATTGGAAATGTCATTGTGTAGTGGTGTGAGTTATCATGCGTCCAAGCTTTCTTCTGATGATGCTTTTGGTCTATATTGAATAGTAGCATCCTGCTGCCAGTACTGCCAGGGTCAGTGAGATCAGGAGCAGCTTCATGGTGACCTGGCGCACCTGGCCCCTCTGATAAGTAGACTAAAGGCAAGAAGCAAAGGGCGGGATATACCCGATCAGCCCTTCCTCCACCTTTCGGATCACCAGAGGGCAGGGGCGTCGGCGTCTATTAGTCTATGCTCTCACTCACTTTCTTACAGTGACTTTGGTGGATCCAGGATGGTCTTTCAGAAATCTTGCATGCAGTAGGCGTGGTTAAAAGCACTTGGTATGGTCCCTCCCAACGGGGTGAGCTCCAATTTTTCCTCTGGAGTACCCTGATTAGGATCCAGTCACCTGGCTTCAACCTGCAAAATACTGGAGAAGAGTCATGCGGCAATTTGTTGTTTAGCACAATTTCTTTATTTTCTAGTAGCTTTGCCATCCACTCTGCTAGAGTGGTCTCTCTAACTGATTTGCTTACTGGTTCACTCGTTATCGGTAGGGGGAAAGGTCTTCCATGAATTATTTCAAATGGCGTCAATTTTTGGGAACCTTGTGTTAATCTCATCCACATTTTTACTAGACCTATACATTCAGGCCACGGTCTCCCCGTCTCTTCCATGCATTTCCCTAATTTTTGTTTGATAGTGCCATTTGTTCTTTCCACTAGCCCTGCGCTTTGTGGATGGTAGGCACAGTGATTTTTTATACTAAATCCTAATGCTTCGGAGACCTTGCTAATCACATCATTTACAAAATGTGTTCCATTGTCTGATCTTATCAGGGACGGTATGCCATATGTTGGGACAAAATGGTTGCCTAGGCATTTTGCTACAGAGATTGCATCTGCCTTTTTTACAGGATAAATTTCTGGCCATTTTGAGAACACATCTATAATCACTAAGGCGTATTTTGAACCTTGGCTTTCATTTAGCTCAATGAAATCCATGTGAATAGTATGAAATGGGTGAGGTGGTGCAGGAAAATGACCTCTTTTTGGTCTTAGGTTACCTTGTGTATTATGCTTTTGACAAATCATGCATGTCCTTATAAATCCTTTTGCCGAAGTTTCGAAATTTAGTGTATAGAACTGTGTTTTTAACTAATTATACTCCCTCCTGTTGACACATGAGTAACTCCATGTGTCACAAGAGCTACTGTTTTATGTAAAGACTTCGGTAGTATTGGTTTCCCATCACATATCATCAGATCATCCTGTAGGATTGCTCCGCACCTCAACCATTTCTTTTGCTCTAATAATGGTGCCGATTTTTGTTCATTTCTCAAAACATCCAGTGAAATTTGTGTGGGGGTGTCAAGTGTCAGTGTGTCCACTTTTTGTTTTGCAGCTGCTTTGTCTGCAAAGTTGTTAGTATAGGTTTGCTCTCCATCTCAACAAAGTCTCATCTAGGATGACAGGATTTCAATCAGGTCAAGCGCCTCTATGCACCTGATTAGTTTAGGTATTTTCTTTATTTTCTTCATCTCATATATCATTGAACTGAGTTTGAGCAAACCTTAAGCTTGATTCAGACTACTTTTAACAATTATCCACCTTACATTATAGCTGAATAAGATGCTTCTTCTCATTAATATTATGTCACTATTAATATTATTATTAATATTATTATCTCATAATTGTTTTCTCTTATTTCTATATAACATCAATAGTATATTACAATATACTACTATACTACAAATATACAATAGTCTATTATAATATTTCATATATATTTTATTATGTATCCATCAAGGGCTGGGGGTGATCTGCAGTTTCACCCTTACCCAAGCTGGAGACACACTTTCCTTGGCTGAACAATGACACAGCCTCAATATACCTTATGCAGCTCTCTTTTTTATTTGATATACTTTCATGTGAATTATCTGGTTTCATTTACTCTATTCATTCTAGGCACGTTCGTCATGCCAACGATATTTCATTGTTAATACCAGTTTACAGGTTGTTATCCTGCCTATTATTAGTTTGAATACATCAGATAAGCTCTGATTTAATTTAACCTTTTGTTTATTCCACTTCATTCCTCTTGTATTTATTTCTGTTTGGAGGGTTTCTTATAGTTGCGTTAGTGCGGAGGGACTACATTTGCCTTCCCACGTGGGACATTTGGTTTTCTTTGGATTCCTCCATCTACATGCACTAATTTGTCCGGCGCCTGGACATTTTTTCTCTAGCCACTGCTCGTCAGCAGTGAGTTTTGTAGCTTTATTACCCATTACAACAAAACTGCAGAGCCGTCTCTGGTATTAGAGTCAGGAGTGGTAACTAACACGCCCTTCTACTCCTACGCTATTCGTGGAGCGGTGTCAGTTTTACGTGATGAACACAACCTTTCTCCTCTACTCACCAGTACTTTGGCTACTGACAGGAAACAAAATGACAATAACAAAAGAGTAATCCAGCAGCGTACTGTGCTGTTAAAAATGATTTACTCTTCACACACAAAAAACACAAACATTTATTATACAGTCGCGCAGATCCTTTCAGCGGATCAGTCTACCAGCCCTTCAGGCGGGCGAATCCCTGCACTTTTATACCAGCCCGTGCGGTGGCGAACCTATTTTTGGATCCCTGCACTTTTCTACCAGCCCGTGCTATAGGCGAACAACGTTTTACGCGAGTGTATACGTGTGGGTTTCTTTACCTTACTGAAACGTCGTTGCAGCCGGTTTCGTTAGATCGTTCCACTGAATCCCACCGCCGTGGACCACTGATAAAAACACTGGCCAAGACCCGAATTTTTTACGCTCCTGGGCTTTCACCTCTACCTAGAGAGGGCTGTCGAAAGACTGCAGTGCGGGCTCCCCACGGCGTCAGGAATCAGTGTAGATCTCTGCTTTGGAGTCACAACAAAACAGTTGTTATTTCCTATCCGGCTCGAAGGACCAATAAAAATGTCAAAGAATTGTTTCAGCAGGGAAAGAAAGACACAACTCAAACATGTATATACATGGGTGATCTCAGTGGAGACTCACACTGAGACATCAGTTCCCTCTTTATTTATACACTGCTCCTTCCTAAAATATGTCGGGTCGGTGCCCCTTGTGTGTAAAACAACTCCTTACAAGGTGATAAGCATGAAACATATTTAAACTGTTAAAAATAGTAACCGGTCAAGCTTATCTCAGCAAACTCAGCAAGGGTGGAGGCACCTGTGGTATTTCCTCATGCAAGCTTTGTCATGAAACACAGTAAAATAGGAGATTTAAATGAAGCTAAACAACTAGGGATTTTTTAACTACAATAAAGCAGAATACATATAAAAATCCTTTAACAAACTCCATCAATAGCACCTGTAGAGACTCACTAGTTCACCACTGACAAAGCCATTAACTTGGCTTTTCAGACACTTAATCACAGTCAGTTTAAGTAAAAACCATTCATGTTTTTCTGTGCATAAACTGTATCTTAAACATGGCCCCGGCTACCCATTGTTTAGAGAAGTCCTGTTGTGAACCCTCAAGCTGAGTACTTTTACCTTCACTGTTTTAGATGCTGTGTAAAGGAACAGCTTTAACTTTCTGTCAGGCTCAACATTCCCCAGGATTACCTATGTTTTAATAAAGATTCACAGAGCACCCTGGAGTAGTGCTGTATATTCTACACTGTACCTCATTTCTGCTCTGGGCTTGAAGATGAGTGTTATTAATACAGATCCAGTGTGCTCACTTCCCAGAAGGTATGCAGACAGAAGGATGATAATTTGAGGCTCTTAGCTCCCCACCTAAATTACATTACCTGCTAGATTATTACAATTTTCCAGCTGTTTGCCTCCTCTGACCTTCATTACTGATATTACCTCCCTAAAGTCTTCAGTAGAGAGAGCTCATTTTGCAATCTGAGCTCTCCTTCTTGACCCTGAACACCCCACTCTTGCCGTTAATAATGATCATGATGATTTGTATTCATGTTGTGCGTTCCTCGACCTGCAGCATATTACAGTGGCACGAATGAAATGCCTTTTCAATCATGTTTCAAAAATCATAAGACAATGCCAGTGCAGTCATTCATTCTGAATGAGTAGGAAGATGCAAAAGCTGTAGCCAGAAATACTCAGTTTGCATGAACAATGTAGCACCTGATAATTAACTCTTACATCACTAGTGTATCACTGCCACTAAAAGTGCATGGGCAGCAACCCTGAGACCCCAGATCTTCATATTGCCCCAAAAGCCCCAGGTTGACACTGTGGTGTCATACACATATAACAAACATGGACATAACCATCAACCAGGGGTTTCTGGAATTTGAATTTTGAAATATCAGTGCTCTTACTGTTGCCGTGTTGATGTTTGGAGCCAGATAACAGAGAGCAAAAGAGCAGATTACTTAGCAGGATCTTGCATCTCCATCCATAATCTATGTGGGTCCAACAGAGAGAAACAGATTGGTAATGGTGCATTAGTATCAGATAAAATAAAATAAAATCTTAGAATTTCACTCAACAAAACTGAACTGCAGCTGTCTTTTCCTAGTTGTGCCACACAGCAAAACATTCTGTTTTTGCTCCAAAAGGTGCTATCGCCACAAACAGATCAACATGTCCATTTCAGTGACTAGAATTAGCAAAGATCAGGCTTAGCAGATACAATAGTGATACTGTTGTTCCCTTTGTTGGCACACCTGTGTATTATAGCAGCCATGCCCTTTATCAGTGTCCTTATAGACATATAGAAGTATAAAAAGAAAAACATATTATCACATATTCTTTTGGAAAGTTCTTTTATTTTCCAGTATTATAGACTTTTGTTTATATGAAACATGTATGCACCCATGGTGTCAGTGCTGACTTGGATAGTTATTAGCTGGGGGTAACAAATTTTCTTTTTCTTTTTTTTCCAAGACTCCAATTTCAATGTTTTCTGTTCCAATATGAGTCTGCCCAGCTATAGTTTTGTACCAGTGTTATTATGTCTGAAATATTCAACCAAGCATGGCAGGTTAATTATATGAAAGTCGCTGACCCTCTGGAAAACTAAAGAACTAAATCCAGTAATATGGATATCTGTCATGTGATCACTGCAGTCATTTTGGAAATTAGCTCTAGTCACAAGCCAAAGGATGGTAAAATATAAAAGTGGTTTTAAACACCAAACAATCCTTTACTGTGTGAATGTGAACATTTGCCTGCCAGTTGCTGGCAGATGTTAAAATTTTAAGTTCATTTTCCACCCTGGTAGATTGTGATTCTTATGTAGGTAACTGAGCTTCTATTATCAGATCCTGGAGGGTTTTCATATATTTAATAAGCCACATAAAGGTGGATGTGTACAAAAGGAGAGCCTTGTAAGGAGATGCAGGCTCTTTATAAATGGAAACTGTAATTCCAGACCAGTTGTCTGTAGAGCAACAGGATTAATACAACACTCGGTGGGATCTATGTGGCTGAACCATCTGCTGCCTTTTATTGGAGGAGGTTACGTGCTGATTTTACCTCCCCTATGTCTGTCTCATTTACTCTGGATTAGATGAAAAGATGGGAGGTTTATAACAGATTCAAAATATTACTGTATGATCTACTGTTATGCACTTCTCAGATTGTTATCATATAGATACGTAAAAAATACAATCAGAAATGTATTGTTTTGGTTGGTATTTCAAGATATTCTATTGAAATCCAAACCTTAATTTGTAATGAACTGACTTTTTTGGTAACAAATATTTTGCTTCCCACTAAGTGACCTGTGACATCGCCTTTTGATCAAAAGTGGTCGGTCAGAGGTGTTGTGTTGCACACTCAACTTCTGGGTGACCAGTTGCTTTCTGCAGCTGCTTGAAATCATTCACCAAATGTGAAAAAAGTCTGTGCAATCACCTGGTAACCAATGAGTTTTTATTCAGTTTTTTGCCCTAAAACAATATTTTCTACAAACCTATTATCATCTAGAACAGGTCGAAGACTATTCTACTAATATTCCCATTTAGCATAAGGCATCAGATCAGATCACCGGCTCAGACTAGATCACGCTGACTCAGCTTTCTTCTTTCAGTGATGAGCTAGGACTGAGACTTCATAAAACACCTGAAAGCTCCTCCTAATACCTGAGGAAAATCTGCAAAATGCTGCATTTAAAGCAAGATTGACTCAAAATACGCAAACTGAATCTGCTGTTAACGTAACTCTTATAAAATTAAAGTGAAAAAGAATTTCACAGTGTAACGTGAAACAGAGGTGTCGTTCAAAGCCAAAGATGATGGAAAACTCTGAAAAATGAACAGTAGAGGAATAGGGTGGGTGAAGTAGAGAAAACTGGTGTCTTATATAATGGAGAGGCAGACCTTTCTTGTTCCATGTGGCAGCTTTTTCTTTCCACCTCATCACATTGGCTCTGCTGCATCATCCAGCTCAGTGATGTAGTCACAAGGTTGGGCAGTGACAGACAGGAGTGCTGCGTAAGGCTAGCAGGGGTTTAATTGGAAGTTTATTGAAAGAAGCGAGTGTGTGTGAACACCAGCCCCAGCTGCAAGTTGTTCATTAGTCAAAACCAAGGTCTGAGCCAGGAAAAGTACAATTTAAGGACCTTTATCATTCAGCAATATAAAAAGCTTGTGATACCAGTTGTTGCAAGTGATCTGTTATTTCGATTTATTAGTCCCCTAAAAACATACCATAGTTGACAATGATAAGAAACACTCTTGGCTCTTTATAGAATATGAAGGAACAGAGTTATTTTCAAAGAGACATGCTTATTTAAGCGATTCATTGAAATTAACAAAGAAAAAAGTGTTTTTTGAAATTACACCACTCTTAGTAAACAAAGGTGCTCTTTTGGGATATGTCTTATTTCAATGAAGAGAGATCAATAGAGAGAACTAAACATAATTCATGATGATTTTAAGTTATGGTATTTGGCGATTAGATGCCGATGACCCATCACAGTACAATAAAATGAATTAGGACAGGATCCCTTGAAGTCTAGACGCTGGTGGTGATGAAGATAAGTTGAAAACTTGGATGAAGTGACTTGCGTAAGGCAGAGATGAGGGGGAGCTGGGTTGCACGAAGGAGTCTGCAAGGGAGAATGAAAGATGAGTGGTGTGATTTAAAAGATGCAGAGTGGAGACTGATTGAAGGTGGGCTGAGTTCACTCAGAGTGAAGGGAGCCAGTAAGATGATTGGACTACAGCAATGATGTCAGCACTGAGTTTTACAGCATGGGAAAGTGGAAGTGAAGTCATGTAGGTTTTGTATGTTGGAGGCAGGATCTAAAGTGTACAATCACACCCCTAATAAAGAAGAAACAGAACTGTAACATGTAACAAATGAATTCTTGTAATGTCAGTGATGTTAGCCATTGTCATAAATGTTCAGGCAGGTGGAAATCTCTTTCTGTTACTGCAGTATATTTCCAGTGTTGGACATTTTTTCCCCGACTGAAAAATGCTTTAAAGATACTACATCTCCTCAGAGACCAATACTGAGACCCCCCTCCCTCTTAGAAGCTTCTTCAGTGGAGACACCCTCTTTACTTTTAAGACTAGGCTTAAAAAATTAGGGCTGGATCAGGTGACCCTGAATCCTACCTTAGATACACTGCAACAGGCCTAGGCTGCTGAGGGCTTCCTATGAATCACTGAGTGTTTCTTCACCTCTTTTCAGTCTCTATGTGTTTATATTATATATTATATTTAGTCATTAGTGATTATTAATCTCTGGCGCTCTTCAATAGTATGCTTTTTGTACGGTTTTCCTCCCCTCACTGCCAACCGGTTGTTTGAGGGGCTGTCTGGTTCTGCGAGAAGATTCTTCCTGTTAAAAGGGAGTGTTTCGTTCCTACAATCTCCAAGTGCTTGCTCATAGAGGGTCATCTGATTGTTATTGGGGGTCGCCTGATTGTTGGGGTTTTCTCTTTAGGGTCTTTACCTCACAATATAAAGCACCCTAAAGTGGCTGTTGTTGTGATTTGGTGCTATATAAATAAAATTGAAATGAAAAAGTGTAAAATACTTCAACAAAATCAACTTCAGATACTGTTTCTGCTTCATTTGTCATTAAAAAACAAGACGTTGTCCATCCACGAACCTTCTTGTCAGTTATTTGTTCAATTAATTTTGAGCCTCTGAAAATGGTGGTCTATGGCTGAACTTCCAAAACAGTTAATACAAAACTTTTGTAAATTCCTTGTAATTAAAGTCTTCAGTCATTTTTTAATTGCTTGATTTAAAAACTGCTGAGGTGGTGTACAGAGACAAAGTGTGTCCTTGTTCAACAAATTATGGACCTAATTGTATGTGAGCTTCTACCTGAGCTTCGTCTGAACACTGCTTATATAGACAAAAATATAACTTGAGGGAATCTGACCTTTTGTACTAAGGAATTATGGTCACTGAGAAAATTTGTTTTAATTGTCTGAAGTTCTTTTTGCATTTCATCTCTTGTGTTTTCAAATATTTCTGAATTGCAGGCTTACGAATAAATATCTTGGGTTTTGATGTGATCCAACACTTTTGGAGTCCAGTAGAGTATAACATGCAAATACATGTAAAATTAGCTGATGCTACATTATTATTAATATAATGTTTGTATGTGATACTAATGTAATACTCTAACGCGAACACCATTGTGCCTGTATATTGAGTACTTTTACACATACTTCTTGATGCATTCTCAATCATCCAGGAAAGTAAATCTCCAAAAGTTGAATCTGTTCATCTGGACGTAGCGTTTTGTGGGAGAAACGTTTCGTCACTCATCCAAGTGACTTCTTCAGGCCAGTGGACACTCTTTCAATGATGAGGATGTACACATCCTGGACAGGGAAGAACGCTGGTTTGAGCGTGGAGTCAAGGAGGCCATTTACGTGAAAAGGGAAAGACCATCTCTGAATCAAGGAGGGGGCCTAAGGGTACATCTTTCGCCGTCTTACAATGCTGTGATTGCAGCCATTCCCCAACTCTCTGTGAATGGTACTCATGGCCATTGATCAGTGTTCTTTGATCAGTGGGTTTTGGTCAGTGATTGTTGATCAATGGTCATGGGAATTTGCATAATTATGATTAAGGAACTGACCTCACAGCCCATTGTTCCTTCAGTGGGCTGGTTTCAGTCATTATGCAAATGTACTGTTTATTAGGTTTGGGGAAACCTGCAGTCAGCTGAGACTGAAGAAGTCACTTGGATGAGTGACGAAACGTTTCTCCCACAAAACGCTACGTCCAGATGAACAGATTCAACTTTTGGAGTTTTACACATACTATTTACTGCCTTTTTTGCATCTTGATTAATCTCAACAGCTTTATACTTTAGATCTCTTCATACTATTTGCTGTCTTGCAGAAAAAGAGCAGACAAGAAAGTTGTGGTGAGGGCAGCGGGGTGGAGATCCTGGAGAACAAACCATATGAGGACGGCCCTGGCGGCTCGGGTCAGTACACTCACAAGGTCTATCACATCGGCAAACACATCCCATCCTGGTTTTGTGCCATTCTGCCTCAAGCTGCCCTTCGAGTGGAAGAGGAGTCTTGGAATGCTTACCCCTATACGCGAACCCGGTGAGGGAACCACAGATACAGAAAATAAAAAAAGTGATGGAATTTTATTTCCGGGGAACACATTATAAAACTGTCCCTGTGCCTCTTGTAAAACAGTCGCTCCCTGTTAGTGCTTAAAAGCGTACGTTACATGACGTTGGCTTTATCTGAAGTAGAAATGCTGACCTTTCAGAGATAAAAAGTTGTTGATGGTTTTTATTATGTTCTTTTTATTATTATCTGCTGATGGCAGTGTGTTCTTTCTTTCTTTTTTAAAAAAAAATAGAATAACTTCAGCTGCATGACCACATATTCATTTGGTGCCAACTTTGAATATCATCCTGATGACTTAATGTGTTGGAACCAGCCACTCCAACTGCTTTCTAAGCCCATCAAGCGTTAAGGGAATTTTATTGGCACCACTTTTTACTTTACAACTGATGCTGATTTGCAGCATTTTGCATGAGCTCTGCAAGTACTGCTTACAGGTGCTGCACTTTACTCCAGCTTAGGCCTTTTTCTGCTGATGCTCAGCTACATTTTAAAGGAGATGCACTTACTAGTAACTTTAACCATTCCCACCCTGGAGGTCTATGTCTTAGGACCAGGCTGTATGTGTTATTAAAATGCAGTCCATTGCAATTCCTTGAAAGGATGCTGAGCATGGGATATTCAGTGAATTGTTGTGCTTGGTTTCTGATGACTTTCACTTGAAGATATCTAATTTCTTATGCATTGTTGGATGGTCATGAGATCTAATATTGACTTGGGATGAAGGATCCTGTTAACTGATGCATGACACCACCAATGACTTCTAGAAAAGAACCCAAACATTGGTTCTTGTATTGTTTCAACCATGTGAAGATGCCAGAGCAGCTTTTCACCATTGCCTCCGGCAATCCTACATTGTGACACTGCATTCACACTTCATATGATTTTGAAGTGGAAATTAGGATTATTACTTTCAATAGCAAATACTGGTACAGCGCTTTTGTGCTCCATTTGAGCACTCAAAGTGTTTTCTTACTACAAGGCTCATTCACCCTGTCATATACACTTGCACTACTAATACTGCTTTATATAAACTGCTTTTTTTCTCCATCTAAGCACTTAATGAACATTCTTACACACTGACACTCACACGCTGATGGATACTTCGAGGTCAATTCAGGGCTTGGCATCTTGCCCAAGGGTACTTTGATATGTAAACTAGGGGAGCATAGTTCCCCTAGAGGGATTGAGCCATCAACCTCCCATCTTGTAGATAAGTGGCTCTACTTCTGGAGACCTAGCTGCTCATATTGCTTTTCCATCCAAAGCAACAATTTCTTTTTCTTTCCTCAGGTATACCTGTCCCTTTGTTGAGAAATTTTCTATAGACATTGAGACTTATTATAAACCAGATACTGGAAATCAAGTGGATGTCTTCAATATGTCCTCTGCTGAGAAAAGACAGAGGACTATTGGTAAGTTTATCGTCATGCACACTTAAAAACTCACTCACTCTGCACCATTACGCTAAAATTCTGCCTCTGGGATCAACTGCCTGGTCGTTGTCTCCTCATAAGCAGGATCAGAAATCGAATTTACACAGAGTTATTTGCAATGAAAGTGCTGACAGTGTGGTGCAGAGGGGATGTAGGCTGTGGAGTGTAAGAGCTTGTGTTGAGCCTCCGCATACTAAAATTCACTGGGGTGCAGGGAAAATGTGCAGTCAGCTCCAGACACGATCCCTGCAGGGACTGATTACATAAAAGACACACACATAAAATCACATGCTTTTCTTGAGGTGAGTGAGGACTTTGAGACATACCTGCTGCTTGAATATGCCTCAGTTTAGCAATTCATTATGTTTTTGTTTCCCTTGTAGACCCCATAGACATCGTTAAGGACTACATACCTCCTCATGAGTACCTCGTGGAAGAAGACCCTAAGCTATATCAGTCAGTCAAGACTAAACGGGGTCCATTGTCAGAGGACTGGATTGAGGAAATCGGCCAGAACCCGGGTCAGAGTTCTGTCATGTGTGCCTACAAGCTGTGCAAAGTAGAGTTCAGATACTGGGGCATGCAGTCCAAGATCGAACGCTTTATTCATGATGTGGGTAGGTATGGCTTGTGTGTATGCATGTTTTTATGTGGTTCAGATCTTACAACCTACAGACATATATTTTACTGAAAAACAAGGAAAAACCAAAGTCTAAGACAACTGGAGAAGCTAAAATAAAAACAAAAAATCCCCCAAAATCCTTAAAGATTAGCAAAAACTATGACTATATCAATATTTGGGAAGACTTCTGCAGTTAATTAATCCCAGTGTCCAATAATCCTGCAAACTGTGACATCCTAAAGAGGACTGAAATGCACAACTTGGAAGACCAGATAAAAATTCAAATTTTAGTTGTTAATTCAAGATTTGGTACATAGGTAGTTAATCTATTCATATGACAAATTGCATAACAAACCAGAGGATTCTGGTTAGGTTGGCAAGATATGTCGAGTTTATAATCTAAGTTTTCAATGGCTGTTTTTTACCTGGCTAAATCATCATGGTAATTTGTGCCGAACACATAATCTTACGTTTTTATTAAATCTTTTAACTAAATCAAATCTATAAATTTTTTATTTAGAGCATCTTTCAAGTGCTGGGTGAGTATGTTTTATATGTGCAAGTTCTTGAGCTTGACTAACATTGCAAATGAAACCCATCTGTAAACAGCAGTACAAACTGTGCATTGTAATATCTCTAGAATTTGCACGTAGTTAGTTGTTGATGCAGAAAAAGCATAAATGTCTTTATTGTAATAAACTTAATTCTAGTCTGCTCCAAGTTGCTTTCAAACTGCTGAAATTGCAGCTACTAGAACACAGAACACAGGCCGGGAACACCTGTTCAATCAATAAAATTACTTTCACTTTGATTTGCTGACAAACTAAAACAATTTCCACTTCTCCTTCATTAGACTATAAGACAGTAAACTTTGACATTTAAAGTATCCAGCTCTCACGATAGGAATAAACAGCAGGATCAAAAATTTACTCAATGTTAAAATAATAAACCTGAGTTATACTTGAGTTAATTTAGCGTTTTACTGCTCTGTTTTTTATAGTCTTTTTATGTTACCATTGAATTATCTTCCTCTAATAACATCTCTGACTGGGGCAGGTGACATGAAAAAGGAGATCATTTTGTGTGGAAGAAGAGTTATATGACTCGTGAAATGTCCCTTTTATGTGAGCATGCACAGAATATGAAGCAAAAAGCCTGGGTTAAGAAAGAAAGTGATGATCGCTGGTGTGATACACCAACTACTTGTGAGACACATTATCTCTGACAGAGTTTTTAGGATTTTTTTTAACCCAGCTAACACAAAGAAAGCCGAGCTCTGTTGGGCTGTGTATAGACCTCATAGACTTCACAGCCCTATTAAGGTAATCTGATAGAGGAAAAGGAAATACACACAGACCAGGCACTTAGATATACACAGTATGCAGCTAATCACATGAGGAGGACGTAGAAGAGCTGACACAAAACACAAGCCTCACAACAAAACAAGTCAGAAAGTCAAAAACAAAATGTAGTTTGATGGGTTTTCTCAGGAAACTGGGAATCATTCTGAAAAGTGTTTAACAGTCTTGAAAAATAATTCTTAAATAATTCTGTAAAATTAATTCTGAAAATGATGTTGAATAACTGGTATAAACATTTAAACCTTTGATTTATTTTTAGGCTACAATGTTCCCGATGACTCCTGTGAATAATTTTGAAAAACATCAGTGAAACATCATTCAAATTTGGCATTAGAAATCAATCAGTCATGGATTAAATATCAGAAATTAGGCTGAAAATTCAGGCAAGAGTACACTGAAATGTGGCTTTCATTGTTGAATGTCTTAGTGAAAGTAAGCATTTAAGAAAACATCTTATTTCTGTTTGCGATTAACCACTGATAAAGTAAAAAAAAAAAAAAAACTACGTTGGAGTGCCAGATACTGAAAAAGAAATGAACCAAGTTAAAATAGAAGCAAGTATCGAAGAAAAACTAATAAAAATGCAAACGATACCTGGTGTAGAAAGTGTCAGAGAGGCAGGAGCAGAGAGAGGTTTCTGGCTTCTCGAGATAACAGAGCAGGCTGGATTAATTTCCTGCCTGTGTTGGTGTGTTTCTGTTTTATTGCTGTGATCTAAGACTGTTTATACACTTCCACGGCCCTCAGGATGCTGCCTCACAGCATTTTACTTCCAGACTAGTGAAGCAGCGGCTGCTCTATCTTCATGATATTCTCACTCAGTGGTCCAATCAACACATCTTCAATCACAAAATGTGATTTTCCTCTGTGACTCTCCCGTCACATTTCAGCCTTTCATTGAACTTTATGTTTATGCTAATGTTATCTGCACTTGTTTACTGGGCTTCCACCCTAAAATATTCACAGCGTCTTCATCTGCATCTCCCCTGATTCATGAATACTATCACACACCAGCTCCAAGACACATTGCCTTTTTAAACTGTGCCTAACAGGTGTTTGAGTTGCATAATATGCTTGGAGTTAAATATACATGGAGTTAAATTGCTTTTGACAGACCAATCCTGACCTCTGTTTATATATATGAAAACTGAAAAAGAAGAGAGGCCAGGATTGGTCTGTCAAAAGCAATTTAACTCCATGTATACACACTGAAAATAAAGATGAAAAAAGTTAAGCATATTATGCAACTCAAACAACTGTTAGGCACAGTTTAAAAAGATATGGCTGTTGAGTTTTTAAATTTATGCATGTGTATAAATTTAAAAACGTGACTGTCATAATGATATAAGTGGCACTAAAACACTTTATGGTGAGTTTCAACTGACTGGTTAATTATACAGTCATCACCTAACTGTTCTTGTTCGCCATCACTGCTCTCTTTCCAAAAAAGATGAGTAAAGATAACTTACATTTCAAAAAAGCAGTAAAAAAAAAAATCAACTAAATCAAAATGAAGACACAAGACAAAACAGCTGACAGAGAATCGTAAATACCTGAAGAAAGTAAATTGGATTTGTAATGATATGGATATTCAGCTAAACCACTTTTGTAGATTTGAGCCCTTAAAATAATTCATTAGCACTAAATTTTGGTTGCTGTTCCTGCAGGCCTTCGTAAAGTCATGGTTCGAGCCCACCGGCAGGCGTGGTGCTGGCAGGACGAGTGGTATGGCCTGACTATCGAGGACATCAGGCAGCTGGAGCTGGAGACCCAGCTGGCCTTAGCAAAGAAGATGGCCCAATACAGCCTGAATGAAGGAGGGGGAACAGAAGCCAACAGCTCCTTTATTAGCCAAGAGCAGGAGCAGGGAGCAGAGACAGTGGGCTCGACTGCAGAGGCAGAAGGAGCAGGAGGGAAGCTTGGAGATTCACTTGAAACAAGAGGGGAGCTCACAAAGCAATGGTCAACGTCCTCTAGATCCTCCAACAGGTCATCAAAGCGAGGAGGTGAGGACGTCCTTCTGATTTTTGTCTGTTTCACTGGCTTTTACCACAGTCTGTGGTACAATATTTGTATTGATATATCTTGAATTACAGTGTAACTGTTGACGTGAGCGCAAGTACTTATTTAAAATATTGGTCATGCCATAATTTTAGGTAACGCTGTGCTACACCAACGTTAATCTTTGTTTGTACAGGAAGTCCATCTCATCAGAGCATTTCAGAGTGGAGGATGCAGAGCATTGCCCGGGACTCTGAGGACAGCACAGATGATGAGTTCTTTGATGCTCATGGTAAAAGTCAGCAGAATAAAACACATTATAAACAGCTCACGAGCCAATGAATTCATTCAGTATTGTACCCATGCACAATTTTTATTGCAAGAAAGATTTTTGCATTTCAGCAGTTCCCACAGATTCAATTTAGTATTTGGACATTATCTTGAAAGATGAATTAATGTGTTTTCATATCTGTGTGTCTTTGGGATGATAAATATTAACAGTGGAGAAACTCAAGGTTGTTAATCCTGCTTGCTTCTTTTAATGTTCTCGTTTATCCCTGTGGGTATTTATCCTTAAGAATGAATACTGAAATGTTAATTAGTGAATGTTATTAAAGTTGAAGCCAGAGGAATTATTCTGCCAGACAGAGTCTCACAAATTAATTTTTAAATGCCAACAGCTTGTTACTGTGGACTAATGCCATACACACAGTCACTTTATTAGGTACACCTGTTTAATTACTTGTTAATGGAAATATCTGTCACATGGCAGCAACCCAGTGCACTGAGATATGTAGACATAGTCAAGATGTCTTGCTGAAGTTAAAACCCAGCATCAGAATGAGGTAGAAGGGGGATTTAAATGACTCTGATTGGTAATTATTATTATTATTATTATTATTATTATTATTATTATTATTATTATTATTATCATTGTTATTATTATTATTATTATTATGTCACATGTCAGGGCATATGTCAGAGACATGAAAATCAGAACAGGTATTACAAAAAACCCAGAACCTTTTGAAAGGTTCAGCTAGTTTAATTTTCTTTCTAGTTATTAGTTTAGTTTTAGTTAACTATAATAATTATGTAACGTATAACCTTGCTTTGAACTTAAAGGTCATCTGCCTTTATATCAATACAAGAAAAAAAAAGTATTTTTGAATAGTGCTGTTTTACTATCTGTTAAGTCTTAAAAAGGACAGCTCTGTTAAGCAAACCAGACTTTTGAGATAACATATTAACTTACTCTGCCATTCACTAGGACACCCACAACCCTCCTGTGGCAAGTGTCATGGGAAAGGTTGGGGTAGCTCCACCCTGAATGTATGATTTTTTGTGTTTCTGGAGTATCCAAATAAGTTTTTTTTATGAGAAAAATTGTAATTCTCAAATGAATGTGTTAGATTTCATTAGATTGATCACCTTCTAGTTTGTGGAAAAAGTTGTGTATTTACCATGTTGCTAAAATCAATTCCATCCCTAACCCTACCCATAAACCTGGAGGGTTAGGGGGTAAATTCAGAAACCTTCACATGCCTCTCTGAAGGTCCTGCCTAGTGAATGTGAATGCAAACAAAAGTGCTTACATTTTGCTCAGTACTGGATGTCATGGAATAACAATGACCTTTGAAAGAGGACTTTGCAGGCACATCTTTAAAAAAGACCTCTGGAGACTTTGAGGAGGTTTGAGGTTTCAGGAGAACCAGCCTTTAGAGAACCATAATAGACAGACTGCTTTTTCAAAGAGTGCATAAACAGGAGTCACCTTTGATGTAATTTAGGTTATTTAATCTGTGTTATGAGGCTGACTGCTTTGATGATCAGAGAAGTGTCTCATTATATTAAAATCCCTCTGTGTATCTTGCAGAGGACTTTTCTGATAATGAAGACATGTTTTCCAAGGAAATCACCAAGTGGAGCTCAAATGATCTTATGGACAAAATAGAAACAATAGAAGTGGATGAAGGACAAGGTAAGTGACTGCCTCGCTGTTAATATGCTTTTGTGTACCAAAAACAAAACAAGAAAACACTGGGCTTCATTTACTGATATACATAAAAGTAATGAAAGAGATGCACCTACCAATTTTGTTCTTATCATCTTGTGTGCATTAAGGAAAATTATCTTGTATTGAAAGGTGTTATTCTCAATGAGAAGCATGCCTACTAAAGCACAAATCAAAAAGATTTCAAAAGTGAAGAACTGAAACATTAGTGTTCCATATGGATGAGGCACAGAAGTGTTTCCTCTGAAGTGACAAAGGGGCTGTAATAACCAGGAGTTGGATGTTTTCCCCTGTGATAGGGACTGTGGGTCACTTAAGAATAAGAAAGGTTTGACATTTAAGTCTATGCCAAGAAAGCTGGGAAAAAAAGAAGGAAGAAAAAGAAAAAAAGACCAGAAAAAAGGAGGAAGACAAGGCCTACGTGACCAGTATAACAGCAATTACATCAGACTGATGGCAATTACTGGGCAAACATCCAAACGGAAAGCTTATGGACACACACAGTTTAAGATTTATGTCTATGCACTTTTTGTGAACTCAGACTGTATATAGAAGATGGATATAGTCACCATGACATCACGGTTGGTGGGCTACAAACATTTTGAATCCCTCCCCATTGCTCCTCATTTTTTTTTAACTGAACGAAGTGACACATGAGGACTGGAGAATTAATACAAAAACATCATTCTGTTTTAAAGGAGACTTGAAACTAAAGCCCCCCCACCAGAGTGAACAGTGCCACAGTTTACTCTGTTTGTGAATGAAGCCCAGTGTATCCTGAGGACTTATAGTTTATAGTTTAAGCCATCTCTTCTGTCATCAGTGATGAAGTCCATAATTTGTTTTCACAGAAACCTTGTACCAGGAGTCGGTTGGGGAGTATGCCGTCAATGAGGAGACACAGATAGAGGTGCCATTTTTTCAGTGTTTTTGCATTTAATTCCTGTCTTTCTTACACCGACACCCATAATTAAAGGGCTTGTAGATGGTACTGTTCCATCTACATCAGCTTCCTGTCACCGTGCCAGTGAAGTGAAACTAGAATCCAAAATAAAACTTGACCCAAGACTTTAATTTCAGGAGAGATGTTTAAGATTTTTCCTCCTCTTGTCCAGTGTTGTGTCCTTAAAAGGGAAAAACATGGTTAGGGTTTCTTTTTTCTCTTCAAAATGAAATGTAAATGTAGCTAGCTCACCACTGGTCTTCTCTAGAGCAAAGTGTTTAGACTTTATTTGATTATTTTGAATTCATTGCTCATTTAAGCACAAATGTTGTATTTTCTTGCGTTTTTGTTTTTTTGTTTTTTTTTACAGATAACTAATTGAATCTTTGCCATTGAAGGTCCAGTTCCCAGTTCCTCCTCTTGCATGTCATAATGTCCTTGTCCTTTTAGTGTTTTCCTTTACTCCCTTTTGCCTCTATCCCTATCAGCCCACCTTTATTTTCCTGCTTTTTTCCTGTTTACCTGCAGGATTGTTCATCTCAGCAGTGTCTACAGCCTTCCAAAATTCATGTCCTCATTTTGGTCCTGCATGGAGGCAACATACTGGACACTGGCTCTGGTACAGAAAACCTAAGTCACACCTTCAAAATTCTTTGCACAATCCAACTAACTACTAAATTCATTATAGATTACATTATAGACTATTTTTGGATTAGCTGATTGTTTAGTACAAGAGTGAAAATAATAAGAATACATTCTTAAAGCTAAAATTAGCATAGTTAAGTTTTCATTTTTCTGTGATAAAAATATCATTTACATATAATAATAATTAGAAGAAAAAGGGAAATTAATTAATTGTCAAAAAATTCCAACCATTATTAAATTTGATCAAGGATAGAAAAGAAGAAAATTTTAAAGAAAACAAAAACAACTAACTAATGAAAAGCATATAGTTTTTAGCTAGGTCAAATAGTTAAAACAAACAATATATGAAAAGCGAATTAAAACAAAATTATAGTAGCTAGTTATGATTAGGTAAGACTAGGAAAGTCTTAGCTAAGACTAACACAATCGGTATAGGAGATGTTCATTTATGCAATACAGTAAGTCTTTTAATTTTCAAATAAATGTGCAAGGCCTTATGATTGTGGTTTATGGCAATGATTAATAATGAGCTTTTGCTTGTCTTGAAGGAGAACAGAACAGCAAACAGGGAGATGTAAACACGCTAAGTGGAGCTTTTGAGGCTGTGATGAGGGTCCATTACCCTTCAGCACTGGGCCGCATTGCCATTCGAATGGTACCCTGTCCTGCTGTGTGTGTCGAAGCATTCTCGCTTGTGTCCAAGTGAGCAAGCAGCATTTTAATAACATGCTGTTATACACGTGCAAGCTGATTATAGACATAAAGCCACTTCTCTCTGCTCTGCAGTCTTAGCCCCTACAGCTACGATGAGAGCTGTCTATCCAGCAGTCAGGACCACATTCCGCTGGCTGCGCTTCCTCTTCTGGCTACTTCTGCACCACAGTACCAAGATGCTGTGGCAACCGTCATCTTACGAGCCAATCAGGTGTACAGCGACTTCATCAGATCTTTGGAAGGAGCTTCTTTTAATGGCCAGGTTGGGTTTCTGTCTTTTTGGATTGGCACTGCTTGTACAGATAAAGCTAATTTAGTGTGCATACTCATGTTTTTGTGCTTTGCTTTATAATACAGGTGTGTGTTATTGGGGACTGTGTTGGGGGCATTCTGGGCTTTGATGCGCTGTGCAGCAGTTCTGTGACGGTATCAGAAAGCCAAAACAGCAGCAGACGGGGCAGTGCCATTAGTGTCCAGGTATCAACTTCATTTCTCTGATGACATACCAAGCTGTTGATACCGTAGACTGTATATAAAAGATGGATGTAGTTCTGGGTCTAAAAAATGAAACTAATGCTGAAATCTTAAAAAAACCTTTTTTTCTAATATCCAAGATATTAGAAATCTTTGAAGTATATGTTAAAACACTTCCTAACAAAAACTGCCGTTGTACATTATGGTCTCCACTTGTGTCAAGGAGGACTGTTCAGTGTCTCTCGGTTTATCGGTCAGCTTCACTCCTTCTTAGTTATTTTTAGGTTCAGTAGCTCAGATGCTGATGGCTAAAATGCTTAGCTAAAGACAAAAATGTGACTTTGCAAACCAACAGGTAATGTAACAGTGGCTACATCCATCTTTTATATACAGTCCATTTTGATACCAGAAGCTGTGTTTAGTTTAGCTATGCTAAAATACCTGGAAAACTAGCCAACATGTTCGATGCATTACATTCTTATATTCAACTCCATTCTTGCTTTATATGAACTTGAACAATTTTCACTTGTGTACAGGGAGTGCAGAATTATTAGGCAAATGAGTATTTTGTCCACATCATCCTCTTCATGCATGTTGTCTTACTCCAAGCTGTATAGGCTCGAAAGCCTACTACCAATTAAGCATATTAGGTGATGTGCATCTCTGTAATGAGAAGGGGTGTGGTCTAATGACATCAACACCCTATATCAGGTGTGCATAATTATTAGGCAACTTCCTTTCCTTTGGCAAAATGGGTCAAAAGAAGGACTTGACAGGCTCAGAAAAGTCAAAAATAGTGAGACATCTTGCAGAGGGATGCAGCAGTCTTAAAATTGCAAAGCTTCTGAAGCGTGATCATCGAACAATCAAGCGTTTCATTCAAAATAGTCAACAGGGTCGCAAGAAGTGTGTGGAAAAACCAAGGCGCAAAATAACTGCCCATGAACTGAGAAAAGTCAAGCGTGCAGCTGCCAAGATGCCACTTGCCACCAGTTTGGCCATATTTCAGAGCTGCAACATCACTGGAGTGCCCAAAAGCACAAGGTGTGCAATACTCAGAGACATGGCCAAGGTAAGAAAGGCTGAAAGACGACCACCACTGAACAAGACACACAAGCTGAAACATCAAGACTGGGCCAAGAAATATCTCAAGACTGATTTTTCTAAGGTTTTATGGACTGATGACATGAGAGTGAGTCTTGATGGGCCAGATGGATGGGCCCGTGGCTGGATTGGTAAAGGGCAGAGAGCTCCAGTCTGACTCAGACGCCAGCAAGGTGGAGGTGGAGTACTGGTTTGGGCTGGTATCATCAAAGATGAGCTTGTGGGGCCTTTTTCGGGTTGAGGATGGAGTCAAGCTCAACTCCCAGTCCTACTGCCAGTTTCTGGAAGACACCTTCTTCAAGCAGTGGTACAGGAAGAAGTCTGCATCCTTCAAGAAAAACATGATTTTCATGCAGGACAATGCTCCATCACACGCCCAAGTACTCCACAGCGTGGCTGGCAAGAAAGGGTATAAAAGAAGAAAAACTAATGACATGGCCTCCTTGTTCACCTGATCTGAACCCCATTGAGAACCTGTGGTCCATCATCAAATGTGAGATTTACAAGGAGGGAAAACAGTACACCTCTCTGAACAGTGTCTGGGAGGCTGTGGTTGCTGCTGCACGCAATGTTGATGGTGAACAGATCAAAACACTGACAGAATCCATGGATGGCAGGCTTTTGAGTGTCCTTGCAAAGAAAGGTGGCTATATTGGTCGCTGATTTGTTTTTGTTTTGTTTTTGAATGTCAGAAATGTATATTTGTGAATGTGGAGATGTTATATTGGTTTCACTGGTAAAATAAATAATTGAAATGGGTATATATTTGTTTTTGTTAAGTTGCCTAATAATTATGCACAGTAATAGTCACCTGCACATACAGATATCCCCCTAAAATAGCTAAAACTAAAAACAAACTAAAAACTACTTCCAAAAACATTCAGCTTTGATATTAATGAGTTTTTTGGGTTCATTGAGAACATGGTTGTTGTTCAGTAATAAAATTATTCCTCAAAAATACAACTTGCCTAATAATTCTGCACTCCCTGTATGTCCATGAGCATGCAATGGTGTGGCTTATTCTGTTTTTAAAGCATCAGAATGAGTGATATGTTGTCAAATGCAGTACAGTGTGCTAAATGTGTGCCCCTTGGGGAAAAATATATGAAGAAAATGTGTACATTAGATGTAACAAGACTCTTAAGCTATGCTAGTGGGTCTGCAAGACAATACACAGTGTGGCACAGTGGTGCCTGGAACTGAATGCTAAAATAGAGCAGCCTAGTTTAGCATATTCTAATGTATTACATCTATTAGTTGGTAATACATACAAAGTGGAAGTAATGCAGTGATGTATGACATTTGTTTTGGAGGTGCATGTTCTGGTCATAAACCCAGTTAAAGGCTATTACAATTCATACAATTTCAGCCTTGCATGAAGAAAAGGTAAAGAGTTACCACAGATCTTATGTCACATTTAAAGGGTACTGAGGCAATTTTTGATATCCGTACAGGTAAAGTTAAAGCAAAATCTTGTAGTTATCTTTCAAGTGCAATGATCTTGTAACTTGTTGCAAAATAGCAACTGTAAAAGCTAAACCATCCTTAATTTTCTAAAACATAAACAATCAGCAGCTTAAAAACAAAATGGGGTTCACATTGCAGGTGCAGCTCACTATGGTAACATGTTTTTCTGCTGGTCTCATTTGTGCTAGACAAAGACTCTGGATATTTCTTTTTCTGAGGCATCTCAAGACTATGAATGTTGGTGCAAAAGTTTATTACCATTCACCTGATAGTTGCCAAATTATAGTGAGTATAGTCCTGACAAACAGTTTGAGAGTGTTATCCATGAAACCATAAGGCTATTACAAACACCTAAGTCATTACAATAAACTAAAGACTTATGGGAATAATTTCGATCACACATTGACAGTATCCTCTTTCATTCCTCTCTCTTAGGACACAGAACTTCTTTCTCCTGGTATCGTCATAAACAGTGTCTCTTCTTCCTCGCCATCCCTTGAAGGAAGCCGCCATCTCAGCCGCAGCAACATTGACATCCCTCACTGCTCTGGGCCTGACGACCCCAAGAAGCAGCTTCCACGCAAACGCAGTGACTCCTCCACGTACGAGCTGGACACCATCAAACACCACCAAGCCTTCCTCTCTAGGTGAGACACAGAACTTAAAACAAATGTCACGAATCCTTCAAAGATTTCTTCTAGTGTGTTATATTTTGTTTCTTTCTGGGCAGCCTTCACTCCAGCGTTCTCCACAGAGAGGCTGGATCCCGGCGTTCCAGCAACAGCACCATGTTGGAGGGAGGATCTCTGGGGAAGTTCGAATTTGAAGTGACTGACTTCTTCCTGTTCGGCTCTCCGCTCGGGCTGGTGCTTGCACTGAGGAAGACTGTGGTGCCCACTCTGGATGGTGGGGAAGGATTTTCTCCCTTTTTATGCTCCTATCATTTATTTTGCTGTTGGTCTAATTTGATGTTCGCCACAGGTCAAAGCAGCAAGTGGTTATTTGTAGCACGTTGTGTTTCTTCCTGTGTGAAATGCATGTCTCCAGCAGCTGGGAGGCAGGTGTCAGGGGTTAGAAGTCATGCTTTTGATCTCAAAGGCTGAAAAAGAGAAATACGTGATAGAAGTGCTTACACAGCCACAAGTCTGACTGCACTGTGTCCTTTGAGGTTTTAAAGAAACAGATTACTGACCTGCAGCTGTTGGCTTAACATGTGGACTTTAAAAAAAAAAAAAGTTACAGTTGCTGTCGGATGTTTAGTTTCATTTCTTTGTTTACACAGCCATTTATTTCTCATGGTTTTCCACAATAATATCGGAATAACTTTAAAACTTTCAATATTATGAAAATAAGTTGTTGGTAGATGCAGTTTTATCGGTCTCTTATACTGATAAAATACATAAAGAGTCAAATATTTTTGTACTGCTTGCCTTGAAAATGTCCTGGAATTACCACTGGTGAGGATATTCTTCTATCTATCACCTAAATAACATGCCACTTTGGCAAGAATACAGTATCCTCCATACTCTTGAAATATGACAGTACAATCACACATCAAATTAGGGCATAAAACATAGGATTAAATATAAACAAAGCTTATACCACCTAGTAGCTTAATGAATCAAAGATTCATATGGATAAAGGTATGATTTCAAACAGCACACACTATAGTAGTTTAAGTGTAAAAAAAAGTGATTATGATGGGATATAAACATTGATTGTTTGGAATTCTAGGTGGTTATACACATCTTCTTTTATTTTTCATACGGACATAGTTTTTTATTGCTGTTGTTTGTAGACACTGTGACAAACACTAGAGAATCTATGGTGTAGTCAGACCAAGACCAGTGAAAAGTTTACATCAGCAAAGTAGTTGTCAGGTTTTATATAAAGACGACAGTCCTATTACAGTTTTTATCAATCGCTTTGGTGCAATTCTCACATCAGCTATTGTTTCTACTTATAATTTAGTACTAAATGGACTGGTTCTTAGATAGTCCTTCTACTCTACCTGAGCACCAAGAACTTGCCTCATACACACATGCACTTTTTTCTGTATATGTGCTTTCTATCTAACATTCACACACATTCATATTGTGATGAATGCATTAGAGAGCCCAAGGACTGTGAGAAGCCAGTGATCGAACCTATATATTTCTTAGTCAGAACTCTACATCTGTCAGTTTCTTGAATACTGTCCAGCACGGCATTAGTGTTTTCAGTCAAGCTACTTTGAACTTTTTTCAAACATGTATGAAAGAGCAAATCCACTCACACACTCTCGGTGTTAGCAGTGAAATTGTCCTTTGGGTAAAAGCAAACACGTTGTCAGAAGAAGTTTAGTTGAAACAAATAGAAATAAATACTCACAATCTTGTGTTACAGGGGAATGTCATGGCACTGCCAATTACACACATGCGTATACTATGCGTATACTATACATACTGTACAAACTCACTGACCATTTTATTAAGTACACCTTGTTAGTACAGGTTTCAGAACAGAGTTGTTGCAGATTTGTCAGCTGCTCATCCAAATTTAGTAGTGACAGTGACTTTTCTGATGGGAGAAATGGAACCAAAGTGATCGAGGAAAACTGTTCTTCCACTGGCAGTGTGTGACTGGCCTTAGTCTTTCATACAGACTTTGAAAGAAGTTTGAAGGGATTTGATTGAAAACAATAATGCAATACTGGACAGTGTTACGGAAAATGTTTTGATTAGTTATGAGATTCAGACGAGAAGTGCTTCAACACAATAACAAAATGTGTGTAGTACTAATGGGTAGAAACAATAGCAGTGTGTGCAAATACAATAAGAAAGTGTGTTACAGAGTTAAGAACTGCATTTCACTAGCTGGGACCACATCCTCATTTAGGTTTTACAGCAGTAGATATAGTAGATAATGGCAGATGACTTGAGCATGAATTGAGGCTGTGGTTTGGGGAAGGCCTCAGGGCCTCTGAGGGGATTGGCGGCGACTCCCAGACTGGAAAGATCCCAATGTACTAATGAGAAATGAATCAATTGAAAAAAGGAGTCAGGGTAAGGCACAAAAACAAGAACAAACAGCTTCTCATTTTTGAGAAAGGGTGTGCTTCAAGGTGTGGTCCCACTAATGAAATTCAGATAAATGATCTCCAAAAGGAGTGGAGAGAATTACATCGATGATGTGAGACAATGCTGTCATAAAACAAGGCTCATTAAAATGACTGAAGATTATATATTGGTGGTCAGTGGAGCTTCTTTATGTTGTTATTCTAATAAATCCATTCACTTGTTTTTTGCATCCTAAGTATAAATTTTGAAAAAAATTATCATGATAAAGTTGCATCACATATTCCCACTCAGTAAAACTGTAATGTATTTTCCAGCCTACCATCTAAAGTTATAGTTTGTATACACAGTGTCCCGTGTTACTAGTCACACCAGTCTGTTTATTTAAAACTTCTTGCTGTGTTTCCTGCTCCAGTGTCGGCGCTGCGTCCAGCCTGCCAGCAGGTTTACAACATGTTTCATCCAGCTGACCCCTCCGCCTCTCGTCTTGAGCCTCTCCTAGACAAGAGATTCTACCTGCTGCCTCCCTTTAGTGTCCCCCGCTATCAGCGCTTTCCTCTGGGTGATGGACATTCGGCTCTCTTGGGTGAGTTGACACACACGCAAACACCGACAAAAAAGAAAGGCACACTTCCTGAGACATTTTGCTGCAGAACTTTATGTAATACAAGTTGTTGACTTTTTTTTTTACCCCTTGTCTGGCTTAGTTGAGACTGTGCAAAGTAACCCCCAGCTTCTGATAGAGTCTGGCAGTACAGCATCACATCGCAACCAGGAAAGCACTGTCAGTGAGACCTCCATCCCTGTGCCTGTCCTCAACTGGCAGACCTCCCAGAGCCACACAGAGAGTGTGTATTTGTTCTCTTTATCTCCTTTATCCTATTATTTTTTTTCTAATGTGGACTGGATTTGGTTAAAACTAGAGCCTCTAACAATATAGGATTTTTTAAGACCATTACTGATATTTGGTGATTAAAAAATACAATATTCCAGTATATTGGCTGATTCATCTGTTGATGTTTATGGCTCTTTCATAAACCTGTACTTATCCACTGAATTTTCTGTCAGACTTCATTTTAAGGTTCTACTAGTTGATTAGTGAGCTGGTTGCAGTTTTATCATTTTGGTTCACTCTAATGACTCTAATTTTTCTGCCACTTCAGACTCCTTTCTTTCCTTCTCAGACAAATTAAGCACTAAAAAGCCATTTTACACTAACTGCTCAGCAGCAAATAGCAAACAGAGTTCTGTGACTATTGGGTGAAAATAGTGGAACATGTGGTAGCTAAGCAGGAAGATATTTGGAGGAAACCAAAAAAAGAGTTAAAAGAGTGAATGTGAGACTTAAATTTATCAAATGGTTAAAACTCAAAAGGTAACATGTTGTATTTACAACTTGTTTCTCCTTGCATGAGTGATTAAAAAATGTAATTATTTTAAACTGGTGTTTGAATTATTCATAATCATAGAAATAATTGATCATATGTGAATAAAGAATATGACTCTAACTCCTCTTTATCCACAGTGGATACCCTTCACTCACATACTCTTGTTGATGGTCAGCATCCATCATCAACATCACCAGGGATTCCTCACCTTCGCTGCAACCGTAGAGCCAGTGAGGCCAGCATAGCCAGCCAGGTGTCAGGCTTAGCTGACTCTTACACCGCCTCCAACATCGCCACAAGTAAGCTGACCTCTGACATTGTGTCTCTGACCTAATTTTTGGTCCAGAAGCTGGAAGTTTACATGTTGACATTCTCATTTCCTCCCTCCAAACATCCTCTTAGCAAGCAAATGTGAAGTGAGCCACACTAAAAGGCCCAGTCTGCTGTCACAGCTGCATCTACCCTACCATAGATTTGCCTCTCGGACCACACCGCCTCAGTTGCGCAAGAAAATTCGTCAGGTTTTTCCGAGATCCAACGGTGTGGAGTCCGAGCACAGCTCGGATGTTAGCTCTGACATGACTTCTGACATGACCTCTGACCTCACTGATGTCACGTCTGACATCACTGACATCAGCTCAGCACCCCCGTCGCCCAGGGTGCTGAAGAACATAGAGAAAGGTACCCTGGGAGCTGTAGTAAGAGGACCTTGAGGGAAGGATGCTACAATCTGTATTCATTCCCTGTGTTCTTTCCTTCCTCCTCTGGCTTCTTCCTCTCTCTCAGATAGTACTCCCAAGTAGTTACAGTAATTACACTGGAGGTCCATAATCCTTCTTGTGAGCCTTTCTGAACTTAATTTCTTGAGAACCACTGTTTTCTTGTCCTGGTGGTGATTCCCAACCAGGCTTACTTGTACCTCAGTAGGTACTTTGGGTGTTGGCAGAAAAATCTCAAAAAATATATACTGATGTTTTCTGTAATGTTTTCCTTATTTTATGACACAATGGATTTTGATATTAAACATGGTCTAAGTTTTAAATAAGAAGGTCAGTGTGCTATAGGTGTAAGTGATCCCTGTGAGCCTAAAGCGTCAGATTGCTCTAAAGACTTTTCCCTTGCTGCTACATCTATATGACATCACTGAGAGCAGATATTGCTAATGTGATCATCTCAGGCACACAGAAGCCCCACCCACCTGTTGATCAAACCTTCTGGTTGTGAAATGCAGGCAGTCAAAAGAAAGTTATCTCAAACAAAGCGTGAAGGAAGTTAAACACTTTGTTTAAGACAGAGATGGCACCAAAGCCCACTATAAGTAAATTCAGATGCTTTAGCATTATGAATAATGGATACACTAGTAGTGGCTACAAATAAATCTGTGGAAATAAAAATGAGCATAAGAGATCCCATTCATGTGGGAAAATAAAACAGCCCAAATAGTAGTAAAAACTGATGTGTACTAATTTATTTCTACAAGCGATAACTAAATTAATCATATCAAATAAATTGCTGTATCCAAGTCATATATTGCAGTTTAGGGATATTAACAGTTCATAGATAAAACAGTGGACAAATACAAGTCGTGGATAAACAGTAACAACAAACATTTTTTTACTTTTGCAACACAAAAAATGGACGAATTGCTTCACTACAATTAATCACGTGTCTTTTAAAATATTGTAGAGTTTAAAATAGCATTCACTGGGATCATGTTTGGAATACACTGTGGTATCGGTGGAGGGATATTTGAGGGCTTTGGGGATATATCAGTCAAAAAGGTTGGGAACCACTGCATTACAAGAAAAAAAGAAAGGGAACAATGTGCACTTCAAACCTTTCTACTACTCACCACTGTCCAGTTTTAACCTAGCCCTAGTGCCTCTTAGTCAAACCTTCAGTGAAAAACACTAAGCTAAAATCAGCACAGTGGATGTTCTGACTGTCTGTTTTTCCCTTCACTGCTGTAGTTGCCTCTCGGTGGTGGGGCAGTAAGAGGATGGACTATGCTCTTTACTGTCCTGATGCCCTGACAGCGTTTCCAACCATAGCTCTGCCTCATCTTTTCCATGCCTCCTACTGGGAATCTACGGACGTTGTCTCATTTATACTCAGACAGGTTCTCTTTCAATTGATTTTATTTCTTTGATGAGACTGGAAATGTTTTGAAAGCTGTAATCACTAAAGTGTTTTAAGTTGCATAGTTCTAGGGATGATAATCTCAGTCATTGCTTTTTTACAATTAAATATTAGATCCCATTCCTTTATAGAAAATTTGGTACAATAAGTTCACCAAGCTTTCTACATTTCTTTTTTCCCCATAAACATTAAAGAGAACAGAATCTACATCATAGACATTCATACACAGCATTTTCATTCTTCTGATTAATGTTAATTTCATTTCCTGTTGCAGGTAATGAGACATGAGAATTCTGGTATTTTGGAGCTGGATGGTAAAGAAGTGTCTGAATTTACTCCTTCAAAACCCCGCGAGAAGTGGCTTCGAAAGAGGACTCACGTTAAAATTCGGGTAAGAGGTCTTTATGGTATCTCCACCTGACAGAGGCAATGCTGAACTTTTAAGATGTGGATACAAAAGAGAGATTTTTGACTTAAACATCCATAAAGTATCTCTGCTATATTTTCGGAGGGCATAGGTTTGGCTTTAGAAGTATTTCAGCAGCAGCAAAAAATGACACAAAGGGAGAAAAATGGATGTTTTATTTACCTGAAAGGCAAATTTACAAAGAAAATTGTAAATCTAATGATCCAAACTTTGGAGACCTCAACATTGTTCTCTAAAAGACTCATTTAACATCAGAAAATGTCATGTCACACATACTAGAGCCATTTTCTTCTGCTTGTCCAATTAAGGGTCATGGGGGGAGCCTATCCTAGCCACCATAAAGCGAGAGCCAGGAAACCCCCAGAACAGATCGCTGGCCTGTCACAGGGCCAACACTGAGAGACAGGCAGCCATTGTCATACCGTTCACGTTCACATCTAGTTCACATCCAAATTTAATTAACCTACCTGATTAACTTAACCCCACTAACATGCTAAGCATAAAACATTTGAAATAATGCCAAGCTAAATTTGTTCCAACTAAATATTAGATTATCATTGCTTTCTTTTGACAAGGCTGTGTATAAGCTACTGTTAAAGATTAAGCAAGTTTTTTGATTTTCATACTTCAGATATCTGTTAGTTACTAGCATATCTACCAAGAAAATATTTCCTCTCTAAACATTTAATAGAATAGAATAGAATAGCCCATAGCCCTGCATAAGATATAAGCAGCAAGACATAAGTAAAGGATTTCAGTTATTCCAGAAAAAAAGGTGTCCAAAAAGTCCTTGAAGATGATACGGTAGTCCCAAAGGTGCCAAAGAGGCATTTCACAGGACAAACAAATAGCTGATTAACATTTCAGTCAAGTTCTCGTCATCTCATTTTGGCAGCAAAAGACAGTAAGAGGAGACTCAAGGGAGACTTTAGAGAATTGAAACTGATTTCCTGTTTTGGTTGCTTCTCAGAATGTGACAGCTAATCATCGCGTGAATGACGCCGTGTTCACAGAGGATGGAGTGCAGACACTGACGGGACGTTTCATGTATGGTCCTCTGGACATGGTCACACTAACTGGAGAAAAGGTAATGACTGACATATTTGGCTGTTAGGAACAAAAAGAAAAAAGAGATGGTTTGTATTCAAGCCATGTTTTGTTTTTGTTTTTTTTTCTTTTTCTTGCAGATTGACATTCACATCATGACCCAGCCTCCCTCTGGAGAGTGGGTGTACTTTGACACGGAGCTCACTAACAACAGTGGACGTGTCTCTTATGTACTTCCAGAGAGCAAGAGGCTGGGTATCGGGGTATATCCTGTCAAAATGGTGGTCAGGTATGCTGAGTTGTAGTTATTTCACAAGGAGAGACGCATACTTGTATGAATTTCATCATATTTACCAGTCGCTGTTTCTCTAATAGGGGCGACCACACATTTGCGGACAGCTATCTTACTATTGTACCACGAGGAACGGAGTTTGTTGTATTCAGCATTGACGGGTCATTTGCTGCCAGCGTCTCAATAATGGGGAGTGACCCTAAGGTTCGAGCAGGGGCTGTGGATGTGGTAAGGTAAGGAGAACACCAGCATGCTTGGTAGGAATACTACTCTGCAGTAATATATAGTGTAAAACATCTAGATAGTACAAATCAAAGTTGTGGACACAAACAAAAACTCCCCAGCAAAGACCAAAACAGATTGTTGTGGAATGTTGTCTTGGCAACTTGTTCTCCATACTTCATGGTGGAAAATGCATATGCAGATATGAGCAGTTCACTTTCTCTGCATCTCACATGGAGCCACATATCTCACATTTCAATCTGGTCTATCTGGTTTTTGTGTGTTAGTAAGATAGAAGAAGCAACACAAGAATTGCTTCTCTAGGTCAAAAACATCACACAATGCAAAACATTCCTCTCCACAGTGAAGGCATAAATGGATAAATGACCACAAACACATGGTCTACTTGCTGCATGGACAAAGGTACTAAGGCTGGGGTTCTCCTCTCTCTCAGCTCAGGTACTTGCAGGACTAATTGTTGTGTGGAGCTTATACATTACTGTTACAGACAAAGGTGAAAGTTTTGAAAAATGTAAAATTGAAAAACACATTTTCTTTCACACATTTTTAATTCCATATGTGTTATTTTATAGTTTTCTTCTAAACTATTGAGAATAAATACTACCCCCCTGGTATTAGTAGTTTTTACATGTGCTGCATCTTGGGAATATTTATGTGAAGTAATGGCAGAATATTGATTTTCTGAACAACATATCACTCCCTTTTAGCATGGAAGTCAGCTAATCCAAATGCGACTCCTTCTCAGGATTCTTCTTTATTGTTTGCAGGTACTGGCAGGACTTGGGCTATCTGATAGTGTATGTCACAGGTCGTCCTGACATGCAGAAGCAGCGTGTTGTTGCCTGGCTCTCCCAGCATAACTTCCCTAATGGCATCGTCTCATTCTGCGACGGCCTGGTGCATGACCCTCTCCGACACAAGGCCAACTTCCTCAAAACCCTCATCAATGAGGTAAGTGAGGGCAGGGAGAGTCTGGAATAGTAATGCAGCAAAATCCTTCCAATGCCTAAAAGTTTAAACTCTTTGTATTTGATTAGGCCCACATGAGGATATTTGCTGCCTATGGCTCCACCAAGGACATCTCAGTGTACACTTCTATTGGCCTGCCTCCGTCTCATATCTACATAGTGGGAAGGCCCACGAAGAAAATGCAGCACCAGTGCCAGGTCTGATAGTAAATTAATTGTGGTAAATTATAAATTAGCCCACAATGAAAATATTTTATCTGAGTAGGTGTGCATTTTTTTTTTAATAGTCCATGAATATTTTACATGGTTAATCGCTGAGTGTTTAGGGTCTGTCAGGGGACCTTCTGTCTGTGCATTAATGCTGAGTAAACCCAGTTTAATTGACTGTTAATCTGTTCCAGTTCATCCTGGATGGCTATGCTTCCCACCTATCTCAGCTGGAGTACAACCAAAGGTCTCGCCCTGCCAAGTCCGCCAGTACCCGTATGGTCCTCCGGAAGGGCAGCTTTGCTCTGGGCACAGCCGGAGGAGACTTCCTCCGGAAACGGAACCACATCTTTCGCACCATCTCCTCTCAGCAGCCTGGAGGGTCGGGGTCAGGCTCACCCAGCCAGCCAGGCCGGACTGAGCGCACGCTCAGCCAGTGTGAAGTGGAGCGGGATAGAGGGGTCACAGCAGCAGCACAGAGGAGTATGAGTATAGCTGCGGGGTGCTGGGGGCGCAGCAGCAGCACCAAGGAGGGCAGTGTAGGCTTACATGGCCCCAAGTAATGTTTAAAAAATAAAAGCTTTGGTATAAAGGACCCTGGCTGAGCCACTGTGATCTCTGGACTAAGATAAAAGATAGAAAGGTGAAGAAAAGATGGGAGGGTGTGGATGATGGGTCTGTACACAGAGGGTATAGCATAAATAACACATAATTAATAGAGATTAGGAAGGAGCGATAAGTAGGGATCTGTCCAGGAGGAGTGGACTAATCAGGCCAAGTGGGATCTAGAGAACAAAACAGTTCTGTAGCATGACTCTTTTACAGTTACACTTTTATAGGATATACCACTATTTTAAAAAAAATGACAAAGGAAGGATTAAAAAAAAGAAATTGTAAGCCTTAAACTAATCTCGTCTAACGGGAAACCCTCCCTTCTCCTTTCCAAACAACACACTGTCCAAACATTCACACTCATGAGCTCAGGACAAACTGCAGAGCCAGATTGATCTTCAGACAGTCAACCATGGGACTGAGGCTAAGTTCGTTTGGCAGCCGTGGCAAAAGGCCAGTGAATTACACTTGAGCTTCTTTTCCACTGTTTTGGAACACAGCAGTGACTGGCAATAAGTATAGAAAACCCTCATGATGCAAAAACAGAAAAGCAAATCTAACAAAAATTAAGGAGAGACCAAATGGAGACCTTACTGTAAAGGATCTGTTCATCCAAACTACAAAAAAAGATCATATTAGTAGCTATTTTAACTAGCCACAGCATGTTAGTGTAAACAAAATCCATCCAGTAGGTTGTTAGGTTAGATGCTTTAGTTACTCTCTTCCCATTTCTTACCATCAGCCTGTCAGCTGGCTTCATAAAGGATTCTCCAATTCCCTTTTACTCCACCCGATTTATCTGGCTGGTACTTTTTGGTTTTATTTGTCCAGAAGTATCTAAACATTAAGATGATGTAAATGTAAGTGGAAGTATTTTCTGTCATGAAAATGTACCTGAGGGTCCAAACTCTCTTTGTTACCACCTAAAATCACCATGCTAACAAGCTAAACTAGATTAGGAAAAAAGCTTGCAGCATTGTTACTGGACAAATGATAGCATGGCAATGCTAGCATTGAGTTAAGTGTAATGGACCACAAACAAATTACCTTCATGGTATTGTGCTGGCAGAGATTTTAAAAGAATCTCTAAATTTTTAGATACCAAAAGATATGAGTAAAGAAATGTGTATTTTGGATGAATTGATCCTTTGAACAATAAGGGCTGGATTTGTGAAATATACTGTATCACAGAGGAAAGTACTTGTCGTCTTAGTCACAGATCAGTCCTGTTCATGCTTCTTAAAACATACTGATAGCAGGTTGGCCATTCAGTTTTCATTCCACCCTGTGTGAGACTCTGTAGTATTTTCTGTTTCCGTGTGGCCTCTGGGCCATCCAAGGCCTTAATATCCCACAAGACACTTTCTTTGCAGAGAAAACGGAAAGCAGAAAAACAGGGCATGCAGCATTAAAGCAACAACTGAGACTCTGTACAGTCCACAGCAACTATCCCTTTATTTATATATATATCTATATATATATTCATCTGCTTGCAATACCTCAGATCCACCTGCTGGTGGTGTTTTGTTTCCCATAGTTGCTGCTGCTGGGAGACACTTTTGAGGTGTTTCCTGGGTATTTGCTCTTTTTTTCTCATAGGATATAATGCAGGCTGGACCTGGAGCCTGTTTCATTTCAGACTGAACTGGAAGGGAGAGCTTTCACTCACAAAGATGTGTTTCAGTATTTGTACCAAATGGACTAAAGAATGAGCCGAAGTGATTCAGCTCGAATGTTGAAATGACTGAATTATCAGTGTGAAAGTATGGGAGATGAGTCCCATTGGTCTCTCTTTCCCTTTAAAGAAGATGAAGCCACCTCACATCTCTGACCCAAATCCAAAAAACACAAAACAAAAACTATGGGCAGATAGCAGGCATAAATGTCACTCTTTAAATAATAGGTAAAAATATTTACAGGTATGATAAATAAAAAAGTCAGGTGCCTGTGTGAACACTGAAACAGTAAAACTAGTCAGAAGACATACCCTACACAATGTGCTTCCAGTTTAGGTGATAGCGGACAGAATCCACTATGCTTATTTTTGGCAAATGTTAACAACTAAATAACATCTCTCGATAAATTTCAGCCAGTGTTCAGGGTGTTCTACTAAGGGCTGCACAAAACTGAATGACAAGAGCTTTTAATTTAGACCTTAAAAATGATCTGAATTCAGTCAATAAGAGCTCCACAGTGCAAACAAATCTGGCATATGATTAAAAAAGTGTTTATGAAGATAATTCATAAAGGGCCATATACTCGATTTTTAAAATCAACCCTATTCCCTTCTTATATTGCAATAGAATTGTTTTAATATAGCTAGTTTTTAAAGTTATTTATTTTTATACACACCCTGTAGTAATTTGACTTGACCTGACACAAAGATGAAATTTAAAACCTTGGAAATCATTTACTTTAATCTTTTAAGCCAAATTTTCAAAAGAATATTTATATTAGTAATAACAAGCATAAATTCTAATGTGTTTTTGCATGAACTGGAAGTCTAAGTCTAAACAAATGATACATAGTTCTACATATGGATGCTTGGTATAGACTTAAATAATTATAACTACAAAAGTTTCAGTGTTCAGATGACCATCTGGCTATTTCTGAAGCATGAAAAATTGTGAATCTGTCCTTTAAGCCTTCGTGTAAGGTTGTATGGAGCAGCCGCACTGCTTGTCACCCTCATTTTACTATGCTGTTATTTCACATGCCCAGCTTCCACACTACACAAGAGTGCATCTGTTTCCAGTCTGTGTGATTCAGACCGTCTTGAACCCACCACAAAAGCCAAAATCATTCTCTAATACTGTAGTTAATCAACAGCGTAACCTCATTATCCTTTTTTGCACTAGTTTACAGTGGAATATACTGTAGTTACCATCTCATGTTGCTGCATTCGAACACCTCTGTAGTGCATGACATTTTTCATTTATGTCAGGATATATGTGCAGGTATGCATATGTCTGTACATTTGGTCACAATATGAAAATGATGTAAGTATATGTGCCAAACAGTTAACAAGGAACTCTATAAGTCTTTAGACCAGGAGTTTTCAAAGTCTGATATTGTGCTCCCCCACTGATGCATATCCATCCCTACACTCTGTGTTCTCTTAACAGGCATATTTTTCTGTTTGGTGGATGATTATTCTCAAAGCTTTGGAACTACAGTAAATGTAATTCTTTAAAAATTAGTGCAATCTAATGTAGACTCCTGAAGTTTACCTTTAAAAGCGCACTTTTCCTTCATATGTTATGTTATCTTACAATAACATGACATACAGTAACCTCATTTCTTTGTGCTATTGGCTACATACACAGCACACCCAGAAATATCCTCCTGAGAAGCGAGGAAAAAACAATCTTTCTATCGAACTTTTTTGTGATTTCCTTCCTTTTTGGAGATAAAAGACCAAACCCATGAAATATCAATGGAAATCCCAGGATGTCATCTATTTAGCACATCAGGGCTTAGTAGGTTAGCGCAAATAAGTCAAAAACAGATGTCCATTACAGAGGACACATAAATGAATGGGCTGGTTCTCAGGAGGATGTAACTCTCAGATAATCAGTGCTGCTCCTCAGCAAGCTTCCAGCAGTTGGGCAGTCACAAGAAAGGGGGCTTTTGGGGAGGGACACCTTAAATGGACAAAAAGGATCTTCTAGTTGTGAGGCAACAGTACTTACTGCTCTACTACTGTGCCACCACACTACAAGAGGTGTCTCTTCAAATCTATTTCCTAATTTTCCTACTATCTACTGCTGTCTTTGTTTTCATTTGGTTTCAGAGGTGCAAAATGAGAAAGATTTCAAGTTTAAAATCTTCTTTTTACTGAGTAGACAAGGCTTTTTTGTTGTTGTTGGTTAACCCAGATACTTAGAAGACTCATTGAGGAATCCAGAAAATCATTTAGAACAATGGTGACTATTTTTTAAAGGAATTTAATTAGCTTTGTGACTTGACTACATGCTGATATCTGAGAAGCACAGACTATGGCTAGAGGATTAGGAGTTTTTCTTATTTTTGTTTCTTTTCTTTAAAAAACAAAATAAAACTTTTTTTTTTTTTTTTTTTAGATTTTGGCCCCATTAAAAACATTTTAGCAATTGTCTTAGCTATTAGCTCTTCCTGTTTGCACTGTACCCATGAAGTACTGTCTGCTTATTAGTCATGGGTACTGGATATAGCAACATCTTCTGAAAGTCTATGGCCCATTGAATCTAAAGATACATATATCACATAGATTCATTCATTTTTAACTTGGAAATGAGACACCAAAGTTCTCTAACTGTTAAGTGGGAAAATTAAAGGGCCAAAAAAGACAACTAGTGCTTCCTGTTGCTCTCAAATACCTCTGTGCACCTGTCCAATCCACCTGACACAGATGGGAGGTTGTCATAGTTTGAAAACCCCTGATGCATACTGTATCCAGCCTTTCATAAGAAGGGGAAGTGTGTACTGAGAGCAAACTTCTTAATGCTTTGACTGGATTTTGATTTGCTGACTACATAATATTAAATTGAATGTTGCATGTGAAAAAAAAAATGGGCAAAATGTTTTGACCTTGTAGAGCAGAGTTCGAGCGTGCTGCCAAAACCTTGGACAATATGCTAGACTGAAAGAAGTCCTGGAGTTTAAGCGTGACTGCCTGTCGTGCTGTGGGTGGTTTTATGGATGCAAACACTTTTTCCCATTTGGCCATTTTGGCTGCTGAGTTGAATGTCTGTCCAGCTGGATTCTGACACTGTTCAGGAGCCAAGGATGTGTCACTGTACATACTGTAAAGATATATATGTAGGAAATATAGGGTCGAGGTTTATTTATTTATTTAAGGTTCATGACGTTACTCTGGAAATTTCAGGTGAACTATAACGGAAATATGTAGCATTTTATTTGTCATTTTGGCAGTCTATGGACCAACACAGGAAGCTTTTATGTTCCTACCAGTGCAATATTGTTCTTCACATCACAGCAGGGGCACAATCTACCACAATACAATCTACATGCAGTCTGAAAGCATACACGTCCATACACCACGTGCAGCTTTTTCACACCACGTGAAAACTGTTTGTATTTGAGCTGCTGTAGACATCTGCTGTCTCTTACAACAGTCAAGTATGTTTTATAGGACTATTGTACCTATTTTTCAAGCTGGAGTATTTTACAAAACCTTTGAAATATAACTCGAGACATTTTTCTCAGTCAGCAGTAGGTGCATGGAAAAGTAAAAGCCCATAACAGAAAACAATATTTAACAAACTGTTGCATGTTGTCTAATCTGACTTAAAATTACTTAACCTACACTGGTAAGAATAATAATTTAACTCTTCTCCACTATGTCCTTACAATTAAACTGAACACTTATATATAAAAACAAAAACAAACAGCAGAATATATTTCCTGTAATCACAATTATTGCCACTTTGGGATAAAAATGATTAAATGTAGAGACCTACATCTTTAGTTTTAAAAAGTGCATTATTAGTTTGTGGTTTCACTTTCTAATAACACACCCTTTGTGAAAGGGTAAACATTATTGTATGCTGAATAAGTCATTGGACGTGTTAGTCCAAAAAGACCACTCTTCATTTCAGTCTATGAGATGACTGCTCAGTTTAGCTTTAATGCTGAAACTGTGAAAAATGTTAGCACCCACTGTTGCTTCTATTAACAGGATTTTAGCAAACCAATTATTTGGCACTTATTGAAAATTCATGTGTTTAAAACCTTCCCATATTTTCTAAAGCTAATAAAAGTATTTGTAATGACTTCTGTAAACTCATACCTGAAACATGTATGTATTGTACTAAAGAGGTACAGTCATGTAAAAAGAAAGCATGCCTACTGATTAAAGTTCTTAATTCATGACTATTTAATATTTATAATAGGATTACAAATATTTTTAAAAGCCATTATAAGTGAAACAAAGCTGCCAAATAAAAGTCGGTTTTGATTAATATCTTTAAATGAATTAATCTTTTAGAAAAACTTCCTTATTAGAAAGTGGGACTGACAATTTATTGATGTCCAGCTTTAGCGCCATATCACATTTTGTATGTACACATCTGAAATATAATGCCGCAGATGCTGTAGGACCGTGACAAAGTGTATAGTGGCAATAATTAATATACACTTTTAATATATGCATAGTATGGGATTAGAGTCACATGCACAAAATTTATTTTAACATCATCTGGTCTTTATAAGCAGCGCTATAAACACTTAATGGTTTATAACACATTAAAATGTAGCTCTACACATTCATTTATTATATTTGTAGCAATTTTAATTGCCCTGTAACCATTACTGCATCATTAATTTATGCTTTATGTGTGATTTCCATTTGTTTTATTTTTTTTTTATAATTACAGGAATAGACAAAAACTTTGTATCTGCTTACAGTTACATTATTGCATCGTTAAACGTTTATATACTGCTTATATTTGCTAGGAAAGGGTGGCATAAAATAATACTTCTCTGCGCCATGTTAGCTGTTGCATAGATTGTCATTACCCATTTTACATGTTTTAACTGATTCTTTGATCCATGACACCGACAGCCAGTAACTAAGATGCCACATGTACTTAATTAGGGACACCAGAATTACTTTTTCAAGTGATTTAGACTCACATTTTCAGTAGGTACAGATGTGTCCTTGTTCAGACAGTATGTGTTCTGGTAGATTTCTGACCCCCAGCACTCACCATTATCCTCTGTACTGTGGAATAAATATAATTGGATGAAAAATTACCATGTGTTTGTGTGTTCTTTTTAGCCTAGTCTTAAATGTTTACATACAATTAGGTGGAATGTCTAAAAACCCCCAAGTATAAATCCAGGATTTACAACCAGCTGAGGAGTGAGATCCCACTGTGATGCCTGAAGCACAGTGTTTCAAGCACTGATGTCTTGGTGTTTAGAAACAGGAAGCACCGAGTGAGAGGTAGATCTGGGTTTGTTAACTCTGCGATCGGCAACTCTGAGTTTTTTTGTTCCACAACAACTAATCAGCTTTGGAGCAGACACTGCAAGGCTTGTAAAGTAGCGACTAGTCAATCACAAGTTTGGCTCATCCAAATGTGTACTCTGCCTTCTCCGCCTCTAATGGGTCCATAAAAAAAACAATAAACACATTGTATTCAATAAGACTTGAAACTAGCAATTGAGACCTGAAATCATCAAGAAAAGTATTTACTGAGGTTACACATCAAAGGAGCCAAGTGACTTTGGACTTCTATACAGGGAGTGCAGAATTATTAGGCAAATGAGTATTTTGTCCACATCATCCTCTTCATGCATGTTGTCTTACTCCAAGCTGTATAGGCTCGAAAGCCTACTACCAATTAAGCATATTAGCATCTCTGTAATGAAGCATCTCTGTAATGAGAAGGGGTGTGGTCTAATGACATCAACACCCTATATCAGGTGTGCATAATTATTAGGCAACTTCCTTTCCTTTGGCAAAATGGGTGAAAAGAAGGACTTGACAGGCTCAGAAAAGTCAAAAATAGTGAGATATCTTGCAGAGGGATGCAGCAGTCTAAAAACTGCAAAGCTTCTGAAGCGTGATCATCGAACAATCAAGCGTTTCATTCAAAATAGTCAACAGGGTCGCAAGAAGCGTGTGGAAAAACCAAGGCGCAAAATAACTGCCCATGAACTGAGAAAAGTCAAGCGTGCAGCTGCCAAGATGCCACTTGCCACCAGTTTGGCCATATTTCAGAGCTGCAACATCACTGGAGTGCCCAAAAGCACAAGGTGTGCAATACTCAGAGACATGGCCAAGGTAAGAAAGGCTGAAAGACGACCACCACTGAACAAGACACACAAGCTGAAACGTCAAGACTGGGCCAAGAAATATCTCAAGACTGATTTTTCTAAGGTTTTATGGACTGATGAAATGAGAGTGAGTCTTGATGGGCCAGATGGATGGGCCCGTGGCTGGATTGGTAAAGGGCAGAGAGCTCCAGTCCGACTCGGACGCCAGCAAGGTGGACGTGGAGTACTGGTTTGGGCTGGTATCATCAAAGATGAGCTTGTGGGGCCTTTTTCGGGTTGAGGATGGAGTCAAGCTCAACTCCCAGTCCTACTGCCAGTTTCTGGAAGACACCTTCTTCAAGCAGTGGTACAGGAAGAAGTCTGCATCCTTCAAGAAAACATGATTTTCATGCAGGACAATGCTCCATCACACGCCGTCCAAGTACTCCACAGCGTGGCTGGCAAGAAAGGGTATAAAAGAAGAAAAACTAATGACATGGCCTCCTTGTTCACCTGATCTGAACCCCATTGAGAACCTGTGGTCCATCATCAAATGTGAGATTTACAAGGAGGGAAAACAGTACACCTCTCTGAACAGTGTCTGGGAGGCTGTGGTTGCTGCTGCACGCAATGTTGATGGTGAACAGATCAAAACACTGACAGAATCCATGGATGGCAGGCTTTTGAGTGTCCTTGCAAAGAAAGGTGGCTATATTGGTCGCTGATTTGTTTTTGTTTTGTTTTGAATGTCAGAAATGTATATTTGTGAATGTGGAGATGTTATATTGGTTTCACTGGTAAAAATAAATAATTGAAATGGGTATATATTTGTTTTTGTTAAGTTGCCTAATAATTATGCACAGTAATAGTCACCTGCACACACAGATATCCCCTAAAATAGCTAAAACTAAAACAAACTAAAAACTACTTCCAAAAACATTCAGCTTTGATATTAATGAGTTTTTTGGGTTCATTGAGAACATGGTTGTTGTTCAATAATAAAATTATTCCTCAAAAATACAACTTGCCTAATAATTCTGCACTCCCTGTACAAGTTCTTTTTGTAACCAGAGGCCCACTGTTGGTTACTAGAATACAGATGTGGTATCAAGTTACACACATACAAAGCACAGTTCTTGAACTTAATGTAGCTCAACTGCAATAAACTGAGTTTACAGCAGTCATTTTGATAATAAATACTAATAAAATTAATCTAGGCTTACTATTTCATGTTAAACTGAAGGCTATGAAAAGATTTTCATGCCTTTGAACGGCGTGAGTAGTTAAACATATTTTAGTAATAATTAGTAACTACAAACTAGTGGCCCAGAGAAAATTAGCTAGATGCTCCACAGAAGGTGCCCTGAGGGCTAAATAAATACACATACAGCAACAAGAAGTAATCTTTTATTATGGCAAATGAAAAAAAAACAACTCAGTTTCTGTAAATGTATCCTGAAACACCTTGATCAAAATGCACCCTTTAGCGCAGTTAATGTCACATAAGGTTAATTTTAGGCTTGTCTCAATCAAACCTTAATTACATACAGTATCAACACAAACACGTGGCTCATGTTACACACAAACTTGACATGCCCTGTTCATCCGAGCTGAAACAGGAAGAACAGGAAGAAAAATTCCTCCAAATATTGCACAAAATGGCAAAAGTTGTTTATAAAATTGCCCTGGTGAGCATGACTGATCTGATAAAAAATAATTCAAAACAATGTCTGAACTTTTTTTTTATTTTAAAATCAAGTACTTGGGATTAAGCACACAGAGAAAAACTTCATAGATACGCTTTACAGGAACATGGCAGAGCCTGGGCGGTACGCTCTTTGGCTTTGCAAATGGATGGATGACAGGAAGCAGTCTGTACAGCAGAGAGGTCAGGGGGAAACCAAACACACTTACAGGAACTCACACCATAAAATCACAGCTGAGTTAAATCAGCTGCTTCATCAGCACTGACCTCCTTATGGCCTTCACCTCTCTGAGGACCAATCAGTGAAATAGAACATGTTATGTGTCTATAGCGCCCGAGGCCTCTTGGGGGTGATTTGTTTGCTAGCTTGTTCCTCTTCCTGGAGAGCACAACGGAAAGACTTGACTTTATCTGGAAGAAGAGAGAATATCACACAGAAGGCACTATTTAAATGATGATCTTCGTCTTTCAGGATAACATGAAATCACGTCACTCATACAAAATTTGATACAACAGTGGAAGCTTTTTTTTTTAAATTATTGTGAAATATTGTGTAGCAAAATGTGAATTTTATAAAAAGTGAAGGTGAAATGATAGGATAAGAGCAGAAACTGGTGAAGAATAGGAAATAAAGATTTATCTCTCTCCTATTATCATGGATAATCCTACTGCTGGACAATTGTGTTGTCTTTGTTGGGTCTCTTGTATTTTCATATAATTCGTAACTTAACTTCTTTCTTTCATATAATTAGCTATTTGCTCATCAGTACTGACCTTGACTGAAGTTTCAGATTTTTAAATCACCAAATATGGGTGTACTTCTTAAAAATCCTATATGAATAAGTGTAAAACTTATTTGAGTTGCTGGCACAAAACACATTTTGAGTTGATATACAACTGAAAATGTGAAGATATATTTTAATTTTACTTGCAAGTTTGTTGATGGAAATGGCACGCTATCATAGAAACTGCTTAGCACTCTTGCACTGTAATGCATTAGTTTGGATTGAAGCTTACACACTGAAACACAGCACAATAATACAAACCAACCAATACCAACAAATCAAGACTACAGTAGATGAAAATTCCTGTGTTTTGTGAGATAAAATTGCTGTTTCTGAGTCTGGTGGAGAGAACAGATTCATTTCCTTGTGGGAAAGAACTGCTGGCAGAGGAATTGTTTGAATTGTAGCTTACACATAACATAACATTGGTACATTGCTTTAATTACTGTGGCAGCTGGTAGTTGTTTGTTAAGGGTGTGTCTGTTGCCATCTACAGTTATTCATTTATCAGACTAACTTGTAGAATTGATACTTTGTTAATGCAAAGAGGCTGAAAATTTGGAAACTGCATGATGTTTACCTCTTAGCTCAGTAAGAATGTCTATCTTCTGGTCCAGGATTTGTTCTAACTGAGTTGCATATGATTCAACATCATAGTCCACCTCCTCTGTCATTTCCAGAAGCACCTTCTCATCCTCCAAGCAGCGGATCGACTCCTGTAAGGGAAAAAGATGCAGCTGAGTTGGGCTATGTGGTTTTAAATTCATATTGCCTATGAATGCAAAAGTGGGTCAAAATTGTGTTACAGCACGTGGTTCCTCTTTATAAAAATATGGCAAATTCTATGGTATTTACTGTAAATTACTGCACTAAACAGGTTAGAGCTATCAACAAAGGGCTTCATGGAAGGACTTCATACATCTATGTATTTTGTTGAACAGATAACAGAATAAAGAATGACAAACTTCTGGTGACCAAAGAAGAGCAGGATGCTTGTTGAGTCAAACACTTCTGGGAAACACTGAACCAGCACATACAATTTCGAGCAACAAGAAGCACTGGGAGCCCTTCAAGTAGAAGAAGGCGCCATATCTCAACAAGAAGTCTGCTTGGCAATGAAAGCTCAAAAATCAAACAAACCAGCCGGCATGGATGAAATCCAATCAGAATTGCTGAAATAAGGAGGGCTGATTGTTACAAATGTGCTCACAAAACTGTTCAATGAATGTTGGTGAATGGAGGCTGTCCCCGAAAACTGGCAGAAAGGCGTCATCCTCAAACTACCAAAGGAGGGCAACATGATGGAGTGCACAAACAGGCGTGGAATCACCCTACTCTCGGTCACAGGAAAGGCCTTCTTCACCATGCTACTCTGCCAACTTAAAGGCGCTGCCGACCAACGCCTCTGCGAAGAACAGGCGGGTTTTCAACGTGGACGATCATGCACTGACCAAATATTCACCCAAATATTCAGGAACATCATCGAACAGTTAGTGTTCAATGATGCGTGTTAATTGAGAGCGATCACTCTCAATAAACTTCATCGACTTCATAAAAGCGTTGATAGCGTTCACAGAGATTTGCTTTGGAGCATCCTCCACCTGTACGGTGTCCCGTGAAAATTCATCTCAATCTTCAAGTCACTCTACTGCCACCCCAACTGCTCCATCAAGACGAACACGGGCCACACCGATCTCTTCGCCATTGAGACTGGTGTCAGGCAAGAACGCATCCTCTCGCCCTTCCTGTTCCTAATGGCCCTCAACTTCATCATGAAGAAAGCCCTGGTCGGGCCAGATGCAGGCATCACCTTGGACGGGATCAGTTGACTTACCGACCTTGATTTTGCAGATGATACAGTCCTGCTGGTGGAAGATGGACACCACCTCCAGGGTCCAACGTCGAACCTGGCTGGAAAAAGTTGGACTTTGCATCAGTGCAGAAAAATCAAAAAACATGCACATCAGCAACCAGGCCAGTATGCCTAAGATCAAGATCGGTGGGCAAGAATTCGAGGTGGTTGAGAGGTTTGCATACCTTGGCAGTGTCATCGATTGGGACGGAGATTGAGAGACCCATTTCAAGAGCCGCACTGGCAAAGCCTCGGTGGTATTCCAACAAATGTGAAATATCTGGTCATCTGCCTCCATCTCAATCAACATCAAGGTTCGTTGGTATGCCTCAATCATCATCCCAACATCAAGGTTCGTTGGTACGCCTCAATCATCATACCAATAGAAATCTATGCATCTGAAAGGTGTAAAGCGTCGGCCAGTATTACCAGGAAGGTGGACGTCTTCCATCAGTGCTGCCTTTGAAGGATAATGAAGATCCGATACTTTGATCATGTCACCAATGAGTAGGTGCTACGATGAAGCAACCTTCCTCACCTCAGTGTGATTATTGCATGCTGCCGTCAAAAACTTGCCAGGCACATCATTCGCATGGACGACAGCCAAACAAAACATTCCGATGGGTTCCACCTGGAGGTTGTGGCAGGGGACGGCCACGGCTGACCTGGCACCGGACGTTCCATTATGACCTCAAAGCCCTTTGCATTGCTTGGGATGAAGGTGAAGAGCTTGCTGGAAATCGTGATCGATGGAGAGACCTTGTCGCCCATTACGCTCGATAGCGTGGGTGGAAAAGAAGTAGAAGGAGGTCTGGCAAAGGTAAAGCCTCTTGAGAAAATAGGGTAGATGAATTCCAGTGCTAGCTGTGAACTGTTGCTTAGGATACCACATTTTTAAAACTAAAGCTTTACCCATTATAATACACGATTTAGCACTGTTCAGAAACAATCTGTATCTATACTAACATGCCTCAAAACAAATGATCAATCAGGTATGTGGGGCTAGGCATAGCAATTAGCTACAATTGGTTATTAATTTCCTATTATTTTTAGCTGTAAATGGAAAAACAGAAATTTTCTGGCCTACTGTACCTGAAAAACAGCCCTGTGATCCTCTAGCACCTGCTCCTCCATTTCTACCAGCTGAGAGACGGCTTCATGGAAAGTGAAGAGCTGCGGGGAAACCTCTTCCTCCTACAATAAACAAAGCCAGTGCTCTGATTATGAAATTAAAACTGCACGAAATATATGCAAATTTAAACTAAAAACAATTATGCTAGATAAATTCCGAGAAATAAAAATAATGTACCAAAACCCACAGCTACTTTATTTACTTCTTTTATTAAATGCTAATGTTATTCAATATTCAGGCATAACCTTTTTCCAGATGAGACACCATCAGCAACAATGTGAATGAGGGTTATGACATAAAAGTTAAAAAATAAAGTGACTGCAGAGAAAGGCAAGATCCATTGTTTATTCTGTTGAAACTGTAGTTATATGGAAAGTAACTGTGCAAGAACCTGCAAGTAGACTTAGTGCTGAATTGAACTGTGAATGTGGCAGGGAGCTAGAGTAAAGATATGAGAAGGTAGGAGGTATTTTGAATATTATTATTTTCTATGGGCCACATTTGTGGAATAATGCAAGGTATCATCTGGCTCAGCAGTTCCCTGCTGACTGAAGTCAGTCTGTGGAAACCTAGCATCTATATTTTTCACATGGAGCTGCTGTGGGTTCAGATGTTTTCTGTCACAGTAGCGTGCGTGGGCAGCAGATGTTCTTACGTTCTGTTCACAGAGCAGCTTCAGATCATCTCTCTGTGGAGAGCTCCCCACTCCCCACTGAGCCTCCAGCACCTCCAGCTGTGTGATGTGTCCTCCCTGATGGCTCTCCATCATGGCTGCCGCAGGGTCCACTGTGAGTTCCTTCACCCTGACAACACATCAGGACTGTGGGTAAACCAACAATATGACCACTGCAAACAACTGCTGAGGTGAGCAACAATGGTGTGTAGCTGTATATGAGAAGACGTGTCGTGTCGGTGACAAGTCGTTCAACATGCCAAGAAAGCAGTGATGAATACTGTGAGTTATGAGAAAGAAACATGAAGATGATGATGATGAACTTCATGCAGGCTTTGGGAACTCACGTCTGGAAAACAAGTCAAGTCAACAAATGACTGATGAAAGAAAGCCTAAAGAACAAATAAAACCAAAAAGTTTACACTTCTGCTGAATTTGGGATTTAGAGTTTGAACAAAGTGGGGCACATGCATCATGATGGGTGACAAAAAACTAAAATATATTGAATAGATTGGATGATACTGGTAAGACGATGTAGTGATTTTTTTTTTTAACTTTTTGCCAACAAATCTTACAGAAAGATCAGAACCCAGAGGATGCAGTTCTCAAATGGTATGCTGAATAGAGAGATCAGGTTGTGGTGTAATTCTTTTTTGTTTTTTTGCCATCTCTACATTATTCTAGCACATCATTTTATAAATGAATTGTTAACTTACTCTTCATTTTAAATCACTTTTATTAACGGTTTCCTGAAGATGCTTCATGTTTTAAGGTAAAAGCCCACAACAACAGCGAGAGAACCCCAATAATTAGACGATGCCCTATGAGCAGCTTTGTTGAGGATCGCTCCTTTAACAGGAAGGTTATATGTGTGGGTAGCGGTTTGCCAAGAATTTCTTGCAATTATAAAAGCAGATAGTTTTTGTTAATTGACAGAAAATGCCCTTTTTTACTGTGCACCCATTGTAAAAAACAGAAATTTCTATAGACAGTGAACGAACAGGAACTTTTCTGTCATTTAACAGTTTATAAGTTGCGTTACTACATTGGTGCAGTATAAATGGCCATGGGGGAGGTTGTACTTATAAGAGTACAATTAAAAGTCCAAAATTTACACTCTCCATCCCATTTTCCAGAGCCATCCAGTGCACCAGACTGGAGTCTTTGCTGGACCAATTTCGGCCCCCGGGCCCTATATTTGACACTCCTGTTTTAGTGAATAATTATTTGCAGTATGAAGACATGTATGTGAGTTTAAAACACAATAAATGACAGTTAGTTTTCACAGCAACGAAGAAATTTTTCATCCAGTGCAACGTGTAGCTCACTGGAGTGTTTTGGGATGGAAGTGCAAAAATATATAATATTCATACAAAGTAATACTTCATAGAAAAGTACAATTGTTATTGTTTTTTTCAAGGGATTTGTTGACAAAAATAAAATAACACTAACAAAAAAGGAAATGACTTAAAGCAATAAAAAAAACTTTGTAAATAATAAGTAAAGTGAGGCAGACAGTGAATGAACTCATTTTAACCTTGGTTCACATGCCAACTAAACTGAATTTAATTCAGTTTTATTTATATAACGGTTTATATAACTCAAGGCACTTTATCTTGTAAGGTAAAGACCCTACAATAGTGATTACATCATGATTATGATGACTGAAGAGCCTCGGTAATGTTAGGACCCTCAATGATCTTTTTGGAAACAGACACAAAGCGGCTGCCTGGGTTCATGTGAAATGCCAATATAACTAATTCTGCACGACACTATTAAGAGACATAGCAAAATGATCATACTCATAGGTAGGGGAGAGCTCAGAGCGACCTCCTCCACCCCCACTCTGGGAGAAGGGAATGTCTGAGGGACTTATCCCAAATTCCTTTACTCTGGGGAAAAAATAAAAAGCATGACAGGGGAGAGAAACACACATCAACAAGTGGAGGCAGGAGAGGATCATGTTATGTTATGTAGTCTTTTCTATTTTACATTTTTATGAATTAATTCAACAGAGGAGAAAGACAAACGGAGCGCACAGATAACTAAGAATATTCCTGACAAGGAGTCAACATTTTCAAGAAAAATGAGATGACAAGATGCGTGTAATCTGTCGTTATGTTTCATGCAAACCCCTCAAACACAAAATTTTTAATAATTCTCTATACTCTTACAATGGTGAATGTGCTTAATAAACAAATTTTCCAAACTTCTGTTTATGATAGGCAGCCAATCAGAAGAAAGCTGGCTTCAAGTGAGAGAATTGAATTTACTGTTAATGTTTTTTTGACAGTTGAATCTTGTATAATAGATAGAACTATGGAACTTGGAATGAGTATAACAGGTCCACTTTAAAACTTTATGTTGATGCTTTTGACAAAGACTGAGAGTCAGGTTAGTTAGTGGAAAGTGAAGGTGTATAAATTTGAAATTAGAACTCAATGTGCATTCATCCTAATGTTATATTTGAAAACCTTTTTTTGCCTTTCAGCAGAATCTCTCCTACCTATTGGCATATCTCAGTGTGTTCAGTGTGTTTTCACAAGATGCCATCCCAGGAGAGATGGTTGCAATCTGTAAAAAGATGAGAGAGGGATTTACCAGAACTGCATACTGTGATCTGTAATCACATTTTCTATTGTGTGTCCATCTATAGTGGGTACATGTTGTTTTCTTACCATGCATGTTCTGGAGTTTTCTCCTATGAACGAGTCCCGCAGCACTTGGGTTAACTTGCTGGCTCTAAACGGAGTGTGTGGTTTGTTTCTGCCCAGGGCTCGAATACACTCCTGCAAACATACACCATGCCCAATTATGCAAAAATTCTGGCTAACTAATTATAGTCATTTTTAAAAATAATTTTTAAGGAGAACTAGGAAATATTTACTATTTTTCTTTTCTCACATGATTTGCTGTTTCAAGTCAATTAAATATATCTGGGATTTTCTTGAGATTGCCTGCCTCCATCTCCTCCTTTCCTGAGGAATCTTCCAAGAATCCTCTTTGTTGTCTTAAAGTTTTTTTTAAATATCTATAGGCTATTTGTTCCATTTTGCTTGATAGTTGTTCTTCTGATTATACAGCAAAGTGCACCTAAAAGATATTCTTAATCCCTTTTTCCTCATGCCTGCCAGTCTTCCACATCCATTGCTTCATATATCCACTATCCCTCCTCTGACATGTCGAACACATCAAAGCTGCTCAACCTGAGCACCTTATTAAATCGTGTCCAATCTGGTTACTCCTACAAAGATCTTAGCATCTTCAACTATGCCACCTCCAACTTGGCCTCCTATCTTTCTGTCAGTGCCACTGTGTCCAAACCATACATCATACCAAGTCTCACTACCACCTTACCTTTCACTCTTACTGCTTTTCTTCTGTCACAAATTACCCCTGACAGCTGTCTCCATCAACTCCACCCTGCCTGCACTCGCTTCACCTCTCTTGTGTACTGTCACTTTGCATGGTTAACCCCAAGTACTTGAATTCATCCACCTTCACTACCACCTCTGGTGCTTGCTTTTTCACTGTTATACCTGCCTTCCTTTAGCATCAAAACTGCTCATATCAGTGTTAATTAAATTTGCAGGACTTTATGAAAACCTTCACTGAGTTCCTAGGACTTTTCTGTTGTTCTGCAAAGTGGTCAGTCCACTCAGTCAATTTCTTTATGCTGGCAGAGAAACTACCAGTTGTCGTCAATGGCGATCACTATAAAGAAGATAACCCTCAGGTTAAAGGGCAATACCAAACTTTCAGGCGCACTTATTAAAAGATTTATGTGAATGTTAGTATATGTATATTTGTATGTATACTTTGATCCTGTCAAATTAGAGAAAATCCAAAATAAATTAAAATTTTTGCACTCAATTCTTTTTTTTTTATGGTATGGTGTGTAATCATTTCGCCCCGGAAAATGAACTGTTCAAAGAAATCTTTAAAAGCCCCAAGTTAAAATAACATTAAACCCAAAATGAGTGTATGTAAACTCCTCAAATCACAACTATATGAGAAGCACAACACTAAAGAACAGAATATCTGTAGTACTGAAGCGAAGACCTTGAGTGCCAGCAGACTCTTGTTGATCTCTGCTCCCTCGAGGCGGGTCTGCCGGTCAGCGCTGGACGTGTCTGCCCCTCTCTCATTTCCTGCCAGGTCGATAAGAGAGAACTTTCCATGCATCTTCCCCCGCCGACGCAGGATGATCTGGAAAACAGCGTGACTCCGGGAGGAGTGAGCATTGGCCGATGTCTGCCCAGACGTCCTGCAAGAGGCATGGTGAGGGGTGTTCAGGGGGTTCATTCAGTGGTTCTCCAACTCAAATCTTGTTACTGTTTAGTGTTTTCACATGTCATTATGTGAAAAAAATTACATGTTTACCTGCAGCTGTTTCCCACTTCGATGAGTTTGAGGACGTCCTCTGTGCATTTCACCTCCCTCTCCTGCAGGCCCACCACCTGCACCTGCTGCTTCCCGTCCTCCAGCACCCGTAACTTGGCTTTACGGTTTAACAGGTCAAACACCTTCAAACACAAATATGCTCAACTCACATTCTTTACTGAGGCAGAGTAGGAAACAAATAAATCTAACCCTGAGATAGCAGCGTTAGCAGCATCAAAGCATAATGAGGTAACATAAATTTATGAGGACTATAACTATCTAACAATCATAAATGCATACACACTAAGGTGTAGGAAAATGTCAGAAAAACAAGTGCTTATTGACAGCCAAAACCCTTGTCATTACATCTACTTTTTTCTACAATGTAAATGAAAATTATAAACTGTGGACTCGCCTAAACATGCTTAAAATATATAGTGCCTAATATAATTATGCAACTACTGACATTTTCAACTTAAATATTTAATTCAAGATACAAGTGTTATTTTTTGAGCAGCATATTTGAAATGCTGGATTCCTCAACAAAACAGTACAACAGCTTCTTTTGCTTTTTATTCTCTCAACCAGCCTTTTCCTGCTTTTTTAATACTTCTGTTGCCTGGAGGAGAGGAATGAGGTAAAACACTAGCTTGCTCTGCTGTGCAGCTGGGCTTGGTGAAGAGCAGCTATGAGACTGAGGCTGGCTGTGATGACATGGTTGTGTATTTGCAAGTGCAGCCGCACATGTTATCACCATAAAGGTGTGAATAGAGGTATTTTCAGCCAGGACATGCGGGTGTCTAATATCCCACAGTATATGTCCCATACTTTATACATATATATTATATATATATATATATATATATATGTATATGTATATATATCTTATATATCTTCCTCTCTTTCAAGGAACAGTGATTGACGTACCTGTCTGTTACCGGGAATCAAGCACATTGGCATAAACAGTTGGTAAAAAAAATTGGTATTTTTGCTTGAAATTGAAGTAAATGTCTCATCCTTCATCGTGACTCTATTCACAAATCAATTATTTAACCAATTATTTTATTTGTATTACATATTAACTTTTTCAATAAATGATCAGTCATTATAACACACTTACCTTCCCACTGTAAATTTCAAAAAATGTGGCAAAAACTTGCAGGTCCAGCTTCTTATAATTTGGCTTCTTTAACATGAGAAAAACGTCTCTGGCTGCAGGGAGAGAAGGAAACATGTAAATGAATTATGTTGACAACAGAGACCAGCAATAATAATGATAATAATAATAATCAGTAAAGCATAAACTAACCAGACAGTGCATAGATCCCTTTAGAACAGTCCTGATTCTTTCCTGAGAAGTCCCCTCCCATTGTCTAAAAGGAGACATGAGTTAGAACATGATTCTAAAAACAAACTTCTCAAATCAAAGTCAAACACTCACGTGTGTTTTTCCACTTCCAGTCTGTCCGTATGCAAAACACGTCGCCATTCCCCTCTCAAAAATGGTCTCAACCAGCGGCTGAGCAGTGAACCTGCAGGTGGAGTGTTTATTGGCAGCAGAATATTTGACTCAAGTGCTACAGCATAAAGAAAAAAGAAAAAACAGTGTACCTGTAAACCATTTCATTGGTGGAGTTCTCATCAAAGGCATAGTCAAATCGGAAGGTTTGGTTCTCCAGGTAGCGGGTCAAGTCAACTTTCTGCTTGGGCTCATGGACCATTACCACATCCTTACTGGGAATGGTGATCACATCCAGATCCTTTGTTGATAACTCTGAAGAGACACAGTCATTGTTAATGACATTTTCTATTCATGGCCAAACACAGGCTACAAAGGTGCACCAGGGCAAAGACAAGCAGCAGTCTATAGACATCTCTGTTACTTGTTTTTAATTAATCGACATTCAGAGATTTTTAGAAATAATACTTAAAATGGACATAATTGCCACCACAACAGAAGCAATGTCCCGTGTGTGTCCAAAATCAGGCAGCTCTGATTGGTATAGTGGATGTAAACAATAAAAAGCTTTTAGGGAGGCTTTCCACCTCCTCACAGGGGTCATCCCTGCAATTCCAAACTACTTTGATTAGCTGTCTGAGCTTGAAAACAGGCTTCACAGTTTCTCTGAATACAGCTGCTACATAAAGCTGCTCTTACCTTTTTTGTTGAGGGGACGTGCGCGAACGCACACGCATATCCTGTGCTCCTCGATCTGAAACATGAGAAGACATGAATAAATAGTGCGGTTTACACCTTTGTACTGGCCATATGTGCTTTGTTGTTCTGTTTGGTGTTGTTAAAATAAATAATAAAATAATAAAATAAGGAAGTTAAAATACAAAAGGCACATGGGCATAGGACCTTCTGTTGTCATCTTTATTTCTCTTGTATTTCCTCCCCTCCACTTTTGCTTCTCAAATCTTCTGCTGCCTTTTTCTTTGCCTCTTTACAACCTCCTTTCCTCCTCTGCCATCTTTTTCTTCTATATCTCCCTTCTGCTGGGCTTTTCTTCTACCTTCTCCTAATCTTTACTTCTCTATTCACTTCGTTCTTTCTTGGTGCCCTAACCCCCTCCTGTCCTACAGCCTCAAATGACCTCCTCGTTCCTCCTTTCTTCCAACATTCTCAGGTACCTCTCTCTCTACCGCCTCCTTTTGACCAGCAGATCTAAATCGGACTCACCAGATCGTTTGTGGTTAAAGGTCTGTAGTCCAGACTGGCTCTGAAGTCTCTGATCATACACATAATCTCATAGTTTGGTAAATTAACGTCCACCTCCTGCAGTGTCACAGAAAACAAAAGTATTGATCACATAATGACAAATTCAATAAAAACATTCAGGAAGCATTTCAATTATTCGTGAATTAATTAATTCAAAATCAACATCCTAACATTTTGAGGACATCAGCCGATTAGAAGCTACTTCCAGCCTGAGAATACTTTTTGTATCCACACAGTGCTCTCTAAAATTATGCTAAATTTGGTAGATCACTTTTTGATTTTTAGCTCAAACTAACTAAATGTTTTAACTCTAGGGGCACCTGCTCAGAACACTGTGAACCGAACACAGCTGCAATAATCAAAAGAAAAAAACTGAAGCATCTGATTGCTTTAAAAGTTTGTGTTGTTTCAGTTGTTTTCAGAATTCAAACGTTTTTATTAAATGCTACATGAGCTGACTGATTAATTAAAACACAGCGCTTATTAAATCAGTTTCAGAGTTTCACAGTTTTAGTTAATATAACTTGATGAGTAATGTTTCTTTTATTTTGTTTTTTGGAGTATAATTATCCATGTTTTTTTTTTCCATGTGACTCATAGTGTCACAGTTTTGCTTATTTAACATGAGGTTAAATTTAAAAAACCTGATAATGGAAGAGACCTGTGAGGATGACAGAGCATGCATTAGGTTTCAATAATTTGTTACTGCAAATCTGGAACATTACCAGCACACTGTGAAAGAATGCAGACTACAGCAGACACACAATAGAAATAAGCACAGAAAAAAAGCTCAGTCCACACGTCCACATTAATTAAGGTCAAAATATTCAAGCAAAAATATATACAGTATATTTAATCTACTGAATAACTTCAACATTTGGGTTAACAGTACAGAGTCTAGTTGTTTGTGCATAATTCTGTTTTTCAGTCAGTTAACTTTCTTTGATAAAGAGACACAATACAACAGTATAGTGGGTAAAACTCCTGTTGTGTGAGAGGCAGCATTATTATCCATGTCTTATAGTTATGTTTATAAATCATAACTTCCAGCATTTAGGTTTCAAAATCTGGGACTTTTTTGTTAGAGTGGTAGGGTTGGTCAAAGCTCAAAGACTGAACTTTGAAGTCATTTAGATGAAAAAGTGAAGATAGTACACATTTTGCATTTTTGCAAATTTTGGAAGTGTTACAGTGGAAATAGTAAAACAGGTGGCCTCCAGTAGATGTCTTAAAAACCCTGGGAAAATGTGTTGGCAGGTATGTGTTAGGTCTGCGCTTGCAGGCCTCACTGACTCAGAGACTTACTCCCATGAACAAAGCAAGACAATTCCTCTCAGTCAGTTTTTACTTGCTGTGCAAGAGAAGCCTGGTCAGCTCTTGGAGCTGAAAGCTCCTCACCTGATCCCAGACAACTCTGCTCGGAGACTTTTTATTGAAATGACACAACCCCCCATTGTAAAACCCCTGTGGTGTGTAAGCTAAGGCACTGTGTGTGTGTATATGCATGTGCGAGCGCGTGTGTGTGTGTGTGCGTGTGTGTGACTTCCTGCTGATCACAAAAGGGTCATCTCCCCTCACCCCCCGGTATATGGCTCAACTCCTTTAACGGTCCACCATATACAGGTGAGCCTACAAAGGGCAGGAAGTAAACATTCCTTACCAAATAAGGAAACCAGAACCTTGCATAGAATGTGCCTGCAGTTAAACACTATAGCTAATAGCATCCCCCACCATCCTAGATGTGTAGGGGAGGAACAGAAAAATATCTGAACATGCAGTTCAAGACAAGGTTAACAATTTTAAGTACAACGATGACAACTTTTATCACAATCACCCTAACAGTTTGCTATAAATCAGCTTCATATCTAGAAATATTTCTCAAACAAATGGTTTTCCACTTCACACTGTGGTAATGTGTGTTGATGTGTGCATAATGTAAAGTACTGTAGCGTATGCTTAAGTTCTCACTTGTGCCCTCTTCTCTCTAAGCTCTTGTTGCTGAAGACGTCTCTTCTCTCGTTTCTCCTGCAGTTTCTCCACCTCCTTCACACAGTTAGATTTCCTCCGTGCTGAAAAAAAAGGAGCACAGTGGCCTAAAATATCAGCATTAAAATATATATATATATCAATTATATATATAATTATTAATGTATTCCCTCCAATACATTAACAATTATTTTTGTTGATACTGACTCATAATGCCTTACATTTACTTTTACACACACACACACAACAAGAGCTGCAGTTTTGCTGATGCTCTGAGTCATCTGGCTACCACATAGACAAAACACTTCATACAACAAAAAGGAAGAAAGAAGAAATAAATCAAAAGAACTGTGTGTAGCTGAGTAGTTACACTACGCTTTGTACATTTACCTGAAATCTAAATGGTTTCATAAATTTAATCAATCCTGTTCAACATTTATTATATGTCCCACTTTCAAATCTCAAATTAAAAGTCAGTTTTTTAATTATACACATGTCATGCATCACCTTAAATCAGTCATTCTCAATAATAAAGTATAAAATGTACAATATCTAAAATTTTATACTATAAAGACTACATCCATTTATCCATTTCATAAATTGTAAAAAATAATTTGTTGATAATTGTGAATGCCCCCTAACCTGGATGTTAGGACCAGCATTATTTTAAACGTGTTAAAAGTCCTGGGGTGTTCCTAAAACACATGGCAGTGATTTGATTGATTCAGTCCCTCAGCCCATATCTTGTCCAGCTCCATTCGTCATTCTGTGTCTGAGTTCATCTGTGTCATGATGTCTGGTCTGTTCTGTTCTTGCTTTCTGCGTATGCACATAGCCAGGTGGGCAGGTCTACAAACAACTTGCTAGATTTAACTGATTGTTTTTTGTTTTTTTTAGACTGAATATGACTTTTTATTTACAGTATTTCTTTTTCCAAATGTTATGTTTTGAGTGTTATTTGAAGGCCTGATCTTATTTGCATATTTATGGTAATTCAAACAGCAGTAGAGGAAAAACAAGTGCTGCAGTATGAAGCCACAGCGAGTGAAAGAGCCTTTGACACCCTTAGACACAGCTGTGTGGGAGCATGACATCACTGCTACAGAGAACAACAACAGAGATGCTGGAAACTCCCTCCAGAGAATTTCAAACAGAGCCATGTGGACATGAATCCTCTCTCATATGAAGTTTCCAGATAGGGTGACTGTGTTACCGTTCTGCTGCTGTATCAGGGACTGGTTTATGGCAGGCTGGGGAACGATGGTTGGTGGGGGTGGCTCCGCAGCTTGGCTGTGCTGACTGGGACGTGCCCGGGTGGTTCCCACTGAGGCAGCTGAGAAGCACACAATCCATTGTAACTGCTCATCTCAAAACATTAAAAAGGCAGTTCACCCAAATTACACAAAGTTATACCCAAATTCTCAGGAAAAGTGTTCACAGTGACCCTCTTATCCTTAAACTCTTTTTTTTGATTTTCTGTGAGGTTTGTTCATGCCAGTGTTTCTATGCTGACTGCTTCAAACCCACTGCACAAACTTAACCATTCATTTTGTCTTAACTGACAGACTTAGAAGGGTAAATACAACCAAACGTGATTCTTTAATTCTAACAAAATGTGAACATACTTAACACTGAATTTTTTTTCTTGTCAATTCACAATTAAACATTGATAAGAAAGAAATTTCAGCACACTTATTGGATGTTTCTTACTAAAATGCACACTGGGGGTCATTATTACATTCTTACAAAACCCTGTTGTATACAAATTTCTATCTTTGACTTTTACAGTCATTAATCACTTGGACTAATTCCTGTATTGGGAAAATCTTGGAATGCCAAAAGAGTGACTTTAACATGAGTTAAAGAAGCTGTAGGGAAACTGTTCTACACTAATTTCAGAGAAAATAACCCTCACTCACTCTGTTTCCAATAAACTCTTTTTTTTTTTTTTACATGATTCGGCACCACCAACTGTACTGAAGTAGAAAATGATTAAATTACAAGCTTTGTATCTCAGATATGTTAGTGGGTCAGGTTTAATTCAAACGTACCTCTGTTCTCCCGTGGGGTATTTTCAGCCTTGGGTATCGCTGTAATCCGTCTGGTCTATAAAGACCATAATCATCAGAGTTGAATGTAGAATGCAAGAAGGCAGTACATAAAGTTTGCAAGGAAAAATGTCTAAACTGACTTACAGCTGGTAAAAAAAATACAGCATATTCTCTTCAAATCAGGAATAATAGTAATAATATTCTGTTAAAAGATCATGTGCAAATAGGAGTGATTGATTAATGATGGCTGATGTTGAGAAGCAGACCTTGGGTACTTTGCTGGTTTTGGCAACATTGGAGGGAGGAACAGGAGCCTCGGGACTCTGTGGTATCTCTTCATCAGGAGCTACATCTGGATTCAGAGCAAAGACGCTCTCCAGATCAATCTAAATCAGAAAAAAGATAGAAATTACTTTGTTATCGTTATAATCTTGGTTTAAGCAGGGGCTCAAGATCACCTCATCAAGTGCAAGAGGGGCTGTATTTGCTGAGAACATCAATAAAGATGACACAAACACTTGGAAACAAGTTTATCTTTGCAGTATGTGACTGCTTAGTTTGTCGACATATCTTTTATTAATAATATTTTTTCAATATTTGTACTCTTTTAGAAGGCTGTAATGATTTAAAGGTGAACTTAGCTTCCCAAATGAACACCCAACATGAAAAAAAGCTCAGATAATTCTGCCAATGACAAAGTTCATTAAAATCTACGATCTTTCTGATTGCTAGCAGGAGGGAAATCCTTTAGTTTTAAAAGAAGTTTGATTGCATAGAAGTCTATGGGAAAATGGCCTATAAGTTTCAGGCTTTATTGAACACATATATGAAATTATGGTCCCAATTAGATTCTAAAATGAACAATAAAGCAGTTCATTTGCAGTTTTGTCTTAAAGCAAGCCTACATTGTGATTGTGAATGTAGTATTGTTAAATTTTCCAGTCTTTCCTAGTTTTGGTAAACCTTACTTATTACATCTGGTTTCAAAACATCAACATTACAATTCCAAAAATAAAAGCTCACCTTTTGACATGAGGACTTTATTAAACTATGGGTCATGTGACGGTGTCTACTTCTATCTTTTTTAAGCATTCTATGCTTATACACTTGAGATACTTGTAGTGCACTGCATCGGGTACAGCAATAGACCCCATATGTTACAACAGCATTACAACATGTCCAGGATAAAGCAAGTAATAAGCAGGGTTTTAATAGTTTTGCAATTTTCATTAGTTTTTATTTTCATTTCGTTTTGACTTCAGATTTTCAATTTTATATTAGTTTTAATTAGTTTTTACCAATTGTTTGCTAGTTTAGTTTAGTTTTTATCTTTTTGAAAATCCTTAGTTTCAGTTTAGTTTTGATTAGTTTCAGTTATAGTTTTAGTTGTGTTTGCAATAAAGTGTAACAAAATCCCAGTTACATCATATCAGTCATTCTCTTCTGCTTATCCTTGGGTATGTTGCTATTCCAGCTACCATACCCTGCACCCTGGACAGGTCGCCTGTCTGTCGCAGGGCTAACACGCAGAGAAAGACAACTCACATTCCCACCTATGGGTTCTTTAAATAAATAAATAAAGGCAGATGAACAACCATTGATACCAGGCAACTATAAAATGTATATCTTGGCCCCAATGACACTATTAACTCTTGCAGCACCGGGTGTTAAGGCAATTGACTCACACAGTTATGTAGATATCCCAGTCCTGTTGTCTCGGGATGCATCACGCTGCCTTGCCTGGTGTTACCTTCTGTTTCTGGGGATGAGGGTTGGGCGTGCTCCCTTACCTTCTCCAGGTAAGCTAGATTAGCCTTCTTGTGTGAGCTTTCAAGTGCACTTTAAGGTTTGTGGGATTTTTTTCCCTTTAGAAATGTCCCTCATAATTTGTCTCGTTCCACTACAAGACACTTGCTTTATCCAAAACAGTCATATTCAAAGTAATCCCAAATTGGACTCTGGCGCTTTCTCCAGACTTTTCCTGACATGATTCTGCGCGTGGACGGAGCAGCAACACAGACGACTCAACTAACGTACTTGCCACCTGCTGGCATAATGAGACACAGCAAGAAAAAAAACCTGGAAACTAAACTTCTTTTTCACCCTTGACTATTGTATGACACGCACACATCAACGAAAACTAAACGCATTTTTGCTATAAATTCAGTTAATTTTAGTTAGTTTTGTGAACACTCATTACAGTTTTAGTTAGTTTTCCTTTTTTTGTTTTCATTTTTATTTCCGTTAACGAAAATGTTTTTTCACTTCTAGTTTTCGTTATTTCGTTAGTTTTCGTTAACGATAATAACCTTGGTAATAAGATACTCATCTCTATTTCATTGCACTTCAGGTGTTCCAAAAAGTGATTTCCAGTGTTTCTTTGTGTTTTTCATCTCTAACATATACTGATAAATATTGTGTGGTCAGGATTCACTAAGCTGTTATATATAAAATAAAGAAATTACCTATTTTGCAAGTATCTTCATGACTCTGTAATATTGTATCTGCTCCTTGTTTTATATTACGATCAATCCAGTCCTTTTTGGCTACTTAAAACATCTTTACAGTACAATGACATGTTTGTTGTAATTTCAGCTTCTCTCTTGGCCAGATCCCTCCTTAAAAAGCCATTTTAATATGAATAAGAGTTTTTACCTTGATAAATAAATCGCATATAAAAGTCACTTTGACAAAACTGATTGCAGCATCTGCCGTCTGACAGGGTTAGTGTTTCTGGCTCAAAATTCTTTGATATCATTCACAAGAGATATGTTTAAGATATGTTTCACAGGTTATAGCCCAGCAACTCATTTACAACATTTTAAATACCAGCTATCATTTTTTGGCAGACAATCACTTTTTAGTCAATTCATCAGCAACATTAATAAAACTACAGACAGGTGCCATATTTGAAAGTTAATTAAAGTTAAATAAAAGAGTTTAGGTGGAACCTCTCAGGATCTCTGACAAAAATTCAGGAAGAGAATTACAAATTACAAATCACTACATTTCAGGACATAATGAATGAAACAGAGTGCAGAGGTAGATGTACCTCTTTCCCTTTGGTGTCTCCGTTCTCAATCCATTCCACTGTCACACTCTCATTGTCTTCATGCAGTGATGTGACCATCGCCTGGTGTATTCGTCCTGCAGAGAGGATACAGAAGGATGCTAGGCCTGCACAGCGCTGGACCAGACTGTAGAGCCAATGCTCATACAGACACCAACTTATGAGCCATAAAGCTAATGTTCAGTAATTAGGCCTGAGAATATTTTGTGCATTATCTTAGAACAAATAAACGGATCCATCAGTCATTCAGTGTTTACATGGAGAACTTAAACCCTAAAATAAGGATGCTGATATGCTAAATGGGTGTGGCTGATGAAAGATGATGTTGAGACTGTCAATCACACTACTGCAAGAGCTGCGTGTACTGACTGTTAACCGGGTTCTTAGCCATCAGACAATTATTAAAATACACAGAGCAGTTTGAAAGTCGTGCGATTTTTTTTACTGAGATGAAATACACTTCGAGATGAAAGGCCCCCATCAGCCATCCATCAGCCCTGGTTAACAGGCCACCGCTGCATGGTGCATGATGCAGTGCAGACTTGTGCCTGCATCCCGTCCTCTAACCGGAGGTGTTTCGGCCATGAAGCAATGGACGGGAGGAAGGAGAGGGAGGACGGCAGGGTAGGTGTCAACCGGACAGCAGGTGGACGGACCCGCCCGCAGCCCTGCAGTCAGGTCGACCCATTGCCGTATGTCTGCATCACTGACAGACACAGCAGCACCGTGTCAAAGACTATTTGTGTCGTTTTTGAGTCTCTGACACTTCGCTCGCCGACCTTTTTATTGCGACATTCCTGTGAATGACAGTGTAGCAGCCTGCTAGCTAGCAAAAACATCCGGCTGCGTTGAGCGGTAACGTTAGCTGCTCTCATGCGGACCGGCCGGATGGAGAGCGGTGTGTCTGAGTGTGCATGTGTGAGCGGAGCATGCTACGTACCGTCGCTCCGTTTTATCTCCACGTAAATGCCAACGAATATCTTCCCGAACATCCCAGCCATCGCTCCCGGTATGCCGTTTATTGAGCGCTCCAGTCTAAGTTGTGTGATATTGCAGAGACTGAGGTCATTTGCGGTCTGTCGGGGGAGAAGACAGGCGGACAAGAGCAGGTGCGCATGCGCCACTGATGTCTTCCCTATAATTTCAACCCAATAAATATATAAATAATAAAAAAGGACTGTCGTTAAATTTATAACAAAAATTCACGTTGTAATCCTGTTGTTGTTAGTACTATTAACGAAATATTGAGATACTTCACTTTTATTTCCATTTTCTGTAACTTGGACATTATAATTATTATAGGGCAGAAAATTAGATTAATATATCTTAATTTTTTATTTATTAAAAACAATCAATAATCTAAGCTCAATAAAAGCTAATAAACTTTTCGATTTCAGAACCTTAGGAGCCTGACAGGCGACATTCTGTCCTCTCCCGTTTTTGGTGACTGTGAAACAGGACAGGAATTAACGAGTACAGTTTATACCCAAATGTGCATCTGTTTAAAAAATTGTGGCAATTCTGTTCATTGTTTTTTGTGATGTTTTGTCATAGCTAAAAGAGAGAGACTGTAAATGTATATATCACATAATTTCTTTTTAATATAACGAATTAAGATGTATTCATCCAGTTTTATGCATATGAATAATAATATTAATAATATTAATAATAATAATAATAATAATAATAATAATAATAATAATGATAATGATAATTTACAAAAACAAGTTAATTGTGACTGTATGAAAGCAGACAGAAGACCATAACACATATGGTGACATAACTGATTGACAAATATCATTTTTATGATTCACTACTTTAATTGAAAAGTGCATCTTTTTTTAAACCAGCATTATTGTAAGGACAATCACTGAACATTAAGTCATATTTTTAAATCAATATCATTTTTATGGAAGCTGAATTTAAAGCAGATTTTTCAAAGTAACATTTTCAACCAGGACTGTTTATTCTTGACTTTCCTTATGTTTACAGAAACCCCAAGATTGTTAACTCACTTTATTCTCTTTTAAGCCAGTTTGAGCTTCTGACAAAACAAAAAAGTTATTCTCTTATTATTATTCTCTATTATTCTCTGCTAAAGAAGGTAACAAAAAAACAACAAAACATAAACATCTTTTCTTAGTATTTGCAAAAGTTCACCAATGACTTACTTGTGGGTTCTGTTATCAGTTATATCTAAATTCCCACGTGTTGTTTTTAAATGACTGAATTTGTGTTTTTAAGCTTGTGGTACTTTCTCTCACTTTCTGTACAGTTTTTCTCAATCGCTTTGGCTCAGTTCTCACAGCAGAAAAGTCATCCTCACTACTCTTAATGCAATTCTCAAAGCAGTGTTGTCATTGTTTCTACACATACTTCAATACTAAAGATATTTATTACTGTGTTGATGCACTTCTCACTTGAGTCTGACAGCTCATCAAAACAGTTTGTACTTTTGTTGTTTACAAGTCTAGGTCTGTCACTTTCTTGAATACTGTCCAGCATTGCATTAGTGTTTTCAATCAAGTTACAAAATTACAAGAACAATTTTACTTACAACAAATGAAAATACATACTTTCAGTCTTGTGTAACAGTTGCTCATCTAAATTTCTCTTTCTAGTATGTACTAAGAATGCTCTACTGAACTGATATCTGGTGACTGGAGTGTAGTGTTTTTCAATCTTCTTTTGTCTAATCTTGTTGAGTCTGTTCAAATTGTAGCCTCAGTTTCCTGTTCTTAACTGACAGGTGTGGCTCCCAGAGATGCTCTTTTGCATAGCTTGTCTGTAATGAGTGTTTTTTTTTTTTTTGAGTTACTTTTTCCTTCCCAAGAGCTCGAAGTAATCTGGCCATTCTCCTCTGATATCAACAAAGTGTTTTCACCCAGACAACTGTCGCTCACTGGATGTTTTCTCATATCAGTCCATTCCCTGTAAACCCTGCAGGGGATTGTGTGGGAAAGTACATCTACAGTGTCTGAAATATTCACACAAGCTGACATCAAAATTCCCGCCATAAATAATTATTGTTCTTCCTTATTCTGATGCTTAGTTTCAACCTCACTTCTCAACATCTGACGCTATGTTCTCAGATTGTACATACTTTCTTTGTCTGTTTTCGAGTAGCAGTATTTTGCTTTTCTCCATTTCATCAGTTTTGTAAAGTTTCAAATAAATCCTTTCCATTTCTTTTTTGCTGAAAACAAAGCACTCTACATTAGCCTTCATTTCTGCAGAACTCTTTCCAAAGTCAGTATGGTTTTGACACCCCCCCCAAAAAACCCAAACATTTTATTGACTCAGTCTTTAAAGGTCAGTGAATGGTTTTTCATTTACCACAGAGTTGATGTGCTTGATTGACCATTCATGTTTCAACAAAAGTGAAAAAGATTTTGATCATTGGAGCATCTTTTGCATAGGTTACACTGTGTTATGAAAAATTCCCTAACTGTTTTCAAAACTGGATTATGAGTGGTGAGAATGACTTTTCTGCTGTGAGAACTGAGTCGAATTGATTGAGTCGAATCTAATTGGTTTTAATAAAGCCTTGAGACTTTATTACTACTTGAGACCAGTAGAGGGAGCTGCTGTCTTAAAAAAGATGAGTACCACATGGTCTTGGGGAATTATCACACGAAATGATGACAGTTTAGGGAGCGGGAAGATTTTAGATAAGGAAAATTGAGATTTTTTCTACCAAACTGTATTGGCATCACTAGTATATTTTCATATACCTCAAATTATTTATCATACAATACTACTACTCTGGAGTCTGATAACCTTTGGCGTAGGGATTCATTTTTTAAAGGGCACTACAAGTGCACCCAGAAAATGCTACCTTGCATTATATATCATTAATAATTGAAGTGATTTAATAGAATAGAATAGCTCTTTATTGTCATTGTACATGCACAATGAAACTGTGGAAGAGAACAGAAGTATATTTGTATATTTCGGCAAAAAGGTTCTAAATGCTTTTTAAAAATTAAAAGTAAATTACATGAGAGCAAAAATGCCTTGAAATATGAGCCTTTTTAAATGTACTATTTATTTTAAGAACTGAATTTACTTCAATAATTAATCAACAATTTAAGATAAAAAAAAAGTCAGTACTTTGTTCAAAGGTTGGCACAAATATGTAGTCAGCCAATCACATGGCAGCATCTCAATTTATTTAGGCATGTAGATATGTTCAAGATAACATTCTGAGGTTCAAACCGAGCATCAAAATGGTGATGGAAGGTGGTTTTAAGGCTTTAAGGTATCATTCTCTCAGAATGGCTGTCACAGTGGAAAAAAAGTATCCAGTACTGACAAGTCTGAACTCACAGGCCGAACTTTGAAGCAGATGACTTACAGCAGCAGAGGATTGCACCGGGTGCCACTCCTATCAGATAAGAACAGAAAACTGAGGCTACAATTCAGAAGGGTTTACCAAAACTAGGAAATAGAAGACTGGAAAAAAATTGGATAGTAGGGTCGGAATAAAGCATGGAGCCATCCTGATTTGTATCAGAGCTTCAGGCTGCTGTTGATAGTGTAATGGTGTGGGGCATGTTTTCTTGCCAATTTTGAGCACCTTATTGCCAACTAAGCATCGTTTAAGTGCCACAGCCTACCTGAGTATTGTCTGATGTCTGCTTCCAGTACGATAATGCACCATGTCCCAAACTTTGATAATCTAAAATTGGTTTCTTGAACATGACAATGAGTACTCAAATGGGCTCCAAAGTCATCAGAGTTCAGTTCAATACGGCATCTTTGTGATGTGGTGGAATGGGGCAGCTGATACATCTGCATTAACTGTGTGATGCTATTGTATCATGGACTAAAATCGCTGAGGAATTAAGGGAGTTCTGAAGGTAAAAGGGGGTCCTAGCAAGCCACTGATGAGTTTTTGCCTGAAATTGCAAATAGTTAAACATTTTGATTAGGGGGCACTTTTCTAACAAATGCAATGTGAGAGTGCAGTGTAAAGTCATAGTTTGTATTTTATGGATTTCTGTTTTGAAAATATGAAATGAGAATACAGATAAAGCTCTTATCAAGACAACTTTATAGTTATATGAATGTAGAAGTATTGTGATCTCCAGAGCAGTTATTTTTTCTCTTGAAGAGTGCCCAGGTTCTCCAAAGGACACAGAGCTCACACCAGAAACAGCCAACAAAGAAGATGCTCATGGTGGTGTTATGTAGGCTGGAGAAGATGAAGGGGCAGTGTGTGATAAAATTAACTAAATTCAAATTAAAAGCCTTGCCTCCCTTCTTGTTCATTTTTAACAATACCTTGTTGATGACTCATCTACAATTTGCATTAATAAATATTTTCAGAAGAACTCTCTGTGCACACTTTAATATGCTGTGGGGGAAAACAATAAAACAAAGTGTTAATTCAGCTGGGCACTATAGTTTTTAAAACACAGTACTGGGAATTATTTTCAGCAGTGGTTAAATACCTATTTGTTCCTCTTGTATTTCTGAATGTAAGACAGTGATGTAGTGGAGCAATGTGTCTGTTTATGATTAGAGAACCGGTGAACCTCAGGACTAATTTCAGCTAAATGTTAAAGTGTCTTTCCACAGATACTATGCAAGATACTTCACACTGAAAAGTGAAGCCACCAGACATTCATTAAACCTGGATTCTTGTTAAGAGCCAATAGGCGGTGCCTGATCAGGTGGCAAAATGCCTGTTTTTTTTCTGGGACTTTCTGGACTTGTTGTGGGACCTCAGCAAACACTTTGCTGAGGAGGTTTTGTTCAGTTGCTAGTTTCACATCACATTAAATAAAAATCAAGTTCAGTTTGTAAATGTATGGTCATTATTAGAGTGGAAAAAGATTATAAACTATACATTTCACTGTCATCTGAGAGAGGGTGTCAAATTCACCTTCTCTCAGATGATTTTAAAATACAAAGAAGATGACAATATAAGGTTCTGCTCATTCATGATGCCGCTGCATAATTAGAGTCTTTTTGACTCTCGATAATTTACAAAATAAATATGTTGTATTCAGTGCAGTGTGACTGTAAACGTATCAGGAGAGCCTTTACTGATGTTATAGATAAAGTGAGAAGTAGGGATTTTTTTCTCTTGTAATTTTTGATAATTTGATTTCTTTGTGCAATCAGTACAGTTGCCTCCTGCTGGTCGTTACAAAGAATGCAGATTTGGGGTGAAATCTTTGTGGTAGGAAAAAACCCAAGCTTAATTATCACTCAATCATTGCCGCACTGTCTGTAAGATAAAACAACAAAACAAACAAACAAACAAAAAAACAACAACTTTTATTTATATCATACATTAATCAGATAATTATTTTTCTATATTGAAATTTTAAACATCTTCGTTGCAGTCAAATACAATTCTTGTTTCATGGACTGGGAAATACAAGATCAATACCAAACCTAAAACACGTAATAAATATAGATTGTTCTACTCAAGGTAGATGTAAGTAAATGTTTTTATGAAATATACAAGGGCTTATTTATTCATTTATTTTTTTTTTTATAGAACAACTCAAGGAACGCAACCTTAAAAGCTGAGCAGCCATTTAATTTTATAGGATAGACTTAAGCATTTATGATACCATAAACAAATGTGGCAGCTCTCCACATCCTTGAAGCTGTAACCACAGAGGGTATGGCATTATTTCTTGAAAAGCAATTGATGATTGACTTTTATGTAGATCTAAAAATGTATTCTCTTGATTATTTTTGCATACTTACAATACATGTCTGTGGTTGACTGTGGTTTGGCACTTGTATTTTGTAATAAATATGAAGACATATGTTACATTTTTTTTCTTATTACCTTTTTAATGATCTCCAGTTTAAAACTGAGAGGAAACACAAGTCCTTGGGAGGGTTGCGTCAGGAATGGCATCTGGTGTGAAAATCTGTGCCAAATCAAAGCTGTAGATCCATCATCACTCAGTTCAGTTCAGTTTAGTTTAATTCATATAGTGCTAAAATCACAACAACACTCACCTTAAAGCATTTTATATTATAAAGCAAAGACCCTACAATAATAGAGAGAAAACCTAAATGAACAGAAAATCGTCCATGAGCAAGCGAGTGGCAACAGGGGGAGGGAAAAACTCCCTTTTAACAGGAAGAAACCTTCAGCAGACGCAGGCTTAGGGAGGAGCCATCTGTCATGACTGGTTGGGCATGAGGGGAGGAAAACATCAACTTTTTTCAAGTACAATATTTGATCTTGCCTGATCGGGACTCAGCTTTGGACACCTAATTGGATTTTGATCATTAGCTTGATCGATCTTTTGTGATAGAAGTAAGGTGCTCCAAATATATCAGCCTTCCACTCAGCAGCCTTCAGTCCTAAGCTTTTAGCCATCACGCCATCATGCAACAACACATCAGTCCACAGTAGACTTCTTCACACTGTCCCCCTTTTCACCCCATCATTAGCAACACCCTTTTCTGCCCCCCACACAGATGGACAGGCACACAAACACATCCCCTCACTTCATCCTGTCCCTGAGTTGTCGGCCATCGCTGTCTCTTGTTTCCCCAGCAACGGCAGCCTGCCCTGCCAGACCTGTGAGTGTGCTTTCTTCTATTTGCTTTGGTTTCTGGAGGATTTATGGGCCCACATTATTTTGCTGGTGTTGTGTCTAGGTGTGTGGATGAATACTGGAGTTTAGGGATTACACTGCTGTATGTTCTACAGTAAAAATGCAATTACATTTTTGAAAGCAATTATGTTTCTATAACAAGATGCAAACTCTGGTTATTTAACCAAAGTTCTCTGACATTTGAGTGTCATAGGAAATGTGCTCCTTAGCTTGGAAATGCTGATTGAACCCAGACAGACTATGCTTGCATACATATTTGTGCAGATAATTCGCATTATTTTACATACCAATATTCCATGTAGTGCAGCTTCTGCAAGCAGGAGATCTATTTTGCAATCATGGATAATTCATGACGTGCACAGACACCGCATATGAAAGTCCTCTGAAGATGCTTTGGGGCAGGGAAACTCCCCTTTCTTCCACTTACTTTCACTTAGTTAATGCCTGGCTTTTTGTGTTTACTGCCTGGAAATTCACACATTGAAGTAATGTCAAATACATGACTCACTTAAATCAGCCATTGGTGTTCATGTTTTTCCTCCTGCAGTTTTGTTCAGATGTGGAATGAACAGTGTTGACATCTCTACCCAACTGAATCAAGGGGTGATCTACAGAAAGATAGAGTGGTGGCTGCCTCTATTTATTTTATTGGGTTTTCTTTATTGTCGACAAATATTAAGGCACAATATAGGGCAAAGATCACAGCTGCAAATAGGAAAAAAGGTTTGTATCCTCTTACATCTGCCATTAAACTAACAACATTTCATAAAAAGAACATTACACCAACAGTCAGACACGGTGGTGGTAGTATGATGGTCTGGAGCTGCTCCGCTGGATTCATGAGAACTGCTGCTCATTGGATATTTGCTCTTTTTCAGACCATTCACTGCAAACCTATCTGGATGTACAGGAAACACAGGAAGTTAGTAATTTAAACACAAAATTAAAGTGATTGCTAAGGTTATTATACAGTTTTTTTTCAAGAACATCTTGTTTTTTTGTTTTCTTTTTCCAGCTGTTTTTTACCATTTGGGTATCCATGCCCTTTTAATGGATCGCAGATGCTCACAGCCCTGTTGCCAGCTTGATTATTTGTACCAGATTTCATAAATTGGAAAATACATGACCCACTGAAACATTCTTGTCCTGTGCTACTTAAGTTAGCGGGATTTTGACTCAAGAATGAAGATTTAGTAACAGTCACAGGGACAGTTATATTTCAAAACAGGTGCTTTTAGTTGCTGAGAATGCTTATGCACTTTTAAAAGTCCAAAGTTTGTTTGCAATGGATTATTTTCCCAATGCTGTGTTGATACTTATATCTAAACACTAATTTGCCATTGACGGTGATGTGTATGCCTGTCATGTCAGTTGTCAGCACGTTGTGCACTCTGAGCTGACCCGTGAGGGCACATGTGATTAACGGCCTGCACTGTAATTGCACCGATTCCACTGCCAATTAAAATTCCCTGTCAAATCTGAAGGTCTGTGCTCAAGTTCCAAGTCTGAAAGGTCTGAGCAGTTCTCTGTAAGGACAAAGGGGCCAATCGAATTACCATCCATTTTTCTGATTTCATTGCCACAGTAGAGGCCACGGGAGCAGAGCATCCTCAGCAGGTAATGGTTTCTGGCAACGATGGGCCCCTTCGTCTAGTTCACTGGAGCTGCAACATCACCCCAGGGTTTTATTGGCAGTTACAGCAATCATTTCTCCTCTTGATGTCATTTGATGAAAAAAAAAAGTTATGCTTTAGTTAACCTCATCCGCTGCTCTTTTGTGCATAAAAAATCTAGGCTATTGTATGTCTGCTCAACCAGACAATGTCCTATGTAACTGCATAGGTCATTTCAATGTGAAATGGGATCATTTAGAAATATATGAGAGAGATTTGCTTTTATTCAAGCCACAAATTCACTGAAAAGATGCACTACATAATGGGGATTGTCAGCGAGCAGGCCAGAGACCTTTAATTGGAAGATTAGAAACTGAAAGGAGGAGGAGGAAGAAAAAGAAGAAGAGGGCAGGAGGGGGAGGATGCTGCTGCAGTGTTTAGGGGTGAGAGCAACGGGAGACCTCTCCAGGGATAGGGTGCTTTACTTTGAAGTGCGTGGTAGGACTGTGCAGCACAAAATCCCCCAGTCCTCAGTCTACCAGGCTTTTCTTTGCTGCTGTATTTGCTCATTATGTTTTCATGGGCTGATTCTCGACGCCTGAGTGGAATCTTTTGGCTCAGGAGAGACAAACTCCAGGGGAATAGGAATGAGGCAGAGACGCTCGTGTATTTTCAGGTCGGCTGTCTACATGGATTGATATGACTGACATCGAAAACGCTACGATGACATGTTAAGAATATGTTACTGTGATTCTTTGATTGAAAACTCACACTGAGCTGCCTTATATGAACCACTCTATCTCAGTTCAGTCTATAACTAGAATAATGAGCCCTGATCATTAGCATCGCTTTATATTTCTTCATGCTCATTTGGCCACATTGAATGTTCTCATCTTGGGTCTTGTCTGAGTGCTCCTGCCTCCTTATCCAGTAAAGCATTTTCTTCAAATTATGTCACACAAATGCCAAATGAGAAATCGGTAAAATTATATCTTATTTTAAATGATGTTGAGCAGACAATTAATGGTCTGAAATGCTGTTCGTCACAGCCTTCATTCTTAGTCTTCAAATCATTGTCTTTGTTTACTTTAATATCCGTCAAATGCACTGATTTGCAAAAAGAAAGAAATATTGCTGATGCAGAATAACACATCAGTTCACAAAAATATATTCTCCCTTTAACATCTTATAATTATGATGATAAAAGTAATTTATATTTTAAATCCAGTTTTCAATTGAAAATGGATGGAAATGTGTTTTTATTTAAATTATCTTTTAAATTATTTTTATTTTAGTTTTAAGATTTGAGTACATATACAGCGATTATACGCACTGTGAAAAAGTTTATTTCCGTGTATATTTTCAGATGTTTTAATAAATGCTGACCTATTTTACCAGTAAAATATAAAGACATGAAAGGCGTAAGACACAAAACAAAAAAAAACAAAACAAAAACAAAATAATAATCACATTCAATTATTCTACATTTGAATTTGACATTTGAAACCATTTTTTTTTAAATCTGGGTTTTTGTGTGAATTGCTTAAATGTAAATAATACCTTACTTACATTAAATACCTAATTTTTTGAAATTCAAAATATGAGACATATATGCTTCAATGCCAAACAAGCCAGAGGCCTGGGAGCTTGAGGGTCCTGCGCAGTATCTTAGCTGTTCCCAGGACTGCGCTCTTCTGGACAGAGATTTCCGATGTTGTTCCTGGGATCTGTTGGAGCCACTCGCCTAGCTTGGGAGTCACTGCACCTAGTGCTCCGATTACCACTGGGACCACCGTTACCTTCACCCTCCACATCTTCTCGAGTTCTTCTCTGAGCCCTTGGTATTTCTCGAGCTTCTCGTGTTCATTCTTCCTGATGTTGCTGTCGTTTGGGACCGCTACATCTATCACTACGGCTGTCTTCTTCTGTTTGTCTACCACTACTATGTCCGGTTGGTTAGCCACCACCATTTTGTCTGTCTGTATCTGGAAGTCCCACAGGATCTTATACTTGGCACAAATGTTCCTGTAGACTATGCCGGCCACTTGGTTATGGCGTTCCATGTATGCCTTGCCTGCTAGCATCTTGCATCCTGCTGTTATGTGCTGGATTGTCTCTGGGGCATCTTTACACAGCCTGCACCTGGGGCTTGCCTGGTGTGATAGACCCCAGCCTCTATGGATCTTGTGCTCAGAGCTTGTTCCTGTGCTGTCATGTTTAATGCCTCTGTGCTGTCTTTCAGTCCAGCTTTGTCCAGCCACTGGTAGGATTTCTGGATATCAGCCACCTCCACTATCTGCCAGTGGTACATACCGTGCAGGGGCCTGTCCTTCCATGATGGTTCCTCGCCTTCCTCCTCTTTCTTGGGTTTCTGCTGCCTGAGGTATTCACTGAGCACGCTGTCAGTTGGGGCCATCTTCGTGATGTATTCGTGGATGTCATTGTCTCATCCTGGACTGTGGTGCTGACACTCACCAGTCCCCAGTCTCCTTCCTTCCACTTAGCGTACAGCCTCAGGGTGCTGGACTTGGGGTGAAACTCTCCATGCATGGTCAGGAGCTTTCTTGTCTTGATGTCAGTGGCTTCTATCTCCTCCTTTGGCCAGCTTATTATCCCAGCAGGGTACCTGATCACAGGCAGGGGATAGGTGTTGATAGCCCGGATCTTGTTCTTACTGTTCAGCTGACTCCTCAGGACTTGCCTGACCCTTTGCAGGTACTTGGTGGTTGCAGCTTTCCTAGCAGCCTCTTCATCCCACATAGCAGATGGGTCTGGCCCGGATCTGGTGTCAAGCCGGCACTCCTGGCTGACTTCTGGCATGGTAAGTGGTATGTCATCCAGATATGGGCCAGGCCTGGCGTAGATGGCACTGTTTATTTGATGGCATGCCACATCTGGCCCGATTATGGTTTGGTTCATGTGGCCCAGGCTCATAGAAAACAGGTCTGGCCCGGATCCGACATCAAGCTGGCACTTCTGACTGACTGTTGTCATGGCAGGGTGTATGTCAACCAGATGTGGGCCAGGTCTGGCAATGATGACAATATTTATGTTTAGTTAGAAGATCCAAATGCCATGTTGCAATACTATACTGCTATGGTAGCCAATGTTTCAAATGCAGGTTTGACAGGTTTGTGAGTGTACACTTTATCCAAAACCTGGTGAGGGTTTACTCATGTTTACCACTGGGAGGCTGAAGCTCAGAAGGTAGAGCAGGTCACCTACTGATCGGAAGGTTAGTGGTTCGATCCCTGGCTCCTCCAATCTGCATGTCAAGTGTGTGAATGTAGTTAGGAAGCACTCAGTTTAGAGAAAGTGTGTGGGATTGGGTGAATGTGGCATGTTGTATAGAGCACTTTGAGTAATCCGGGAGAGTAGAAAAGCGCTATGTAAGAATCAGTCTGAACAGAGTTTCATCATGTTACTTTTACACTATTATGTTGTTATTACATGGTTTGATTAAGGTACACATTAGGCTGACATCTGGGGCCAGAGCTGAAACTGTTCTGGGCCAGCACAGTGCCACCAGTGTGTCTGCAACTGGCCTTGTGCTGGCCCATGTGTGGGCCACCTGTGGCAAACCAGATCTGGGCCACCAAAGGGGCATCATTCTTTGCGGTATCCGGGCCATGTGTAAGCACATTGTGTGGGCCAGATCGTGGCCATACCATTTTTGCTATGTGGGATGGTTCCCATTTGCCTGTGGGATGCCCAGGTACTTGTAGCTGTCCTGTATGTCTGCAATGTTGCCTTCTGGTAGTTCGACCCCCTCAGTTCTGACTACCTTCCCTCTCTTTGTTATCATCCGACTACACTTCTCCAGTCCGAACGACATTCTGATGTCATTGCTAAATATCCTGGTGGTGTGGATCAGTGAATCGATGTCTCGTTCACTCTTGGCAAACAGCTTGATGTCATCCATGTACAGGAGGTGGCTGACAACTGTTCCATTCTGTAGTCGGTATCCCTAGGCAGTCTTGTCAGTGATCTCACTTAGCGGGTTAAGGCCTATGCAGAACAGCAGTGGGAACAGAGCATCTCCTTGGTAGATCCCGCACTTGATGGTGACTTGTGCTATGGGCTTGAAGTTGGCCTCTAGTGTTGTACGCCACATCCCCATTGAATTCCTGATGAAGGCTCTTACGGTGTGTTCACACCGAACGCGATAGAGGCGGCCAGAGCGTCAGGTTTACATGTAAAGTCAATGGAAAAGCGCGATGACGCGCGATTGCGCGTCCGCGAAAATTCGAAGCAGATTTGCGTCGCGAAAACGCCAAAACGCGTGGCAGCGCCGTCAGTGTGCCGCATCTGGCGCGCTTGACTCGCGAAAAAAACCACGCCAGCGTCAGTTTTGTGTTGCATTTTGTGCATACGCTGCGTTTAGCGTTCACCGCTCGAGTTGGAAAAATTTGAACTCCAGCGTCAAGTCGGCGCGCGTCAACCAATCAGGAGCCTGGTGACGTGGCTGTAACCAGGTCAAAGGGCAGATCAAACCAAAGCCCTTCATTCTTCATTCAGTATGGAGGAAAACTCATCAGCGCAGTGGCTAATCGTCCAGAATTATACGATGCTAGCTGCTACTTCTACCGGGACAGGAATAAAAAGGACCTAGCTTGGAGGCACATAAGTGAGGAGATCGGGCAACCTGGTAAGTTCATTTGTTCTTCTTTTTTCTTTCTTTTTAATTTTCAGACTGACCCGATGAGTCCGCGCAAAAGCTGGCAAGCATGCCTACTGTCCCGCTATTTTCCCCACTGATGTACAAATACCTTTCCGATAACAAGATAATGTGTTTATTCAGAGGACATCTGCAGGAAAAAGTGGAAGAGCCTCAGGGACACGTACAGTAAGGAGAAGAGGACATGGAAGGAGAAGAGGAGTGGGTCTGCAGCAGGATCGGGGAGGAGATGGAAATTTTACGCGGTCATGGGGTTTCTGGACCCCTTCCTCACCCCACGGGAGACTAGCGGCAATATGGTGCTCGGGGGCGAGCATTCACTCGCCCCCGAGGGGGGCAGCCCGGAGAGGCAGCAGGGGAGTTTCAGTCTGAAGGTATGTTTACAATGAATTAATGTAGGCAGTTAATTTATGCGTGTTGTCATATAGGAATATATTTTGTTTATTAATAAACAGTATACAGTAGTCCCGCAGTTCATCCGTCAATGCCTCGCCTTTTTGCTGATTTTTTTTAGTGCACCGTACAGCTTTCAACAATGCGCCTTGCATTCTGCAGCCTGATTGACAAATCTCCTCCGTGTCGTGTCTCCTGCGCCAAATTTACCATGTTTGGTTTTGATAACCATCACGTCCAATAGAAAAAACAGCACAAAGACACTCATAACTATGACCCTCATTCGAAATAGACACCTGCACTGCGAGGAAAAAGGCGCACAAAAGTGGCGCCACAGACGGAGAAAAAGCGCGCATAATAATACTTTTACGTTTAAAAATCGACAAAGGTTTGCACTTTGAGAATGAACTTATGAGAACTGCGACTATTGTTCATGTGCTGCAATAAATGAGGGACCACTGTATATAATTTCGAATGACTATTGTTTTCAACCTGTTAACATTTAATATTGTCTTGATAGAGTCAACTGATTATGCAGCAGAGCCATCCCTGTTGCTTCTCCTAGCTCCCCAGTCCCTGGTCCCTCCACTCCTGCTGCTGCACCCACAGGTATGTACATCAAGCACTGATAGCTTTTTAGTCACTTGGATTCACTGGTGATCACCTTTACTAAATATTCACAACCAATCTGTTCATATCCTGTTTTTTCAATTTTGAAAATGAAAATCTAGTAGCAGCCTTCTCAATTCTTTGCGTTTTTGTGCTGTGTTTTACAGGCCCACAGAGGAGGACAGCTCAAAAGCGGTCGAGGGACGGGTCCCAGGATGGTCCATTGGCGGTGGAGCTGGCCATCCTGGAGTCACTGAAGAGGCCACGCCCGTCTCCAACGGAGTATTTCCTCCTTGGCCTTGCTCCTGCTCTGGAGAGCCTGCCGCCTCAGACACGAGAATTCGTGAAATTCCAAATGCACAAATTACTTTTTGAAAGCAGCACAGCTGTGTTAAATTTGGAAACATTGGACCCTAGCGATCAGTAGTTTTCTGATGAGGCAGCAGGCTCTCCAGGGCAGAAACAATGTTCTTATTTTTCTCCTCATTCTCCCTGAGGCTCTTCTATTCCAAGCTGGGTCCTTTTTGTTCCTGTCTTTCTGTAAATAGTTAAATTTTATATATTTATGCTTAATGTTGTTGTTATTGAATTTATATATTTTTCAAATAAACATTTTTAATGACTAATGTCTCAGTTTTACTACACAGCAAATATTCACACCGACTTGACACATGTAGAATGTATTTCTTATTATACTAATGACAAAATATACTAATACAGTGGGATGCAAAAGTTTGGGCAACCTTGGTAAAAGTCATTATTTTCCTGTAGAAATCGTTGGTTGTTACAATAAAAATTGTTAGTTAAATATATCATATGGAAGACACACACAGTGATATTTGAGAAGTGAAATTAAGTTCACTGGATTTACATAAAGTGTGGAATAATTGTTTAAACAAAATCAAGCAGGTGCATAAATTGGCAACTTAAAAAGACAAATGAAATGAAAATTTAGTGTATATCAATGTGTGTCTCTCCTATATGATATATGCAAGTGACATTTTCAATTGTAACAGCGATTCATACAGGAAAATAATTACTATTAATAAGGTTGCCCAAAATTTTGCATCACACAGTATATAGGAACATAGTGAAGTTATTTAAGAGAGTAAAGAGAGGTTATTTTATTTTGGAGTAGAGCTCCATTTATTAAGAAAATGTTAAAAAGGCAGGAACACTCTTTACAGGTTTGTGGGTGGCTCTTAAAAGAGCCGTTGTGGGAAGTCACTGGACTTCAAACAAGGTTACTCCTTTGGCTGCCAAGTCACAGCTCCCTCCGCCGAGAAGTGGGCCATGAACTTCTCCCTCACCAGGACAGCCTCTCTGGAGGAGTTGTTTGCTGCTACACGGCCCAGGCTTTGCAACGGCTCCACCACAGCAGGTGCCACACTCCTCACAGCAGGTGCCCCTCTCTCGTCCAAACAGCGCAGAAAATTGTGGAGAACACACGTTGCCTTCACACACTTCTCTGCAATTTCAGGACGGAGTTCCATGGAGCGCCGATACATCCTCCACTGTGAGGAGAGGACACCAAAGGCACCCTCCACTATCATCCTGGCCCTGGAAAGGCGATAGTTAAAAATCCTCTTCTCTAAAGGGAGGAGGTGTCCAGGGAAAGGCCTCATGAGCTCACGCCGAAGCGGGAACGCTTCATCAGCCACAAACACATGGGGCTGGGCTCCACGGTGTTCTCCACCAGGTAGAGGCTGGTCAGGAGGCAGATGGAGAGTCCCAGCCCAAGAGCCTGACCAAAGGTGGAGTTGGCCAGAATACCCCGTCCGCTGGTCCTCCCGCACCCCCAACATCAATAACGCGAAGCGATACCTTGCATCCACAACCGCAAGGAGAACAATGGAGAATGTTCCCTTGTAGTTGTGGAACATGGATCCTGAGTTGGGGGGTGCCTTCATCTGGACGTGCTTCCCATCCAGAGCTCCACAGCAGAGAGGGAAGTGCCAGCGCTCCTGGAATTCCTCTGCAATGGACTGCCAGTCTCCTGGTGAAGGAACAGCCATGAAATCATCCACTAGACAGTCCCAGATGGCTGTCACTACCTGGGGGATGATCTGGCTCACGGTAGACACACCAACTCGAAAACTGAACGCAATGGTCCTGAAGGAGTCCCCGGTGGCAAGGAACCTGGACAAAATTGTTTAAAATTAGTATGATGTGTACTGCAGTTACAAAATACATTATTCAGATTCCAAAACACTTTGGTGATGTTAGATTTCCATCCATCCATCCATCCTCATCCGCTTTATCCGAGATCGGGTCGCGGGGGCAGCAGCCTAAGCAGAGAAGCCCAGACCTCCCTCTCCCCAGCCACCTCCTCCAGCTCATCCGGGGGAACACCAAGGCGTTCCCAGGCCAGCCGAGAGATATAATCTCTCCAGCGCGTCCTGGGTCTGCCCCGGGGCCTCCTCCTGGTGGGACATGCCCGGAACACCTCACCCAGGAGGCGCCCAGGGGGCATCCTTGTCAGATGCCCGAACCACCTCAACTGGCTCCTTTCGATGTGGAGGAGCAGCGGCTCTACTCTGAGCCCCTCCCGGATGGCCGAACTTCTCACCCTGTTAGATTTCAATTACAAATATATTAGATATTATCTAATATACACTATAATTATTAGATAATATCTAAAACAGTCTGCGGGGATTATATAAAAATTTCAGCTATACATGAATTAAACCAGGTCTAAATAAAAAAAAAGGAGAGTATCACAACAAAGATTAGCGCACAGTGGTCCACTGTTTGATATCAGCAAACACAGAGAGCATGCACTGATAGACACCACAGCCATGCTATCATTGCAAACACTGATAACAGCATAAATCGAATTAAATCGGGACTTGATGAGAACTTTCGAGTATCACTAGAAATATTAAAAATACAGTCGTCACCGTACCACAGTTTGCTTTCAGTAAACACCGAGAGCATTCACTGTTAGCATAGCACATCCATGTTAGCAGTGTATAAACGATAGTTTAGCATATATTAGCACAGGTATCTATAAAGGACGACCGTATTAAACACTTTTACTAACCTCAGGCAGATGGACAGGCGCTCTGCAGGTGGAATTGAGCGCCTGTAGTTGGTGTCCAGGCGGGCGACTCTGGGACCGACGCGGGACAGCAGGTCCTCAAACTGGCCGAGTGAAAGACGGTGATATCGCTGGAATCGGCCGTCATCCAGGCGCAGCTCCTGGAGCAAGTGGTGAAACTCACCAAACTGCTCACGCCTCTGGAGGACCTGATGGACCCAGGTACGGCAAGGACGTCTTTTCCCCCGCTGCTCTGCTCTCCACAGTAGATAGAGCAGGGAATCTCGCTCTTCAAGCGATAGCTCGACAGCTGCCATCTTGCAAAGATACCGTCTGGCACAACTTCCTCCCACATCCCGCCCACATTTCCGGTTCACGCGCGTCAAAATATGCAATTTTGACGCGCGATGGATTTCTGTTGGACACGCGTCGAGGTGCGAATGTGCACGCGTCAAATTAGGGGCATTTGGGGCGTTTTCGCTCGCGCCTATCGCGTTCGGTGTGAACGCACCGTTAGGGTCCTGTTGATCTTGTATAGTTCTAGGCATTCCAGGATCCAGCTGTGGGGCATTGAGTCATAGGCCTTCTTGTAATCAACCCAGGCAGTGCACAGGTTGGTCAGTCTGGTCTTGCAGTCTTGGCTGATTGTTCGGTCTACCAGTAGCTGGTGTTTTGCGCCTCGGGTATTCTTGCCCATCCCTTTCTGTGTCCCGCTCATGTATTGACTCATGTGCCTGTTCATCTTAGCCGCCATGATGCCTGACAGGAGCTTCCACGTAGTGCTGAGGCAGGTTATTGGTCAGTAGTTGGAGGGGACCGGTCCCTTCTGGGGGTCCTTGAGGATCAGGACTGTCCGGCCTTCGGTTAGCCATTCCGGGTGTCTCTCGTCAACTAGCAGCTGGTTCATTTGTGCTGCCAAACGCTCATGGAGTGCAGTAAGCTTCTTCAGCCAGTAGGCGTGAACCATGTCGGGGCCTGGTGCTGTCCAACTCTTCATATTGGAGACCCTTTCTGCCACTGTGATGGTTACTGGACCCTGTTCGGGGAGGTTGCTGTGGTCTGCCCTCAGATCCACTAGCCACTGAGCATTGCCGTTATGGGTTGCGTCCTTCTCCCATATGCTCTTCCAGTATTGTTCCATCTCCAGCCTTGGTGCTGTTCTCATATTGTTCCCATGCCACTGAGAGTACACCTTGGCTGGTTCTGTGGAGAACAGCTGGTTTATTATATACATATATATATATATATATATATATATATATATATATATATATATATATATATATATATATATATATATATATATATATATATATATATATATATATATATATATATATATATATGTGTGTGTGTGTGTGTGTGTGTGTGTGTGTGTATATATATATTTTTTTTTTTTTCCAGGTATTTCTGTTTTATTTTATTTTTACATTGCTGAATTACTGAATTACATCACTGAATTACAACTAGATAAGAAAATACATATATTACCACAAAGTGCTTGTTTAAATCACTTGGTACAACAAAAAATTATAATACATGATTGTTTACCAATATGTAATATCCATTTGTGGTCAGATCTCTATTTTTGAAATTCTATTTTATAACAAAATTAAAGGATTTTTAAAGTTTATTTATCTGCATTGTAGAATAAAATTTTCTTTTAAGCTCAAAATTCAGTGATGGAGTTTCAACTTTTGTTCTTTTTAGATAACATTTATTGTCCATCTAAACCATTTAAAATACCTTAAAGCATTTAAATGCATTAATGCTGATTTTGCATGTTCATTAAACAATTAAAGTCATCTTAAGGGTACGTGTAAGGTTATTTAGTAAATGAATTCCATGTTTGAGGTACAATTTCCATTTGGCATGCAAATGCCTGAAAATATCTTTTGTTTACATCTGAAAACATTCCAGATTTTAATTTAAACCAATATCATAAAGATTTATTGAAATATACCATAAAAAAATTACTTGTCTTATTCTTTCCAAAATAAATATATTTAAAAATATTATTAATGATATGTTTTCTAGTTATTAGTTAAACCAAGTGATCACTATGTTAAAAATGTGCAGTTATTGTTCTGCATGTTTAAAGTTTTTTGATAAAGAGCAAGGTTTTAGGTTGTAGTAAATTCAGCCGGGTGAAGTGTCATTTTCAGAGGCAGCTAATTGCTGATTATTTGGTTTAGCTATAATGAGATGCATTAGAGTGGTGTGGCAAAGAAATTCAATACTCCAAGCGATCCTTTCTCCACCAGGCAACTACCAAGTGTGAGCTAAATTTTGAAGAATCTTTTTTTTTTTTCTCTAACAGCTATGAAATCTTATCATTTTTACTTCTGAAACTTGTTTTTACTTCTGACAATTGGTATCTTGTCAGATGATGTTTGCGCAGTTTTTCACATGATTCCATTGATTCCTCTCTGCCGGCCCATCCAATATCTGCAGCTCTCATGCCCTTCGTGTTGCACTGCTTGTCACTTATTTTAATATGGCTGTTTTTCATGGTGCGATGATAAAGCCATTATCTACCCTATTCAAAAACTGTCACACGCTGCCACAGAGCGGGTAACAATTAATTTTCTCCAGTGACGATACCTCAGCGATTCCCTGGTTTGAGATAAAATTTCTTTGTCAGCTTTTATATGAAAATGTATATTTCACAAATTAGTGTGCGCCATTCAATTTGGCACACATAGCTGGGCTCACAATCCATTTGATTCTCTTCAGTCGGGTCCCAGAGCTGTCAGCTGGTGAGTCAGTGGGATGCTATGGGTTGTGACAAACTGCAGCAGATGATAGCTGAGAGGTGATGGTGAGCAATTGTGGTGCTCTGTTGGCAGATGAGAATTTGCCATTATATAAGTAATCCACCACATTTCACTAAATGCAAATTTTTGTGTTTGGCTATACTTTGGCTTTATACTTTTCTAACACACACAGTAAAATAATAACAAAAATGTAACTGCTACATAAAAGTTGCTGATGGGTCCATGAGGTCAGTGTTTCATAAGCCATCCAACCCTCAGACCTCCTATATACAATGTTTAACATATTTATTAGACCACTTGTCATAAAAACAAAAAAACTGTCACGGGACCGAACAGACTCAAGCGCAGACTCGGAGTTCTTAGAATGAAAGTCAAAAGTTTATTTACAATCACCAGGTGAAATATATACAAAGTCCGGGGGTCGGGGTTTCCAGGGTTCCACAGGAAGGAGGGGGAAGGTCCATACACACAGTTACGATCACACACGCCATGCTCCTCTCCAATGTACACTCCACAGTCATCTTCTGCAAAAAACATGCTCTCACTCCATGCCACACTGCCAAACTCAGGAATCCAGGGAAGGTAAACAGGAACAGGTCCAGGGTACCTATGTACAGGGAAACACACAGTCAGAAACAAGCAAGTGATTCATACAGAGACTAGGATTTGCTGGAGCTGCACTGACTCGGGTTACTCAATGATCCAACGGCGAGAAGCACTGAGCCACTGCCTTAAACAGTGGCCAGGAAACCAGGTTAATGAGCGGCAGGTGGTTAATCAGCCCAGGTGCGTGGGCCAAAGGCAGGAACCCGTGACGAGTTCCGCCCAGCCAGGTAGGAGATAGGAGAGAGAAATAGAGAGAGCGGAGAAAAACAATAACAACATATGGGCTGACGATGAGCCAGTCGAAGAGATGCAGGGGTCTTCCGGTGACCCACCAGGCTTGTCAGGATACTGGCAATGAGAGTCCCGCAACATTGTCTTATCCAGGACAGCAGGAGTGCTCTTCAGGGCCATAGCTGTCCCAGTCCAACAAGTACTGGAACTCCCTTCCCCGCCTGAAGTCCATGATGCGAGTAAAGGAGTAGGTTGGAAGCCTATCCATGACCTGGGTGGGTGGAGGGAGCCTGGAATGAGGGCACAACGGACTGGAGAGAACAGACTTCACTTGTGAGACGTGGAAAACATTGCGTATTCCTCATGTTGCGTGGGAGTTTGAGTCTTACAGAAACAGGGTTTACCAGAACGGAGACTTCAAAAGGTCCAATATAGTTTGAGGTGAGCTTCTTGGATTCCAAACGCACCGGGAAGAAACGTGTGGAGAGCCAAACCTTTTGGCCAACGGAGTATTCCGGTGTGGGAGCTCAGTGCTGGTCTGAGATGTGCTTGTTGCGCTCCTTGGTGCGCAGCAGCACTGCCCGAGTGGCCCACTATACCGGGCAACATATGCGCAGATGAAACTGAAGAGGCGGAACAGAATACTCACATTTGATTCTAGGAAAAAACGGTGGTTGAAAACCCAAAAGGCCTCAAATGTGGTTAGATGTGAGCACAGTGAGGTACCTGAGACCAGATGGAGACAGGACTGAAAAGCCGCCCTGATGGACCATTTCCAGGGTCCATCGGGGCCTTTCCAGTTTGCTGGGCTTCCCGATTCTATTTCCCAGGTGACGGCTCTGATTAAGCAAGAGGCAGGCAGTACTGGTGCTGGGTCCTGTTCGTCGTCGGTGACGGAAAACTGGTGTGACAAGGCGTCTGGCTTGATTTTGTGAGATCCCGGCCTGTAGGTAATTGAAAAACAGAAACAGGTGAAAAACAGGGCCCACGTGACTTGCCAGGCGTTCAGTCGCTTAGCTGACTCCAGGTATGCCAGGTTCTTATGGTCGGTCCACACCTTGAAAGGTTTAGCTATGCCCTCCAACCAGTGCCTCCACTCCTCCAGAGCGACTCCTCCAAGCAACTCCCAATACCCAACGTCATAATTCCGCTCTGCAGGGGTAAGATGACGAGAGAAAAGGGTGAAGCTTACCATTCTTTTGCTGAGAGAGTACAGCCCCCACCCCGGAATCGGAGGCATCCACCTCCACCACAAACTGCAGACTCAGATCTGGCTGGGACAGGATGGGAACTGAGGCGACAGTTCCTTAAGGTGAGTGAATGCAGTTTGGGCAGACTAATCCCACTGAAACGGAACCTTAGGAGATGTTAGAGGGGTTTGTGGTAAAGCAATCTTGCTGAAATCTCTAATGAAACAACGGTAAAAGTTTGCAAAACCAAGGAAATGGTGGAGCTGCCGGCAGTCGGTGGGTTTGAGCCAGTCTTCGACAGCCTTAACTGTTACTGGGTCCGGTCTCAGATTGCCCTGTTCAATGATGTAGCCAAGGAGCAACACAGTTTGTACATGAAACTCACATTTTTCCCCTTTTATAAAGAGTCTGTTCTCAAGTAATCGTTGGAGTACCTGCCTGACGTGGCTTTCATGTTCAGAGACTGACCTGGAGAAGTTCAAGACATCGTCTAGATAGATGAAAACAAAACGCATGATGAAATCCCACAGTTTACCAAGGCCTGGAGCACGGCTGCTACATTGGTTAATCAAAACGGCATCACCAAAATACTCAAAGTGGCTCAGGTGAGTACTGAAGGCAGTTTTTCACTCACCTCCTTCACGGATGCTCACCAGATGATAGGCCAGCTTGCTGAAAACAGTCGCCCCCTGGAGGAGCTCACAGGCAGAGGAGAGAAGAGGCAGTGGATATTTATTCTTTACAGTTATGTTATTCAATCCTCGGTAATCAATGCATGTCCTAAGAGATTTGTCTTTTTGCTCCATGAAGAAGAAACCAGCTCCTACCGGAGATGAGGAGGGCCGAATAATGCCTGCCGCCAGTGATGCCGTTATGTAGTCCAGTTGGGAGAGACTGTATAGCTGGCTCATGGATAGGGGGACTTCAGGGAACAAATCAATTGCCTAGTCATATGGCTGATGCGGGGGTAATGACAATGCCCTATCCTTCTTGAACACCTCAGCTAAATCATGATGGAGATGAGATTAGAGGTGAGATTAGATGATTCAGAAGGCAAGGATGGATTAGAGGCAGAATTTAGTGGAGTGGTGGACCGGAGACAGTTCATATGACACTCCTCCCCCCACCCAGACATGAACCCCTTCTTCCAATTGATTTGGGGATTGTGCTGCTGCAGCCAGGGATGACTGAGACCGAGAGGCATTTCAGGAGCCTTGAACACAAACAAAAGATTTTCTCACCAGTGATTACCAGATAGGGCAAGTGAAATGGGCTCGGTAACATGACTGATGGCGGGAAGGCACTGTCCCGACAAAGCAGAGACATGGATAGCGTGAGGTAATGTTTCTGTGGCGATATTTAACTGGTGTGCTAGTTCTGTGTCCATAAAATTCTGTTCAGTGCCTGAATCAAGAAAAGCTCGGTTTATAATCTTAGCAGGCAACATCAGTCTTGGAGGAGAATTGTTGGTATCTATTTCGCCCACCGGTACTCCTACCATTACTGATGGGTGCGCCCTTTTGCTCATGACGGACAGATAAAGTGTCCTTTCTGACCAGGTTGCTCACCGTCATTGTTCCCCTTGTGTTCAAGAGAGTGCCGGGATTCGGCCACACCTCTGCTGGAGGCCGGCCCTGAGTGAACTAGAGGCTCGTGGGAGCTGTACTTTTGCAGCTCCCACTCGTATGGGTGCCTCTGCTGGTGGAAAAAAAGTGAACACTGGGTTAGAAATCCTGCACATTGTCCAACTCCCCTGAAAAAGGTGTGGGTAGGTGCCTCTCGAGAGATGCTGATGAGAAAGTGAGATGGAAAACTCCCTTTTAAAATAAAGAGACCTCTGGCAGAACCAGGCTCAGGGAAAGGCAGCCATCTGCAATCACCACTTGGGTGTGAAGTAGGAAGACAGGACAAAGACACGCTGTGGAAGAGAGCCAGCGATGAATAATTAATGATTAAATGCAGTGAGTGGTGTACAACACAATAGATTTCAATGTATTCACCAGAAAAAAGACAAAGAGAATTGAATAACAAGTAATCTCCACCAAGGGTCAGCCAGCCCACTGTCATGGTTCTAGGTCTTTGACCCAGTGTTTAGTGTTTTGTGTTCTGGACTTGTGTGTTTATTATTGTTTTGCTTTTGAATAGTGGATTATGTTTCCTTGTTTAGTTTTCTTGTTTTATTTCAGGCAACTCATGTTTATTTTACATTGTTTAGTTCCTTTTGTGTTCCCCTCTTGTCCCTCAGTCCTTTCATTGTGTTAGTTTCTACCTTACCAAGTCGGTCTTGTTGTCATGTCCCATCTGTCATAGTCTTCGTGTCTATGTTCTGTCTTTAGTTTCCCCAGCCCATCCCACTTTTTCCCCATCACTTGCTCTGTCCCTCGTTCTCTCCCTGTTCCTTAGCCTTTCCCTCGCTCTCTCCCTCTGTCTTTTGGGCCGATCATGTCTGTCTGTCTGTCTGTGCCTTCCAACGTCAAGTTGTGTGTTTTGGCCTGCTTCTCACTTTGTTTCCTGCCTTATTTTGACAGTCCCTCATCTCATGTGCATTGTGTTCAGTTTCACTTCCTCTGCCTCGTTATGCCTGATTTGTTCCTCCTGTTATCCCAGCTGTCTGCACTTTCCTGATCACCCTGTTGTGTATATATTGTCCCAGTCTCCCCTTTTCATTTGCTGGAACATCAGTTCATGTCATCTCCAGGTTTGCATGACACTCACACTGAATATGGTGGACTAGGAACTGTAGCAATCAACACATGATTTGTTATTAGTAAATAAAAATGTTAAAATTGAAATTTTATCACTGATAAAATAACAGAAAAATAATTTCTAGCTTGGAACCACTCACCCACCCACACAGACATGCATACCTTTTTTCCACTTTTCACCCTTTCCCTGTGTTGCTGTCATGGTCCTGGGTCGCTGACCCAGCGTTCTGAGTTTATTGTTATTACTTTCTAGTTTCTTCTGATTTTGTTTTAGTTCTTAGGGTTTGATTCTTGTGTTTAGTGTTTTATTATTCCTACCTATGTTCTCCCCCCTGTGCTCGTGTCCCTGAGTTTGTGTTGTAAAACAGTCTGTGAGTTTCCTGTTTTACTTTGAAGGTCTGTGTCTCGTTGTGTCTAATTAGGTTCAGCGGTGTTCCCCTCTGGTGTGTCAGTCCCTCATTACCTTGTGTGCGTTTATAGTGGGTGCCTGTCTGTCTTGGTTGTCGGCTTGTCTGTGTAATCTGGTAAACCTTCGCGTCTCTCTGCTCTCCCTTCTCCATGTCATCTCTGCGTATCTTCCCGTGTCCTTATGTGTTCAGGTTTGTTCATTAGTTTTTCCCAGTCTAGGTTTTAGTTGCTCCCTGTTCCTTATTTCCTGTTTTTGTACTTTGTCATCACTATAAATAAACGCTCCCTCGCACCCCAGCCAGTATCTGCATTTTGGGTCCTTTTCTCACAACACCACACGACTGCTGCCCCAGCCGTGACAGTTGCTGTTCTTTTCTGTCTTTTGCAGAGTGGTGTGGTGGTCTGCTGACTTTACAGCTTTTGATGACTATGATCAGATGACTATGATTTTATGTTGATGATTTATGTATAAAAATGTATGGTTAGCAGTAGAACCTCTACTTTCCCACACTGCCAAGTGGTGGGGAGAGCAACACTCGATCTCTTCTGAATCCTCTGAGCCTGAGCATTGACAGAGCTGCTGGGGAGAAAACATTTTTCACTATGAAATATGCATGGTGTATTCAGCACAAAATATGTCACCGCTATTCCAGTCCGAACTGTTTTCCATGATCTGTCTTTTATGAAAAATGCATGCATTGTTGTGCCTCAGAACTTCAGTGCAGCCAAACTTGAGTTCGATTAGGGAGAAATCAAAGCATAGATTCTCAGCAAGGAATAATTCATCTTCAGTGAGATGCGTTTGCTTTCCCAAAACTTGTGTGATAGTGAATAAAGGGGAGATTCCTCTTCTTTTGCACAAGAAGCCTCCCATATCCCCAGGCTTAGCATGAAGATACACAAAAGAGAATCACAGCCTGCAATGAATTCCCTTCTGTGTAGAGTCCCCTCTGCAGCATCAGTCCTGAAAATTCACTGGTTAATTATTACCATACATAACCAAGGGATAAAAAGTTTGTAGAAAAGCTTCCTATAAACCAAAACACACTTTAATAAAGGATAGAACTAAGTTTGGACATGTGGATGTTGTTTGTCTCTCTCCTTTAAAGGAGTAGATTTATGGACCCGCTGAATGCTTCGTCCTCTACCTCTGACAACTATTAATTACCTACACCTGGATTAGCAATGCCTGATCTGCTATAATTAATAACCATAAACCTTTGGGACTTTTAAGTAGCCAGTCACATTTGTTTCTGTGGACACTGATGGACAACCACCTTTAAGGACCGGAATAAGTCAGGCATGTCTAACAAATGATCAAACACTCCTGTTTTTCCTTGTTTCCTAGCTGCTTTTTTTTTCTTCACAGAAAGCCATGTGATGTGTGCAGAACTGTAGTGCATCTTTTTTGCACACACTTAAGGTTTAAGTCTTAATGACCACTTAAGCTAATGTTGTCCAGTAGGCTGCATTTATGGTTTTGAACCTGCAAGTGGTGCTGCAAGCCACTGAACATGTACAAACTATGTTTCTATTCTGCTTCTCCTTCAGCGATCATAGAACAGTGTCTGCAAAACAGAGTAGTACGACAATTAAGACAATGGACTGGACAGAATGAGGCCTTCTGTGTATTCAATTATACTCCCCTCCAGCACACTGACACCCACACATACCTTATTATTCCCTTCAACTGTTTAACCGCCATCCGCTTAAATTAGAGCCCTTCATCTCCTGTCATTTTATGTTTCCCCATCAAAGAAAAAAACAGCTGAAGAAACCTAAAAAATAACAATTGTAGATGGAATGAAATGTTTAGTCTTTTTGTGAGCAGAAAAATCACTCCATTACTACAGCTGCAAGCTTTGTGAGTTTTTTCTTTTTTTTGCGCTCTTATTCTAAAATCTCTCATAAGTCTTCACCTAAGTTAAGCTCAGATGATTATGAAGGCCATAGCGATAGCAAATGATTCACATCCTTTTCACAGAGACCCGCCATGCTCATATTCTTTTCATGGAAGCAACCATGCAGCAATCAGGGTAGAAATCTTTTATATTCAGATAAAGGTTGCCATTCAGAAAAAGTTTGTATTGATTTTCATTAATTGTTCCCTCTCAGGGGACAGCTGAACTCAAGCTAAGCTGCCTATACCACTGCAAAGCTGCCAGGTGCACTCACTATGGATTTTAGATTTTTCCTTAAATTTGTCACAAGTCTGCATTGAATTAGTTCATGGCTTGCATGCATTAGTTCATGCAAGCCATGAATATCAGCTAATCTAATTGCCAACCCACATCTGATACCCCTCTGTCCTTTCAGATTGTCAAATGTCATTTTAAATGAACTACATGCTCTATCTGACTTAATCAGCGCCATATCTCACAGAACAGACCGACATGAGAAAAATGGAAAGATCAGTCTTCTTTTGAATGTTATGGTCCTGACAAAACTGATGATTACAACTTGAGTGTGCTTGTCATGACAACTAAAAATGGAGCCTGTAGGTCTTCTCCTCCTTTCACTGCTCACACATTAATGGCTGCTCCAGTTGTCTTAATTAATAGAGACTGAAATACAGGTCAACTGATATTGACCTATCACAGATGTATTGCTGTTGGCATCTATGAACTCCAGTGTGTACTAATAGTAAAAAATGCATATATTAGGGTAGAAATGGTGTAATCCCATGACATTTGTTCAGCACAAGGGCTCGAATGCCATTACAATTTTTCTGCACAACTTCTGCAGGTCAAAATAGCATCACAAATGAGCAAATGATGGTGATGGAATGGAGAAGTGTCTTCATGCTCTGCTGTTTAGTTGTTTGTAAAATCTGTTTCTGGAAAGTTGCAACATAACTTCAATACACTGCATTCATAAATGCAAAGAATATCAGCCAACATCACAATCATCCCTCAAAATGTACACTGTCCTAAAGAATTCAGTGCAGGGCAGCTTTTTTTTCATTTACACGTACAGACAAAATAAACTGGACACTGACATTTTTAACATAACCAGCAGGAAGAGTGTAATTTTAAATACTGCAGAGCATCTTTTTTTTTTTTTTTTTTTAATGTGAATCATAATTTGTCTTAAAGGTAGGTGTTTGTCTCTTTGTTTTAGAGCAGATCCACCTGAGCTTTCAGGGAAAAAAAAGACTTTTGATGATAAAGGGGATGCTATTTACAGATGAACACCTGGAACACATGGAAACTCAAAATTGACATGTAAGTATCATTAAGTATTCTATCAGTTGAACACATATGCAGACAAAACACTGCTGAATGCGTGTGTGTGTGTGTGTGTGTGTGTGTGTGTGTGTGTGTCTGTGTTTGTGTGTCTGTGTTTGTGTGTCTGTCTGTCTGTGTGTCTGTCTGTCCCTGTTGTCTACACATTCATTTGCTGCCAGCAGCCTTAGTGGCAATCACGAATGACCTGGCTTAATGTAGTGAGGAGATCAGTAGACCACGGTAAAAATCATCACACCCTCCCCCACACACGTTTAGAAACATCTGTGACAGACTTAACAAAGGACCATAGAGCTGAGCATGAAAGCTTGATCATGAACACACTGAGCCAAACCCTACATGTCCATTTAAATCTTAATGTCCGCCATACTCTGTTCCTGTAGGTTTATCTTTGTGCAGATGAGTCTGGTTCCTATTTTCACCCATTAGGAGCAGCTCTGACTTGATGGTAGGTGACTGATGCTGCTAAAAGAGCCTGGGGCCATGTTCTTGTAAGCATTATAATGTGTGTTTCATCATGGCAGCACTCAGATGAATGCTGCAGGCAGAAGGTGGGAACGCAGCAGAATGTGCTGTTGAAAACTGTTGTCATTGTATAAAGCGGGAAGGCACTGGTGGCCCTGTGACCTCAATACAGTGCAAAAACAAACAACCAGATACTGAAATTTAGCTGTTTGCACAGAAAAGGGTAGAACTGCATTACTCAACTAATGGGATTTCCAGGGAACACTGAAATCTTGAGAACAAAAGATAACAAGTCAACCACTTTTAGCACTGTAAATTTCATCTACTATATTGTGAACTATAAAAACCTCATGTGACATACCTAAATCTAGCCTCTAGAACCTGTATGTCCCATACATATAATCCATAAAAGCTTTAACAAAACCCCCAAAATCCAGAAAAGCAAAAAAGCAAGGCCTAAGAAGAGAATAGATATGACACTGATCAAGTCAGACACCACATGAAATGGAGGACATATGTAGGGTGGGTTTCAATGCAGCTTGCAGTTGTTGTATTTGTAGCATAGTTTTTGTATATACTTGCTACATGTTTGTAGCACATATCTGTACTTAACTGTGTCTATAAGTTGCTGCTGTGTAGAAATACAAATAAATCCTGGCAATCTTCAAAAGATACTTGCAAGATATTGATATTCTACCGTACAGTGCAACCTTTTGTGAAGCTTTACGATATTGAATTAGGGGATCAAGAGTTCTTTACACAATTCATATCCATTGACATTTTGTGGGCTCACGGGTTGCACATTTGTGCCCCAGTGGAGAAAGCAATCGATGGCCTCAGCATTTCTCTGTGGACCAACGCTATTGTGCAGGACAGGAGCGTGTTTGCCACACAAGGCAGCATCCTATCCCTGTGCAGCCAGTGGAAGAGCTGTTGCACAAAACTCTGTAGATGCACGCAACAGGAAAAGGTGGTCAAGATGCTGCTTACTCATCTATTCTGCTCACGTTTGGACCAAGAAGGCAGACAGACAACACAGGGAGGGTGGGAGCCTCCTTCACAGCTAAAACCCCCAGATGTCATGGAGGGGGCAACGCATCATTGCCATGGAAACCAAGCCTCAGTAATATTTGATTTTGATCAGCAGCAAGGCTTTGATGAGATCCCACTCGCCTGCTTTCTGCTCTCCAGGTGACAGGATTTTCAAAGTTGGGAAGCAACCTGGAACAGATTGTAGTCATTCAGCTCTTGTAGGGACTGGAATTAGATTTAGCTCTGGTGATAATTGAACTGGGGAAGAGGTGACTCCATTGTGATGTTTTCTCCTTTCCTTTCCATATGGAGTGCTTCTCAATCAACAGTTGTATGCATTAACTTGGGCACTCCTGTACAAACTGCATATTTAGTTGATTATTTTAAAGAAAAGTAAACCACAAAACCTTTCAGACAACAAAACTAAGCATTGGGTAGGACAAGCTTTCTGGAACCAGTGAAAAAATACATGGTTTCTGCAGCACATTTTGAATGAATGTGAAAGAGGCAAGATGTTAGTTTGTTTATTTTTTCTGTATTAACTCCCTGTTTTGCAATCAATAAAAAGATTTTCTCATACCCCAAGGTATTTGAAGTGAGTGAACCATGGCCATAATTAAAAAGATTTTGTGTTCAGTGCTCTATATTTCAGAGACAAATAAATAATTTGTAAATGTACAAGTTTTTTTTTTTTTTTTTTTTTTTTTTTTGCAGTTCAACACATTAATCATCTGTGAAAGGCTTAAAGATATTCACCCATGCTTCATCACTCTTCAATGATAGCCCTCTTATAATGCTTCAGCCTGTTCTTTAAAATAGTTGGTGAATTTTTTGCTGTGCTTTAGATCATTGTCCTGTTGAATGAGTTAACTTCTAATGAGTTTTATTTTCTTAAGGTGGGCAAATTTTGCTCATTTCCTGTTCCATATTTTTATTCATCAGCTCTGGTATTTGAGTAGCTTTCTATATGACAGCTACTCAAATATGAGTAAAAGAAATTGCTGTTTATGTTTATGCTGTTTTCATTACGTGAGACTTTGTCCACATTTACTATGAGTAGCACCAGTGTAATAGTATGTGATGACTAACTGACATTTGCATATATCTTTAGATAGAAATATATATTTGTTGAAATTAAGTGGAAGTGCAATGTATCCCAGTTCATGCAAAGGCATCTGCAAAAGTGTAACAGTTAATAAAAACGATAATTACTTGAATTTTTATAGTGCCCTTCAAAGAACCTGAGGTACCTTAACACTAAAATTCAAAGGCCAAAAGACTCAGTGAATAAGTGACATTTCAACTGTTTTTGTAAATGCCCTGAGACAGGACATTGTAGATCTTAGATGGGACCCTGTTCCAGAGAGTGCCGCCAGCCTGTCCCTAAAGGACTGCAGTCTGCTGTGGGGGATGAAAAGTAGGTCCTTGTGCATGGAACACAGAGTCTGGGAGGTACAGAGAAGGAAAAGGCCCAATAAGTACTAGGACCAAGGGCATGTGGAGATTTGTAAGTAAAGAGGAGGATTTCATAGCAGATACAGAATTTAACTGGGAGCGATTGAGGATATATATGGTTGGGAAGTGAGAACTTTAGCAACTTAGTTTTCAACCTACTGCAGCTTGTCTGGACATCTGGAAAGCAGACCACACAGGACACTATTGTTGTAGTCAAGGCAGAAGATGTTAAAGACCTGAATGATGGTTTCACCTGCAGAACTTTAGAGAGTTATGGCTGAAGGTGGTAAAAGTCAGATTTATAGATGAGAATGATGTGTGACAAGGAGAAGGTAGAGTCCAAAATCATACCCAAGCTGCAGACCTCAGAAGATGGTGAGATAGAGCAGCCATTGACCATTGATATTGAATGACTGAACTCTGCCTTGATATGTCAGACATTCTCTGGAGAAGCGAGAATGTCTGAGAAGAGACAATGTCTGGAGAAGCGACAATGTGTTCTCATCAGAATCACAGTATGAATGCTCTCTGTGCACAACATGAACCTGGTTTATCCAGGTGTTGTTTTGCAGGCTTCAGAGGTTGACCTTTGTGATGAGCTTTCAGGTAGGTTTCCTACACTGAAGACTCTCTTAGAACCATCTTTGTGGATCAGCTTTCACAGTTCCATTTAATTCTCTGATATTTCAGAGAGTGAAAACTGGAAACTGGAAGATCACTTGGATACATTTTTAGCCATTTCCTACTTTGTAGGCATGAACCTCACTTCAATATAAGTTCTTCTGCCAGTTTCTTAGAGGACACTATGGTTGTTGTAGATTACTAAAAGGTTTGAACATTCAGAGAATTGATTCAAGTCTGAAGTGGTGTGAGCTTACAATACCTGATGCCAATCTTGACGTACCTTAGGAGGAATAAACAGAAAATTAAAGCTCATTGAATGTCTCATAAACACAGTGTTGCCCACATTTTGTCACATGGCACAATTAGGTGAGGCAACTTTTGCATACAACTACACAGACTTATCCCAGCCTCTCAATACGGAAACATGTACACAGTGCACAGTGAAATACTGTGCAATCACTGCTCAAATGTGGTGCCGAATTACATCATTACCAATAGGCAGAGCTACAGAAAACAACACACCTGAGTCATGAACAACATAAAGATTACTGTATCTAATACTGCACAAGCCCTACTGCCTGCAATATGAACCTTTGTGTCTAGACGCCCATTACCCGCCTGCACCTAAAACAGTGGAATCAATACCATTGCAGGGAGTCATAATGGCCCAATTACTGTTTGTAGGTTTGTCAATGCCACGTCTCTGAGGACGCCTGCAAAAGGCCACACAAGCACGCAGTGTGCAGAGTAATGCCATACATTTATAATGGTGCGAACATGTTTGTGTGTTGGATTTTAGTTTCTGAACTGCAGCACTGTGACATTTAGAAGAAAAATGTAAGCAAGCTGCTGTGTTAAGGCCTACGCTCATGTTGTGGCACTGGGCTTGAAAAGACAACACAAAATACTCCTGGTGCACTTGAATGTAAGATAATATGTCAAATATAGCTGGAGGATAACATTGCTGACCTCTTCTACACTTGATTCTATATTAAAGGTTTTTCAGACTAATAAGGTATTTTATTTCAAATTAAAAAGGTAAAAGCAAAACCTTAAGATTTTAGACTAAAATCTTTTTGTTATTGGCTGAACAGACAGACGGTCTCGTAGCATTGCACTTTAAGATCTAGATGCAACTGTGCAAATATGTGCTTTTTAATGTTTGACAACATGTACCTTTTTATCCTGTAAGTAGACCTTTGGTGTGTTTGTACAGATGGTATCTTTAGGAATAGAAATGGACTTTTAGTTTACCAACAAATAGTTATAACTGCAAAAGAATAATAATTTGAATTCTTAGTTTGAGTGGCCGATATCATTTTCACCTTTCTGAGTTCGCCTTGTGAGTGTCCTCATTGCAAAATGTGCTCCTACACATCTACTGTACAGGTCTCCATATATGAGTATACAAAAGACTAGTCTGAAGGTGAGTTTGTCACATCTTTATGTATTTGTGACTCTTATATGCCCCTGCCCCACTACTGAACTTCTCTTTCCACATCTTTATCTTTATTCTATTTATTTATTTTTCCCCATGGTATGTGATCCTATTGTGTTTTTTCTTAATTTGATGAAAGTGTGTAACCAATTTCATCACAGCTCTCGTGGTCCAAGATGAGATTTTTTTCAGCTTTATTTTTGTCTTCACCATTAAAAATAGCCCAGCTGTCCATTTTCTTTTTTTTCTTCTTGTTTTTTTTAAACAGTTTTCATTAAAAGAATTAATACTGTTTACTTACTTATCTGTATTTAAGGGACAGGAAGGTAAAAATCTAACATAAGCCTCCTATCCCCCTGTATGCTGGGCTCTCCCTGGAGGTCTGTGGTAGGGGAATTATAGGCAGGCTGTAAGAGGCATCTTTTTGGGACCATTAGTCAAAGACAGGGACACTATCAAGGCTTTGATTATAGTGGTATGGAATATTCCCCCAGGATCCACTCTTTTTTGTGCCATTCATCAATTACCACCACCGCAGCGGCAACGTAGTCGCTATTGTTCATGTGTATTTAAACACAGCAATACAGACACACATGCACACGTTATACACATTATGCAGAGCATGCGCAAACACTCTCAGACATCCATGCCCATTATCACATACAGGCACTGAGGCATGTGCATGCACACACATGCAAATGGAAGGTTTAATGAAATGATATGTGTGTACCCACCTGGTGTCTTCACACAAATACAAAACTGTACCAGAAGAGAAGCGTGCTGGAGTTTTCTGTTTAAGATTACGAGATCCTGGTACTGATCAATACCATGGCAACACTACTGAGCCGAAATAGTTAATCAATAACTAGGTGGCTAAGTAAACACTGAAAAGATATTCATGGATTGCAGAAGATGACTCCTAATGATGCTGTTAATTTTTAGCTAATCAGGTTGAAGGGCCATGGTGGCATGGTGAGGCATGTATCAGTCAGCATGGGTCTGCTGCCAACAGTAATGATTGCAGCTTATTAAAAAAGCCTCACCTCTGCTAATTTCAGTCAATGAACCTTTGGACCATATGCTGGTATGTTATACTGCATCACTTTTAATATAGTTGAATAAGTAATGATATACTGGTAAAGGATGCAACAACTAAGGAGATATGTGTTTGTGTGTTGCTGCCATATGGTTCATAAATGCAACATGCTAACCAAGCTTAACTTTACAAGCTTAACTAACTTTACACTCGTGTCAAAAAACAGCAACATGTGCAGTCTGCAAAACAATGACATAACAGCAAATGTGTCTTTTATATACAGTCTGTGGACAAAAACGTATTTACTGACCATAGCAAACAGCTGTAAATGAAGATGTATGCAACTGTAACTATGCATATACCAAACTACTGTAAAACTGTGCCAAACAAACAACCTTGATTAAATTTCAGTTTTCCAAATTTGGACTAGCTTTTCTGACGGGGAACTTTGTGATCAAACAGTAAGTGAATCTAACCAGACCTTTTCCTTGTAAGTGCAGTATGCACATTTCAACCTTATGTCCAGCACTGTGTGAAACTTCTTATATTTGATGTGCATTATACCAATATTTAATAGATGCATTCATTTGCAACAGCAAATATAAATGAAGGAATGGTAAGAGACTTTTCTGTGGTGAAATAAAGAAAAAAACAGTCAAAGCATCAGAAACACATTTGCATTATTACCATATTTGTGTTTTTGTACAACCCAACAGTCTACAGCACAGCAAGCTAATCTCTCTCATTTGTGCTTGGTACACATGATATCACATGCTCATCCACCACTGGACACCTAAAGAAGGATACTCACCTGTACAGTAAATGACTTGGCATAAACACAGCAGATACAGTGTGTGATGCAGACCTAGACTTTTCAGAAAAATAAATCTGACCCCCAACCCCCCACCCATACCCCCAAGGCAGAAAAGGCAGCTTCACAGTTCATTTGTCAGTTTACAGATCACTAGCTGCTCTAAAAGAAACAAAGGGCCTCAAACCCTAGACCTGGCACAGCAGGACACAGCACATGACTGCCTGTAGGTAGTGGAAATGTGTATGCTGAAAGATACATTCCCTAATATCATTGTCTGTTAAGTGTGTGCTTGTGTTAAAGAGACAGGCTATTCAAATAATATGGTCTTATATCTATTGGACACTATACTCAGAAACATATTTTTCCTGGTAGTCACAATTGGTGCTACATTTAACATTTTATGGTATTTTTTCAAACATTAACTTCTATATCAGTGTAGCGGTTATGGTGTGTGTGTGTATTTTATTGGGAACTGTGCAAAAATAATGCTAATAAAGTCTGGGCGATTAACTGATGAACCAATTCATGGCCAGGTGAGGCCAATTTCCCGGATAATCCATGACAAACTAATCTGATTAAAGATCTGGAGTGGATTATGTGTTAGGATCCCTTGGTTTGGACCCAGTGTCTTGAGTTTTGTGGGGCTTTGATTTATTTATGGATTTGTGTGATTATTACTTTAGTTCATCTTTACCTTGTCAAGGTGTTTAGCATTTTTCCCACGTGCCTTCTAGTTTAGTTATATGTAGTTCTTAGTTTCTTCTTTAATTTAGTCAGTTCCCTTTTATGTCCATGGCCCTGTATTTAGTTAGTCTTATCTTTTTGTCTATTCCCTGTCAGTCTGTGTCCTGTTCCCATCTTTGGATTTCTGTTTTCCTGTGTCTGTCTGGTTTCCGTGTCCTGTTTCTCCAGTTCATCTTGTCTCAGTGTTTGTTTACCTTTTTCTCCTGTGTCAATTTGTATGTCTTAGTCTGGGTCTCTGTGTCTGTGTGTTCGTTTCTGTTTTATGTTGACAGTCCCTTGTCTCATGTGCATCATGTTCAGATTTGCTTCCCATGCCTCATTAGTTATATTCTGCTCCATGTTGAGGTGAAATCAGCTTTTACAGTACTATGCAAACATTTCAGGCAATACAATAAAATCAAGAAAATTAAATAAATACTTCAATTTATCAACAAAAGTAATTTAATGTGCAGTAATAATAATAAACATAAGTCAAATCAATATTTGCCCAGTAGCCTTTCTCCCAGATACGAGTTTTTTGGAAATCGGCTATTTTTGCTTGGAGTTTAGAGGCTGGAATGCATCCACTGCATCAACTGGCATTGTTACAAGTAACAGAACTTTCTCTGATTAAAACAAAAAGCAGTAAAAAGCTACTCAAGCACCAACCACCTTGTGGCCACAGCTCTGCACAGCAACCTCAATAATGGAATTGCAGAAGATGGTCGATTCAGACTCAATCCCTTTGCAGGAAAAAGACTTACTGTTTGGGCAACACTTGTCTTCAATTTCCCAGCCACTTTGCCTTGCATTTATTTGTCCATCACCTCTTGGTTGTCTGTGCATGGCCACAATTTTACAATAAAGATTTAGGTTTTGGATATCTGTGTTCTGGACGTGGGTGTTGTGAAACCCTTACAGGCTGAGACTGAAGAAGTCACTTGGATGATTGACGAAACGTTTCTCTCACTGAAAACACTACGTCCAGTTGAACAGAATCAACGTTTGGGGCCTTACAGGCTGATATTTGTATTTTTACCTATCTTTATATTCTATGTTATGGTAATACTTTTTCAAATGCTGGAAAATAGTTTTCCTGTAATAGTCAGTAGGGGGTCACCTGCATAACAGTTTCCATTTCCCAAATGTTACAATAACATTTTTATTTTATTCTGACATCTAACTGCTATTCCGGCAATATGTGCCTTTCTTCTCTTGCTCCTATAAGTATCAGCTTTGTACCACAGTTGGTGAAGCCTGATTGGCTGATTGTGCAGAAAAAGATCTATCCCAGAAGCAATATATTTAGCTTAAGATGCTCAACAGTTAATTATTCTTGTTTATATCACTCTAAAGGGCATGTCCTGCTGTCTGCCCTGTTTTTCCATTTACCATTTCTATTAGTACAACCACATCCAAGCTCCCTGCCTGGATGTATAGTTCTTCTGATTGCATGTATTCAATAGAGCCTTTTTCAACCTCCAGTCCTCCATGTCCATCATAGCTTCGCACAACCTTTCATCCACTGACTCCTTCATCTTTTCCCCCTGGTGCCTTTTTTGGCCCTCTGCTCTTTGTTTGCTCTCAGAGACATTCAGGTGGGCTGGACCTCAGCAAGCCACAGCCTGCTCTTTGGAGGTTTGTCTGTGGAGCAGAGATAAGGTTTAGGGTCAGAACTAATTTAGAGTAATAACACAGAGTCTATCTCTGGAAAAGAGTGACTGCGTGTATATGTGTGTTTAAAGCCAGCAGGTACATGTACATATACAGTATTGTATATCTGCTATATGTCCACTTATGAGGTTTTTTAAATCACAAAAACATCAAAACCAGCCAGTGTATTTATGCTACTATCAAGTGTTGTGTATGTACCATACCCAGGGGTATCGTATTTATCTTTGCCACAGAGCTCTATTGTCCATTGTTGTTTGTTTGAGTTTAAGCTGACATCCCTGTGCCACATCACTAGAGTGGTGAAAATGAATTTATACACTGCTGAAAATAGTCCCCATTAAATTAACCTGCAGCTGCTTAAATAATGTGCTCGAATCCACATTGTTCATATGTTTCTGAAAATTACTGAACTAGAGATTCAAGGTTTACTTCTTTTTGGTCTTTTCAGTGGTTGTTGTATGTTCAAGATCCCACTGATACTCTATTTCTGATACTATATATTTTATCTTATATCAGTTCCTACCTTATAATATTTCCAAAGTAAAAACGAGAAAACTTTACGCTTGATACATTAAACAATTGCAGTAGGCAACATCCACTTAAAAAAAGCATATTTTTTACTTTAATAAACATTTTCAGGGATTTTCACTCCTAACCAACAGTTCAAATAATAACATTTTTAAATTTTGCTTTCCTTATATAAAATATAAAATATTTTCCAACTCTGAGCTATGATGGATCAACAACAAAAGTAAAAATTAGTTTTTGATCCTGTGCACAATAGAACATAGTAAATATTATTTGCTCAAAGCGTAAACTGCACCATTTTAGGAAAAATATTGTAATATTTTAATAATACTAAGTTAACGGGCTATAACTCTGTTTGTTTTGCAGGATGTTGCACAAAAAACCAAAAAAAACCCCATAAACGTTACTTCATGTACAGATCCAGTATCGGAGTTTAAAAAATTATGACTTCCATGTAAACTTTAAATTTCCAGTTTGTGTTTGCTGATATTTGTTAAGTTGAGAGAAATGCTGAATTTGATATTACCTGCCATTAAAACAACTTTACTGTCTCTATCCTTGCTCCTCATCTGTAGCTAGCTAGATCCTGAAGTACAGTGACCGCAACTTATGGACATCTGTACTTGTTTCAGTGTTCTGGCCAAAAAGAACCCTCCCCCAAAAAACAACCAGCACACTTTAACCCCTAACTATGGCGCAATAGTCACAATCAAAATAACCCATGGTGATTGTTACACCAATAGCATTGTCTTTTGTGTGTTAATATTTAGTCTCAAATCAGTTTAATGTTGGAACGTGTGGAGTGACTTCCCTCAGATGTCTTAAACTGAAAGTAACAAGCCTGTTTTGAACATGTAAGGTGTACAGATATCTGTTTAAAAAATGTAGGGAGTAAAACTAAAGTACAGATACCTGAAAATTCTACTTAAGTACAGTACACCTCTTGAACTAATGCACCCCATACCATCAGAGAGGGAGATTTTTAAACTGAGCACTGATAATAAGCTGCATGGTCATAGATGTCCACTGTGAACAACAATCATTGAACATATAACCAATTGTCAGCTATCTACAATGCAATTTTGAGATCCCTTCCTGGTGCTTCAAACCCAACTTGTCATTTCAGCTGAAACCTCTGGTGGTCATGACCCATGCCTTTTTTCACACCTTGACTTATGTGATGAGGCTCATGATCATTAGTGGGTCAATGACCACTCCAGTCGCTTTTCTTTCCAAGCTCCTTTGAATACAATGACATTGATGACTTTGAACCTACACAGACACAAGCTGGGCAGTTTTTGTCTCTTCAGTCCTGAGAATGTGGCGTCTTTTCAGAATCTGAATACTTTATTTGGTCACTATGTGGTCATAGTTGCTCCAAGACAGTAAGAACTAACTAAACTAAATTAAATAATATAATATATTACAAAGTTAAAATCTAACAAAATGGCTCTAATAGATACAAATAGCTCTAATGATAAATATCCCAGTATTTAACACAAATAACATATATATATTTGGCATTGAGGTGCGCTTTTTATCATACTGTATGTTCTGTTATCACTTATGGTGTGTTCACACCAAACGCGATAGACACGACCAGAGCTTCAGGTTTACATGTAAAGTCAACGGAGGAGCGCGATGAAGCGCGACTGGGGGTCGCGCGAAACTTCAGAAGCAGATTTGCGTCGCGAAAATGCTTCTCTGCCTGATTTGCGCAACCAAGTAGCGCGACTGACGTGTTTCAAGCGCGAAGTAAAATACGCGTTGCAGTTTGTGTGGTGCATTTTGTGCATTCGCGCTTTATCGCGTCTACCGCTCGAGTTGGAAAAATCTGAACTCCAGCGTCAAGTTGCGCCGCGACAACCAATCAGGAGCCTGGTGATGTGATGCTCTGACCAAGTTCAAAGGGGCAGGTCCAGCCAAAGCCATTCATTCTAGCAATCAGTAGTTTTCTGATGAGGCAGCAGGCTCTCCAGGGCAGAAACAATGTTCTTATTTTTCTCCTCCTTCTCCCTGAGGCTCTTCCACTTTAAGCTGGGTTCTTTTTATTCCTGTCTCTCTGTAAATAGTTATATTTTCTATATATAATGTTTTTCTGTTTGAGCATCTTAATATTATTTCAAATAAATTTTTGTAATGACTAATGTGTAAAGCGTCCTTTACGCCGCTGCTCTGCTCTCCACAGTGAATAGAGAAGGGAGACTCTGTCTTCAAACGCTAGATCGACAGCTGCCATCTTGCAAACATACCGTCTGGCACTACTTCCTCCCACATTTCCGCTTCACGCGCGTGAAAATTGCATATTTAAAAGCGCGACCAGTTCGCTTTGGACGCGCTTTGAGGTGCGAATGTGCACGCGACCAGCTAGCACGCTTTTTCCCTGTTGTTTTGGCATTGGCTACGGCCCACAGTAGCCCGTGTTACTATTCTGAATAAACACCAGTAACCGGAACGCCGATTGTCTGTGTCTTCTGTCGGAGGGACGCTACTCTGGTGTCAGAAGTGAAAGTGAAGCTTCGCTTTCAGAGTTATCTGCGCTCGTGCCGCCCCGACTCACGGCATCGGCTGTGGACGCTGGAGATTTTTGCGGGACTTTGCGGAATGCTTCCGATGGATTGCTTCAAGCTCAAGCGTGAACCTACAGCAGAAGCTCACGGACACGACTACTCCGCCGGGGACCGGAGGTTCGCGGAACACAGAGAGCGGGTGAGACAAACGACCGCGGATATGGCGAGAGAAGCCGGCTTTGCATCCTCTCACCGTTCGGGTGGCCAGCGGAGCTCATTGGGGATTTCTGCAGCGGCTGAGAGTGTGGAGAGAGACACGCCGATGCATAGAGGCACTTTTCACGCTTCCATGAAGACCCCCAGGTATGATGGCAAGGCTGACTGGGAAGCTTTTCATGCACAATTTGAACTGTTGGCCAGGGCTGGTGGGTGGTCTGCTGAAGAGAAATCCCTGCAGCTAGCTATGTGCCTTACTGGCGATGCCCTGTCTAGCTTGCTGCTTTTGAGCCCAGAGGGCAGGGGGGATTATGATGCTTTGGTCAGGGCTCTGAAGAGGTGGTTTGGTTCTTGCTCTGCTCTGAGCCTGCTGCGCTCCGAACGGTGCAGCCGCCACCGCCGACCAGGAGAATCCATTAGGGACCTAGCTAATGACAGTGAGGGGCTGGTCCACCGTACCTATGCCCACATGCCCCCCACCATCCAGGGTGAATTAGCTTGTGACCACTTCCACAGATGCAGGACTGTGAAGGACTGGCCCTGCTTCCTGATGAGCTGCGGATCCAGACACTGTTAGCTCACCCTAAATCCCTTCAGGAGGCCCTGGAGCTGGCTACAGAGAGAGAGTTACTGTGCGCTGGGGCTGCTAAACCCCTGACTGAGCTGACCAGGCCACCGCAGACGGGGGCTACAGGAGGGACTGCACCGGGCGCCGCAGAACCCGCATGGGTGGAGTGATTGACCCACTTGGTGAGAGCTGTCACGCTACGTGGGGAACAAAGGCCGAGAAGAGGGCTGAGGGTCTGCTGGGGATGTGGACGGCCGGGTCACCTAGCCCGAGACTGTCCCCACACCCACCCAGATCAGGGAAACGACATGGGGTCTGCATAACCGGGATGATGCAGGACCCTGGGGCTGCTGTTCCGGGAGGAACAACCCAGCTCAGGGCCCACGGGGTGGACAGGTGGAGCGGCTTGTTTTGTTGGGCAGGACTTGGGTTGGCAGCTGCTGGTATGCCCCATTAGTTGTGAATGGACTATGCTGCTCAGCCCTGGTGGATACCGGGTCTTCAGCAACAGTTTTAAGACCTGATGTGGTGGGAAGGGGGGATCGCATCCTCCCTACCATGGTGAAGCTGCGGACTGTGACGGGAGAGCGGGCCCCCATGCTAGGGAAAGCACTGCTCACCCTGAGTGTGGGGAGGAAGTCAGTCCGCTGCTCTGTATGGGTTGCAGACCTGGAAGACTGTATACTGGGGCTGGATGTACTCAGGGCACTGGACTGCGTTATTGACACGAGGGGGGGGACGCTCTCGTTCCCTGACGGTGGTGTTGTTCGGATGTTGAGGCGGCCACCCCAACCTGATCACCCTGCAGCCCATGCCCTTTCTGAGGGCATGGGCCAACTCCTCCCCAGACCTGACTGGTAGTCCGGCCGCCCCCAAGGACCCACTTACACTGACCTCAACTGCACCCCATGCTGCTTCATGCCCTCCCCTTCTCCCTAAGGAACCGCCGGACAAGGGCGGGAGAGTTTCAGCTGTGAGGAGGGTGTGGGAGGAGAACTGCGATGGACTGACTGCTAGCGAGCAGGGCCTGCTCTGGCAGCTGCTGCTGGATTTCAAGGACTGCTTCTCCTTCTCAGAGGATGATATGGGCCGCATTGACCTCATTCAACATGACATCGATACTGGAGATGGACAGCCCATTCGGATGAGGCCTAGACGCCTCTCCCTGGCCAGACAGGCTGCAGCGGAGAGGGCTCTGCGAGAGATGCAGCGTGCTGGACTCATTGAACCATCCACCAGCCCCTGGGCCGCCCCGGTTGTTATGGTTCCTAAGAAGGTGAAGGATGAATGGCGGTTCTGCGTAGATTTCTGGCCTTTGAATAAGGTGACAAAGAAGGACCCATATCCTTTACCGCGTATAGATGAGACCCTTGACACTGTGGCGGGATCCTCATGGTTCTCCTCCCTAGACCTACGCAGCGGGTACTGGCAGGTACCCCTCGCACCAGATGCCGGGCCAAAGACTGCATTTATTACCAGCGGAGGCTTATGGCAATTTAAAGTTCTTCCTTTCGGCCTCTGCAATTCCCCTGCCACATTTGAGAGACTCATGGCTAAGTGCTCACTTCCAGTGAGCTTCCAGTGCTCACTGGAATTCCCCGCGGAGAATGCGTGGTGTACCTGGACAACATCTTGGTCCATGGTCCTTCTTTCCACGCTGCCCTTGGGGCCCTCAGACGGGTCCTGGAGAGGGTATTGGCAGCAGGGTTAAAACTCAACCTAAGGAAATGCTGCTTAATGCGACGTGAGGTTGCGTTCCTGGGCCACCGACTGGGGGTCGGGGGGGTCGGCACCATGGATGATAAGATCCAAGCTGTGAAGGACTGGCCCACCCCAAGATCTGTGCAGGAGTTAAAGAGCTTCCTGGGCTTGGCGTCGTACTACAGACGATTTGTAAGGGGTTTCTCCTGCATAGCCACGCCACTGTTCCACCTGCTCCAAAAGGGTGTGACCTTCCAGTGGACAGCAGGCTGCCAGGTAGCTTTCACCTCACTGCAGGAAGCCCTAGTTGGGGCCCCAGTGCTCTCTCCGCCTGACCCCACTCTGCCCTTTGTCCTTGACACAGATGCCAGCAGTGTCGGATCTGGTGCAGTGCTAGCCCAGGTGACACCCGGCGGGGAGAAAGTGGTGGCATACCATAGTCGGGCCTTCAACAAAGCTGAACGCCGCTATTGTGTCACAAGGCGGGAGCTGCTCGCAGTGGTATGTGCCATACGCCACTTTAAGTACTACCTTGGGGGCCTCCACTTTACGGTCAGAATGGACCATGCTGCCTTGCAGTGGCTCATGTCTTTTAAGGAGCCAGAGGGGCAGCTAGCACGCTGGATTGAGGAGCTGCAGGCTTATGATTTCGAGGTTGTGCACAGACCTGGGGCCCAGCACAGGAACGCAGATGCGCTTTCCCGCAGACCCTGTGCCCAGGACGGATGCTACTACTGTGAGAAGAAGGAAGCTCAGGAGGAGGACCAATTGGTGCCCAATGTAAAGTGTGCTGTGACGGGGGTGGAGGAACGACCATCCTGTCAGAGGCTGGTTGCTGTGGATGCAACGGAGTGGCGACATCAACAGGAGGAGGATGCTGACATCAAGCCAGTGCTTGGGTGGATTGAGGAACAGCGACAACCCCAATGGGAGGAAATCGCCATGTTGTCACGGGCCACAAAAGGACTCTGGTCCATGTTTAATGCCTTGCGGCGGCACGATGGAGTGCTGCAAAGGGGCTGGAAGGAACCGGCTACGGGCGAGATGAGGTGGCAGTTGGTTGTCCCGTGGGCCTTGCAGGAGATGGTGCTTCACGCAGTGCATGGGGCTCCAGGGTCTGGCCACTTTGGTGTCACCAAAACACTCCGCCGCCTCCGGCAGGGGTTCTATTGGGCCCGACATAGACGGGACGTAGAGGACTTTTGCCGCCGCTGTGACAGCTGTAAAGCATGGAAGGGACCCACAGCCAAATCCCATGCCCAACTGCAACAGTTTCCGGCAGGGTACCCTATGGAGAGGGTGGGGATGGACATCCTGGGTCCTTTTCCCCGCACAGAAAGGGGAAACCGCTATATCCTCACAGCTATGGATTATTTCACAAAGTGGCCAGAGGCATACAGTTTACCTGACCAAGAGGCCGAGACAATTGTGGATGCTCTGGTGGAGGGGATGTTCAGCAGATTTGGGGTGCCTGAAGTAATCCACACGGACCAGGGCAGGAACTTTGAGTCTCGTGTGTTCGCGGCCATATGCGAGAAACTAGGCTCCCATAAGACCCGTACAACACCCCTCCACCCACAGAGTGATGGACTCGTTGAGAGATTTAACCGTACACTGGCAGAGCAACTGGCGCTAGTGACGGCTAAACACCAACGTGACTGGGACAGTCATGTTCCCCTGGTCCTCATGCCATATCGTTCGGCGGTCCAAGACTCCACTTCGTGCTCCCCTGCCCTCTTGATGTTGGCCAGGGAGATCAGGACTCCAGCGGAGATGATGATGGGCCGACCCCCCGATGCTGATGGTGACCAACCAGGTCCTGACTATGCGAGGAAGCTCCAGGATTGCATGGAGTCTGCTCATGACTTTGCTAGGAGGGAACTGATAAGTGCGGGGGCGCGGCAGAACAGGAACTACGACGTCCATTCCAGAGGCCGACATTTTAACATGGGGGAACTGGTCTGGGTGTACAACCCCCAGAGGAAAAAGGGCAGATGCCCTAAGCTGAGCAGTGACTGGGTTGGACCCTGTAAGGTTCTGGAACGTCTGGGGGAAGTGGTGTATAGGGTACAACTGCCCCCAAGGGGACGGAGGGTCGCCCTGCACTGGGACAGACTGGCCCCCTATCGGGGTGCGGCCACTGCACTGACACAACAGGGTGGGTCGCAGACAGACCTGGACTCCACCCCTGCAGACGCTGCCACCACCATTGTGACAGCCCCTACTGTGAGCCCTGTGAGCCCTGGGCCCACAGCCACTTCGGACATGGCCCCTCCCCTACCTCCGTCCGGGCGCCTTCGCCCAAGGAGGCACCATAGACCACCAGGCCATCTGAGAGACTTTATCCGCCCTCGTGGGCGAGGGACCTTGAGGGGTCGGGGTCGGGGTAGTGTAACGGACTGGGTTACAAGTTAGTTGACTTTTGTGTTATCAGTGTTTTGTGTTCAGAATTGCCAGTTACTTATGGCATAGTTGGACCACACCCGCAGCATGGTGATTTACTGAGGGTCCTTGAATGTGCAGTAGTCTAGAGGCCGGTTGGCCTGTCAATCAGATCAGCTACCAATGACAGAGAGTCTGGAGGAGAGCATGTGTGTGGTTGGCTGAGAGTGTTCGGGGGGCGAGGGTTAGAGAATGGTGTGTGTGTGTGGCGAAAAAAAGGAGGAGAGAGGGGGATTGTTTTTGTTGCTGGAGAGCGCGCTTTTTCCCTGTTGTTTTGGCGTTGGCTACGGCCCACAGTAGCCCGTGTTACTATTCTGAATAAACACCAGTAACCGGAACGCCGATCGTCTGTGTCTTCTGTCGGAGGGACGCTACAATATCATTCTGAGTCAGTTTATTATTCAGTATGTGTTTACAGCACCCTCTGTGGTTGCTCCAAGTAATGCATTTTAGAAACGGCATTATTTTGAAAAAAAACTTTGAACAGGAAGTCAGCTCAGTAAAGCAAAGCAAGTGAGGAAAAAGAAGGGAAACATACCAGCACACAGTTTATGGTGTCTTTTTTAGAGAAAATACTGTCTACATCTTCTGTTTATGGTTGTATCGCCGGTATGTACTTAAAGTATAAGTTCTTACTTTGTTTTTGTGCAATATGTTGCCCGCTAATGGCTGTAAAGCTAGTCCCTTTGTTAAGCTACTTACCCGCGATTTTGGAGGTCGTCTGGGATAGCATCGATAGTACAAGTTTACATAATTAGACATATGACATATGCTATGTAGTAGCAATGTGGTATATAAATGCATATTATGCTGCACATATGTATATCATGACTGTATTGTTTGTCTTGTTTTTAGTTTCATCCTTTTGAATGTCAGTAAACCTGTTGACAATGTCCATCGGTCTTCAGAGTGGTGATATAAGAAAGGTGTTAACGCCTCTGCATCAGACATGCACCCATAACAGCATACTGTATAACTTGTTATTTTATCTATAGAGGATGTGCAAATATTAACGGTGTGCAACTATTGCATTCTGTACTTGTCCGCTAGATGGAGTTCAGGCAGGAATGATTTCCTGTGTCGTTCAGTGGTCCTCTAGTCATCCACTTTGTCCACATTGACCCTGCTGCTCGCACCAGGTGACACAGGAGTCCACCACAGCCTGCCACTCCACCTTATCACTCTCACTAATGCAGTGGTTCCCAAACTTTTTTTGCCAGGCCCCTCTTTTTTTACAAGAAAATGTTCGCGCCCCCACCACCTAACACCCCCGCACAAACACATCCTCCAAACACACACACCCATATTTTGTTTACAAACTCCATTGCGGTTTATTTCACACCTCAAACATTTAGTAAACAATTAAGCAAATACAAGTAAACGGCAATAAATTACAGGTAGTAATAAAATATACTACTAACTCTTTTACGCTACATCCACACCTACACGGGTATTTTTGAAAACTCAGCTGTTTCTATGCGTTTGGGCTTTTCGTCAACACATAAACGGCGTTGCGATTCACCGAAAACGGAGATTATTTAAAACTCCTTTTTTGCGTTTATGTGTGGACAAGGATTACAGAGTTTGTCACGCAACGTCAAAGGTATGTGCCTCTTTTCACGTCACGCTGTGCGCCACGTTATTGTTTACATGAGATGAATTACAGAATGGCAGATAGAGACAAAATACTGTTACTGTTAATCTGACTAGTGATGCGCGAATCATGAACGAATCGTTCAATACTCGAGAATCACTTTACTGACTCGTGAATCATGATTCACAAGCGCAACTGACTCACTGACTCATCCCTGTTGCTGTTAGCAAACTAATTTCACTAGTAGAAATATATCTAGCTTATAATTCAAATTGTGAAGAAAAACACAACATCCAGTATCTTAACAAAAACATTTCTGCTCTGAACTGGAAGAAAAAACCTTGAGTAGAAGCTCACATCAAGACAATAGCTCCTCGGTTTACAGTAGCAACGCTCTGCTAACATGCTAACAGCACATTTGAGCTACTCACCCCCTCCATTCCTGCGCTGAATCGTAGGGGAAGCAAATCACTCATGACTCACTAACCCCCTCCCTCCTGTGCTGAATCGTAGCGTAAGCAAATCACTCAGGACTCACTAACCCACTCCCTCCTGTGCTGAATCGTGGTGTAAGCAAATCACTCAGGACTCACTAACCCCCTCCCTCCTGTGCTGAATCATAGAGCTAGCGAATCACTCATGACTCGCTAACCCCCTCCCTCCTGTGCAGAATCATAGAGCGAACGAATCACTCACTCACTCACTCACTCACCCCCTCCCTCCTGGCTCGCAGCTACTTCTTCTTCTTCTTGGTTGGCAACCAATGTTAAGGCGCACTACCGCCCCCTGGCTCACAGCTCAGTGGACATTTAGATGAGAAAATATATATTTGACACATGTAAGGAAAATACTAATAAAATAAAAATAAACAAAAGAAATGTTCCCTTTAGAAATTCTTTTGCTCTTTTTTGCTATATAAAATAGTTGTTTTCTTTAAGAATCACTCATCTTAGCAGTAGGATTTACATTAAAAGAGAAACAAATTAAGTTTGAGTGAAAATGTACATTTTTTGCACTCTCTGGTCAACTGACTCAGTGACTCAAATGACTCAAAAAACCCGATTCACTTTGGTGAGTGACTCATTAAAACTCGATTCAGTAAAAAGAATCAAATTTACCATCACTAAATCTGACTATCTTCAGGTTTTACACGCTTACATATACACACACAGTTACTGTCCCTCCGTTTAGAAAGGCAGAGGCGTCACGGTGTAATTATTTTACCTGTAGTTGTTTTTTTCCTGTGTAATAATATTCAACATTGCTGTCAATACATTTTTCAAAAAATGCCTCTCTGTGCAAAATGGGTTCAAAAACAAAAACAGCTGTGGGAAACTGTTTGTCCGTGATTTGAACCGGGGGAACAAATTACGGCAGGATCAGCCTGATATTATTTGTATCCCACTGTAACTTTACTGTATAAAGAGCTAACATGTCCAAAATGTCAGGAGTAGTTAGTTATTACAAGAAGTGTTTGTGAACTAAAAATCAAGAATGTGGGATACTGTTTGTCCATGATTTGAAGAGCCCAGCGCGTGCTCCCGACGCAGGGAAACTAATTTTGCAGGGGAGACCTACCTTGGCACTTGTGCAGGTGAAGCCAAAGGGAAGATATGCTTCACCATATTTTCTAGTCTTTGGCTTGGAATGAAGTTGATTTGGAAACATATTTGGCGATACTTCATCTCCTGCTTTACATTTATGTGGGAGCCCCGTCAAAAACCTGTCCACAGTGTCCAAGCGCTCTTTTTTTTTTTTTTCTTTTCATACCGCGCCCCCCCTGCAATGGCTCTGCGCCCCCCCCTAGGGGGCGGGCCCCACACTTTGGGAACCTCTGCACTAATGCATCAAACCACCGCAAAATCGTCAGAAAATTTCTGAAGATGGCAGGTCTCTGTGCAGTGGCTGAACTCTGTGGTGTAGAGGGTGAATAGGAAAGGGGAGTGGATCGTCCGCAGAAAGACTTTTAAGAATTCTAACAGTTCTAACAATCTATTTAAATTGAGCTTTGGTCCAGAGAAGATGGATCATGTTCACATGAAGCTTCTACTTGCATTGATTTAGCTCTAACCTGTGTTTGTGAATCTGACAGCAAACTGTTTCGATAGAAAGTCATTTCTGGAACTGTTTCTGAGCACATGAAGTAATTTACATGACAGAATTATGCCTGTTTTTAATGCAATGCTGCCCGAGGCCCTGAAGCTCATGAGTATCCAGTATTGATTTTCAGCCTTGCCACATACACAGAGAGGTTTCTCCAGATTTTTGGACTCTTTTGATGATATTGTCTATACAATTTTATATGCCCAATACTTTTTGAAAATTCCCCCCAGCCTTCTTCAAGTCCATTTCCCAGTGGAGCTGAGGAGTCGCCATCATCATATCCCACTCACTTGTCTCTTCAAGCTAGTTAATTCCTGGAAATTCCTCCACTCCACCACCTACAGGCCACAAAGAAACCTGTTAACCTCTACTGGACCAGATAACCTTCCATTCACAAGTAAGCCTGACATACTCTTACTCACCATTTGGAACCACAACTTCTTTTCCCTCTGGATCTAACGCTCATCTCCTCTCTCTTAGTGGATCACCCTCCTGAGGCTCAGTTTCTGCCCCGACACCCAGCCACTTCCCTCCAGAGTCTCTCAGTCTCTCTTATGTGTTGAAATCAGGGTTTTCTTGTGAATCGAAAGTCTCAGCTCAGTTGTGTGTAAGAGTCCACTCTTTTATCAGTCAGCACCATCCTAACGTTTTTGACGTGTTGCTGCCATCAAATTCAAAATGAAGTAATATTTTCCATGAAACAGTAAGATGTCATAGTTTAAACATTTGATATGTTTTCTATGTTCTATTATGAATAAAATATGGGTTTATTTACATTATTTACTTCAAGTTTTTTTTGAAAGTGGGGTTGTTTATAATGTATGTACTGTATATGGAAATATTATCGTTATTATCACAGTGTTCTGGGATGGTGCAATGTTATTGATTTATTGATTCAAAGATTTATTGATTCAAAAATAAAAATACCTTACCTGATGTAGGGCATATTCATGCCCCCATCCACCATATTTCACTTTCACGTCACTGATCTAGCTCACAGCTTCACACCGAGTGTCCGACTTTAGGAGCATTGAGGAGGAATGAATCTCGTCTTTTGTCTTCCTCCTGTCACCTTTGTCTTTGTCCTCGGTGTCTGACAAGCTGACACCAAAGCCTTGTTTCATCCCTGCTCCTCAAGCTGCAGATGACACTTCACTCAAGTAGAGAATGAAGTGAGGGAGCAGGTATGATGTACATGTATTTCATCTGGAGGCAGAGAATGGGGCTCTGCAGAGACAGAAGATTGGTCGTTGTGAGAACAAAAAACATTTCAAATCTCCACAAATTAGAACACTGTTCCTATTCTTAAATTTTCCCACTGGCTAGTTTATAAATTATTCATGAGCCTTGGGCCAAAATCTAATAAAATGCAAGAATATAAATGCATTAGGTCCCTTTAAACATTCAAAGACATTAAAAAGACAGTAACTAAACATAGTGAAACTGCTTGTTATACCTACAATAAACTAGTTTCATAATGTCACAATTTATTCTGTTTTGAGAACTGAAGCTGTACCGAAAAAGCACGTCTTTAGATTATTAGTATTAGTGTTAGATCTATTAAAAAAATCTATGTTTTTTTTTAAAATAATGTACTAAAGTATTGCAATATCATTTTAGTTAACAGTACATACTGTATATAAAAGACGGATGTAGCTACCATGATGTCACTTACTGGTGGCTCAAGTGCTTATCAGTCCTTACTACTACTATTTTATCATATTGTTTTTGGAGGTAGACAGTATTTGGATGAGAATTAAGCTGTTGCTTAATGCTAACAAGGATGCAAATAGCATCCCTAGTCAGGGTAGACCTTATAGATGCTAAATGCTAATGCTAATGCTAAAAGTTATAGAACTCGCTTTTATTTGACTTAAGGTCTGTGATTGCTATATCCCAGATTATTTTAGCACACTAATTTACTGTTACTTGTAGAAAGTCTATTTTAGCTCTTTGCTAGAAACTTTGCCTTATATGTTAAGGTACTATCATATTTTTTGCAGGGCTTTTTTAGAGCAATTGATTAATGAATTTTGACTAACTAATCAGTTTATGATGTCTAATTATATAGACATATATAGCATATTAAATGTTTGGTTTTTTTCCCATTTCACCTTTCATTGATTTGAAGCTTCAACATTTGTGATCATTGTTTTTTAAAGAGAGCATCTAGTGGGTCTGTGGATTCTTTACCTTGTTTTTTTTTTTTGTTTAAAATGCGTTTGTTATTTTTTTTCATCTATTTTATTTTAGCCTACATAAATGAAATTTGGTTGGCAGCTATTTGTTATGTAAAGCATGCAAAATTGAATATTTCACAGTAGCATGCCGTGCACTTTAGTGAAATTGCCAGAGTGGCTAATTGACTGGTTTAATACAAGGCCATACTGTTACAGTGAAAGAGTGATTCAAAGAGCATATGTAAAGGTCAGACTGTACCACTGCTGTAAATGGACATCTGCTAACAAACATGCATAAAGGTGAATTTCGTTACTCAGAGCAACTCAAAAGGCTGCAGTTTACACGAGAACTTGCTGTGCACTCAAGAGGAAAATTACCTTAACAGTTAATTACATGGTGAAACATGAGCACCAATCTTTAAACAGCCCACTAAGTTAGAGATAGCAGATACAGTGTGGTAATGTACATTAATTAACTGCCCCTCACACTTTAATGCAGTTTAAAGGTAATAGATGTCCTCAGGTGAAACGTCTCTGCTTTGACAAAGGCATATAAATTAACTTTAATATATTAATTCATTTAGATTTTTTTTCTTTATCGTAAATCTCACAAGAGGATTTTATTACACTGATACATTGGGTGGTAAGGAATTAGAGCAGGAAGGTTGAACATTATCAAGAGGGGCAGTTTTTAAATTCACGCCTCTTCTTTTCATGAGGTAATGGGTTTGAGTGAAATATCTCTCAATTCTATTTAACTCTAGGCTTGTTAAGGAGGCGAACAAATGGAAATTATTAATCTTCTGACAATGTGGAAAGAACCACTTAGACATACACTCTGGAGATATTAATTAGTATTTATAATTAAATACTAATTAATATCTCCATAAATATCAATATAATCTCTCAGGAATTTTTTATGCTAACCTCTGAGGACCTTTAAGGGAATGGACAAACCAGTAATTCATTTCAGTTCAATTTTATTTCTTTAGTGCCAATTCACAACAACTGTTACTTCAAGGCATTTTATATTGCAAGGTAAGACCCTGAAACGAGAGAAACAATCATACTCCATTCTGACAGGAAGAAACTTTTGGCAGAACCAGGCTCAGGGAGGGGCAGCCTTCCACCACAGCTAAAGGGAACAGAGGGAGAGGGGTTATAGTAGTGAGGGAATAAGGAAAGCCAGTGGTCTGTGCATATCAGGAAACAAACGTGGTCTAGAGGAAGGAAGAGAGGAAAAGTAGTCCAGGCAGCATTTTCCAGTAATCACTGCAAAGACGTTTTAAACTAGTGAGAGGGAACCTCAGAGTCTGAATGCTTACTTGGAAGTCCAGGGTTATTCAGTCACAGGGGGATGTTGAAACTGCCACGGTCTGGGTTTGTGAGGGAGAAGGAGCCGACAGAGGGTGAGCAGCCAGCTGAGTAGCAGTGAAGGTTTGAGAAGGAAGTGCTGCAGAGGAAACTGTTGGGTGAGTATCCAATCCAGGTATGATGAGAGGTCACCAGTGTTCTACGGAGGAAGGTGGGCTTAGCATGCTGGAACTAGTCCCATGACCAACAGTGGTATACACTGGAGACAAGGAACAAAGCCATTAGTTTATGAAGGAAATTTTCACAAAAGGATAACCTAACCTTACAACACAGAGTTAGCTGATAATCTGGCAAGGTTTGAGTGGCCAAGCTGGTCCATTTGTACTGAAGCTGATTAGAGTGACGATACACAAGTGGTCCAGCCAGGGAGAGGAAAAGGTTCAACTCAGTTAAACTTTGATTGTGACATGCGTGAGTATTTCTCACCAGCCCACTTGTGCTGTGCTTTCTTTTGTGCTAAGAGGATAATAAGGTAAAATAAGATCTTTAAGGTATAATGGGGCTTGATTATATATTCAATTATGATTTTAACAAGGCAATGATAAGATGCTAATATGGAAGAAATATCATCTGTCTTTCAAGTCCCAGTCAATACTCTCGCTACAGCGTTCTAGATCAAGGGAAGTTTTTGGGGGAAGTGTTAGAGTAAAAGTAACTTCAGTTTTGTCTGAATTTAGAAGTAGTGCCATTTAGGTCTTTATGTCTTTAAGACATCCATGTAGTTTAACACATATATTTTCGTCATCTGGGTTCATAGATAAATAAAGCTGGGTGTCATCTGTGTAACACTGAAAATGTATGGAGTGTCTTCTGAAAATATTATCTATTGGAAACATGTAATATTGGTCCAGGCACAGAATCCTGTGGAACTCGTGAACTCGGAACTCGCTGTGACTAGCTTTCGTGTGATAAGAAAACCGATGTAAATGCACAAACTGGAATCTGATACATATGATTCAAACCACTGCAGTGGAATTCCTTTAATACCATTTACTACAGACAAACCATGTAATGTCTGTAGCAAAATATTGTGGTCAGCAGTATCGAGTCTGCACTAAAGTCAAGCATAGAGATGAGTCCACTGTCAGAGGCCTTAAAAAGATAATTCTTAACCTTCACTACTGGTGTACAATGTACTCTAAATCCTGACTGAAAGTCTTTAAATAAACAATTTCTCTGCAAATGATCAGTGACCACACATGCTAACACCCAGCAAGCTCATCAAATGTTTCTTACTTGCATAGCCCCAGTAAATTTAATGGTAGGTGGGTTTTAGCAGAGAGTATTTTTAGCCTCTATCTTTGTACCACACAACCTTACCGTACTGTTGAACATAATGGACATGATGATGATTAACGCTTTTAATAATTGTGTAATAGGTCAGTTTCTATCGATCTTGACTAAATTATTATTAAGTGAAGCGTGAGTCTATTACTTATAGCTGATTTTGTACTTTAAGTAATTTTAACTCCAGAATATATTTTAATGATACACTTACTATTTCACTGTTTGATCAAATTAGCCTTTGTTTTTGGGTTGGTCGTTGTTAACATAAATAGTATAAATCATGGACTTATGGTTTAGAAAAATGAAGCCAGATTTGATGCTAGGCCAAAAAAGCCTTAATATAAGCCACACAGACTGCCAATCAACAGGCAGAGAGGCATGCTCTGTTGCTAGGAGACTAGAGAGAATACTTGCCCAATGAGATTCTGATTGGTCAGTCATTACAGGCCACTTATATAACTGACACTGAGGTTTTTTGGTGAGAATGATACATTTTTGAATCAAACATGTTATTAATTATGCAAAATAGGTTAAACTTTAAATGCCTAACAGGAGTAATGCTACAAATAACACAAATATATGTATACTGAAAAACCTGAGTAATTGCATCAATTAGGTCTGTGTAGCACCAGCTTCTCTCTTGCTGTGCGTCATTAAAAAGGATTTTTGTTGTGAAGAGCTGGCCTTTCAGGAAACACCTAATTGCTATTGGCTGTTACATTTGCAGTGACATTTATGAAAACTTTATGGACAGCAATCCCTCCAGCTTGTGACATTTTGGATTCCTTTTAAAGCGGTGAATATGGCAGTTTCTGCTTTACGGGCCACAGGACTCAAAATGAAAATGACTTCAGCTCCCAGTTTCACTGGCATAGATCACAGAGTGATGAGAGAAAAGAGATTGACGGTGTTTTCATCCTGTAAAAAAAGGTCGTCAATGTGTAGAATAGATAGAGACAAAGGGTCTTGTTGGGTTTTTCAAAAGTTGTTGAACTGCAGGTAATTGAATTGATGAAGTAGAAGTAAATAGATGTTAAACTCAACATGTAACTGTTACATGTGATAGTGTGGTGCCTTTGGACTGGTGTTTGATTTGGATGTATGAAAAAAAAATCACTTCCAAGGGATTCCCACCTACTGCTCTTTGTGGATTTACACAATGAATTCAACATGATGTAAGCAGATGTTTTATCAGCTATCCTGGCTGAATTTCATTTCTTACTCTAATAATATACTGTATACTGTCTTTAGAGTAGACTGTATACAGTTGGTATAAAGGTGGAACTCAGTAAATTAATCTAAGTATCATCATTTTAAATGCAAATTAGTCTAATTACACTTGACATAACCCAGCACGGACCAAAAGCACCACATCCACTGTGCACCAGTCCAACACAGTCCTTTGCCACAGTACTGCAAGCTAACCTGTTTATCCTGCACAAAACTGCAGAATATTTTCATACAACATTTTAATAATACAGTTAGTTAATATACTTAGTGTGTTTTGCAGGATGTTTCACAATATAAAAATACATAATTTATCTAATTAATTTATTAAATAAATCTGCAGTTGATCAAGTGTCAATGAGCATTCGCTACCTTTAAATGCAACTTTTTTCTTCTCCTGTCCTGTCTTTCTTACATCTTTCACACTCTTTTCTCTTCCTGGAAATACAGCAGCTGGACCTTTAGCAAGCAAAACACTGCGTGACAAACTGTACACAAATAGTTTTTTTGTTTGCTGATATTTGTTTAGCTGATAAAATTGCATTTGAAATTACCTGACAATCAAAAAATGTTACTTCCTTTATCCTCACCCCTCTTCTGTAGCACTAGCTGAATGCCAAAGTATCTTGGCCACAACTTACAGACACCTGCACACATTCCTCCCCACTTTAGCCCCTGGGAATATTTGACACTGCTGAACCAAAAGTAACACGCCAGTATTGAAAATGTAAGACATAGAAAGTGCAGATATTTGTGTAAAAATATAGGGAGTAAAAGTACTTTTTGTCAGAAAAAGAAATACTCAAGTAAAGTATAGATACCTGAAAGTTCTACTTGAGTCCCACCTTGGACTGGGATAGTTACAGTTCAACAAGAGGAGAGCAGAGGATAAAAGTCATAAAATATGGTAAAAGTTCTAGATTTTGTGTTGTGTGATGTAGCAGAGTGCTAGAGGGCAAAGCTGTAAGCAGACAGTGAGGCAGTGTTTTATAGACACTCTTACAAACCAATCTGGGGATATTTAATCAGGGAAACATTTTAAAATTAATATGGGTCCTGGCAGATACACATACACAAATCATATTGATAGAATTCATAAAAACTGTTTTAATACAATAGTTAATGAAAATGGGCATTAATTTGCTTTTTTCCCCCTTCTGAATTCTTAATAGCTGATGATATTTTGTGCTGCATTTGAACAGTGTAATGGTTTCATAGGAAAAACGTTGCCAACTTAGGACACAGAAGGCAGAGAAAGAGTCCAAAATCACTGTCTTGCCACATTCTCATTTCTCAAGTTGATTCTGTTCATGTGGACGTAGCATTTTCAGTGGGGGAAAAAGATATATCATCCATCACTTGACTTCTTCAGTCTCAGCTGACTGCAGGTGTATGTGGTTAAATGCCAAGAGGACTGCAGTGAATTACACATCTTGAAATTCAGTCAGCCTCTGGTTAGGCAGATGGCACAACACAGAAGAGCTACCTCATCAGACCACGACTCCGCAGCCTATTCACACCTACAATCCAGTGGTCACTCTTTCAATGATGAGGAATTTACACGTTCTGAAAAGAAAGGAAAGCTGGTTTAAACATTTACCATTTACGTGACGAGGGAGTGATCATCTCTGAACAGAGGAAGGGGCCTTAAAGTGCATATTTCACTATTGCAGCCATTCCCCAGCTCTCTGTGAAAGTTACTGTATTCAAGGCCACTGATTAATGATCATAGCCATTGTTAGTCAGTGGTGCTAATTTCAGTTATTATGCAAATGTACTGTTTATAACGTTGGAGAAAGTCTCTAATCCTGTCAGTCAAAGGCTAAATACAGAAACCCTTCCAAAAAATCACAAATGAGGAGTGAATTAACAAAATAGAGAAGGGTAATTTGATACAAAAGAAAAGACAAAGAAATCGCTAAGACTACTAACTAACAAACTGTCTTGAAAGCTTGACAGATGAGAAAGGCAAGTGAGAATGGCAACTAACAAGAGTAAATGGGATTGTATAGAGTGAGAAGACAGTTCATAATTCAAAAGAGGTGAAACTGATGAGGACGGGACAGGCAGTTACAAAGTAGAGATGGCACGATGCCACTTTTTTATGTCCGATACCGATACCGATATCATAAATTTGGATATCTGCCGATACCGATATGAATCCGATATAGTGTGTTTTTTAATCAATAAAACTGTTTTTTTAATATCTTGCTGCATTTTGTATAAGTTCATACTCAAGTTTAAATAAACAACAACACTAAAGCTATTCTGTTATACCTGTATGTAAAAAATACACTGCACCCAAAATATTTTATATTTCAGCAAAACTGATCAATCTAATAAACTTAAACCTACTCCATCCTTCCTCTTCTGGTATTTTAAAGAGTACTTAGCAGAAATATTAAGCAACCTAACTAATAGGGTTGCAAACTCCCAACAAAAAAAAAAATAGGGAACCACCCCCACCCTCCACCTCATGATGCTTAATCGATGTAATCAACTTTAATTTGATGCAGGGTGAAAAAAATGCACAGAATTAAATTATTTTTCAAGAATAATTAAATAGATTCAACATCTTTCTTCAACAGAATTGCAGACTGCACAGATGGTACTTTCCCAAAGGAAAAAGTACTATAGCTTACTGGGTATATTAGACTTAACAGTTACTATATACAGTAATGGACTTCTATACATTTTACATCAGATTAAAACTTTGGGTGTAAGATTCAGATAATTATTTATTAAAAGCGAGACATTTTAAATGAGAATAAGAAAGAAAAGTATGTCTTTGTGCCCCTTTTTCCTGTTCATGCCCTATCGGCCCCCTGGCTAAACTTTGCTAGATCCGCCCCTGCACAGTTACCAGCCGTCAGCTACGTGAAAAAGGATCCTGGTGTAGAAAGTAATATTAAATACATTCTAACAGCAGCTTATCAAGGTTAAACGTGCTGCTGTTGTTCAGCCGCTGGTTTCCTCTTTCTGGTGCAAAGTGGGCCAAAAACAAAGAGAGACGGACTCTGGACAGAAAAGCCGATCAGCTGATCATTAAGCAGTTTCACGATTGAAGTAGCAGCAGGAAGGTGAGGGAGAGAGAGGCAGTCGCTCCATATATCGGTTGTTAAGCTTAACATGGGAACGCTTTACAAACATTCAGAGATGAACTTACACACTTGCTTTACTTCTCTCTGGGATAACTTCCTCGGAGATGAAATGCTGGTTTGGTAGGGAGGCTACAAATACACACAGCCGCTCTATCACATGAGGCATACTGCTGCAACGTGCTACGGTTATGAGCCGAGTTACGCCGTGTCGCAAGTTTTGTGAGGTGTTTTTTTTTATTTAATAATGTCGGGATTACATTTTAATTTCTCACCGATATCCGATCCAGTAATTTATGTCAGTATCGGACCGATACCGATACGTAATATCGGATCGGTCCATCTCTATTACAAAGTAGGGATCTTGGCAATGGCATTCTTGACAGGAAGATTTTTAGTCTTGTCATTTTCCTGGTTAAATAATAATGATATGGGTCTTTAAACGAGAGGTTATTGTGAGTTAGTTAAGAACAGGTTTCTAGTCAAACAAAGTTACAGGACATGAAATTTTTCTTTTTTTTACCTCAGTTATGAAACCAGGCTTATTTTCTAGCTAAGATTCGTCCTAGATTAAAATAATTTTCTAATCATCCAGAGAATTCCCAAAACATTGAATTTGTTCAAAATTTCCATCACTCATCCAAGTGACTTCTTCAGTCTCAGCTGACTGCAGGTTCCCCAACCTTGCAATAATAATTTACTGTTCAGTTGTTCTGACAACCTGCTTTAGTCATAATATTGTGAACAATAGAGATGACCTTTAATCTTTGCATCAAGGCAAGGGAGACAAGGGTGAAAATGAATGAATGATGAGAAGGTGTTGGACTTGTTGGCTTCATGCTTTCTACTATAGATGGACAACTTCATTCTCAACATTTAGAGCTACTGCAAGGTACCATACATTCTTTAGTCTTTAAAATTTTGTGGCATGAATTTGTCTCATCATTTTATATAGAAAAACTTTGATATGTTTGTCAATGGAGACAACGGCTCACATAAAATGGAGCATGAGGGTATGTAATCACTAAAACATCGTATGTGTTCATGTACATTTAGAGATGTCTACTCTGGTGTCAGACAATCCATCTAATTAAGTTGGCGTGACAGCCATGGCGCATTAAGCCAGTGGGACTCTGGCTTAAGATATATGTTCCTGCAAAATAATGTAGTTAGTAAGCTAATTTATATACTGAAACAGTGTCACTTTCTGCCCTTTTAGTCTATATTAGTGTTTGCTTTAAAGCGTCTAAGGACTGTAATCTGACATCAGATCTGCAGTTGGGTCTTCTTGCTTTGCTGGGCAGGTGGACTGTTTTCTCTGCAGTCACCCCACTGCCTTCATTAACATACTGGATCAGATTATCATTACATTATGTATTCCAAGGACAGGCCTGAGCATGATGGATGATTGGTGCAGTCTAGTAATCTTCACCAAGGTGCTTTGTCCAGCCTTGTATTGCTGCCTCGAAATCTAGCAGCAGTGATCTACGCACTTCTCTGCTGCTCCAGGGTCAAAGGCTCAGAGATGTCTTCAGTTTACAGAGTCTTAAATATTAAGTAAAGGTACAGATAAAATATTTTTATACATTCTGCAAATTTTATACAAACATGTGCATGTTTGTTGTTTTCCAAAATAATTGCAATAATTACTTATCCTAAGCTTAGGTGGAAGTATGTAGGTATGGATGCTTGTTTCTGCCACTGGAGATAAATCTTTTGTGGTCCATAAGTCAAAATGTCTGGTTAGTGTCTTAAAAACTTTATATTTCAGAACTGTGATTTGGGTATCTCAATATTTTGATTGACTTTACTAACAAGATGTTCATGGATCAAGTGACTTAAACGAGCTATATGTAAGAATTTAAGCATATGATAATCAACATTAAGCAGAAATTACCAACAGACTGTAACAGTTTTGACAAGATGTCTATGTATTGTGTTGCAGAGATAGCTACTGAAGTTAACTCTTACCCGCTGTCATGTTTCATAATCCCTATTTACAGGAATTAAAGTGGGATAGAATGGTCCCAAAAGGCATTCCAGCGACTGCAGCTAATAAATACTTCAAATATGTAAAACTCTCAAGCAAATTCATTTTTTATATGTTCCAGCCTGGTGGTCCTTACAGCCGATACCATGCACGAGTTAAGCAATCCCCATGCCTGCACACACTGCAGATCCTTATTGTGATGTTTACAGAGATTTTATTTTGAAAGGTCGAATGTAAGGGAGAGAAAACAGGAAATAAACAAGTTACCGCTGCAGATTGGTTACCGCTGCAAGCCTGAGAATTAAAGAATGTAACTGAGAAATACTGAAGGTGTCATCATTAATGTTTGAGGCATGCAAACATTACATTGGCGACGAGAGTAAAGGCTACAACCAAAACAACACGAAGGAAGTTTCCCTACCCGGAGCTTAGGAGACAAGAACATGGCTGCACACGCTACTCCACTTCCACCCTTCGACACGGAGACCGACCTCGGTTCCGTCGGACCTCGCTGGACGAAATGGCTTCAGAGGTTTGAAAACTATACCACGGCAATGAATATTACTGGAGATGCGAGATTAAGAGCATTACTGCTGCATGTGGCTGGCGAAAAAGTGCATGACGTATACGACACGTTAGCAACGGATGGCGACAAGTAGGCAGATACAAAGCAGAAACTGTCAGCATACTTTGCGCCCAAGAAAAACGTGCAGTATCAGATTTATCTGTTCAGGAAAGCGGTGCAGGAATCAGGTGAAACGTTGGACAACTATCACACCAGGCTGAGGATTCTAGCCAAAAACTGTGAGTTTGCAGACATGGCTGCAGAGATTAAAACACAAATTATCCAAAGCTGTACATCATCACAGCTGCGTAGAAAAGCACTCAGAGAACCTGATTTAACGTTGGATGATCTATTGAATCATGGCCGTGCATGTGAGTTGTCAGAATTGCAAGCTACAGGGATGGAAGCTGACAAGACAGCTGCAGTTAATAAAGTACAGCACGAAACAGGCCGTGACGCCACGACTAGAAACAAATGGACACCCTCATGGCAGCCGAATAACCGTTGTCGAAACTGTGGAGGCAGATATCCTCATGAGCAAGGCTGCCCAGCCAAAGACAAAATCTGTAATGCTTGTGGCAAATTCAATCATTTTGCAAAGCAATGTCGCTCAAAGAGAAAAGAGACACATTATGGAAAGAAGTATAAGAGAAACCTGCCACCGCAAACTGTTCATCAAGTAACAGACAGCGCTGCACATGTGGAGACAGGGCACACATCCAGCAGTGATGACGCTTATGTATATGTGGTGAACACAGCTCAACATCCTAAACTCCCACACACTGAAGTCAGAGTAATGGGCACCCAGATACCGGTGCTAATCGACTCTGGGGCCACTGCTAACTGCTTAACTGAAGCCACCTACAACAAACTGACACCACGTCCTATGTTAACTTCTACAGACATCAAAATCTACCCATACCACTCATCTACGTCTCTCCCTGTGTGTGGTGCGTTCAGGTGCAGTGTGGAAAAACAAGACAAAACAGTTAGGTGTTCCTTCTTTGTCATTAAAGGAGGAGGTTTCAATATTTTGAGTTTTGAAACCTCAAAAGACTTGGGACTCCTTCATATTGTCACTGCGGTCACTTCTCAGTCTCAACGTTCTGTTGCAGACAAGCTAGTGGAACAACACCCAGAACTTTTCCAGGGAATTGGGAAACTCAAAGATTTTCAAGTGAAACTGCACATAAACACAGATGTAAAATCAACCTGTCAACCACACAGACGTGTTCCTTTTCACTTACGTCAAAAAGTGGAGGACGAACTTCAGAAATTGGAAGCTGATGACATTATTGAAAAAGTTACGGGACCAACACCATGGGTTTCACCCATTGTAACACTGCCAAAACCAAAGAATCCAGACGAAGCACGGATATGTGTGGACATGAGACAAGCAAACACTGCAATCGAACGTGAACGACATGTCACACCCACGATTGATGATGTAATCCATGAGCTGAATGGATCTACGGTGTTCTCAAAACTTGATCTCAGGGCAGGATACCACCAACTTGAACTACACCCTGACAGCCGCTACATTACGACATTCACTACTCATCTGGGACTTCGGAGATATAAAAGACTGAGCTTTGGAGTCTCTTCTGCAGCTGAAGTGTTCCAAAATGCTATTCATCAGACGCTGCAAGGACTGAACGGAGTCAAAAATCTCAGCGATGACATTATAGTTTTTGGCAGGGACCAGGCTGACCATGACAACAATCTTACAGCTCTCTTTAAGCGACTCTCAGAGTCAGGTCTTACTCTGAATCGAGAGAAGTGTGAATTTAATAAAACAAAACTTGAGTTTTTTGGTTTCATCTTCTCTGCAGGTGGCGTTTCAGCAGATCCTAAAAAGGTTGCAGCAGTTCAACACGCTCCCAACCCGAAAACACCTGCTGACATCAAAAGTCTCCTTGGCATGGCCAATTACTGCTCGAGGTTCATCAGGGACTTCTCATCGATCTCTGAGCCACTGCGCAGGCTCACACACAAGGACACCCCTTGGACCTGGGGTCAGGACCAAGAAACTGCGTTGCAGGCACTCAAGGTCAGTCTCACAAGCGACACGACGATGTCCTACTTCTATCCCAGCAGACTGACTGAACTGATTGTTGATGCTAGTCCAGTAGGACTGGGTGCCATTCTCTGTCAACAAGATGAAAAGGGGATGAAGCACATTATTGCATATGCAAGCAGAGCACTGAGTGATGTAGAAACGAGATACTCGCAAACTGAGAAAGAAGCGCTTGCCATTGTGTGGAGTTGCGAACATTTCCACTTGTATGTTTATGGACATCCATTCACACTGGTGACCGATCACAAGGCACTCGAAATCATCTGGAATAACCCAAGATCAAAACCACCTGCCAGAATAGAAAGATGGGGACTGAGACTTCAGCCATATAACTTCAGAGTGGAATACAGAAAAGGTGCTGATAATCCAGCTGACTTTATGTCACGTCATCCAGTGCCAACACAGGAGAATGAAAGTGCTCGTGCATGTAAGGTTGCAGAAGAGTATGTCAATTTCTTCTCTTATCACTCCACCCCAAAAGCCATGACACTTCAGGAGATAAAAACAGAGACTCTGAAAGACCAGGTTCTGCAGGAAGTCATCGGTCACATCAGAAACAACACGTGGCATCTAACAGATAAATCCCAGCATGCTGACATTTTGAAATCATTCAAACATGTTCAAAGTGAACTAACAGTAGCTGACTCATCTGACTTCATACTCAGAGGCACAAGGATAGTTATTCCAACTGTCCTGCAAGAAAGAGCAATACAACTGGCACACGAAGGGCACCAGGGTATCGTCAAGACCAAAGCGCTGCTACGTACCAAAGTATGGTTCCCAGAGATCGATCGGAAAGCAGAATCTGCAGTTCAAAACTGTCTGCCATGCCAAGCCAGCACACCTGTCACACACACTGATCCTCTGCAGATGTCACCATTACCCGAAACGCCCTGGCACAGTGTCAGTGCAGATTTTTATGGACCGCTCCCTACGGGGGAATACCTGCTCGTTATCACAGACGAGTATTCTCGCTATCCAATCGTTGAAAGTGTACGTTCAACATCAGCATCTTCTGTTATCCCAGTCATTGACAAAGTGTTCTCTATGTTTGGAATCCCAAGGACAGTAAAAACTGACAATGGTCCTCCTTTCAACAGTGAGGCGCTTTCACAGTTTGCAGACTACCTGGGATTTCATCATCGCAAAATCACACCTTGTTGGCCTCAGGCGAATGCTATTGCTGAGAGGTTTATGAGAACCCTAGGCAAAGCACTGAGAGTTGCCGAGACACAGGGCACACCATGGAAACAGCAACTAAACATCTTTCTTCGTGAGTACAGATCTACACCTCATAGCACAACGGCGAGCTCACCAGCTGAAATATTGTTTCAACGCCAGCTATACACCAAGCTCCCTTTCTTTAACACCACTCCACAGAAGTGTTCAGATGCTGAAGTGAGAGCGAGGGATGATAGTGCAAAGATCAAGATGAAGGCGATCGCAGATGCAACCCGTCACGCCAGACCACACTCACTAAGTCTAGGTGACACAGTGCTGCATCGCCAACCCAAGCACAACAAATTATCCACACCATACAATGCAAAACCCTACAACGTGACCAAGGTTAAGGGTTCTGAAATTACAGCTACAAGGGATGGACACTCGATTGTCAGGAATGCATCATTCTTCAAGAAAATCAGACATGGACTTGAAGATGCCCCACCTGTACGGCATGTCGACCCCGCCTTAACAGACAAGCCCAGATACCCAGTCAGATCAAACAGACGCGTACCTATGCATCTGTCTGATTACATCAGATCTAAGACTTGAATATCTGAGTGACCAGTTAAAGGTTACGCTGTGTGTAACATGTTTGATGTTCCTGAATCTAACACTGTAACCTGTATTCTATTGTTGAATGTTGATAGTGTTTAGTCAGAGATCTGCGAAAATGCAGTGCTGTTTAATTGATGTTTCGGTGTGGAGGAACTCAAGTAATAAGAACGTTCAGTAATTTCATTGGGTGTCGTTGTCATAGGTTCAGATTAGTAATTCACCTCGCTGTGTACCTAAGTTTGTTAAAGAAAAAAAAAGGAGGTGATTGTGATGTTTACAGAGATTTTATTTTGAAAGGTCGAATGTAAGGGAGAGAAAACAGGAAATAAACAAGTTACCGCTGCAGATTGGTTACTGCTGCAAGCCTGAGAATTAAAGAATGTAACTGAGAAATACTGAAGGTGTCATCATTAATGTTTGAGGCATGCAAACATTACACTTATGAGATTTGTTTATGTGTGCAGATGAATATTAAGTAGCAGTCACACAAAAAAGAGTAGCTAGCATAAACAGAGTAACTAGTTAATAGCGAACCATTTCTCTTCTGATTCAATGTGTTTGCTAGCTAAAGGCAAACTGGCTGCACTGTCTGCACAACAAATAAAATGTTTATGTGTGATAAGTTGATTCTCAGAGATAGAGGAAAAAAGAGGGGACAGGAGGGAAGATGTGACTTAAACTTGATAAACTGGAAATTTAAATCACTATCATGTAATGTCCTTATATATGCTGAATCTGTTTATGATGTGTTGCCTGAGTTGTCTGATTATTTCATATAGCGAAATAGCTTTAAAAAACAATAATTTCATGTTATTCCAAGTACTGGATGGCAAGTGCAGGATAAAATGGACAGTTTTCATTGTTGTTGTACAGTGCTGTAATAGACTGTTGCACAATACAAGGCAGAGTGTGGTCTCAGCAGTGTTGGGACTAACGCGTTATTAAGTAACGCGTTACAGTAACTACGTTATTATTGTGGTAACGAGCACGGTAACTAGTTATTATGCCAAAACCAGGAACGCGTTACTCGTTACTGGGATTTAGATAGGCTCGTTACTCGTTACGTCGTGTGGTGGATATCGCGGAGCTTCCACAGATTCAATAACATTAGCAAGTGGGGGAGGCCAGCAGGTGGATGAAGGAAAAGGGAGGCAAGAGGAGAGACCCGAAGCGGCCGCCGGTCCGCGTGTCAGGTGAACTGAACGTCAGGTAAGAAGTTATGACCTGCAGTCTGTCTGGGTCAGATATAAACCAAGTTTAGGTGGAGTTTATTTTCGGTATGCTGACATTTTCGTACTGCGTGCTAGCTAGCATGACGGAGTTTCTATACAGCTGTGTGGGTGCTATGTTACTGATGTTGAACTTTATTTTGTTCATACGGTTAATTATTAGAGTTGCCAACCGTCCCGTAAAAAACAGAATCGTCTGGTATTCAGAGAAAATATTACGCGTTTCGTACTGAGGTGAAAAGGAACACAGTTTGTCCCGGACTTCAGCTACAATGAAAAAGACACAAAGCTGAAGCTGCACAGCTGCCTCTTCTCTCATTCTCTCCTCTCCCGTTTCTACTTCAATCACGAAACTGATCAATGATCAGCTGATCGGCTTTTCTCTCTTGTTTATTTATCGCCCACTTTGCGCCAGAAAGAGGAAACCAGCGGATGTCGCGTTAAACAACAGCAGCACGTTTAAGCTTGATCAGCTGTTGTTAGAATTGATTTAATATTAATTTCTAGTATCAGCTGATGTTTGCTGGAGCCACAGCTGTAAAGCTGCTGGTCATGATATCGGTTTGGTTATCTGGTGAGAGGAAACATGCAGATGAAACCAGGAGATGTTCTTACTGAATCATCAGAGCTGAACAGGTGATGTAGAAACAGGTTTACCTTTTAGGTGACATGAATGAGTTGAAGGGAAGTTATGAACTGTTTCTGAGAGACAAATAACACCAGGATCCTTTTCTAAGTAGCTGACAGCTGGTAACTGTGCAGGGGTGGGTCTAGCAAAGTGTTGCCAGGGGGGCAGGTAGGGCATTAACAGGGAAAGGGGGGCACAAGGAAATAGTTTTCTTTATTATTCTCATTTAAAATGTCTCGCTTTAAAAAAAAATAATTATCTGAGCCTTGCAACAAACAATTGATAGATTGATACATATATACCATCAGAACAGTGTACATCACTGTCACAACAGCGTTTATTTTCATTCAAAGTCTTTATGATTTTTCCTATAATGGCGGGCCGGTCTCTAGTCAAAATGCCCAGGATGATTTTTTTGTCCCAGTCCAGCTCTGTATGCAGCTCATCTGCAGTCTGGTGTTACCTACATCTTCCTATTCAGAAGGCAGAATTTCCAAGTTCTGAGTACAATCAAAAGCACCACGTGTCACGGCTGGGGCAGCAGTCGTGTTGAGGATGAATGAGGACCCAAAATGCAAGCAGCCGACTGGTGATATGAGTGAGGGTTTATTTACAGGTGGCAGTGGCAGAACAGGCAGTGAGGAATGACAAATGACTAAAGAAACCTAAACTGGGAAAACTAAAGAGCAAACCTGAAGTCATATGAAACGGGGAATGCAGAGAGACGCAGATTAACGCAGAGATACACAGAAGAACGCAGACAAATGCAGACTACACAGAAGAACGCAGACAAACGCAGACGAGCCCACAACGAGCACAGACCGACACCCACTAAATATACACACACCAGGTAATCGGGTAATCACACACAGGAGGGGAGAACAGCTGATCCTAATACACACGATGACTGGAGGACAGACACAGGTAGGGCTGATAAAACACTAAACTTCAAGTTCAACCCTAAACTAATACAAAATCAGAATAAACACAAGGCACAAAAATGAACTTCAAGGAAACACAAAACGCTGGGTCAAAATGACCCAGGATCATGACACCACGACTGCAGTTTTTGTGTTGGATGTAAAAAGTAGGCTAGAATCATGGCGGCGGTCAACGACGGTCCAGGCGTGGGATTTCTCTCGTGGAAATGTGCACATTATTTTTTCCTTTCTGTTGGTAGGTGGCACAGTGCACTTGTGGCAAGTAAGCAAGCTAGAAGACTGGCAAACTTGCTGGGTATCCAGTTACGGAAGCAACACATTAACAAGAGAATTCTGAGTAAAACCAAAGTTACTTTCCCTAGTAACTAGTTACTTTGAAAGTAACGAGTAACTTGAAGTAACTGAGTTACTTTTTTAGAGAAGTAACTAGTAATGTAACTAAGTTACTAATTTAAAGTAACTTACCCAACACTGGGTCTCAGTGATCACTGCTTATCAGAGAGACATGCGACAGAAAGAATTCTAAGCTGAAATTTACGGGACAATTTTGCAGTTGCCACAATGGTATTAGAGGTATAGCGTCCTTTTTTGTGAGCTTTTAGGGGATTTTTTTTTTTTTTTGACACCTTTATTTATGATTTTACAATATGACAAAAGTACAGAAAAATATAACTCGAATTGGAATTGCGATTACAAACACTGCCATTGTGAAACCGGTTGCGCCACGCAGTGGCAAACCAGTTGGATACAGGAAAATGTATAATCTATGGGCACAAACAAAAAATAAAATACTACCATGAGAACAAGGCAAAAAAAAACAAAAAGAAAACAACACCCCCAAAAAACAAAGCCCACCAAGAAACAAAACAAACTAAAATAAAATAAAATAAATACATAAATAAAAGGGGGCTGCATTGTGCGCAGTTCTTTTGGCTTGCAACAGATAGTAGGTGGCTTTAAAGAAAGAAATAGAAAAAAACCCCAAACACAGATGAAAGCAGTAATACATCATACTTCAGTAAATGACAACTTCTCCACATATTCAACAAAGGATGACCAGGTTTTGTAGTATTTGCTTTGAGACCCTCTCAAACTGTATCTCAAATGCTCTATCTGCAGGCACCTCATCACCTCTCTCACCCACTGAATAAACACTGGCGGACCTGAATCCTTCCATTTAAGAAGAATTAGCCTGCGTGCCAGTAGGGATGAGAAAGCCACTGCATTCATTTGATAAGAAGTTATACCGTGTTGGTTTGGGAGTACACCAAAGACTGCTGTCATCGGATTAGGATCAATTGTTTTCCCACACACATATGAAAGAGCTTTAAAAACTAATTCCCAAAACCGGTTCAAATCAGAGCAGGTCCAGAACATATGGCTAATATCGGCGGGTGATTGCTTGCACCTCGGACAACTATCATCAGAGGTATTGTATATTTTAGCTAGTTTAGCTTTGGTTAAATCGCCCGGTGAAGAATTTTAAACTGTATTATACAATGCCAGTATACAGATTGAGGACTCATGGATCTTGCTAACACTAAGATCCCATAGGTCGTCTGGGATCTGGAGGTTTAAGTCCAGCTCCCAGGCATTTCTGGCTTTGGACACAGAGTCTGCCTTTATATGCTGCAATGTGCTATATATTTGAGAGATGTGGCCTCTAGCAATAGATCGAAATTGCAGACAATCCTCAAGTGGACAGTCAGTAGGTAGACTTGGATAAGAAGTGAAGTGTTTGACTGCATAGCTACGCGCTTGTAAGTATCTAAAGAAGTGAGTCTTTGGGATTCCAAAATCTTTAGATAATGTTTCAAAGGATAAAAATGATCCGTTAACAAACAGATCAGAGAAACAGATAATTCCTCTGCTGTACCAAACCTTGAACCCTGCATCGCTCAGAGCTGGTAAAAAAAGATGGTTTGACACAATAGGGGAGCAGACAAGTGACCGCCTCAGCCCGAAATGTCGTCGACACTGAAACCAGACATTGAGAGAGTTCTTAACCACAGGATTTTAAAATTAACATTGCGACTGACTGGTAGACCTGAACACATTATTGCAACAGGGATATGGTGAGATTACCGTCTAGCTCCATTGTGGACCAAGGCGGCCCTCTGCCCTCCCTAAAAGCCCGCATCCAGGTGGATAATTTCGCAATATTGGCAGCCCAGTAATAATACATAAAGTTTGGTAGGGCCAGGCCGCCTTCCGACTTGGAACACTGTAACAGGGATTTACGGATTCTTGGAACTTTTTTATCCCAAATAAAAGATGATATAAGTCCGTCTAACTGGGTGAAAAAGGTTTTAGGAAGAAAAGGGGTATCATCTGGAAGAGGTACATGAATCGAGGCAAGACTACCATTTTAATCATGTTGACCCGCCCAGCAAGAGAGATGGGTAATACTGACCAGCGTGCCAGATCTGATTTTGTTTTCTCTAATAAAGGGGTAAAATTTTGTTTAAAAAGATCCTGATAAGTGTCTGTGATTTGAATACCCAGATAGGTGAATGAGGAGTGTTCCAGTCTAAACTGAAAGGCTGAGTAGTCAGCCTCTTTCGCCAGACTGTTAATAGGAAACAGTGTGCTTTTAGCCAGGTTCAATCTGTAACCAGACAGGCGGCCAAAGGATCCAATGAGGTCCAGAGCTGAAGGAATTGATACCTCCGGATCTGTAATATACAGAAGGAGATCGTCTGCATACAAGGAGCACTTATGAATAGTGTTTCCCCTAGTAATCCCCCTTATTCTGGGGTCCGCTCTCAATGCTGCCGCCAGCGGCTCTATTGACAGATTGAATAGCAGGGGGCTTAAGGGGCATCCCTGGCGGGTGCCTCTATGTAAGGAAAAGTATTCTGAAATAGTGTTATTGGTGCGGACTGAAGACAGGGGCGCTGAGTACAGAGTCCTGATCCATGAAATAAAATTAGAACCGAAGCCAAATTTTTTCAAAACGGAGAACAGATATTGCCAATCCACAAAGTCAAAAGCCTTCTCGGCATCTAGTGAGACTATTATCTCGGGGCGATCAACTGAATGGTCAGAATATAGGATATTTAACAGCCGTCTGATATTGAAATATGACTGGCGGTTCACTATAAAGCCTGTTTGGTCTTCATGTATAATAGAAGGTACTACTTTCTCAATACGAAGTGCAAGAGCTTTTGTGAGGATCTTATAATCCACATTCAGTAGACTAATGGGGCGATAGGGTCCACATTTTGAGGATCCTTGTCCTTTTGAGTATTACAGAGATTGTGGCTTGGGACAGAGTTTGAGGCAGCATGCTTGTTGCCTGGATTTCTGAAAAACCTCAGACAGTAAAGAAACTATCTTGCCGGCAAAGCGTTTATAGAAATCACACGAGAAGCCATCTGGGCCCGGTGCCTTGCCATTTCGCAAAGAATTAACTGCCTGCAATATTTCCGCAGAGGTAATAGGTCTTTCTAGTAGCTCACGTTGGTCTGGGTCAATAGTGGGAGTATCTATGTTCCTCAAGAAGGAATCCAAGTCAGCCTCTGAATAATCAGTGCGGGAAGTATATAGATCCTGATAAAATAGCTTGAAAGCAGCATTAATTCCGTCAGGGTGTGTTACCACCTGACCGGAGTCTAACTGTATGTCGGGTATAGATTGAGCTGTGGCGGATTGACGAAGCTGATGCGAAAGATATCTACTTGCTTTTTTCACCATGCTCATATATATGATGTCTTGATCTAAGTAGGAGCTTCTCGGTTTCTTTAATTGAGAGAGTGTCAAATTCAGACTGCAGCAGTACCTTCTGCTTATATAGATCAGCGGTTGGACAGGTAGCATATTGTGTGTCAATGATAGCTATGAGCTCTGTCAGCTCTCGAAGCCGTTCGTTTCGCTTTTTATTCTTGTAAGACGAGAAAGAAATAATTTGGCCCCGCAGATATGCTTTTAGCGACTCCCAAATTATAGATTTTGAAACATCTGGAGTGTTATTTGTTTCTAGAAAAAGCTCAATGTGGTGTTCAATGAACTTGCAAAACTCCTCATCTGACATTAATGCTGAGTCAAATTTCCAGAACCGCTGCCTTGCACATACATTTGGAAATGCGATATCAACCTGCACTGGTGCATGATCAGAAATTACAATTGCATGGTATTTACACATGGTGACCCTCGGGATAAGGAAATTATCCAGAAGAAAATAATCAATCCTGGAATACGAATGATGCACGGGGGAGAAGAAGGAATAGCATTTTGCTAAGGGCTCAGTGACACGCAATGGATCTGAAATGCCATAGTTTTGAAGAAATGTATTCAGAACAGACACTGATCTGGAGATCCCAGTAGACTGACGTGGTTTAGACCTGTCAAGGTTGGGATCGAATACCAGATTCAGATCCCCGCCCATAATCAGGTGATGCGTATTTAAATCTGGCAGCAGGCCAATTAATTTTATAAAGAATTGTGGATTGTCCCAAGTTGGTGCATAAGTATTTACCAAGATAACTGAAGTGTTGTGGAGCTTACCAGTAACTATCAGAAAGCGGCCATTCACATCACATTTTACATTTGAGGTGATGAAGGAAAATTTTTCTAACAAGAATGGCAACCCCCGCGATTTAGAGTTAAATCCAGAATGGTAGATCTGGGAGACCCAACTTTGTGTCAGCCTATTGCTTTGCGTGGAACACAGATGTGTCTCCTGTAGAAAGACAATGTCCGGTTTGAAAGTTGACAGATGAGTAAATATCCTTTTACGTTTTTTAAAATTATTTAGGCCTTTCACATTCCATGTAATAAATTTAGTAGAATCAGGTGTAGTTGCAGCACTGTTGGTTACATTGTAAGCCATATTCACACTTTCAAGACAATCATGACAGGCAAGCCAAACAATAATCTGAAGTAAGTATACGCACAGAACTGCAGCCAACAAGAGAAAAAAGAAATAAAAAATAAAAAATAAAAAACAAAAGAACAAAAGTAAAAACCCCGAGTAATTATAAACGTAACTCCCACAAACCGGGAGCAAACTACGCCCTCCCCCCCAAAAGAGCTTATATCCAACATGTCTCTTCACTCCCCAAAACAAAAGTTGCCCCTAGCAGGGAACGCCAACTATGATATAATGTTTAGACATCTGGCAGATTGGAAGGCCACACGTGACTTCGCTTGGTCGATTACTTCGCTCAGTGATAAACAATTATATGCAGACATATTAAATTATGAAAGCAGCAAAAGTACAAACCTCCATCTAAGGTGCAGTCTGACTCAGTGAACAATAGAGAGTCAAAAAGCAATTGAGGTCCCACAGTCCACTCAGTCCGTGTCTTGATTCCCACACACCGGCAAGATGCGATTCTTGACGTAGTCTTTAGCAGCCGTTGGATTGGTAATTATTTCCTCACCAAGAGGGGAAGAAATCCTCAGCTTCGCTGGGTACAGCATCCCGAATCTCACACCCCGACATCCGCGCAGGAGATCTTTAGCTTCTTTAAAGGCCCCCCGTCTCTTCGCGACTGCAGATGGCAGGTCCGGGAAAATTAGGATTCTGTCTCCATTATGCGTCAGGGGACTGTTTAACGCGGCCCTGCGAAGTACTTCCTCCTTTTCTTGAAAGTAGTGGAATTTGACAATAAATGGCCTGGGTCTCTGGTCTCTCGCAGGGATGGGCTGGAGGCTGCGATGTGCCCGATCCAGTGTCGGAGCGGTATCTAGGGCCAAAACCTCCTTTAGTAGCTGGGCCACAGAGGTGACAGGGCGCGTCCCAGTCTCAAAGTGCTCCCTCACGCCAAGTATTCGAATGTTGCATCTGCGCTGTCTCCCCTCAAGGTCTTCAGTCTTGTCCGAAAGAGCTGACACAGCTTCTTTCAGATCGTGAACTTGCTTCTCCAAGTCCACAACCCGGTTCGAATACGTGTCTGCACCTTCTTCCAGGCTAGTTAGCCGGCTATGGTGGTCAGTGCAGGTAGTAGCTAAAGCATCAATCTTAGCACAAAGTTCAGTCCGCACTTCATCTATTTGGTCAGAAACATTGCTGCGAAGTGAATCGATCAGCTCATTGAGAGCTTGGCACTTGGTCTCGACTTTCGCTTCCAGCGTAGAAATTTTGGCGACTACGTTCTTCTCCGAGTTAGCTATGGCAGCCATTAGCGCGGCCGTGTCCGGGGATGTAGCATTGCTATCAGTTGTCTTGGCTCCATCAGTCTTTCTGGTGTTCTTGGACCCTGACATTGTTGCAAAGTTCCCTTGGGTGATGCGCACGTTTGCAGTAGTAACTCAGCTGACGACAGATAACGCGTTAGTGCCCAATGTCACAGTATTTATATGAAAAAATAGCGTATCCCCACAGAGCAACTCAGCCACGCGTCTTTACATGTCGCTGCTCCTACGTCACCCCCTTTTAGGGGATTTTTTTAATATCAGATTTCACTGAGCGTGATGTACATGCAGTTGTCATGTCCCATTAGCCATAATTAAAGTTATTTAAGATAACTTTAAGGTAAGATATTCATTATGGCTGCTATACTATAGGACTTCTGGGAGAAGATTTTAGTTTGAATTCAGGTTTGGGCGGTTCTTTGGTAACACTTACTAAATTCCACCTTTATACTGGTTGACTGGTTGGAAAGCAGCTATAATGACTCCTGTAATATGGGATTATATGTTGCAGAATGTAGATGGGTAAATGCAGAAAGAATAGTAAAACACAAAATCAAGAGCAGCATAGGTCAGCTGACCCACAAAATGATTTTTGCAAAACTCGATTTCATAGGGATTTCAGACCTTGGCTTTTAGTCTTTTGATCCCAATTGCTGAAAAGGAAACCTTAAAATGTTTTCAGTTGTCATTTGTTATGTATAGAATTTAGCATTAACTTAGCTTGTGATACCCCTTGAAAATTATAATGAACAATGAAGATGCCACATCTATAAAGCCATTTACAAAAGCAAAACAAAACAAGAAAAAAGAAAAAAGAGGGTCTCACTGATGATTCAATATTTTTACATTCCAAGCTGTGATATCATGACTTTTTTTTCTGTCCCCATCACAGATGGATAACACAGAGTCAATAGCTTCACCAGTGTTGCAGCAGGAGTGGAATAACAGGCTGGTCCACACGGGATATGTGTGATTACGTGTGATAAGGTTTATCTGTGGTGCCAGTCACACAGATGGTGTTACAGAAATATGCTGTTGGCTGGTTAAAGGATATGTTCTGGCCGACACAGGAACAATTTTCTTGTGTTGAGTGGCCGAAAAAAAAACATTGCCTCAAGTAGCAATAAAAGCATCTAGGACTAAATACACAGAGATACCTCATAAATATATGTGGCTATGCATTGATGTGTGACTGATGGACAGCTGTGAGATTTTGGAGATGTAAGTGATGATGTCACAGGAGACTGAGAACAGTTAAAGAAGATAAGCAAGAAATTTTTCAAACAGCCCAAGGTGCAATGAGCCTAATAATAGAAGTCCAAACAGTGAAATTAAACCAAGGGAAACCAGCAAACACAGGACAAACACCGACAGAACAGAGATATAGACTAATTACACACGAAATAGAAGGTTAATGGTGTACAGGTGAACTCAGTCACACACTATAAAGGAAGGGAAAATAACAAAGGAAGGAAAAATAGGGAAAGCCCCATGTGGAACTAACAGGAAAGGGAAAAAACATTTAATACACAATAAAGAGATTCAGAATTTACAACAGGAACCATAAATAATAACAAAAACCACCAACAGGATCTCACTGAAAAAAATGGTAGTCTGTACTAATAACCTGGCACTGAGTTTTTCTCTCTCTGAGCTTCAAAAGAAAATACAAACAACCAAACTTAATTCTAGAAGAGGTCAAGTCATTTTCAGATAAGTGGTGGTGTTTTTAGGTACAAAAAAACAAGCTGTGTGCTGTATTGCATGAATGGCTCTACCTTACTACAGTTTTCCTTGCTTTGCCTTGCTTTTCTGAGGTTACCACTGGAACACGCTCAACTTGGGAGTGATGCCACTCATACCTCTGACATCTGACTCCCGAGGCAAATGAAAAGTAGCATTAGGGGTTCATTTGATGGTAAACTTATTTGACATAGACGGAAAGTGTTTATGTGACAGTCTACCTGCTACTATAGAGTTCGTCTTACATTATGGCATCACCACCTGGTTTGAAAACTAGTCAAGTATAAAGGTGACATTTTAAGTATGTGCTGTACTCTGAGTTTGTAGTAATACACTCAGGGCCCCATTCTGTTAGCATAACTGCTAAAGGCATTCACTCTCTAAAGGCATCTTCCCTGTTTCAGTAAATCTGATAACTGTTTTGTTTGTTTGTTTGTTTTTTACACATTTACACATTTCACGCTCTTTTTTTGTGATGTTTGCAATCGTCTTTTTTTTCTTTTTTTATGCAGGAGTTGTCTGATTTAGGATGAAGTAATAAATTTATTCTTGGCTAATGGTGTAGCAGTCAGCAAGTTACACTGACAATGATACCGATTATGCCGTTTAGCTTCCTTTTTTTATACCACCTTCATTTCTAGTTCAGAAATAAAGGTTTGTAAGGAGTTAGAAAGAACTCAATGATGGCTCGTGTATAATCTCCTGTGGATATCCACAAAGAGCAGTAGTGGGGCAAGTCAGCTGACACAGCATATGACTTATTTTTAAATGATTCTTTTATGCTACACCAGATCTGATTGTTCCTCCACCAATCCCACTTTAACACCTGCTGACTATCAAGATTATAATGGGGAGGGGGTTGTTTTTTTGTTTTGTTTTTTAAAATCTTCCTGATGCTTCATGCCCATGCTTGCTGCTGAAAAGATGGAATCAGGAAAGGCTAAAATATCAAAATGAGCATTGCACGACGTTAAAATAGCTTCAAGAGAAACGATGAGTTCATTCTGGAGATCATTCACCTGGAGGTTGTTTACTCGTTTGAGTAAACGAGTAAACACACGTTTGCTTCTTTGTTTATGAGGGTCTTGATATTCAAATTCAAATTTCAAATTCAAATTTATTTGTCACATACACAGTCATACTCAGTACAATACGCAGTGAAATGCTTAGACAACTGCTCGTGACCTAAAGAAAAAAAGACTATGAATAGGATAGGAAATAAATATGAAAATTAAAAAGGGTAAATTTAACTAGGAAGGAATAAAATAAAATATAAAAATTAAAGTTAAAAATAAAATAACTGTACAACAACAAATTAGAATGAAGGGTAAATTTAACTGGGAAAGAATAAGATAAAATATAAAAATTAAAGTTGAAAATAAAATAACTGTACAACAAAATACACAATACACAAATACACAATATAGAAATATATAGGAATATATGAAGAAATATAGAACAATAACAGCAGCTGTACAAGTGTTAAATGGAAATGAAGAAATATAATGTCCAGGGTTGTGCAATCCACATGTGTAAGTGTCTTGTGCAGTGCAAATATGCTTAAAGTGATTTAAGTGATAAAGTGATTTGATTTGATGACCACGCAGTGTAGTTGTGCAGTGGCCACTAGTGTAAACAATGTCCAGAATGTCCAGTGTGTGTGTAAAAACCATATGTGTGGGTCAGTATTATGTGGTGGTGTGATTGAGAGACCCTATCGCCTGTGGGAAGAAGCTCCTCCTCAGTCTCTCTGTGTTGGTCTTCAGGGAGCGGAATCGCTTTCCTGACCTCAACACAGAGAACAGCCCGTTGTTGGGATGGCTGAGGTCCTTCACGATCTTCCTGGCCTTGGTCCAGCACCGCCTGCTGTAGATTAAGTGCAGGTCAGGGAGCTCGGAGCGGATGGTGCGCTCAGCTGATCGCACAACCCTCTGTAGAGCTCGTCTGTCCTGCATGGTGCTGTTCCCGAACCAGGTTGAGATGTTTCCCGTCAGGATGCTCTCTATGGTGCATGAGTAAAAGTTCCTGAGCACCTTGGAGGGCACTCGGAAGTCTCTCAAGCGTCTGAGGTGGTAGAGACGCTATTGGGCCTTTTTCACCACGGTGTTGATGTGACAGGACCATGACAGGTCCTGCGTGATGTGAACTCCGAGGTATTTGAAGCTGTCCACTCTCTCAACTGGGCACTCGTTGATGACAGGGGTCCGGTAGTTCCTCTCCTGCTTAGTGCTGAAGTCCACTATCAGCTCCTTTGGCTTACTGATGTTTAGAAGGAGGTTGTTCCTCTGGCACCAGTTCTCCAGATTCCTAATCTCCTTCAGGTAGGCCAACGACGGTGTCGTCAGCAAACTTAATGATGGTGGTGGAGCTGGTAGTGGCCACACAGTCATATGTGTACAAAGAGTACAGCAGGGGGCTCAGAACACACCCCTGGGGGGCTCCAGTGCTGAGAGTGATGGAGGCTGAGACATGTCCGCCCATCTTTACTGCCTGTGGTCTGGATGGGCGGACATGTCTCGGCCTCCATCACTTACTGCAGTGTTGTTGAGTAGGTATCATCAGACTACTAAATGAGGATTTATTAAAAAATGATCAAGTTAATATATTCAAAGTAATTCAGAAAACATTCTCATTTTCTTTTGAATAACAGATGAGAATGAATTCCAGTCCAAAACCACACCGGACCAGAATAAGTTGAAGTTTGTTGAGAAACTTTCACCACATAATCATTAAACTAACTGAAGTCTGAAACGAGCAGATTGGAGGAGCGATGCTGCCCAGGGAGCTTAAGATCAACGATTAAAAACAAACTGCGATCCAAGTAATCCATTATCTTCTGTGAGTCCCTCTCTCTTCACACAAAGATAAATAAAAACTCCCGAAGTCATCTTCTCACACATGTCAATCTATTTTTCTTCTCTGACTTCTCAGTTCTTTCTATTTTTTCTTTTTTAAATATCTAAATCAATCTCAAGAAACAGCTAGTGTATATTTTTACTCTGATCATGCTGAAGCCTCATTCTATATCATTTAATTCTTTAAGATTCTTTGAAAAAAATGTGATTATGTTAAAAGATGCTTTACTACAGCCTCCTGCCTTGTATCAGAGGCCAAAATAGATGTAAATAATGAAGGGAAGTGCTTCCATGTTTCTTTGTTTTTTTGGCACATTCAGAAGATTACGGAAGCGTAGAGCTGCCACCCAGGCAACAGAAAAATAGAAGTATATCACGTTATAATGTGAAAAGTTTATTGTTCTAACAAGATACTTTTCATGTTTGTACAATATACTATCATGTTTGTACAATGTACTTTTCACGTTTGAACAACATAATATCACGTTATTACAATATACATAATTATCACGTTCGTACAATATAATATTTATATTGTACGAACGTGATATTTATATTGTACGAACGTGATAATTATGTATATTGTAATAACGTGATATTATATTGTTCAAACATGAAAAGTATATTGTACAAACATGAAAAGTATTTTCTTTTGCCTGGGTGGCAGCTCTACGCTTCCGTAGAAGATAAATAACACTTGTACAAAGAAAAATTTATGGGAGACATACCCAGGATGGCTTGGTAAGCTTTAATATGATGCAAACTGACACTTTATCATCAGAGTATAACACAAAATCAGTTAAACTTAAGACTTATAAATCTGTCAAGCTATGAAGCTTTGAGCCATTTCACCTGTTATGATCCAAATGAAAGTGACAATAGATGCACTGGGGAGACAACAACAAGCTAACCGCCCAAAAAGGAAGATTTTTGAAGGTGATGGCCACAGCCCATTGTTCTCTGTTCTCCCCCTTGACTTATTTTTCTCTATTTTTGCCACTGCTAGTGTTCTTGTCACTATTGGTAGCACAGATAGGTACGATGAGGGAGTTATTACACGAGGAGATCTGGACAAGGCCATAGAAGGGCATCATCCCCACAGGATGTGTGAGGAGGACCAGGAATGAACAGGAAGAGTACTACTGCTTCACTACTGCTTTTATTACTCTGGTCACTGTTGTATATTACTGTTTACATTGCTCTGTTAAATTACTTTGGCCATTTTGTTTATTCTACTTGCACTGCTCTGTCAATACATTGCTGTGCTAATATGGGACAAAGCACTTTAACATTCCATTTGCAAATGTACATTTTCAGTTTTTAATTTAAAATTTCCAATTTTTTAATTTAAATTTACTTATTTTTTATAATGTTTTGCACAGTCAAGGAGCAGTTCAGGACACATTTCACAGTGTGTTGTATTGTATGGCTATGCATGTGACAAATAAGGAATCTTGAATCTACCCTATAAAATGACCTCCATTCTACAAATGTGCGATTTTCTTACCAGACAGACATAGTAAAACAGTTTTTAAACTGCCAGGGGTTTAACTGGCAATGCCCAACACCTATCCATAGCTGAGAGCACGGCTAGGACCAATGGTAGAACCTAATTAACTTTGGTCACTCAAGTACAGGCTTCAATGTACTTATTTTAAAGTAAAAGCACTAATTATATAGAATAATATTAATTACATTATTTTGTCTTAATTCATAAAAATATTATATATCACTAAATTTATACAGTAAAAACTACAAAGTAATGAGCACCCAGCTTTAAAAAAAAAAGTTATGACGCATAAAGTAAAATATTTAGATTCAAAATAAGTAGGAAGTGGCATAACACAGCATATTTAATTATTAAAACTTTTTTATTATTACATAAATAAGATTAAGGGATCTTATATAATTAATAATAAAAGGGTTTTCTTTCACCACTTTGTAAAATAGTTTTTCAAAATGCTTAAATGACTGCGTAGTACCACTTTTCACAAAGTCTGCATCTGAGAACTTAAATGTATTACATTTATTTTAATTCATCATGGTATTGGCAGATGGAACAGGAACTCTTGGTATCTACTGGCTCCACCAGAAGCCTCAAAAAATTGCCCATTGCCCCCAGAGACTATGTCAGCAGGTTGGCTTGGCATGTGAATGGATAAACCATCTTTCTGTATCCATCCTGGCTGACTTAAACTAATCAGATAAACAAACCATTTAATGCAATTGGTAAAACAAAATCCTGTGGAAGTCAGTCAAGAGTAGGAAAATATTTTTTCTATCATTATCATTTTTTTTGTCTTGTAATTATGTATTACTAATTAACAACTTAATGGACAATAAAAAGAAGAAGTAATGAATATTACTAAATGAAAAATTAATTATTTAATAAATACTTCTCTTTACTTGTAAAGAGATTTACAGAGAGAGAAAAGCAACTCGGAACAAAAATGTTATTTTAAAAAATAATTTTAGATTCACAAATAAAAACTGTGATTTAAAAAGAGAAATCTATAGACCTTTGACCTTTGACTAAGGTCAAATTAAGAATGCAGATTATTTTCTGACATTTAAAATGGTGAGCTCCTTTTCAATTCAATTTCCTTTTCCTATTAGCTTCTGGATTCATTGTTAGATAAGCTTTATCATATAGCAGTTCTGTGTTTTTTTGGTCCCTGGAGAAAAAGCTGTACTAACTACATATTAGCACTAACATGAATTACACTAGCATCACTGCATGTAGCGCCAGCTTTTTTTTAGGCTTATGTTTGCTTGTGAATGTATAGCATCCCAGCAGTACCAGCTAGCTAGCTAGCATTTTTGGTAAACTAATGTGCTTGTCACAAATAAAGTTTGAAGCAGTTCAAACTTTTAGAACCACTACCGAGCCCTGTTACATTTATACAGTAAGATCAGTGGCTGCCACCTACAGCGTTTAATATAATGATTAAATTGCTGTAGGTGGCAGCCACTGGCCTGGTTCTGCTGGAGATCTTCTTGTTGGTTTTTGCCCTATATTAAAGTGCCTCGAGGCAACTGTTGGTATGATTTGGTGCTGTCTAATTTAGCATTAAAAGAATTGAGAGAGGATTATTAAAATGATAGCTTACAGTTCTGCCGTTCATTATATTTTACGGTTCTCTGTTTTAGCAATTACCTTATGCAGAATTTTACTAAAGCTTTCAGCAGCACCAGTTTAAGTTGTAATATTATTTTTTAGCTATCCCAAACTAAAAATCTACTTTCCCGATAAAGTCAAAATGACACTGACATACTACGGCATCTTATGTTACAAACTGGTATTTTACCAAAGCCCAGCTCAACTTAAGTTGATATCTCTTTAACACAATACATAGATCTTTTGGAAATAAACAGGAGTGTTTCTTTACATTCTGAAGATAGCTATAGTGGCTGATTATAAGCCATTTAAAAAAAATCGGAAATTACAATATGTACCTTAAAAGCAATAATAAACACAAAGACATTTTCCTCTCAAAAATCTAATTTAATTAAAGCAAAGTGTTGATTCATTAACAACTTTATAAAACAGTGATTTAGTTACATAAATAAATCGATCAGTGTATCAAATCTTAGTTTTAACTTCATGAGCATGTTGACATGGTTGTACAATCATTTACCTAATATAATAAATAAAAGGGCGCATCATTCATTTCTAAACAAAAGAGCTACTAGTAGACCTCTAAGAGACGACACTGAAGAAGATGAGATGAGCTTTTCAAGCACAAAATACAGAGCCAGTTCAGCTACAAATCAAAGACACTAAAAGGCCATCATCATGGTCAGTTTGCGTATGAAAAGAGTTTGGTAGTTAGAACTCCCATTTGGTTATTTTAAAGCATTAAGACAAGGCAAGAAAGAAGGCTGTTCTTGTGTGAGGAATTCTAGAGACATGAAGTTGAAGAGGAAGAGACAATAACATTACAATTAAATTAATTTTTAAAAAATGAAGTGGAACAGTCAAGACCTGTTGTACAGAGCAACTTTCTGTCCTGCACAAAGTCGAGATGTGAGAAAAGGCATGGACTTTAAAAAAAAAAGAAGAAAAAGCAAAGCTTCATTTTGTGAGCGAGTCACTGCAGAAGGTGGAATGAGGCAGACTTGACCACGATGAGAGAACTGCAGCAGCTGGCAGCTGTATGTTGCTGCCGCTCTGCCTCCTTCAATGACTTGTAAAACCCCTCAGTACACTTCTGTGCTCCGGATAATACCCACTCTGCACGTCCACTTCCTGACGGCCACTTTCTGCAGTTCATTTCATGTCTGCAGAGCCCAAACAGGGCCCGTAATGCAATGCCAGGCCAACGTTTAGAAGTCCTTCTGATATGTTTTGCTTTTCGCTTGTTTCCAAAATTACTGCAGCTTCAAGTATTGTGTCTTACATAGAATATTCTGTCATAAATTAGTTAACATATACATTTTTTCAATATTGAGACATATACTTTCATATATACACAGGACAATAAAATGCTTTTGTTCTTTTTTCTGCTTATTTTTGTTTGTTTGTTTCGTTTTTTTTGGAGAAATCCCTGAGAATATACATCGTTTCCACGAGGACGAGAACTGAGATGGTTTGTCGTCGTGCTATCGTGGCAAATGTGTCCGTCAAATAAGCATACTGAATGTTTGCGACAACACTGCAAAGCCAAAACAACCAGCCTGGAAATGGCAGCGAAATGAATTTTGATGGTGGATTTAGAGCCTTTCTTGAGCAGATGGGTGAGGAGGCCTGGGGGGAAAGAGTAAAGCTGGATCCTTTAAAAGAGGTACTCGTCGCTTCAAATGGTCCATTTGGTTTAAAGCCATTTGTCTTCTCTTTGAGGCTGTGAGCATTAGCCGAGGGAAGCAGGAGCAGTGCAAGGCAGACATTTTGCCACTGGACAATACAGGAAATACTCAGCATAAAACCCTCTCACGTTTGTATGTAATGGAAAACACAAAATCTTCAAACAAAGTGACAGTTTTGCAAACTAAACACATAGTTTTTGGGGTTTTTTTTTTGACACATCAATACCAGGGGCCAGATGTATAAACAGTGTGTACACCACTCCCACAGATAAAGTGATGTTTAAAAAGTCTGGTCTATTAAAGGTATCCTGTGGAGTTTTCTTAGAAATGAAGGTAAGTGTTTCTTCCCCCATACAACATTGCAAAATCATTACACTTTATACATTTACGTTTGTTACTTAGCGGTCTTATTCTTTGCTGCCTTTGAAAGATAACTGCCAAGTTTGTTGGTGTGTTGACACAAAAAATCATGTGAGCTACATTTAAAAACAAAAAAAAATCTGCTGCATAATGCTAACAGTGGTCAGCGGGGTACCTTCTAAACATCAGAAAGCAGCAAAAAATAAATAAATAAAAATGTTTGGTATTGGTGAACAGTCCAAGATTTTCAGTGTCTTGTACTGTTAAGACACCAAAAAGCAACGGATTTATATTTCATTTGAGCTGCATACTTGGTTTTTTATGCCATCATAAACCACAATCATTTGAAAGTGCTTTAAGGAAAAGACCCTACAACATTGGAGAAAGAACTCTACCATGATCATACACTTGGTGTCAGTGGGAAGGAAGAACTCCCTGAACAGTCTGAACAGGAACTCTAAAATGTAATTCCTGCTTATCTTTTAAACATTTCATAAGAATTATGGTTCAGCGCTACAATATCATGAATTAGTGGAGCTGTTATCTATAATTTTGTGATTATATTGCAGTTCAAAGTAATAAATTTAATTAGAGATGCAATGACTTAATCTATCTGTGGATCAACAGAAAATAATAGTTGGCAACTATTTAAATAATTAAAAACATTTTCAAAAGAATGCTGTCAAATAAGAAAAATTGTTGCTTTTCTGTGTCTCTAATATGATGATGCCACGCTGACTCCAGGATGTGGTGATGAGTGGCCATTAAAGGTAAATTCCTTCCTCTGGTTCTCGAAGGCTAAATATAATCAGTAGCAGATAAAGCTTTTGGGCATTGCTCTTGCTGCAGTTATGACTACGGTTGTAGCTACTGCCGATGGGGTGAAGATGATTTACAAGTTACATAAGGTCTGATTAAAGCCCTGATGGGAGTGTCTGTATTTACAGTACTGTCTTGGCCGGCATCACAATTGTATGTGTTGTAGAAGCAACTATTTTGGAACAAACATAGTCACAGTGTAGCCATTAGCTATCCACCAGTAGCAACTAAGTCTACATTCAGAATTATTTATGTGACAAAAGACTCGGTGCATTTGTATATCTATTTATGGTGAAAAAATCTGGATAAGAACAGAACCGGTATGAAAAGCCTCAAATCTCCCAAACAAAAAAGTGTGTACACTCTGTTTTAGTCTTGGCCCCGGGTGTTGCTCATATGGTTTACAGTCTTTTTCTTTCCTCTCCAAATTTTAAACTTTACTCTAAAACCTTTTGGGCTACCCAACACTAGAATCTGTGTGTGATCATGCTTGGTAACGTTTTAACCTCACAGTCTTAAATATTTGCCTCGAAGAAATTGTGTTCGTTATCCATCAGACCCAGCAGTCCTAAAGCACAGGAATAAGATTCACATGAAAGTTGTTTTAGGTGGATTTTCACTTCAAGTTAGAAAGGATTAAAAAAAAAGGAGACAACTAACAAAACAACAACAACAACAACAAAAATACAATTTGGTCATATGATCGTCTTTTAACCAAATCTCTCTCGAACAAGCATCATGAGCTTCTTCTTGCCCTTGTATATCTGTTTTAGGTTGTCTATGAACTGTGTGAACTGGATGTGTCCGTCGTGTGCCATGAGAAATGTTTCTCTGGCTTTGCTGAGGAACTCGATAAACTCGCTGTAGTGGCGTGGGCTGATGTGCGTCAGCCGAGAGTGCGTTGTGTTGATGTAGGCCCCGATTGTGGCGTCCAGTAGCTGCCTGAGTGGAGTTTTGTCCAGAGACATCAGCTTTCCAGAGTTTCTGCGACTGTGTAGTGCCACCATGCCACCTGGTGTTGTAAGAGTGCACCGGCGTAAAATGTCCGACAAGACAGTGGCACACTTCACACTCTTCACCACTAGAGGGATGACGGCTGCCAGTTCGTTTTTACCCAGGGAGTGGCTGAGAGCACATGCCCAGAGCACATCATTAATGGCCGGGTGTGTGTCTTGGTTGTAGCTTAGGTTCAGGTGAGTCATGGCTAACGTTGCTAGTTTGTATGCCCTTGCTGGATAACCACGGTGCTCCATGTAGCGTGCTATTGTAAACAGCTGTGTGTAGTTCATTCCAGTGGCAGCTGCATCCAGTACAATCTTATAGGCTGTTTCAAAGGCATTGTGGTCCTTTTCACAGAGTGTCAAAGCTGAGAGGGCACAGTTTTGGGGGTCCTTCATGGCACACTGCAGGGCTAAGGTGCGGGCAGAGTTGGCCAGGTTCTCCTGCTGATGGCAGTCCAGATGCAGGCGGACAATAGTGCTGTTGGACATGACAGTGCTAGCCACAACGCTGGTTGCTTCAGTGGGGGTGAAGAGGGTGAACCAGTTCTGCATGATGCTGTCCAGAGCAAACACACCTAGAAAGACAGAAAAAGAAATCTTAGCTTGACAGTTAAGAGGTTTTTAAAATGAAGCCTTCAATCGCAAATGTCACTAAGTATGCTCTACATTTACCATATTTCCCAATGAAAGTCTAGTACCAAAAGTGTGTAAAGTGTCAATTATAAGACAGGAGATCTAGTGATGCTGAAAACTGAAACATTACTTTGTTAACCATCCTTCCATGCAAAAACCTTGAACGAATCCAAGCAGAAATTAAAAGGCAATCTAAAATGACTACTACAGGGTTCCTTTAATGTGATTAGTGTTTGGAGTTGTTAAAAAGGCTTTTTACATTGTAATTGGACAGTTTGTTGGTAATTCCTCTGACATTATATGATGTGGCCCCCCCACTCTGCATCACCAGGCTGGCATTTTCTCAATGAATCCATTCAAAGTCCGCTCACAGAAACAGGGTCCCCTTGTCACTCCCCTGCATTCACAAGAGATCATCTGGAAGGAGGGTTTTCCTCTGTAGAGCTCCTTCCCTCTGGACTTAGCTTCCTGTCCACTTCAGGGAAATCAGCCACTGGGTTTCAGTATTCAAGGCCAAACATAAGGCCCACTTAATCAGCCAACAGCCCACAATCTCCCATAATTACTGACCTTCCAGTCATTCCATCTCCCTTGCAGAGAGCTTTCCAAAACCCACTTAAGAAGTCTGACCTGCTGTTTCTCAAAAGTCCCTAAATCTCTAAGCATTCACAGGCACAAACATCTTTACAATCTATTTGTAGCTAACTGTTTGCTATTCCCTTCCCAAAACAGGGCACAGCAGGCCTGTCGAGCTTTTCTACACATGTATGAGTAGACTCTGGTGCAATGGAAAGACAAACTGAACTGCATTGTACTTTATACAAAATTTAACCACAAGCATAGCAGCAGTGTAAGAACTGAAATAAACAGTGTGCTTAAAAAAAAAACAGTCAGTTTATTGCCGGTTACTCCTGATAACAGCATAACATAAATGATACTCTTCTCCAACTTCATGTCTTGGACTCCTGTTTTAAGTCCACGCTTTAAGGCCAATCCTCCTTGAAGTCAACTCTCTTCTGATTGGCTGTTCCTTCCAAACATAATTTTAGTTTAATTACTAGACAGTGTTGACTGTGTTATGGTATGTTAAAGTATTCAGATACAACCTGTTACTTTTTAAGTCGCATAACCGATTAGATGTTATTGCATGACCAAGATTTGGGATGATTCTGTCTCATAGGTGGCAGGGGAACAAACAAGATGGCCTTTATATTGTGCTTTTCACACTTTTTGTGCCCAACTGATACTTTTTTGTCAGCATCTAAAGGCCATAATTTAATTAGCACCACAACAGCTCCAAAGCAGTTTAGGCAAAGAATGATACCCATGTTACAACTCTAAACAACCAGCTTTCACAACCCCATTTCCTCTGTGAATGAGCGGAACTGGCATGTTGCATATATGGAAAAGCACCATCAATGCTGAAAGGTGTATACAGGTTTTAGAGCAACATGTGCTCCCATCCAGATGACATCTTTTTCAGGAAAAGCCATGCATCTTTCAGCAACACCATGTTAAACTGCATGGGGCATCTGTTCCAACAGTATGGCTTTGTAGTAGAAGACTCCAGGTGCAGAACTGGCATGTCTACAGTTCAGACTTTTCACCAACTGAAAACATTTAGCCCATCATGAAACAAGAAACATGACAAAAAATAAATAAACAAATAAAAACCTGACTGCTGAGAACATACAATCTCATATCAGACAAGAATAGGACAACATTCCTAAGCACACCTAATGTACATTTAGCAAACAGTGACAAGCTAAATGCAAAGGAGTGTTAATTTTGTCTACACAAAGGTACTCAATTAGTTTTCTCAGTACTTCATACTGTAATGGTAAGGGGCCATTTTTTTTATTGGCAGTAATCTTGTAACAATTACTTTATGTAAGGGTGAAATTAAGAATTATTGACCTAAATTTACTTTAGCTGAAAAAGAAGAAAAGAAAAAAGAAGTACTCTTTTAGTCTCTTATTTAGCACTAGAAGTGCTAAATATATTTTACTAGTCCAGGTGTCTACTGTGACACGGGACAGCCGTGTGTTTTTTTACCAACTGAGGAACTGAACCAATATCATGCCAGTCTCCATGCTAATGTTTATCTTATTTTATTTGTTTTATTTGTTAATCTTAACAAATAAAAAAAAAAGTCACACTAACACTGCTGCAATGCTCTCACTCTTAAACTTGTGCATGGTACATATACGTTTTTATCCAAATATTTCACCATTAGATGATATTAATATCCAGGCTATAATATGCAGAAACACAATTTATATAAAAAGACACCACTGACACCTCTGACACGATTAGCACTGTAAAGAGGGTGTGTGCCACGATTTCCTCTGGTATGAAAAACTCACCAACTTCAGTAGCACAGGTGACAAGCCAGCGCACCATCTCTCTCCGACGCCAGTTCAGTGTAGACAGGGTCATCCTCATCACCTTTACAAAACACAAAATTAAAGTCTGCACAATGGAAACTCTGTGTGTGTGTGTGTGTGTGTGTGTGTGTGTGTGTGTGTGTGTGTGTGTGTGTTCCTTCCTACCTGAAGGCCCAGCTCCAGGGAAACCTTGAGCAGCGTGAGGTCAGGCAGGCTGTCCATGAGAGTGGCGATTTTGAAGGCATCCTGGGCCAGTTTAAAGATGTGGGAGGAGGAGTGGATGTTCTTCTGGATCGACTCTAACACAGTTTCTAGCTTGCGAGCATCACCTGGTAACACATCAAACAAAGCAAATGGAGACAATGAAGCAAAGTCACTATCATCTTCTCTATGGAATCTGGTTTATTGGATTCATTTTAAATTTTTACAAAATGCGACTCGTTTATATCCACACAAACGTCTGATGTTATGTTACAGAAACAAGCGTATCACAAGAACTAGACAGACCAATTCTGAAAGTGTCTGGAAGTATGACCCTAATATAAATGCACTTCAGAAAATTGCTACTAAGACAATCTTGTTGTTACCAAAACATAAACATTTTGCGATATATCCCTTTGTCTAGCTAGCCCATCGAATAAAAAGTTATTTAAAGGGAATCTTTTTTTATTTCCATCCACTCTTTTATATACTCGTTTTTAAAAAATTCCCTCTATCCCTGCACCCTACACTCTCTGAAATGAGAGGTTTTAGTCACCGCCCCTTAAGCTAACTTGCTTTCTTTCTTCTTTCTGATTGGCTGCCCCTCGTCAATCCCAGGTAGTACTCTTAAACCAAATCCATGTGCCTGATAAGATCATATACATATACAAAATACATAATGTCACCAGGCCCTCTAATAATACCTGGGTAGTTTCAATTGCCTTCTTCTGCCAAGTACATCCAGTGTCACATCTTTTAAACTTTCTACATTTTTGGTAACGTTCCTGAACAAACATTTCAACATTCCCACTTCACACAGCAGCTGCTCCGGTGTGCAAAGTTCTTTACTGAATAAATGCCTTCAAGCAAGACTTGCAGTATTTGAACATTTATTGCCTGTTCAACACTATGTTTCTGTTTTTCATGTGCTTTGATCACACATTTCCAAAGGATATTTAAAGTAAAATCTTAATTAATGTAAATGGGTGAACACAGCAGAAAGTGTGACCTGAATTGTGTATTGTTTGCATGCAGCTCAGTTTGACACAATTATCCTCCTAACAACTATTTAGGGTGACAGGCTTTTTGCACCTTCTTTCCATGTGGTGCTTTGAAGCAGCTAAAAACACTTTCCCTTCAGATGTAATCAGAAACTAATTTATTTTGAGGGTACTCTAGCTCTTACATGTCCTGGGTACCTGCAAGTTTTGTTTTTTTTTCCCCCAAAATAGTTTCTCTCGCTTGCCATAGGTAGTAAGATTAACTTTAGTCTTGTATGTGGTCGCACATGTCAGAAAACATTAAATACCTCTAAACTAAAGGCGAGATTGCTCTGACAGGAGGCTGTTCAGTTTTTTTTGAGAAGTCTAAGTTGACACCATCAGCCTGAGTAGATGCAGCATCTCCTCAGCTCACTGTGCCTTCCATCCAATTTCCTGTTTATCCTGGTTGAGGCTGTTCTAATTTAATTCATTTTATCATTGAAAATAATTCCCACATACTGTGGGGAAGTACTGAAATTGGTGATAAGCAGCATAAAGGATATTACCATCAGAGCGATATTAGGGCTGTCACGGTATCAGATTTTCACTTCACAATTTATTGTGGAAAAAAAAAGGTTTCCATCGTTTCCATGGTATCAGTTTTTAGATTTTAAACATTTCTTCTTTTTCTTCCCATTCCTTCTGTCTTCTACTCGATCATCTTCTTTAGTCTTTATTGTTTCCTGCCTTTGTGTTTAGATGTTTGGTTTGGTTTTGGTTACTTCCTGTTTAACTTTCAAGGTTGGTTGGTTTTTTGGTGCTGTTTTGTTGTTCTTTTTCCCCTGTTTTTTGCATTGGCCCTGCCTTCAGTGCTTTTCTGTGTTTCAGTGTTTTCACCTATCTGATTACCATATCCTCCCTTTGGGCGCACACTTTCTCAAAATCAGCCATTTCTTCTCCCTCATTCCATGTGCGTCAAGTGGCCCCTTTTGTTTTACTTATTGGTTTTGGGTCACTTTTGGATTCTTTTGACAGTCAATAAAGTTTTTCCTTTTGCTGTTTAACCTGTATTTGTGTGTTGCATGATGAATAAACATCACCCCAAAGCCTACAGGTGGATGCTGGGGTGGTGTAGGGGTGTGTTTGATGGAGTCATCTACCTGAACTCTACAATAAATAGTAGTAGTAATTTCCCCTATATTGCAGGACTGTGAAATAAAAGATAATATTTTTTCATATGTGCGTTACTGACAGTATTGATGTTTCATTTTGAAATTTGATGGTTATCATGAATATCAGGTATTTCTCTGCCTCATCATACCTATCTTGCCTTGAGATCTGTTTTCTGTATATATAATTCTGTATGATCATAAAATACCTCAAAATGCACTTTTCCAATTTTGAGTCAATGTACGTTTGTGTACCTTTAGCAGCAGTGAGCATCGTGGAGGCCAGTTCACACTGTTGAGTCTCTATGTGGCTTAGAGTGAACCAGCGAGGGTATCGGTTGGGCACCACGGACACTATGTGGTGAGGCCGAGACAAGTCACTAGAGGGGTTTGTGGACTCCAGGACCGGCAACCTGAGCGCAGATGGAAAAAAAATTGTATTAGTTCTTTATTAGACAGGAAGAGATGTGACCTCTCAGAAGAACACTTCATGGAGGTAAACAAGTTATCAGAGTGTAATGTTCCACTTACAGGATCAATCAATAGTTTTTCAGTGCGTGTCCGCACACCTGAGCTCAGGTGGATCTTTGCCTCAGGCTATGAACACTGAGAAAAGGATGGATTTAAAAATAACTGTTCCTTTTCAGCCAAACCACAGAGATGTTCTACCCAGATAGAGCTGATGTACTTTTATAATCATCTTTTGTTTTTAGGTCTGGGGGGGAAAAAAAGTCTGATCGATTTACATAATATAAAAATCAGAGAAGTTTAATTTAAACAAGACGAAATAAAGGTTCCCGTGGTGGTCTAGAAGCAAACCAACAGTGTGTATTTATTATTCACACATTTTCTAAAACTCCTCCTCAGCATTCTTGAATTATTCAGTGAATATTCCAGCAAAAGGAGGTTTTATCATTAAACAGTGTCCCAGATAACTCCTCAGTCTGCCTCTCTTCTTTTTCCATCTCTGCATCATGAACCAGCGGAGACTTAAAGCGGGCAGAGAGGCAGGTTATACTAGGAGGTGGTGTTAAAATTCCAGCCTTAATCTGTCTTTATGTAAATGCACATTTTCCTTTCTCTTTCAGGCATGCAGACTAAAACTGATCCTCTTTAGTGAATGTCTAGAGGATGACTTGGATGATGGACCGCCATCATTAACCCCCCAACTTACTTCCTTCTAACATGAAGGAAGTCTGAATGAAAATGATCGCCTGAAAATGTTAGCTTAGCTCCACTGTCTGCATGTTTTTTTAGTTTCTCAGCCATTTCGTCTTGCCTAATCTGAACGTCTATTTTTTACTATGATTTATAGATAAAATATTTTTTGTTTCTTTTTTGCTAGCTTCATTTCCTCAAGAGATTTTGCCTTTTGTTGGCCCGTCATTTTAAATAATTTAAGAGTCACGTTTCTGCAGTAATTCTGTAGGTAATAACCACAAACCTTTCTAAAGTTACACTTCAACCTGACGTACACTTTCTTATGTGCAGGCACATGCTGTACAAGTATAAATGGTGGCTACTAACGTAGGCTTAATATAGAAATATGAATCATGTATTGTAATTTTTATGACTTCCTCAGTTAAATAAAGGTGACGTTGACTTACTGCATCAGCCTGTGGTACAAAATACCATTTTGTACACAAGCCCTTATAACACAACACGCCCTCAGTCAGCTTCAGTTGATATGGCTTCAACACAATAAACAGATTTTTTTTGTAATTTTTTTAATTTCTTTTAGGTCACTTTGGTGGTTTGTTCACATTCTGTTAACAGCTTCAGGAACTTACAATAAGTACCTTTATCACTGATGTTATACAAGTACAAAAGGTACTGTATCAGTCGTGGATACTAGTATTCTGTCCTTTTTAAAAATCATGTTCTCAGTGGTTGTTGTACTGCCACTGAAATCACATGAGTACTTTTCCATACAGGATATTTAGAATTAGGTCCTAAGACGATATAGTTTGGAGGTGGGGAAAAATAAAAGACAGGAGATAAAGGAAATGACCTTGAACTGTCACCTTGTCTATCCATTCAAAAACAATCAACTGGAAAGTGAAACATCCTGTTTTCAGAATGTTGTTGGTTTTCTTGTGATGTTTTCTCATGTCTATATTTAAACTACATTTAAAGATAGACAGCATGGAACTCACCTCATAGCCCTCAGTGCAATTCTATATGCCAGTTCGGCATCGTGAGGTAGCAGGGAGGTGAACAGAAACTTGGCAAAAGTGTGCATGGGGACACTCTCTCTGTAGAGTATTTCCCCCAGACCACTGTAAGGACCAGCTGGAAGAAACAAGACACAACACATGGATCAGTTCAGTCTGTAAAGAGTCGACGTGAATACAGATGAGTGCAGAGAAGAGCTTCACATATGACTGGGTGGTAACCCTGTGTACCAGATTGTTTCCCAGCCTGATGTTAACAAGCTTGATAGTGCTGATTAAACCCACAAAGTAAAGCCGAAGTGTGTGAGTCAGCTCTGTATCAGAGGGTTGATCACTGTGTTGGTGAAACAGAAAGCAGAAACATCTTGCTTTTAAACTGTGCAAGAGGACATCCTGAAACATGTCAACATGCATGTAGTTCTAAAGAAAATTAAACAGCTTCTAGGAAAAGTGCTGGTGTGGTGGCACAAAAAGGGCTTATTTAATATAATCGCTTCTATTAGTTTCAATATTGTTTTTTTCTAAGACAATAATTCAGTTAAATTAAAGAAGTTATTGGATTTAAGAGAAATACTGGGGTCAGTCTCAATTTTCTCATGCTTTATTTCTTTATACTTTATAAATAAAAGAGTTAAAATGTAGTAAAAGAAATAAAGATTTACAGACTTTGATAATATATATTAAAATGATTATTTCCTTCACTTTTTTAAGCCTTGCAGCTGTCAGTGGATAACTGCCCTATTCTTTGTGGAATATATAATAAGCCTTTTTTCACTCACACACTCAAAGCTCACTGGTTTTTACTTCGTATTCAAGTCTTTTTTTTAAAAAAGAAAAAGAAAATCACAATTATGTAGTTTCATTTTTAAATTCTCAGATCACCTGGGAACAGGTTTTTCTACACTAAAATAAATAAACCATTTTTAACTGTAAATGAATGTACATTTGGTACTTCGGGCAGATTATGGTTTTGAGTGAAAGTTTAGTTTTCTATTAGAAATTACGCCTTTTAACATCTTAACCTGGAATCTAAAAACAATTCGCATGAAAGTACTAAAAACAACAGTGAGTTAGGTTTCTTCTGCTGTACGTGAGAAGTAAACTAAAACAGACTACAATGTGTGTCCATAGCAAAGAAAGATCATGTCACACAATCCAACAGTGTTGACTCATGGATATGCTTTTAATATGCTTTTGGAGAACAGCGGAACTTTCTGGCACAGGAAATGTCAGCTTTTAGTAGGCTTTTGCTGACAATAGAATAGAGTAGAATATCACAAGATTATTTTGTGTTAACATTTTTTTCATAATATAGGGACAGTGAATAATTTTACCCAATAAACCATGGTGTGCAAAAGCCATATTGGCAGGAAAACTAGAGCCCTAAAAAACATACAAACACAGTGACAACAGACTGACAATGCAAACAAGTCCACAATTGTAAATACGGGACTCCAAACAAAGTGTAAACGTACATGTACAGCACAGAACCTGCAAAGTACACAGAGTTAACAACCCTGTACACACTGAGTCTGTTCTTTAAGCTGTCTGTGGGTCAGGGTGTGAAATGGAAATTTTCTTCCCACCACCTTTTCATGCACATCATTATGAAAAGGTGGTGAACAGCAATTTGGGAAATCTTGCCATTTCTTTATTAACCTGAGTCCAGGTTCAAAGAATTTGATGCACAATTATTTTGGATTTTCTTCAGTAAAAACAAGGTCATATTTAGGACACTTAATATCCTGGACGAAACCCATTGACCATGAGATTTGAACGAGGAACCTTCTTCTTGAATTTTTCACTTTTAAAGATCAATGTTTTGTAGTCATTCAGCCCAACATTGCCAAAACATTCACATTCACGAAGAGTGCATCTCAACTTTTAACCTAATGTGTAGGGTAAAAGATGCTAGAGGGTTGCAGGCTAGCTTAGCTTGGCATAGAGGCTGTTTTTGCTTGCCTGGTCCAGTCCAAAGGCAACAAAATCTCACTAAGTAGCATTGTGCAATCTATTAAAAAAATATATATCTGTATTTTGGGAGAAGAACTTACTCAATTAAAAAAAACAAAAACAACGTATTACAGCAGTGGCTCACTGTTCGAAAAAGCAGCTTAATGTTGTTAAAGTTGGGTCCAACTCACCCTCTAGCAGTAAGACAGCTTGCTTCCGGAAGATCTTCACCAGCATGTCGTTTAAATCAATTTCTTGAAGCTTGCCCAATAGCTGCTCTTCATTGCGACACACTTTCTCCTGAGCGTAAAGGCCGTCTGGCATCACTCTCTGCTGCCCCAGTCCAATGAGAGCTGTCTCCACGGCCAACGACAGGAAAGACTCTCCTTCTTCCAAGAAACGCTGCGCTGGGAAAACCGGATGCTCCGTCCATCTGCCTGAACCCAGCGAGCCTGAGGGTAAGAGAGAGAGGTGGGAGGAGGACAGGGTGAGAGATGACTTAGCAAGGACAATGTACCCTTTGGGGTGCAGATTGAGCTGAGTATTGATAAATCTACTGATCTGTTTGTTCATTCTCGTGTTCCATTTTCCTCACTGTGTACTCTCCTGATGGTAATCATGTGTTTTAATGGTTTAATGATGTCTTGGCAGACCTTACAGTTTATCCCAGGAGAATTGACAGTCCCTAATGAGCACACACACACACACACACACACACACACTCTCAGTTATAAATAGCACAGGTTTAATTGAAAACCTTCCCCCCCCCAAAAAAAAAAAAAAAATCCCTTATATTCACTATAAAAAGTTCCTTCACTTCTTGAACTCATATTGACAATTTTTACCCATCAATCTACACTCAATAAACCTTTCCTAAGTAAAGGTCCCAGAGTCTCGATGCAAACCACCACAGCTGAAATGTGTATGAGCAGTGTATGTATGATACCAAACACTTTGGTATCAAACTATTTATCTTTATAGTTGGTGCTTTGATACCATCGAATCTTTTCATAGAGTTCATCATCCATCTAAACAGAGAAGCCCTCTGCAGAGAAGGAAAACATGCAAACCAACTCAACAGCACTGCACCAATTAGACCTTTACAGTAAAACAGCTGGATGAAAGTAAGTCTGAGCGAAATATTTATGACTGCTAAGAGCTTAACAAACTGTACAATAAAGGGCTGAGAGAACACGAGGAAAAAAGACAGCTAATTGAAGGATGGTGGCAGTAGCTTCCTGCTGTGGTGGTGCTTCTAAGAAGGGGAAAAGGGAAAGGGAGATCAGTTAGGACTAAGAGCCATGTGCAGCCAAACAGAGAATTTCTTGAAGAAAACCCCCTCCAGAGACCAAAGACTGGGACTACAGTTCAGCTTTCAGCAAAACAAGAATCTAAACTGGCGAAGATAATAATGGAATGGTCTCAGGACAAGTCTTCAGGGCTGAAGTTGAGTGTCTCAGCCAACACCCCACAGACTACCTTTGGAAAACTCAGCAGTTCAGATGCTTGCCATCCCATCCTGCCAAGCCTGACAAGAGGTAGAAAACAAAATGGGAAGAACTGCCCAAATCTAGGTGCTGCATCTTGGAGACCTTCACCATCGACAGGAAAAGCCTGCGGAGGCTTTTCCAACATGACACAATTACATAACTGCAGCTAATGGTACCTCTACAAAGTACTGAATTAAGTCTCTGAAAACTTCTTTTAATAAGGAGATTTCAGTTTTCATTAAGAATTCATTGTAGATTGATGGTGTATAAAATCAGGGTTATGTATTTATAATTAAATCTAGAACATAAAAATGAAGGGCCCTGAGCAGTTCCTGAATAAACTGTTCTTTACAAGCAAAACCGAGTGCTAATGTGACGTCTGTTCTGGCTGCAGTACGCTGAAATTCGTCTCGCTGAGCTCCCTGCATAATTAATGCATTTTAATTGGAGTGTTTTTCCTGCTGCATTTCTTATTCATGAGCTGTTATTGGAGGATGACTGGAGGCCAATCAGCATGTCTGTGTCATTTGTGCTGATTGCGACCTGAGGGCCTGCAGCTCTGACAGAGAAGATACAATCACTGCAGTGTAAATGTTGGAGGCACACTCTGGAAAATGAGTGTGTGTGTCTGTGTGTGTGTGTGTGTGTGTGTGTGTGTGTGTGTGTGTGTGTGTGTGTGTGTGTGTGTGTGTGTGTGTGTGTGTGTGTGTGTAACATCTGCAGCAAAGGAAAGCAACCATACATACATAATCACTTGAGTATTTTCATTTTCAGCTACTGTATATTTCTATATCATTGCATTCAGAGGACAATATTGTACTTTCTATTACCACTACACTTCTTTGACTTTGCATCCTATGGTAACATTACAAAATCCAATAAAATGTTAAAGCTCATCAGTGACTCACCATACTTTCGCCCTATTACCTCTTAAAAATCTGTGCCTTGTTGGGTTCTCTAGGTAATTTCAGCAAACACACATCTTCCATACATATTATCAACTGTCCAAAAAAAAGGACATAGTATGAAAATATCTCACAAAAGAATTAGAGCAAACAAAGGCACCCCTCTTCAGAAAGAATTTTGGCACCAGAGGATGTGAGCGATTCTACAGCTATGTGTTCATCTGCACGCACCTGAGAAATCAAGTAGAGTTCCCTCCTCGCTGCCCCTCCCCGTCTCCATGAGGGTGCTGAAAAGAGTGCCGATGGGGTCCAGAGGGTGGCCCACCCATCCTTCCAGGTTGGTGACTGATGTAATTCCTCTGTTTAGCAGCTCTGCAGTAACACAAAGACACTAAGTATTAGTTTAAAACATTTGTTTAAGCAGGCTAGGAAGACCATGTCATGATGCTGAATAAGCCTAAAACATCCATGTATCTCATACAGGGCATACTATTTAACTGACTTAAGCCTGCACACATTTCTACCACACATTTCCTGTTGTTTTTATATTGTTGTTTTTTTTTATATTTGCACCAGAACAGAGTGGGATATAAATTCCTGCATATTAAATAATCTTTCATGGTCGTAAATTACTATTAATGAACTGTTGACAGTCTGGTGTTAAACTGATAGAAAGTGTCACAGAAAACTAAATACAGCTTGTATGCAAATCTAAAAAGGGTCTCCAGCAACAGATGGTGTGATCCCCACAGAGCCATGGTGTCAGTGTCATTGAAGGAATACATAGATAGGAATATATAGATACAGATACGCAGAGACACCTTAATCTACTCCAGAAAAGCACAAAAAACAAATAACCTGTGGTAAAGGTCTCCAAGATGCAGTTCCACTTAATCCACACATGCAAATTTCTAGGTCTGTATTTTTATTCTACAGCTCTGTTGGCATAATTTTGCATGATTTACAGTTAATAAAAAGCACCTATTTATGTTAGACCAGTTTTTCATAGAGAACTTTAACTGACCCACAGGGCTCCACAAACCCAGTAATTGAGTTTTTTCCCCCATTCTTCACTCAGAATGACTATCTCCCAAATAAATGTTCCTCATGAATGTTCAAGCCCAAATTTGAATTATACAGTCAGATAACACCAATAACCTTAACAAGAAAAACAAACAAAAAAACAAAAACAAGAGCAACCGAACAGATGGCTGTTTGTAAAGATGCGTGAACATTCGCGCTTTAGTTCAATGCAAAATAATGTCTTTGCATTTGTTCCATACGTGCTTGACCGGTCAAGTTCCTGTAAGAGGGAAACCTAAATAAAAGCAAGTGAGGATGTTCTTCACGGGTGAACAGATGTTGTGTATACAGATAATACAGCAGTAAAATGAAAACAGACTTTGGAGGGCACTGATTAAAAGTAGGAAAGCAAAACTAAAGAGCACATTAAAGGAGAGTACACGGACCTTTTTTGTGGGAACGAAAGAGCTCCAGCTGTTTCTTCTGCTGCCGCCGCAGTGTGTTGACGATGGTGATGGCCAGCCTGAGCGCTTCTTTGGGGTAACCGTGTGATCTCAGGGCATCCACTCGGGCACACGCTGTAGGGACGTGCTCTGTGGGAAGGAGAAGTTATTTCATTTGTGTTCCTTCTGCCTTTTTTTTTTCTACATTTATTTCTTGTTATCTCTAACCACAACTCTTCTCTCTCACCATGCCATAAGGGCCACCCTCGGGTGTCGAAGAGGGACGAGTCGAGGTTCTCATGGTAGCAGTAGTTGGTGTAGTGGTCCTCCGTGATGATGTTTTGCAGGTGGGGGTCCTGCCAGTGCAGGTCGCAGGCCTCGATGGCTCGCGTGAAGACCGTCCGGTGAGGCCGAGTCAGCGAGTCTGTGAGAGACGTCAAATGTTTTTAAACGTCAAGCTGCGAGGTAGTGGAGTGTGGTGGTTTATTTTGTGTGCCTAATTAGACTATTTAATCAACATAGTTTGATGATAAAGGCAAAGCATTTATTAATTACATTTCCATCTGAGAAATTTATTTGAAGCCTACATGATACAGGTTCCCTTCGGGTTCCTCTTATGGCCACCTGAGGCTGACTCTAAGGTCAAGCGCAAACTTTTTTTTTGATTTGATTAATTTTGGAATGATCAGGGGTTAAAATGACCAGGAGTTAAAAGGCATGTTTACAGCCTGGTACAAAAGTCCTGATGGATGGTTTCATTTTCGTGACACAGTTATATTTCCAGTCTTAGATTTCCCAAAGTGCAACAAAAGCTGAATACAAAAGATTCAAGTTTCAAGATTACTTGAAAAATGGCACAAAAAAAAATCATATTTTGCATGGTTGGATCTTAACAAGGTTCCAAGTAGAGCTTCAACACGCAACAAAAAGAAATGGGAGTGAGAGAAAACATTTTTTTGAGCATTCAATTTATTGATTGGGAGTGTATATGAAAAAGACAAAGAATAAGAGTGACAAAATGTATAATGAATAAGTTGAATAAGTTGAACTGAAAAAAAGGTCAGTAACATAAGTGCAGCGCTGTTACAGGCAAAAATCTCAGCAGTAATAAAAGGTCCTTTCAGCTCATTTGAAACATTTTTATTACTGCCTGAAAGAAACATTCATTTCTCTTTTCCTCCGATTTAGCTAAAGCTGAGGAGAGAATAGAGCCAGAAAAAGCTTCAGGACCTCAAATGTGTTATTGGGATCATTCTATTAGTAAAAAGGTAATAAGGCTCGCAGCCGCTGAGATTGAAAGGAGACTTGATTTTTTTTTTTCTTTTGGGGGGCAGAGGAGGCGGGAGGGGCAGTGCTGCTGGAGATTGGAGAAAGACATGATGTGAGGCAGGAGAGCATCTGGAAATAAAACAATAGAAAGACATATTTCCACCTGGTGTCATCTCACCTGGGTTACCAGCAGGGCCTTGGGGCAGAACGTTGGTGAGATTGGTCAGTTCGCTACTATGGTTACCATCCTCCAAGGGGCAAACGTCCACGCTGTTCCACCTGCGAAGCTGTCGTAGCCAGAAAGCCTTCTGCTCAGGTTTGCAGTGGGGGTTCAGCACGATGCACATCCACAGGGCCCCTGCACACACACATCCAGATATATTACACTTACAAACTTTGCTCTCCTCTTCTGAGACTTACAGCAAGAGAACAGAATGAAATGGAATTTAATAACCCATAAAGTTTTGTAGCCTCATGTTAACTTGTTAAATAATTGAGGGCTGCTGCTAGCCAATACTTTCATTATTGATTAAAAACTGTTGATTATACTGGTTTATAAATCATGAGATTGTTTTGTGCTCAGTTGAACCGGCAACCTTAGGGGCTAAAAAATGAAGCAAACATGGAAGTGCCAATAAAAAGAAATTCAAGAAAGGATCTGCAGTTCCTCTAATGGCCACTTGAGGCTGGCTGCAAAAGCAGACCATTTACCTCCCCTGTTAAATTCAGACAGCAAATTTCAGTTTTTGTCTCTACAGCTAATTTCCCGTTACAAAACATCAGAGAGGTGTTTTTGTTTTAATAACTTACCCTTTTTGATACTGATAAAGCTTAAAATTTGAGGTGACTACTTTGACTGATGGATATGCCGACACTGGCAAGTGTAGCTAGTAGCCTCACCTGCACCTTTTCATGTAAATTATAGCATTATAGCAGATTATAGCATTTAATGAAGTTATCTGTCTATGCTTTGACCGCTAAGTGCTAATCAGCAGCTATCCATGCCTGTGTGGATATATTTGTATACGTTTTAGTTTATCAGTGCAGCTTGCTGCCAGCTTGTCAGCATTAGATAATAATTAAGTACATCATAGGCTTCTCTAAATATGGTTATTTCTAGCTCTGGAAAAACTAACACCAACAACCAAAAGAATAAAGGTGAATCCTACAGATGATTAGGCTCTGTCTGTCATGAACTCGCTGTGTGGAGGCAGATGAGGACCCAACCGCAAAACTCACGGAGACAGGAACTGAACTCAAAATCACTGCTTTATTGCAGGCTATACAATGAAACAGAACTAAACTGGGAATGCTAACAGAAGACCGAGGAACACGGAAGGCACACAGGTTCGGAAAGAGACGCGACGAAGCGACACTGAACTGAGAGAGACATGCACATAAATACACAGAGGGTTAACGAGGGAAGTGGGGACACACGGGGAACACAGCTGACACAGATAATCGTAACAAGACATGGCAGGAGAAACGCGACACTGACGGGAGACTGTCAAAGTAAAACAGGAAGTACAGAGGTGCAGACAGGAGGAGAGAGAGGACAGGAGAGCACGGGGAAAGCACAGGCGTAGCGGGCTGGGGAGACATGGAATGAAACACGAGGGGAAACGAGGGCTCACAGATACACAGAGGAGCACACAGGGGGTAACCAAAATAAGGGACATCTTAACAGAACCTAGGAACCATGGCATAAAGAACAGTACAAAACACATGAAAACTAAGAATACTGGGCCAACGTGGCCCAGGACCATGACACTGTCCATCTTCGATATACAGTCTATAGGCTTGTAACGTCAAGTCAAGAATCAGTTTGCTGTAATACTAGATCAAGGAAAGCTAAAAAACTGGAACAAAAAAAAGGCTTTTTTCCAAACAAACAAAAAAATAACACAGTTGAAAGAGAGTTTTGGACCAGCATTTTACATATTATTATTCAACTCTTTGATGAAAGCACCAAACAGATGGATATATTTTTATGTTATGGACTAAGCAATCAAAGCGGAAACCTGAATTGATAAGACAGCAGGAAATATTCTTATTGTTGTTGTAACCAAATCAGAGAAAGTGCCAATTCGTTCTGAACAGTCCAAGCATGGTCATTTTAGTAAGTGATTATGCCAATTCAATTCCTGATGCTGTATTACTCAACTAATTGTTGCAGCTCCATAAACAATTGAGAGATTAATTGCACTGTTGGCTAAAACCATGAAGACAGTGGTGAAAAAATAACACACACACACACACACACACACACACACACACACACACACACACACACACTCAAAGAGGCTGAAGAAGGATGAAGGGAATAATGAATATGTTAGGGCAAAATGAAATTGAAGAAAAAAAAGATGTCCAAATAAAAAGAGAAGACAAGTGGTGAGGGGAAGGAGGGATGAAGTGAATACAGGAGGGACGGAGGGAGGCTCACAATGAGGGGGAAGGGGAAGGAGGAGACAGGCTTTATCCTCTGTCTCTTTGTTAGGGCTGCACCAAGGACAACACGGAGGAGGGAAAACAGCAGGGCGACGTCACACGTGAGTGACGAAATGCAGAGAAAGAATCTTCAACAGCAACACACAGGGGAAGGAAAGAAAACAGAAGATGGGGAAATAAGTAAAACATTAAGATTTAAGATTTAAGATTTAATATTAGAATTTTTATCAAGGACTTAAATGTTCATGAAAACAGGATTTTGAGTTTGTTTTTAAGGGAAATCTGAGTTGTCGTTGATTACAAGCAAATGTGTCATTTGGGTCTAGCTGGTTTTGTTTCGTTTTTGGTCTGTTTCTGCAAAAGGAAAAGTCACCATCTGGGACAAGCGATTGGAATCAGCCATAGACTGTATATAAAAGATGGGCGAATCCTGATGTCACCTATCAGCAAACTCCTGTTATGAGGCCTCAAATGGACCATCACATCAGTCTTGATTTGATTTGTTTTTTGTGTTTTTGTTTGTTTGGGTTTTTTTTAAACAGGATGTCACTTGCTTTATCCTGGAGCATAATTTACAAAATTCATATGACACTGTATTCAATAAGACGTAAAACTACTGATTGAGATAATAAACTTATCAGGAAAGTGTTTACTGAGGTCATAGAGTAGGGGAGACAAAGAGTTATTTTTCTATAGACTTCTACATAGCAAGAGTTCTTTTTGCAAACAGAGGAGTTTCCCCCTGCTAGAGAATAGAAAAAAAAAATCAGGTTTCAGGCAGGGTCCACACTGGCTTAGCTTTAGACATTTAGATATTGAATACATATTTATATTTTATGGTCTTGCCTGCGATTTGAGGATTTCCTGTATGTTTGTTAATTTTCTTCAATTCATTAAGAATAACCCAGTAAATAAGCTTATTCCTCACATAAATGTATAAAAACTAGCGGCGGATGAATACAAAGGATTTCACATTCTTTATCTTGCAAGATTTTGAATCTCAGAATTTCAAAATTTATTTCTGTAATAAATAGTAATAAACAATAGGACACCTAAGTGTTAAGAGTATCATAAGAAAAAGACAGCTGGTTGAAGTGCACTGTAGCCGCTCACACACTAAAGCTGCTACAAATTGGTTGAAATTCAGTTTGTGTGCCTGTTATCACTGTACCTAGTTCGTCCCACAGCTGCCTGTACTTGTCAGTCATGGCCGTCCCCTGTTGCCTCCACAGCGCCAATCTAGGGTCACCCATGAACTGCTCTGTGATCAGTGTTAACATGCGAGCTCCATTGGAGTCCCTCATCTTCAGCATCTCTCTCACCTGCAGAGACAACGTCACTGTGAGTAAACGGTATATATCACTTTTATTTAATCAGGTAATAGGATCAAAATCAAGATGACAGTTCCGGATTATTTTAATTTCACCAAAGAAATAAAACACTTTTAATGTAAATGATAAAAGACCAAGCATGGATCATTCTGGTACCCCTTTAGGTATTAAATTTGGAAGGTTTTTTGACCATCAGTGCAAATAGCTTGTAGAGTATCAGAAAAAATATACATAAAATCAACAAAATCACCATACATATAAGACATGATGTGATTAGAGGGTCAGTACCTTGCTGAACAGTAAGTTGAGCTGCTTTCCTGAGCCATGGTACCCGCCCTGGGAGAGAAAGAGCTTGACCTGTTCCTGGACTTGCTCCTCGTCCAGATGCCAACAGTTCTCGTCATCCACACTTGCCCCCGCTGTTGGATCAGGAGCTCCTGCAGTGAATGAAAATGAATAAGTCAGTAACTCTTAACAACAACTAGATGTCCTCATAAAAAACTGATTTGATGCAGTGCAAAAGAGTATGTAATGTGAAAGCGTCAAAAGCACAAGTACTAATATATTCGTATGTCCATTAATGCATATGGTCTTATTATTTTTAAACAATGCTTAAACAACTTGCACTGATTTCCAAACAAGTGTCTTTTCAGGGAAGAGCACAAAATGAATATGCCACCATCAGCATATCTACTAGTTTACCTTTTGCATTAAAGCATTAGTGCTGTGCAAGCTTAAATGCTGATCAATAGTGAAAATACTGCAAAATCTGCAACAATAAGCATTCTACATGAGCAAGGAGTGCATCCTTCATTTCTAACGCTTAACACCCAACTCCAGGGAATATATAATCCATAAGGTTTATGCTAAATATGTTCCACTATATGTACACACTTAGTCACCCTCATATTCTGATAACCAGTCATTTAAATCATAATTTAAACATTCATATACTGTATTGTAAAATACTTAAAAGATTTACTTTGTCAACCTGGGATTCAGGAAGTTAAAATGGACAATTTCATGATGTTCTGACATTTTAAGGGTAAAATGATTCATCAGTACAGGCAACAGTTTCAGCAGTAAAATTAAATCATAGTTAGCTGCAGCACTACTTTAAATTTTTTCTGCTCTGTACAACAATGTACATAAGACCATTAATACTAATGTAATTCAAAAACACACAGGTACATTTTCAGGCAGATAATTTGTTCAAGAAGGTAATTTTCAGTTTAATTTTAAGATACTAAAGCTACATATACAAGAGAGTTTTTTAACATAAGATAATGTATTCAGGCAGAAGTTTGCTCAAATATATATGAATTGGTGAATTATGTGTCACAATGTATCACAAATACACACAAAGAATGTCTCCTTCTTGTATGCTGTAGTACAGGTGCACTTACATACACAGTACATATGGAGATGACAACTGGACATCCACTGACGGAAGATGAAGAAAATCTAATCTAATCCAGGTACCTGGATTTATTTGTGTCTGTTTCTGTGTTTAGGGTCAGCCTGCTCTTTGTCTAAAATCACAAACCACCCTCAGAGCAGTGCCTCCACTCACCGTGGACCTGGTTGATCTCTGAGTTCTGTGACAGTATTTCATCTGCCAGCTTCTGTGCTGTCGGCAGCACATCTGTGTGATGCACTGTGATTAGGTACTGAACAAACTTCTGCAGTTGATCTCTGTTCATTTGGAATAGAGTCTCTGAGATGGGCAGGCGCAGTTTGACCTGCTCTGGCTTCCGTACTCGGTACAGTGAGAGTGCCACAACGTGGGCACAGTAAAAAATGTCCTTGTTGCCGCAGCTGCATGTCACTGCTGTGATTTTGCAGCGGTCGAAGCTGACGCTCACATTGCAGACTAGCTCTGGCTCAGAGGGTGTAGCGGGTTCCCTTACTGTGCCACTGAGGTGAAAACCTGCAAAGAGACAGAAATGACTATTAGAAATGAATCGCACCATGTATTTTCATGTACATAATTTCACCATGTACATAATCACAATCCACGGCTTAAAATTAAAATAAGAGATGTACTTTGTTTATTTATAATTTCCAACAAACCTGCATCCAGCATGGAACTCAAACCCACAATTTCGAGATTAAAAGTCTCGTGCAACATCTACTGAGCTACCCAGAGCACATTGGTACAACAGAAACAAACTGGTATCTTAAACCTTTGGAAGTTAAACAAAATGACTGGCCAACATCTTAACAAAAAAACAAAAACAAAAAAAAAAACATGTTCCTTACAATATACAAAATAATGGAGTACCACAAGGATCGGTGCTGGGTCCTTAACTGTTTACACTCTATAGGACTTAAAATATTCATTTTTATTTTTTTTAGAGAAAAGGCCAGTTGCCCTTACAATATAAGGTACCTTCAGACAAATATGTGTTCTAGGACTTTTTAAATAAAACTTAAAGTGAATTGAAGCTTATTGTTGTTATAATTGTATCCAATACAATAATATCATATAATATATGTTTGGTAACATATTATACTATATAATATAACTACTTTTTGGCATTAAGGAGGTAGTGAGAGTATTCCAAAACAGTCAGTTAAACAATGAGTTGCCAGATTATGGTAATAATTCACTACAAATGTATCCCTTCATACAACTATTTTTATCTTTGGATGTTGTTCAGAATGATCCTATTCTCGTTCTTTGGTTCTACCTTAATTTCACGTGATTGACAAAGTGCTGCCCAGGTGAAAAAAAATGGACACAAAAAAGGTAAAGGGCACGACTGAGTGCAAAGACCAAAATATTCTCATTTCCTTTTCATTTCCTTTCCACAACACCTTTAGTGTTTACCTTACCCTGAACAGCACTTCAGCAATGACAGGATCATTCACAGGCACTGAGAACTGTTATTGTATTCTGAACCTATGGCCCTCTCATGGCCAAAATGTACAGGCCTCTGTGTGTTTGGGGAAAAAAAGAATTAAAAAACGTATTTTAATGTGAATGTGACCTTGAACTTACTCTTCCCAGCTTAGGGGTTTTGACAGGGAAAAACATAAATAAAAGTCAAATGTGACAAATACAGCTTTAAAAGAACAGCAACACTACGTGGGAGTGAGTTTTAAATATTGTGTTGAGTTTTGAGAGCCATAACAGATGGACATGTTTTGGCAGAATATGACAATGCAACAAGTACTTTATGGGTAAAATTCTTCTGTAATTAGAATAAATGGACAATCTGACCGAGTTAGTGGGTTATCAGTTGATGACAGATGGTTTCATAAGCTCAGCCAGAGCTAAACTGATATAAACATTTTCATTTAGTCTGTACTGTTTTAATCTTACAACAGGGAGCACATGCACAGCTCATTTTACGATACACGAGCAGAACAGTGGCTTATTTAGACCTCGAATCGCAGGGGCATGATGTACGTCTTGCATCATGTTGTCATTCAAACTGAAAATCATGTAACGTGGCCAACTGGGAGGCTGATAAGCCTCCATGCCAGACAGTGACAGATGACAGACAGCATTATTAGATGGTCGCTTGAGCCAAGGAAAATGGGAAATGCATCAAAGAGCCAACCTTCTGTCAGATGCTGTCTATGGGGGAGTTTAAGTAATCGTTTGAAAGAGAGAGAAAGAGATTTAAATCATATCTCTTTAGAAATGAGACAAGTGATATTAAGATATTCAACGAAGACTCAAACACACACAACCACACACAACCACACACACACACACACACACACACACCATTATATTCCTTATTCTAACTGTATCTGTATGATATCCGGTCATCTCAGGCATATATCTCTGACTGTGAGGACAGAAGCCCCACGTACGAACTTTCTGTTTGTCAAGAGCAGGCAGTCAGTCAGAACAAAGTTGGCTTTAAGATAGAGGGAACAGAGCTAAAAAAAAGCTTCTTTTTTTCAGACAGAGGATGAACTAATGGGATACATATACATATTTCAATTGTGAGTCAGCAATAGAGTCCAAGAATAAAAATAGTGAACTGGAAACTAGCATTATAAGTCTGCTTTAAGCATATTAGGGAGATTCCAAAACACTTTCTGTACTGTCAGCAATCATTTAGCTTGTGCAAAGGCTGCATGAGTTGAAAAAGAGCAAGACCAGAGGCTAGCTAACTTTAGCTAACATTAGCTAACATTAGCTATCAGCTCCTGGTCTTTTCAGGCCAAGTAATGGCACACCAACAAAACCCAGAGTACAGTAAGTGAGCACGAGTGTTCTACTCCCTGCAAGTTCACTTTTTGTCACCAAATCTCATAGTACCAATTTGTTTACTGTTAAATAAATGCAAAAATGTTTTCAAAGCCTTTCTACATTGAATGACATCATAAATGTAAAATTTGCGGCTCAACTTCTTTGAAACGAGAGATTAAACTAAAAAGAAGAGAGATTGAGAGAGGCGCAAGTGTTTTTATGGACAGCACTAAATCTGTGTCACAGCTATGAGTATTTGCAGCAATATCGCTATGACGCATGTGGTCACATATTTATAGCTATTAATGTTAGTGCTGAATACAAGTTCTGCAGTTGCAACATCAAAATCGGATGTTCCCTTGCTCGGTAAAAGAAGCAAACAAGAGTAGGTGTTTGTCTGCAGATGTGATGGTGCTTTGTGAGAAAAAACAAAAGAGGCGGAAGGACTACAAGACAATATCTGAGAGTGAAACTTGTATAGAAATAGAAAAGAGAAAAAAAACTAAGGTGTTTCAGTTCTTTCTGCTTTTCCAGCTGAGCAGACACTCAGTCAACCACACAACCACCAGTCCACATCCTGTCTTTTTTTTTATACAGACACACACACGCGAGATGAAATGTGTGGTGCTCTCTGTTACGCCGCCCTGCCCCAGTCATGCCTGGCCTACAGCTGAACCACTGACGTAACAGAAAGAGAGTGACTCGAGAGGAGGGAGGAGGCCACCACTGTGCTGCTGGAAAAATCGGTATGCCCTCAGCTGAGTGTGTCAGTGAGCACATGCAGGAGTTGCTTGGCGGCGAGCCAAAGCCCTGAGCTCAGCATTCTGTAATGCACTTCCTCGCTCTCTCTGTCTGCTCTTCACAGCTTGCATAATACAGCTCTGTACACCACATAGCAACCAAACTTAACTCCTTCCCTCCCGACACATCAGGAAACTAGTCTGGAGCATTTTAAGAACTAAAGCTGGAGATGTGACGCAGGAGAAATGCACAGTTGAAAGACTTTTCATTCATGTTTCCTATGCGTCCATTTAGGGGGGTGATAGTTACTGTTGTGGTAATTTATTCCACTTTGACCACTAGAAAAGTGGTTGGTACATTTACCCCTAATTCTGCGCTGCTAAATATAAGAGCTCTCCATGAATGAAATCTCAAGGACTGCTATTGGTCTTTGGGGCACTTTAGGAACCCTGGAACTAAAGCATACTACCAGTTTGTTTTCTGTGTAATGATTCTGCAGTTTGCCAGTGTCAAGTCGTAATTTCAAGGTAAATGCTGTAATGGAGGTCTTCTACTGTACAAGTACCCAACAAGCCCTCGACGCCACCACTGGCTCATCTTGAGGTTGCTTGCTGACCCTAGATGAAACTGGTTGCAACTCTTTGCAAGAGAAGTCACAAACAGACTCAACCACTCTTCATTTCCTCACAGTTGTAAGTTGCAACAAGGTCGGTGCGTAAGATGTCGATTTATCTGCAAATGCTCACCAACTACTTGCTAAGTGTTAGTGAAATTAACACAAACCAGAAAGAGAGTGCATTTGTTCTTAAAGTAAAAGCTGCTCCTTTTGAAACATGTTGGTTTCAACAATAAGACAAAACTTTTACTTTGAATTTCCCAATTCTGGTTTGCGACGCACTTTTTCAAGTTTCACTATCACTCAGTGACTGTTGGCATATATGTGGGCATCTTCTATGAAAACTACAGGCAAACACCACAATCTGCTGGTGCAGCACCCCCTCTGAAACTAATTTCACCCAGCGACAGCAAGGAATCTCCTGCAACCACACGCCAACCAATCGGGAACAAATTTTATTTCTCTAGAGAAATGTGGTTTCTAGGGGGGTCATTAACGAGCATCTAGCCTTATATGAGTGAGGCCTCTGGGGCTTTGTTTCAGGAAGACGACTGAAAGAGCTTGACATTAAAAAAAACAAACAAACAAAAACAAAAAAAACGATGACCAAATTAATAGAAGTGTTGAGATAGAACCTTATTTTTCCACCACTGTCTGAAATCCAGCAAAGATTAAACAGCTTAATCTAACTAATTGTTTCAGAACAATTAGGGAAAAATAATATTTAATACTATATTTTCATTTTATTTTGTAATGTTTATGTGCAGAAAAAAACTAAAGCAGGACCAAATAATAATATTGTGGGAGGCTGTTAGCATTATCTGCAATGTACATTCCGCACATAATGCTGGTTTAGTTTTCAATAGTAAGCAAACCTCTTTTAGCAAGTACATACTGCATACGTGCTTGTCATATTAGTGAAGATGCTTTCTTTGTTTGTTTTGGTGCATCTGAATACGCCTCAGTGCATTAAGGGCCATCGTACATGCTGTTTAAAAAGAAACTTACTTTTAAAAGAAAATTGCTTCTTCAGATATAAATAGAGCTGCAGATACCCTGAATACACTCGCTCGCAAAATTGAGGTTTAACACTTCACCCCCTGTTAAGCTGTCTCTATAGGATTCAGTGAATCCTATAGAGACGGCTTATACAGAGGAGGGGGGCAGTGGTTGAAAACAGGCATAGGATGTTAGCCCGTGAAACAGCAGTAGCTCAGCTCTATGTAGAGTTCAGCCTCAGAAGGCGTTTGTGCCAGCAACTGTGAGCTTTGTCGCGCACTGAAATTGTGGCTGTAAGGGGTAAGTCACCGCAGTGTGGCCAAGGATTTCAGCCAAGGTGGTATCTTGACTTTATCAGTGTGTGCATTGTGTGTTGGTTCTGGTGACAATGGGGAACCTAATCCCTCACCCATAGAGATACCGAGGTGCCTCTGGGGCTGTAGGAAGGAACAGTAAACAACCAATCGATAGTCACAGTGGACTCATCACATTCTGTCTTTAATTACTGGTTTTAGATCAGCTTGTACTTTCAGAGCTTTATGGTATAGCCACTAATCCTAATCGATTTTTGTGATTCATTATTTCTAGCAGTTGATTGGATCAACACATTTTTCTAACAAATTCATGATTTCATCATTTGTTTGTTTTTTTTGCAAGACAGAATAAAAATGTTAAGGGTAATGAATGGGATGTTGTGTTATTATGCAATTTCCTTGCATTATGAGTGAAAGCCAGTCTGATTTTATTTCTTATACTTAAGAACTTGCACTACAGCACTTATTAACAAGCGCTATAGTGCAATACCATCACAATACCATTTCTTTTTCATGTTTTCCATATGAATCATAAACAGGTGTGGGTGATGGCTTTTTACTGGTTAATGTAATCCTTATGAATGTTGCTATGCTTGAGACCACTGCTACCTAGCAAGTTACCTAGCTCAAGCTAAAAAGGTTGTATGTAGACAACAAAAATATTAATTGCAGAATTTAAATTAGAGGCATTTTTTTTATCTTCTTTTTTTTATTTTTTAATATACACTTCCCACCTGGCAACATCAGTAGCTGTCAGCGATATATTTATGGTTTATCCTCCTAGACCCATTCTTGTGAATTTAGTATCTCAGGAGAAACTTAGAGAAATGTATTTAAAGATGAACTTGTTTCAGATTAAATTATATGTTAAATACACCATAATATCACACTATAGGTGACAAGATCAAAGGTCAACAATGCTGAGGCATAATATTTTCTGGACTGAGAGGACAAGAAATACAATCTATGTTAATTCTACTTTTTATTTTAATGCAAAGTTAGTATTTAATATGTTACTGTACATGAAAGAGCCACCGTTTATAAGGTATTCTTCTTTTCTTTAACAGCTTGATGGTGGTGGCAACCATTAAAGGGAACTCCATAATCAACATTCTTTGTCAAATTTATTCAGTAACCTTCCTTTACACATGCCCAAAACCTGAGCTGTCCCTCTTATAATACTCATACATACTCATACTACATACCCATTTCAACCCTTGCCTAGCCTAGCATTCCCAAATCCTTCTCTCCATCATAACAAACATCTCTTTCCCTTTACCAACACAGCCCTTACATTTGAAGCCCCTTCCTTCTCTTTAACTGTCTTCAAACATGCCTTTCCCCCTTGTCCTCTTCATTAGTCTGTAGCTAATAGGAGCACAGTTTCCACTGGCACCCCATTGGCCAACAAAACTGGAGGCAGAGGTTGTAAGCCCGGGCCCAGACCAATCCGGTATGGAAATCTCATTCTTCATGATTCATGTTTTTAATTTGGCAAAATCTTTATGCCAGGTGGCCTTCCTGAAGCGATCCTCCCCACTAAGACTGGCTGTGTCACTAAGAGTACACTGCCCCCACCCCTTGTGACTGGGTTAGCCACTGTCAATAAGTTAACCTGCTAGAAAAAGGGGCTTGAAAGGAGCTGATGGAGGCAAACCTGAAATAAGGTCAATGAGGATTTGAGTTAACTAGGTCAATCTGTGTTCCTCTTAAGTGAACACCAAAAGCTCCTTCCTCACACCGTGAACCTACTAATCAATCTCACACGCTAGCCGATAAATGTCATACCTTGTGCCAGTTCTCATAGCCCTACAGTGACTAAAAGGTAGTTAGGGAAAACAAGACTATAGCCAAAGCCAGTGATCTCCTTCCTTGTATCCAATGTCCTGCTTTTGAAACAGAACTGTAGAAATAGCAAACTGCGATGAAATACTACACAGCTAAATGAGTCCTCCTTTGACTGAGCAGACAGAAATTCCTCAGCACTGTCAGAAAAACAAGAGGCCACCTTCACCATGCATGAGAAATTGCATACGGTCTCATCACTCAGAAAAAATAAAAATAAAAATAAAAAAACAAACCCAAAACAACTCTTCCAGTAAAAACCATGGAAGCCCAATTTACCATGCAATAAAAAGGGGACATAGGCTGATATTTGAGTTTAACTGCTGCCATTCAGGCTCCAATGAGGCCTGTCTGGCCTGTAGCGAGGATGGGGAAAAAACTCTTATGGTTTTGAAAGAACCACTGCAGTTGGAATTACTTAATCTGGCAGTGAAAGGATAGAGAGACTGGCCTTTTAACAGCGACATACCACTCTAATAGCAGCAGCAGCAGATGAATCGATTAAGAACATAACTATCAAAGCACTTAGAGATGCTGCACTCCTTACTGCCTTCATGTAATGCCATTTGAGGACTATGAGAGCAGGTGTCACACACAACAGTCAAGCATTTTTCCAAGTCTTGAATTGCAAAAGACTATATTATTATTTTGATTAGAGTGCAAATGATTTCTTTATTATTAAATTAATTGTTTGGACTTTAAAAGATCCAAATACTGAAAAAAAATAAACATATTGATATCTAGAATAACTGCAGAATATTGTTTTTTGTAGATTCAAATCTTTTCAAATTTGATAAATCAAGCACAGTGTTCCTTCAGACCGGACTTAGACAAAGATCCAGGAAAATCCTGAGATCAGTAGATCTCAATAGCAGGTCACATCAGCTGATACTCTTCTACTTAGCAAACTCACCATCTTAAATAGAGCGTGCTACTTAAGCTGTTTCAGCCTGTCCATATTTGTTATGCTTCTACAAGCCACTTTGCAGCTGATATGTATTTACCACTTTGTCACATGTGAATTGACAGCACCCTTTCTTCTCAGTGAAACTCGCTTCTCTGCTGTCAAAGTAGAGAAAAGTTTAATTCAGGGCCAACCCATTTTGCGTAGCCAGCAGTTATTTCAGCTGTCGTCACCAAATGTCATTCACTGTCAGTGAACTCTTGCAAATCCTAATATTTTAATTAAATTATCTGTAATTGCAACTGACATCATCATTTACTAGCATTCTTTGAGCTAAGGGTAAAATTTGCTTCCTGGTCCCGATAATGTCATAAATCTACATTTTAAAATGGAATCCCTTTTCAAGAGAGGGCCTCATCAGGTTCTGTCAAACGGCTGCTTGCTAAACTTGTATTGTTGGAGGCCCCTCTGGGGAAGTTACCGTTTCTCAGCCTTGGTTTTACTGAGCTGCTGAAGAAATTTTTTTTTTTAAATCAGATACAGAACATAGATTTATAGACACATGGTATTATATAGTACTTGTGTACTAGGAACGCATGTTAAATTAAGCAGGACATTTCTTTTCTTATATATAGCTTACACAACATCTCAACTTACCCGCAGTAATTAATCCTGAAGTCTAAGCCATCATAGTTGTAACCGTAACACCATCACTACCTTCATTTTGAACAAAATGACCTTTGATAGATGTTACAAACTAAAAATATTACCATATAGTTATAGTTATTATTACCATATAGTTATAGTTATTAATCCAAAGGTTCCTAGTTTACTTAAAATAGTGATTTTTTAAGGTCTACTTACAGCCAATCATCTGTGTAATGAGTACCTCTACTTTTGATACTCGAAACTGATTTTCCTGATAATGCGACAAGTTAAATCTTACACGGTGTTAAATCAATTCGATTAGTTCTGGTGTTTGTTTATTTTAGAGACTCTTCTTACACAGTATAAATGTCTAAAGTCACACAGAGTACAGGGCACATGGTGCTGTGAGTTGAAAATACATCAGAAAACAACCTCCAGTGTTTCACTCCCTGATTAAACTAGCTCCTCCGTGGAGGATCATGGACAGACAAACATGCAGTTTCACCAGCATTTTAAAAGTGTGCCTCTTCTAAGATGAAAAATAATGGCCATGAGAGGTTTGAAAACAAGCTTCTAAAGGGACAGAAGAGGATCTTTGCTTCCCCATCTTTCCCCATTTAAAAGCATTTGTTTGAGTGGTGTCTGTTCCCGATGTGCTGTGCAAAAGTCATTTGTTTAGCCTCTGAGGACCATCAGCAAGGCAGCCAGAGCTTCTTCTCTCCAAATCCATTTGTTCCCACCCCTGAGATACTGCATGGTCTCCACAGAGATCCTTGCAGAACAGCGTTGCTGCCACTAATGAGCTCAGGAATCCCATAAAGACATAAATAAAATCAAATGCAAGCTTTTAGTGTTTGCTTACATGTTGATCTGATTGTAGCTGATCAAATCTTGTTTTCCAAGATGTGATTAGTGAATATTCTGTGAATCATGTACGTGAGAGGACTTGTTTGACACTTTGAGACATTGAGAGCTGGTAGCTAGATAAGAAGATCAATACTTCTTTTATGTGTGTATGCTAAATATGAAGCAGAAGCCAGGGCATGGGTAGCTGACACTGCATCCAGTTTCTAATTCTAATGTTTCTCTCACCTGTTTAATCTTTGTTTTAAAAAAGCAGAAAGTTGGATATTTAACATGCTGCTACATATTCATACATATGTGCTGCACTCAAAGCGCTTAATACAACTTGCCTCATTCACCCATTCATACAAGCACTTTTTGCTATGCTTGTTATATGTAAGTGCTCTCTGTCTATCATTCACACACACTCATACGCTGATGGATGCATCAGCAAGTAACTTGGGGTTAGTATCTTGCCCAAGAATATTTGGTATGGAGACAGGGATCGAACGACCAACCTTGTGATTAGCAGATGACCTGCTGTACAGCTACTGAGGTACACTCAGTCCTCTAAAATATTAACATTGTATCTTTGACCACATGTGCCATGACAATGACCAAAAATAACCGAAGAAAAAAACGTCAATGTGGAAAGAGGCAGTAGCTCAGACTATCTCTGAGTGGATAAAGTTAACTTAGAGTTAACTTGAATATTTTCTGCTCCGGTGGGACTGTGCTGGTGCAACTCCAGCTGTTTCTGCATTTTGATTTCTCTTTAATGTCACCATATCCCTTAACTGAATCAGTACAAACCATCTCCTGAGATTATTGTCTTCGTCACTGCAAAAGAAAATAAAGAGAGAAAAAAAAAGACAGCACATATACACTACATGTGTAAGCAATGCCTTAGTTTAAAAAAAACCACAACATGTGTCATGAAATTCTAGTGCTCGGTTAAAGTACGAGGCTCAGAAGTATATCTAAAAGTTAAAATACTTACATTATTCTTATTTTTTTTATACAGTTGTTAGGAAAATTGTAACAGATGTCATAGAGGATTCAAATTTGGTTGTGACTGGTTTATTTTGGAAAAAATATAGCCCTTTTCCCACGACCATCAACGACACTCATGGCGTTCTTCAACCTCAGTTACACAAGCCTAGAGACCTGTCAGGGACCATCTGGCAACCACCAGTCGCTCAAAGTTGATGTGAAATCGACTTGCTGGTAACCACAGTTCACCAGTAAAATGTGTGTATTCTGGGACCAGCTGGGAAGTGATTGTTGGTGGTTGCTGGAGGTCGGGGGCTGTTACGAGCATGAAATTGGTCACAAAGAGATATATGGCCCAGTACCAAAGACCTGCTTGTGACTGTTCTGGTCACTAGCAGGTTACCACAGTATGTTTTTTTTGAATAGAAGACACCTACTTGTTTCCAAACAGTCACAATCTATTCAACAAGCAGTAGTGAAACTGTGACAAGTGTGAAAGTGTGATCCAAACTGGAAATGAAGAACATTAGCCTTCAAATTGAAAGTTGCACCTTTTGAAATGTGCTGGTTGCAGCAACAAGGCCATAACTTTTATTCTCCGTGTCCAGTATGAAAGTACGGAGAGAAATAACCTTTTTGATATCAAAAATTAAACTATCATTTTAGTGTTCTAGTTTTATGCTGAACAACTTCTCAACACCCAGTTGTTTGTCAGTTTTGGAAAAATAATAATAATATGCTCCGTTCCACTTTCCTTTGCCCAAACACAAATAAAGAAAACAAAAAACAAAAACAAAAAATACTGGAAACATTGTGTTTTTCTATATCCAGGAATTTCCCTGCTAGAATGTTGTTAGTACACTATAATATTGAAACTATCATTACTTCTATTTATACAGTACTATCAGTACTAAAGTACTATCACCAGGTGCAGCCTATAACCAGCTGAAACATTTCAAACAAATACAGAATTATCCCTCACATTTCCCACTCAAATCATTCAGAAGAAACTCAGCCAAAAAAAATCATTCAGAAGAAACTGACTCATACAAAAATAATCCTTTTGTAAGGAATACTCGGAAATGAGCAGTTTGTGTCACACTTCAGGCCCGCTTATAGAACAGAATGTTGTGGTTTGCATCACAAGTTAGCGAGGGTGGTCTCTGCCCATGCAGCTACCCTCGGAAAATCCCGGAAACTATTCTAATGGCCATCGAACCACATCTTTATTGATATATGCTGAGGTGTTAAAAGTCGTCATTGGGGGAGCAGGGGAGGTTGTCTATTCTCATCTTTATATACACCACTACACCAATAATGACTCTTTCTACTCGCTACGGTGAAAATGAAATATGTGGGTGGTGCAAAGCTTTAAAGGGTGAACTAAACCAAAAGTCTAACATGTCCACAAAAAACCCCAACAAAAAACCTTAAGGTATACGTGCAAAGTCCAGTCTGCCAGATTCTGCAGCACCAGCAAACAAGGTTTTCTTTTCTAGAAGCACTGTGACCATTGACCTCTGCACTAACACCAGTTGATTCCTTGAGGTTACAAAAAGCCTGACGACAGCAATATAGGTTGTGCGTATGTATGGCAGTAAATTTAAAACAGATCTTGGCTTTGTCAGGTGCTTCTTTTAGAATGTATGCAACTAAGACTCCTTGAGTTTTACTAACATTTGCATCTTGCAAGTCAAAAGAGCATCACTGAAGCGGCGTCACATGAACAATATAAGTGACTAAACCAAACCAAATGTGGCTGCGCCAACCCTTTCCAGTAAGCGTATTTTCATATCTCACTTTTCACACACTGTGTTTGCATACATTTCTACCAAAGTAAACCCGGAGACATCAAAAAGAGAGAACTAAAAGGGCACAGTTCCCTTATACTGTGTGTTCAAGTAAATGATGACTCAGAGTTTCTGAATCATTATGACCGTTGTGTTCTTTAAATGCTGTTCAGCTGATGCAGATGTTCTCTGGGTTTGCTTGAACTTTTCTCAGTGGGGGAAAAAAAAAACCAAAACAAAAAAACACACACACACACACACACACACACACACACACACACACACACACACACACACACACACACACACACACACACACACACACACACACACACACACACACACACACACACACTTCAGCTTGATGTGCTGCACTACTTCTGTTCTACAATTTAGAAGTTTAGAAGTTCCTATAAATAAAAGGAACGTTCACTTGAAACATTGCAGACAGCCTTGAGACACTGGTTTGTAGCCATACTGTACATTATATATAAGCTCTATGTATACTGCTGAGTTCAGTGTTTCAAGCTTTAATTTATTCCTTTCCTTACTGGAGATTGTGATTTGTGCTTGAATATAAAAAGTACACATTGGTGTATGTGTTGTTGTGCAGTTTAAAGGCCCATCAAAAGACAGAATGGCAAACCAGGTTGTGCTCTTAAAGCAGTGGTTCATGCTCTACTTGTTCATATATAAATAAATAAATCAACACTCAAATCAAAAACTGTTCGAATGCAACACGCGTGCTGGACTGTTAGCCTGACGACATGCCCTGTGCTTGCCTTTGTCTCAGACCGACTGTTTAACTGTCACAGTGTAACGTCACAAACGGCGTGCCTCCAGGAGGAAAAGAATGCTTTCCTACAACGTCACGGCAGAGGAGGGGCCCCTCGCTGTCAAAACAGGATGCGGGTCACACCTTATCATGGCAGCACATCAAACCAGAGTTACACACCCTCAGCCTCATTTCTGTTTGGGCTAAACACACTATACGGCTTGCTCAACATTTCTGGAGCAAGAATATCTGTGTGCTTAAAGAGCAGGTGTGACAGGACTGTAAAATAAACAACACTATAATCACACTGAGCTACTGTCCAACTGATCACTCTGCAGGTATTTTGGTTTCTGTTGTCTCGCTGTTCCTCTGTTATCTGTCTGAATACCTCCTCTTTCTGTTCTGCATCTCAGTCACCAGCTGGAGCAGCCTTGCTGCTCACTGGCTGCTTAAACTAGTACTAACTCACTCTCCTTTAACAAAATGAAGCGTTTTACATGAGAATGTTTTCTTTTGCAATTCTACTCCGCGTCATTTCATTTTATTCCATTGCTACATCTTTGGTTAGTGGCTACGGTTAGTTAAACGGTTAATTGGAAACAGACTCAAATGGCAAGTGTTTTGGCAATCAATTGATTATTTAGGTCATTTGGCAAGAACAGAATGGCAGACGTTTGTCATTTACAGGTTCTAAAATCAATCGTTGGGGTTTGGAACAACTGCTTAAAAGAAACAAAACAAAAAAAACCAAGCAACACACACACAAATAAAAAAAAAACCCAAGACTTTTAACCCTCAGAGATGTAAGACATCATCAGCCACAGCCACAAACTCTAGCTGTAAACCTGAGCAATCATACTATATGTAATTTTTGTAACACATCAAAAGTATTTGAACCTACCCCCTAAATACATTTTGAAAAAAAGTTCTGTTTTGCCTTTATCCAAAATACAGAGTTAGGGTAGGTTAAAGGACCAATGAGTGTTCACTCCGAGGCAATACCAAACTACTGTATCTAAAATTACTCTAATGACTCTAGGGCTAGTAATAAAGTTCTATAGTGCAATCAAAGAGTGTGTCCAAACCTCACTAATTAATACATTACCTTCTGGTCAATTAAAAAAAAAAAAAAAGACGGGGTTGAATTTAAGAAAGGAAAAGATAGATAAGTAAGGGGAAAACACAAGAGCGTGAATTTAGGTAAATAAGCAAATCTTGTAGCACCAAAGAAGTATAAAAGAAGAAGTTTGGTCATCTTCAAATATCAATAATTGTATCAGAATTAATGATCTAATTTTTCTTCAGGACTCTGAGTGCATTTTGTTGATAATACTTCTGTGCTTTTACTTTAGAGGGAGTTGGAACACTTGAAACTTCCTCCAGCGTGCAGTTGCACACATTCATCTAATCAGCCCTCCCTCCCTGCTCTGCCGCCGCTCCCTGCTTTAAACTGCATTAAAGCCCAGTCGATGCGGTTTTCAAGTGCATCCCGTTTCCATCACAAGTACTGACATTACTCATCTTTAACAGATGAAAACAATGACTCAACTTGTAGACGCATGCCAGGCATACCCAGTTTGTGCAGAAATAAACTGGATGACTTAGCAGGGCTTGTGAGAACTTGTGTCATCCCTGAGGTGAAGTCGTATAAGCAATTAAAGCAACTGATAGACGGGTGCATTCAAATTATTACAGTTTCATCATATTGCTATCACTTAATGGCACGCTCCGGTGTTTCTAGACATAAAAGAGCAGTCTCATGTAGAGCACCACTTCAACGGTTGTATGAAGCACCCAGTGACTCCTTTATAGTTCTCATGTTTGACAAAAAACCTGCAGTACAAACTGCTTTTATACAATTTGATGGTCTAACAGAAAGAAAAATATACTATGCAGTATTAGGGCATGGATGAACAAAAAGACTCAAGAGTTTCTTTCTTAAATTAAAAAAAAAAAAAGTCTTAAAAAAAAAAAAAAAACCACACAAAAAAGTGAAAGTGAAAAATACTAAAGACCACTAAAACTGGTTTTAGAATCTGCATCTTTAATCAATTCCCTTTTAGCTTCTTAGTCAGTCTTTTTAAATGGCTTTGACTTCTTCCATAATACAATTGAGGATCATCAGTAGAATACTACTTTCAGGAGGCAACATAAAAGAGAAAAATCTTATTTCTTTATATAAAATTTATTTTAATGTATTACTGTGAAATATATGAATGAAAAATAAGTCAAACAAGCTGAAAATAATTGGGTTGTCTTTGATTTAACTGTAACCAATAGTTTAAAAGTCAATTTATTAATCTATCATAACATACAAGAATATAAAAATGCCAGATACTGTATTTAATGATTTTAACTTAAAAAATTTTGAAGTAGAAATGGTGTAAAATTTAATAGTATAAAACAAGAAAGAGTTTAGGGAAACACATTTACTAATTAAGAATATGAGAATATGATTTAGTTCTCCCATCCCCAATTCAAGTAACAATAAAAGAACATTTGTTACTTGAATTGGGGATGGGGCTCTCAGTATACAACTCTATGAAAGACACCTGAGAGCGTAAAGAATATGTAAGATTCTGTATGTTTGAAACTGACATATGAGATATTTCAGCTTCTACTGATTTCGTTTTTGTTGTATGCTGGTTTTAGAAAACAGCATACAACACATAACAATTTCCTTCAGCACAAAGTACAGAGTTCATATAGCTAGTTTGGTCCAGCGAACACTGCACCATCCAAACAATAGGCAGCCAATCTTCATAATGATTGGTATTTCTGGTTGAAAAGTAAACTGTTTGTTCAATGTTTTTTCATCAGGAAATATTTTCACATTAGATCAACAATAAGCTCAAGTCCTCAGACAAATAGTTTCAGGACGAGCCTTAAAACCTGGTTCTACTTGTCCAAGTTTCAACATGACATACTTTTAAAGCTCCAAGGCACTCGTATTTATGAGTCAGTGAAACTTGGGAGCTGTGATGAAGTTTGGGGAAAAGCAAGAGATGACAGTTGGACCAGGAGAACAAGATCATTTGCTTGTTATTACAGATGCAGACAAAAGTGCCAAGGTGGAGCATGCAAAGAGGCGGAATAACAAACTGAAAGTAGGCGGTAGATCCCGAGTAAAGACAGGAAGTAAATAGTCACGGGTACAGCAGTCAATGGTTTTACGTTATTTCACACACAGTCTGGGTACTTTGTGAATTTGACTAAGCAAACACTTTGACAACTTCTCTCCCGGAGTCAAACATGCACAGACATATAGATAATGAGAGCAGACGGTAAAATCGTTATCTAGCAGAGCAGGTTCAAACGCAGGAAAGACACACACCGATACTTAAATTTGAATCCGCCCCATCATTCCTACATATAGACTAGAATGATAATCCAGCTAATCTGCATGCTTTTACATTACACACAGGGCATATTTTGAATATAATTTTGGAAACAATGCCGAAACTAAGCTTCAAGATTCTGGGTGGACATTTGATGGCTACTAATGAGAAGAGACCTACTCTAAATTTCCATAACATTTGTGTATTAAGTGTTTATAATCACTTTTTTTGTAGAAGTCTTTCCTCTGAGTTTATTAAACACTGACATTGAAACAATGGCACATTTTAGCGCTGCACCAGTGGGATCTACATTTGTGCCACCACCAGTGAACTAGGGTGTTACTTTTATTAAGTCTATTCTGTTTGCTAAAGAGAAAAATACTCACTTAAAAATTTTTTCAATTTCAAGTCAAAGTATTTGCAGTAGTGATTACCCTCATCATTATTATTAGTTTTATTATTGCAAGGCCATCTCTCTAATCATCCATAATTTACAAAATAAAACATCATTTTATGATATCCTGCAGTAAAGATGCTGTGCTTAAATAAAGTAGTGTAACACCTGGAGAGATTAAATGAACAATTACAGCAATTACATAGGAATTTGCTACTTAATTTGACAAATACACAATGATCCCATCATTTCCCTTTTCAGTACAACTCCAATAGGTTTATACCTTATGCATTACAAATGAAGCATTAGCAGTCTCTCTGACAGTTGTAGCACCTCCATACACCAACACAGATACTGGGTCAGTTACATTACCTCACCTCCATGTGAACCAGGACATTATTGCTGGGGAATCTTTTACTGCTTAAAAAAATCAAGTCAAATCAAATCAAATCAAATGCACATGTCTTTGTCCAGATAAGTGCACAAAATAACTCCAAGGCTACAAAAGGATATATTGTATAGGTAGAGGAGAGGAGCATCAGTCTTCATTAAGCATGCTCTGGTTGTGAGCTAAGGTAATAGCCTCTGATTGATGATAGCTTTAAGTTCCCATTAAAAGGTAAGCATTGCTCATAAGCAGTCTCTGATCAGGGCTGAGGCTGTGAGAGGTTAGTTGCCTGCTCTACAGAGACAAAAGCTTCTCTTTGGTCTGCAACACTGATCACGAGCCCCTTGGCATCCTCTTTATGAGAACAGGAAAGACTGTTTTGCTGTGATGACCTCAGAAAATCCTGAGTTTGAAATGCTCCAAGCACTTCACCTGTTAACTAAAGTGCTCTGTTTGCAGATATGCAGTGAGCCAAAGGGCCATCGTCTTCAGGGACCACTTCACGCTGGTGCCCCATGTTCCCATACAGCTGTAGCAATGGCAGGCTTTGACTTGCTGAGACAGTGTGAGGTTGAATAGCACTCCCCAGACACTGCCAAGAAAAGACACCACTACAGACTGTGGGAGGCAGAGGCTGTTCTACAGCTGAAACAATTAGCTAATTGACAACGAAATCTATTTCCCAAGAAAACAAAAAAAAAAAAAGACAGATTAGCTACTTCTTAACAGTGTGCTGCATTAGGGTTTCACATGATAGAACTGCAAATAACAAAAGAATAATCCAGCTAACCATTTCTTAATTGACTGATTATTTTGTTTATTAAGAAGACAATTTTTTTAATAACGAATAAAAAAAATATTGCAAACCCTTCAGTTTACCTTTGTTTGCTAGACAGAGGTAACAAAGCTACACATTTGGCCAAATAAATGTTAATTCAAGCTTTTTTCTCTAAATAAATTGATTTATTAAAAATACATGGTTATAAATATGAATGGGACTAAACATCAATCACTGACGCTCTAAATTGGAATAAAATATAACTATAACTACCGTAAATAAATTATGAATTTCACAACTGTAGTCAGACAAAAGGAGAAATATGAAGATGTCACTTTGGCCCCTAGGGGAAAATCGTGATGGGCATTTTTCACTATTTACTGACACTTTATAGAGCGAATGATAAATCACTACAATAATCAGCAGATGAATTCCTAATGAAACACTAGCAGCAGCAGCAGGGGCATGATATGGACAGGTGAACATGTTGGGCTACAAGAATGACAATGAGAACAAAACAGGATTTATTGAGCCAATCGAGTCAGGCGGAGGTAAACTAGTTACTCCCCTCCTCCATCCGCTGCTCTTCTCCGCCACCTCTCCTCTCTGACAAGCTGAAGGTTAATGACGAAGGGATGCAGCAGAGGAATACAGATCAGAAACACTAAACTAGCCGTAGTAAGAGATTTGCAGAATTAACTATATACCAACATATTTATATTACATACCTATGGACATGGAGTGTTTTTTTTGTTGTCATCAATATCTGTTTTGAAAAGTCCCCCAAAAATCTCTAAAAATTAGCATGTAATTACAGCTTGTTAAGATGCAATGTTGTTCAAAAATCTTAGCAACTATAGGCTGTATATAAAAGATGGTCTACACCATGAGGTCAAACATTAGCTAAAAAGCTTCCACCAAGTGTCTTGATGTATGTTCAATCATCAAGGTTAGGAAATCCCAGAAAGCTGATTCTGTTCATCTGGATGCTGTGTTTTCAGTGGGAGAAAGGTTTTCGTCTCTCATCCAAGTGACTTCTTTGGTCTTTCTCTCGTCCATATAAACAGAATCAAATTTCTGGGACTCCCACTGAGTGTTTTCACCACCACCATCTTGTTCTGAATAATAGTTAAGTTTTTACTGACATCAAGGCTTTTTTCCCTTAGTAAAACTGGCTGTTTTCCCTTTGAAACTAGAGTCCCCTCCTGCTGAAATGCAAGTTTAAGATATTTTCTTGGCTTAATTTTTCAGACTTGGAAACAAGTCCATCCTTTATATACAGTTTATGAGAGAAACCTCAATGTAAATTCAATCTCATTCAGCTATTCCAAATCCTACTGAAACACCAATTGTACATCTCCAAGAAATGCACTGTTTCCTCCTGTTTCAGTAATGTTAGCTAAAAACTTCCAACATTCAGCTGAGCTACAAATTTGTGATTATTTTGCTTTTTTTTAAGGTATAGCTCTTCCATAGAAAAAAAAAAAAAGATATGCTTGGCCAAAAACTATTTTTGGTTTCTCTTCACTGGCAGTTGCTGATAAATGGGAAAAATACAGTACTAAAAGAACAAGCCAAACAAAACTCTGCATCAGCTGAGCCGCTGCCATCCATGTGGAAACAGAAATGACCTGAAAAATACCTGGGCACTACTCCAAGTCTTCAACCAGCAACAACAACTCCACTGAAACCAACTCTGCTGTAGGACATCAACACCCACTGCTCGACGCTTTGTTTTTTAATCTCACGCAGGTAGGCTCACTATGCTGTAAAACCATTTTTCAAAATGGCAAGTTTTGCCAGTGGCTGCTCTCACAGCATGCGGCCAATGTTGCTCCAATAAAAATTGATCTTGCAGAGAAGAAGCATATTGAGGTCCTATGCACAGACTATTAATGCTGATCAACAAGCTAAAAGGCTGAGTGTGGTCGTCCCTCGGCATACTTACAAGGCTTTGCATCATTCAGTAGGTGTGCCCCAATTCATTGATTCTTCATAAAATTGCAGATGAGAGCAAGTAATGATTGAACACGAGAAAGGCCCGAGGCTTCGTGTAAGCATCTGCATATGTGTGTATGTGCACGTGAAGAAAAAGCAGTGCTTTCATTTATGACAGCACGCTGGATTTTTAACCTTCAAAATACAAAAGTTAGGAATAGGTTTGGAACCACTGGACTACAGAGGTTCAGGATCTGTACCTAGCTGCATCCACCTCTACCGCCTTATGCATCACTCCACTGATAATAGCTGTGTAATTTCACTTTCAAAAGGGTTCAAAATACAGAAGTGGCTGCAGGATTTCTGCACCTGCTTGCAAATGCACAAAGCACAAAAAGAACAAGCACTGAAATTACAAAAAGGAGGGGAAAGAAAAGGGAGAAACAAGAGGCAAGTATATAAAAGGACCATTTCTTTGAACCACTGTGGCTTTCGGGGGTAGTGTGAGCTGCCTGTACTTCGTCTGAAGGACCTGGGCACTTCTATCACCACTGACCATCAGCAGGAAGCTGCACCTCCTCAGAAGACTGCTGAACTAGAACAGGCAAAGTTTGGGCTGGACTTCGGCCGGCTCCAGTGATTACAGAAGTGCACCAGTGATGTTCGAGTGTTAATGCTGCCTGCAGACTCAAACCTTACCCAACATCTGAGCTCAGAAACAGAGCTGCCTGAATATCACATGATGAAATGTGAGGAAAACTACATGCGCTCACACGAGCCCGGTGGACATGCTGGCAGTCATCACTGCCTATCAACCCTCCTGACTATGAAGCAACAAGCCGGTGACAGACTTGAGGGCTGAGTCTCAAATTCTGCACTTCAGTGTACAAAATGACAGTAATGTTGACATAAATGTCAGGAAATGGTGGAAAATGCCAGTTTTCCAGAAGCCAGGGTGACAGCTTCAAAAGTCCAAAACCTAAACAACTTTTGCCATTTTTTGCTTGAAAGATTATTAATCAGTTATCAGATAAGTTGACTCAGATCCTGTTCTTTTCAACATCAACACTCTTGTATCTCAATAATAAATGAACGTTTCATTTATTATGCAGGAAAAAGTGGTTAACTAAAGATTATTTACAAGCTTCTGCATTATGAAAGTGTACATTAACATGCAGTTCCAGCTGCTTGTAGAATGATATTAGCTAGCTCAAACACACAGTATCTAGTGGTTACATTTTATAGTAAATATTGCCTTTTTTCATGTGCATTGCTTGACTTTTTAAATGAACAAAAAAAAAACAAAAACAAAAAAAAACAGCGTGGCACTGTGCTGGACATTTATTTGTCGTTTTCTGACCATGAGCAGCTTAAACATTAATCAGAATCATCTTTATTTATAAAGCTAACTCTCGATTTTCTTTCATTCCAGGCTGAGCAGAGAAGCAAGAAGAAGAAAGAGGGGGGAGGTATTTCCATTTTCCCATAAACAACAAGTATTGAATACCAACAGCATCGATATTTCAAAGACCTCTGACCCAATGTAGTTCAAGCAGATGGAAGTAAATCAACAAAGGATCAGGGAAATAGAGAAGTGCTTCTGAAGTCTAAGTTCAGTGTAAGTTATGAACCTGACCTCCTGAAAAGTTCAAGCAGCTTAAATGCAAGCTAATAACTGGGAAACACAGGTAGCAAACACAATACAGCACGTTTTCTCGCCATATGTAGAATTTGACATACACATATACATATAGATGTATCTCCCTGCCCAGATAAATGTGATGCTGTTTACAGTCCTGATATTTTTTCTACTCCCTAAAATAACCATGTTCAGTGCAGACGCAATCACTGCAGCCTATACTTCAGCTCAAAGCTATACTTCAGCTCAGACTTGCACTCTGTGAACTGATGTCTATAAAATGCTCTACGTCATGTTTACAGTGAAAACCTCAGGGTGCAGGAGGCAGCAGCCATTATTATTATTTAGCAGCCATTATTATTTAGACACTTTCATAAATAAGCAATTAGTTCCTTCAATACTGACCACGAGACTGAAATCTTGTCTTCATTTCAACATCAAGGAAGTGTTATTGAGAAATGCTAGCAAGGAGGTTCTACAGATATCAGCAGTTCACAGGAAGAGCCCCAGTGACGTGACCCCCTGATCCCTTTGTCGGGGTACTCATATTATATTTTTTCCCCTATAGGATGATCTATAAATAAATCTGCTGAGCCTTCAACTTGATCTAATACCATCACAAGATAATCTATTAATTTGGCATTTTAACCCAAATTATTAACTACAAAACCCATGAAAATACTTTCAGCATTCCTTTATGTTTAGTTCTAATTATACAACGTTAGCATACAATATCCGTAAGCTTGCTTTACAATGTTGGCATGTAGACACTACTATTGGGGGCATTTTCAGGGCTCCACTTTACAGTGGGTACCTCCCAGCATGAAGAACTACTGGATGTGATGTTGCTAACTGGTTAAACTTGAAGAAGACAACAAGTAGCAATAGAATAAGCAGTGTGACCTTCTCGAGAATTGCTATTAGCATCATAAAATTAATCAGCAAAGGCTAACACAACAACAACAACAGCATTACAGCAGCTGTGGCAGTTCTCGGTTGTTTTGCTGCTTTGGCAACATTCAGTACTGACATTGCAGTTGAAGCTATCACCAAATTATTATATCAACTCGTTAGTCTGATTAATTTTACATCAAAACCAATGAAAAGAGAACTGGTGGTCATTAGCAACATCACCCTCCCTCTGAACCCTCTTTGTGTTCCTAGAGAAGGTGCCTACAGCCTCTAACGATGAGAGATTTCACCAGTCAAATCAAAGCTAGTACAGGCCAATGGCAGGGTGTAGACTACATATTGGCACAATTTTGGCTGGTTGTGTCGAACAACGGGTATTCACAACGTTTACCCAACAATACTACTTCTAATGTGTTCTACTTTCTGTTCCCTTTCTGCTTCTATTTTCTTGTTCCGTAACGACTCAAGAAATCTTTGCACAAGTTGTCGTTTCTTCACACAGGATGCATTTCTGACTTTTGACCGCAAACTGAATTAGACCCTGACCCTCATAGCCTACTTCTAACAACTAGCCTTCAAACCCATACCTAAACCTACTCAACCCTCAAACCTAAACCGTAACCATAAATCTAATCCTAAACAGTAACCTGAAACATTGACCCTAAGCCTAACCCCAACATATCAGAATATCTTATACTTGGTTTTTGAAAAGCCAAATTAGGGCCATTTTTCATCACTGATTAAATTCTTATCTTGGTGAAAGTTAACTGTAATTTACAATTGGGAATAGAAGATGACCTGTTAGGCTACAATGCAGTTATCTGGAGCAGTTCAATAAAATGACCACAAACTACCATATAGACTAAAAAGGTAATAAAGCAGTCATCAGGTCTACACGTGAGAAGCTACACTGTCTGTTTTATCAAGAAAAAAATGTCTAAGTTGATCTTTGCTCAGATTAACAGTGCAGGTCTATTGTGGAGCGTGAGGCTCCGCAGCGCATGTGTGCCAATTCATTTCCTCAAGGTCTGCTGCAAGAAAACCTTCCTCCTCCTGTGCAGCCCACATGTGGGGAGATTACATCTTTTATTTATCACTTCTTGGCTCTATTTTTCCAGCAAATTCCAAGCTGGGGTGCAATCAGCCAAGAAAGCCTCCCTGTGTGTGTGAGCGTTTGGGATGTGCGGACTACTGTTATTCCTCTTTGTAAGAATGCACATCGAGCCCAGATTCAGTTTCATTCCTGCAGAAACATTTCCCAATATCTGGGAACATAGGCCTCTTGTTTTGGCAGGGGAATGTGTTGTGAGTGCGTATTCACAAATACACAATGCCCACATGAACCGCCTGCATTTGATGGTGGAGGGGGGGTAGGCAAGCGATGGATCATGCAAGCACTCAGATTGCATTACAATTCAAATTAAGCACATGGAGTAATGGGATTACAGCCCTCAGAGATTCGTGAACTCACAGGTGACAAACTGTAGCACGGTCACAGCTTCCCCGCTGACCAAAACTGAGGGCTGTCTTCATTAAAGTGAGATCTTCAGATATGCACAAAGACACAACCCAAACTGGCTGCAGACTGGTGTGAATCATGGCCCATTTAAGAAGAATCTCCGTGCCAGTATACCTCCTCTTTCCAAACCTCTTCTACTTAACAAGGGAGTGAAAAGATGCTTTTGTTTGCTCTTCTTTTGCTGGCAACGGGAAGCTTGAAAGACACAAATGAACATGTAAATAGGAACAAAGTGCCAAACTCACAATGGAAATGCTGGGCATTTGATATGTGTGCTGGGTAATTAAAATCTCAAAGAACCTCTTCAGAGAGGGGGAAAAATGACACAAAATCAAGCACTGATTCCTGCTGCTGGTGGACTAAAGTTGTCAAGCACAAGCACACAGGTGTCTGTTCCTGTTTCACTTGCTCTCAGTGGGTTCTAAACAAGATCACCTACGGTAATTCTCAGCTTCTTCTCATATATATTTACTTTTTTCTTGCCTTTTGAGAAAACAGAACTCTAAAACCATCCCATCACTCCTCTAGATCTAAATATAAAACATCAATAGTGCATACTTGTCTCCTTTCCAGTGCAGCAGGTCGTGTTTATCAGCTTCTCACTGCTGCACAATGCTGATCAAACTGTATGCAGGCTGTCAAAGCCACAATGCATGCTCAACTATCATTATTATTCAACAGCATATCAATTGTGCCACAAAGAACAACTCATTCAAATGTAATGTGTGTCAGTTGGGACCCAACCCAGCTGAGCACTTCCCTTATTACTCAATAGTTTTATGTAATCTTTTAAAACTGATTTTAAAGGTCAGACGGTATTTGAACAGGCTTCTTTCTCATGATATTTGATACAGAAAAAATAAAGCTTTAACGCAACTAAATGCTTCTTCCCCGAGTCACGTCAACGCAGTCACCAAGTGATCCAAGCCACCCGGAGGACAGTAAAATCGCTTTATTTATCATTAATATGACAAAGTTTCGCCGTCATTCTGACGCTGTGGGGGAAAAATCCTCTTTTGTTTTATTTTCAGCGCAGTCTGTATTTTAAGGCTTTTTTTCACATTCAAACTAGCCCCGAGCTAAACAGGATTTAAATGCCTCAGTCACACATTCCCATTCATGCACCCAGCAGATTTAAAGCCCCATTGTAGCCTCTCCGCGAGTCTGTCGCCCTTTGTTGTCAAACCCTGTCACTTTACCTCCTCGTGTTAATCGACACATTCACGCGCACCGACATTAAATCTCTCCTCTTGTTCTTTCTGTTCTCAACTGAAATTGTCTGGTTGTTTCATTTTTGTCCGTTGAGCCCAGTCTCGCCACATCACTCACCGACTTGGAGTACGTTGTCCACGCAGCCGCTCTCCAGCAGAGCGATGCCCCGTCGGAAAGGCAGCCGCGTCTCGTCGCCGCTCTCCCCGCTACTTCCGATCTCCTCCCCGCCAGTGTTGAACGACGAATACATGCAGATCTCACGCTCGCTCCTCGGGAAAGACCAGTACACGATCCGTCTCTGGACGGGCTCCGGGATCCGCTCGAAACGCTCCTCTACCCTCTGAAACGGCCACTTCTCGGCGACTTTCCTTGCCGCGATGTCCAGGAGGGTCTCCGGACTCTGGGTTCTGCTCGATTCGCCCTGGGTGGCACCCGAGCTGCCGCACGGCGCCCCCGCGGCCCGCTGGCCTTGTCTACATGTTGAGCCGTAGCCCGGTCTACAGCAGAGCCGCTTGGCTGGGGGCTGCTGTACGCGCTCCGCCATGATAGCTCCGCTTTAACGGCGACGGAGGAAGTCAACGCACCATATGAACGGGATGGGGAACGGAAAAGGTTACCCACGGTCTGATTGTTGGCCGTGTATGGCCAAATCATCCTTTTATGGCAACATGGGGCAGGGCTTCGGCGAGCTTGTCAAACCCCTTTGTTGACAAATTAAGAGAAGGCGGGGTCTGCGGGGCAAGCTCCGTGCTGAGGACTTCCAGGGGGGCGGAATTCCCGTCCGGCCCTCGTCCTTTGAGAGCCAGATTTCAGCCCAGAATGTTGACTTTGGAAACGGTGTGGTTGTATTAAAGAGCTACCTCAGACGGTGGTTTTACCGGCTGGCGTTCACATTTACTAGGGACTGAGAGAGGGGGCTTTGTCTTTCGGTGAGGTGGATCAGGCGGATGAAAGCTAGGTGCCAATGGGCGGTTATTCGCCTGTCAACACTCGAGCCTCGTGGTTTTGGGGGGGGGAGGGGGCAATGAACCCAGCACCGCCCCGTGTGACGTTTACGGTCCGCTGGAATGTGGGGCGTTTAAAGGAAACGTAACTGCTTCGTGAGATGTATGGAACTCAATTTTTGACAATGAAAGAAACACGAAATCTAGTTATGAAAAAAATAGTAAGGCTTTGTCACAAAGCATGATGAAAGAAAAATCTTTGAGTTATTAACTACTAGAATACGATTTTTAAGATGAAAACATAATTAAATATGTGCATTTTGACGTAAAATGTTTACTTTTACATAACCTCTCATTTTCCACACCTTTCCTGTTTTCTTACATGTTTCTCAATATTTCTGAATAATGTTAAACATTAGCATTTTATTTATTTATTTCTGGACTTCACCAACTGTACCTTTAGCTGCCACGGACGCTTTGCGATGAACTGCACAGTATGTTACGTCATGTTGCATTTGAAATTACCTGCTGCTGACAAAAACACTACTCTGTATGTTTGCTTCTAATCCTAACTAGATGCTGAGAATTGTGACATCTGTAACATGAATGCAAGAGAAGAAAAAAGGGTTGTGGTGATGGTGTAAGTAGGCAATGGGTTGCCATTTATTCATATTGAGTAAGACTGCACCAAAATAAAAAATAAACTAATTTAAAAGTAGTCTGCTTATTAGATGTAACTACTCGTTAATTGAAGGTGCCAGAATGCTATTTGAGATCATCCCAGCTAATTTTAACGCCTGAATGGAATAGTATCATACATTGGCTTCACCAGAGCCTGGACCTCAACATTACTGAAGCAGTGTGGGATCATCTTGATAGAGAATGGAACAAAGGGCAGCCAACATCTGAAGAAGAGCTTTGGAAGAGCTTTTGTCCTTTTTAAAGACAGGAGAACTATTTTTGAAGACTGGTTAATGACATTTCAAGACAATTTGCTCAACACAGCCTCAAATCAAATCAAATCAAATCAAATCAAATCACCTTTATTGTCACATCACATGTGCAGGTACACTGGTACAGTACATGCGAGTGAAATTCTTGTGTGCAAGCTTCACAAGCAACAGAGTTGTGCAAAATACAATAACGTGCAACAAGCAAAATATAAAAATGGTTAATCTAAAAAGTAATAAATATATGTACCATATATAAAGGTATATACATTACTGAATGTGTGTACTAAATATGTTTTTCTACGTGTGTGTGTGTGTGTGTGTGTGTGTGTGTGAGTGTGTATATACATGTTTTACAAATGAAATAGAGTAAACAAGCCTAACTGTGTTGAAGAATAATTATGTTCATATCAAAGATTGACCTTCAAGCTCATTAGAAAAAAAAAATCAGTAGACTGCTGCATCTCTGTGAATTTTTTCAATTTTGCCAGTAAAATATAAAGAAATGAGGGGTGGCTTAAGACCTGTGTACAGTACTATACATAGATAGATGTGCAGTGTGAGAACACATATCTGAGTCCCAGTTATGACTGGGAGTACAAAGTACAAAGACCAGAACCAGCTTGAACAAGTTTTAAAGCTGCAAAAAGAGCAGTTTTTGTTTTTTTGTGTTGTTGTGTTTAAAGTATTTAAATAATCATTAAGGCTTGTGCAAATCTTTTAAAAATGTAATATCTGTGTTTCTCTATTATTCGTTGCTGCCTTTCTAGGACAGTACAGCATGTTATACTGAAATGAAAACTCCTGGCAGCCCCATCCAAAGATGTTTGATATCTCCTTTTGATCAGCAACTGGGGAACATTTAAGACACAAATTTAAACAGTTTTACTTGAGCATAAACACACTATTTGTCACCGTAATGGGCTTATCTGTCACTTTTCTCTTCCAGTTACAGTACCACCTGCTGCTCCTGCAGGACAGAGTTATCAGCAGCCTCATTTCAGCACACTTGCTCCATGCTGTGTAAATGATTTAGGCCCCCTGGTTGACAATCTTGAGTATTGTCTCATTTTACCCTGCAGACAGCACAGAAGAAGCACAGTAATGGCTGAGTCTATTCACTCAGCATGGTGGGAACACAGTGGGTGGGCTGGGAAAGAGAGACAGCAGCACAGACCATGGCACACTCTGTTGAATAAGACAGTACAGGCCTCTAGCATTTGACTCTGTGCTCATTTTTCAGGCATTTGACCAAATCTATCTTTCACTGTATTCAATAGATTTAAGGCAAGTACATATATTTCATTATATTTCATTAAATTGTCTTTTCAAGAATCTCTCAGTTTCTTGACCCATCTGAGAGAGATATTTTAAAACCTTTTTGATGGATACACTGAAATTTGGTTACAACATTATTGTTCACCTATAGCAGGGGCCTCAAACTTGCAGCCCGGGGGCCACTTGCGGCCCACATCACCTCTACTTGTATATTGAGGTGAAGAAATAAAATGCAATTTGGCCCTTAAAGTTACTTTTTTTGTTAGAGAGGATTTACTTGTTGTTGAGTGCAATGTTAAAATAAGTTATTTAAAAAACAAAAAATTATTTAATATGAAGGCAATATGAGAAGAGAGTACAAACACGTTGAGGGACTGGCTGTGTTAGTTCAGTGAGAGAGTTATTTGTAGAGCAAACAATTTTCACTAGCAAAAACTAATGTGTACACTTATGTTAGCATTTTTATTTTGTTAAATATGAACAAAATTATAGCAGAAGTGCTTTGCTTTGCTGCCTACTTATTATCAGTGACAGTATTAGTCTACTGATAAAAAAAAAAAAACATTTTAGCCCAGAAAACCTTTTTTGTCATAGACCACCATTATAAAAATGCCATCTGTAAAACTGTTGATACAGCATATCACACTGCAGACATTGTCTGCTTTTACACTTTCTAGTATAAAAGATTCATTCAAGTTTTCGTATCTGTGAAACATCCAAAAAAATATAGAAAACAGTTTATTTTTGCAGTGTAATTACACTACTGGTCTGCACCTATTTGCTGATTTGGAACACTTGTGAGCATATGCAGTGGGCTGCACACAAACCTTAAAACAAAACTAGAAGCTAGAACACTGTTTTGGTTTATGAGCAATTTGCAGCTATTATCAGTGAGGTATGCGGCTGCCATCTGTTTCTGTATATCCATGCTCAGAACTCTGGAAACCTCTAAATTTCCAGATAGCTGACTGTATTGGGACAGTCACTTCAGTAAGCAGATTGTGGTCCAGTGTTCATGCCAGGGTTTACTAGGTTTGGGCTGTATGCCCTTGGCCCTATTTGGGCTGAGACTCAGTCACCACAAATGAATTTAGGTCTGGTTTAGTTTCCAGTAAAGGTATTTGAGCTGACTCAAGGGCATGATTCATTAGCCCAAAACTCATAAGGTAGTACAAAGAAAACATAATCAATTTCTATCAGCCCAAGCTATAGCTCATTTTTGTCTGATGCTAAATATCAGAAGTTAGCATCTTAACGTACTGAGGACGATCAACATGGTAAACATTACTTCTGTTAAACATGCATATTGCCATATGTGTGAGCATGCTAAACTAAAAAATTAGTTTCATTTCATGAGGCAAGCTACAGAGTTACCAGGAACATTTTTCATAATCTTGTGCCCAAATCTGTTATGAACTCAGAAAACTACAAATCCAATAATTATATTATAGTTGAATATAAAATTCAAGATGGCTGCTTTTATACATAGAAACATGCTGTTTGTGGGGTTTTTGTACAATGGTGTGCAAAAGTCTTGAGCCACAGCCTGAATTCTTTTAGGCAAGCTTTCTTGTAATTTCTTCAAACATCCTTCAGGAATACTTCTTGAAGGCCATTCCATGACTAGTAATGTTCCATGTGTGCTTTTCTATCCAGGTATACTTGTATTACATTTGGCAGTGTATTTGGAATCATTGCTCTGCTCAGAAATGAAGCTGTTGCCAATCAGAAGCTTTCTAGATGGCACTGCATGGTGGAGCTCACAGTAATTTATTATTCTTAAACTGCAATAAACTGTGTTTAATGCATCCAGGAAAGAATCATTGACGTCAGCTGAAAGAAAGTGTTGAAACTAGGCTAAGCAAAGCTAAGATATGAACCTAAGATAGGGTTTAAGCATTTTTAATTTAACTTTTTAATACATGTAATTTAAAAATATAATTTAAATAAACCTATGTGGAAAAACAATGTAGTTAGTAAATGTTACTGTTGTAATTATGTCTTTAACATAATTTAAACTAACTGAAATAACAGAATTTTATGATGATGACACAATGCAATATAACTCTTTTCAAATATCAGAATGTACAAATACCTTTCTCACTACTTTTACTGCAGCATTGAATATTTTGTTATTAAATTTGACTGTAATTTTTTTTAAAGTATTGGCTATATATGTCATATATTTGGCAAAAAAGCTAGAAAATTGTTGTTGGTAAATTTACTGTTTTGATAAGTTACACTATGCCTATTTTATTAACTAAAGCTACTGCTGAAAAGCTGCTTTTTATGTTGTTACTCATGCGCGCACACATCCACAGTAAACCTTTAATTTCAATTTTCAGTTTCATTATTTATTAGTATCTACATGATGTGCATGCCTCCTTGAATTCATTGTACCTCAGTGAATATTTTCCATGCAGATCATTGGAAATATTCATATATTAAATACTATCCAGGTATTCAGCCACAAAGAATGCTTTAAGACTTCCATTAACATGATTTCTATGGGTGGACTCTCCCCGCTCAGCTAAAATGGCTAGTAAGGGTGATAATGACACTCTGGCTCACTCCTGGGGATAATCACACACACACACACACGCATATACACACACATGCACAATACAAACCATAGTATCTGTTCACGCTGGGCTCATTTGCATTCTCATCAGTATGCATGAAATTTCTCGCTGAACTTTAATACCCTAACTGCTGCATAATACACTTTAATGAGCATAAGAGTGAGCATGACAATTAAAACTCGCATTAATCACTAAATGCTGAGGGGTGGGGATGTGGGGATGAGATGAGAGAGAGTGGAGGCAGGGAGGGAGGATACTGACTGAGGACTGGGGGCACAAAAAGCACTCCAGAGAGGATGGGGTGAGGAAGAGAAAAGAAACTGAAGTGAAAAATGAAGAAAACATGCAGCCAATGGATGCAAAGAGGATAAAAAAAAGTAGGAGGGGGCTGATGAAAAGAAGATGTAAAGGAATAGAGTTTACTGAGTTTCTCATATTAAGCGCAGTTGATCTGGTGGGGGCATCTCCACATGAGCAGCAGATGAATGGTGAAGTTTGCAGACAAGCGAAACACCCTCCCCTCCCTGTTAGTCCTCCTTATCCTTCACTCGCTCACATTTCCCCAATTTCTCCTTTTGTTCAACGTCCTCTTTAAAGGGTGACAGCGAGTATTGTTCATAAAGGGGATAGTGTTCCCTGATAATGAAAACCTTTACCTCCCCCCTTTAAGGTGCTCCTTCCGTTACTTTGATGCTGATGATGAGATAATTTAAGGGTTATGAATATTCATCTAAAAGAAACAAATACAATCCCATTTGGTTGTCTTTTACACCTCTGATCCCCCACCCTCAACCCCCTCCAGTCAGAGCAGAGGCACAAATGTTCAGAGGTAAACGTTCTTCTGCTTAATACCTCTGTTTCATGCTTTTGTGGGTTTTTTGGTTTTTTAGGGGGGTTCGCTGCTTTATAGGGTAAGTAATACCAAAAAGATTGCAACTGTTTACCCATTATCTGTATGCTTTTCTTTTCTTTAGGGCGAATCTGCATTTCTAACCTGATGATTGATGTTTAAATGTTTTAGGGCTCCACAGCTAATTCTGTTATGGCAATTACTTCTGTCTTGCTGTGAAAACACAAGAAGAAAAATGACATATGTAGTCATAAACCAGTAGTGGTATGTTATATGTAAGTATCTGAAATGTGTGATGCTAGTCTATATCTCTTTCAGAGGAGGAATATACTTTCAGGCTAAAAGTGAGGCTACAAGTTACTTGCTAGATAAAGATTTTATTGTAATATTATGTTTTATATTTAATTTAATATTAGATTTTATATCTATATTATGTTATGTTTATATTAGGAAAAATAGAAATGAGAGACTGGCAACCGTCCAGGGTACTGCACCTCTCACCCCATGTCAGCTTGGATAGACTCTAGTCCCCTGAATTCTATAAGCAGAAGAAAATCGATGGCTGAATTAAAGCAATAACGTCTGGTCCAAAGATGGTAAAATATCAGACTTTATTAAATGTATTTTATGGGTAGAAATAGGAGGTAATGTATAAAGCTCAATAAAAAAATAAAGCAAATGTCAGAGAAAAATAGAAGCCACTCTACTAAACTATCTATATGTATGTGTATAAAATAGTTCAAACTAGCTCTTTTGGAGGCAGCTAGGATGGTTAAATGATGTTTACATGTTGATCCATGACTATTAGCAAAGGAATATTTTTTATAAATGAATTTATTGTGTTTGTTTCTTTAATAGGTAATGTATCAGGAGATATTTTTTTTCTGCAGACAAAAATCAAAGAATGTCCAAACTGTAGAAAAGCCATGGATGGAAACGTATACATAAATATTAAATAATACCTACAGACAACACACTGAGCTGAGTATGGATAATAGCTATAGGAAATACTTCATAATTTATAGTAAATGTGGGTTACAGTTAATAAATATGAAGACGTCTTTATGCACAGACAGATGTGTTTTCATCACTTCAGAAGTGGCAGACACTGACACAACACACTAGAGTAAACATATTAATGCTTCCACAACATGCGTAATACAAGTACACACAGAGGAGATGGGTTTTTTATGCGGAGAGTATTCACTTTTCTTACAGCATTTGACCCTGTTTTGTCCTTCTTTAAGTTGAACACAACGTGTGTGTGTGTGTGTGTGTGTGTGTGTGTGTGTGTGTGTGTGTGTGTATCTTGAGGAGGCGTAATAAAAATTCCATCTGCATTTCCATAAATCAGACAGGCAGGTTTGTTGTCACCCAGTTGAGGGGCCTTAGAGCGAGGCCCCAGGGTCTGCTGGGATTATAGGTTGTGTGTGTGTGTGTGTACATACAGTAAAACACATTACACATTCGCAGTAACAGTACCCACAGCTCATCAATGGTTCATCACTGGTGCAGCAGTCCTAATGTTTAAAACATATTTCTGTACGTTTTTCCTTCTGTCTGTGCTTCCTTTCCTGTTTCTGTCCTCCCCTTTCTTTATGCAGCTCACTGTCCTTTCATCACTAATATATTTCTACAATACGTAGGGCAGACCTGCTCTGAAAAATGATATGAAAATGATTTTTTTAGAATGTAAATTCCTGTTGTAACAGCAAACAACAGGCAGGTTTTTATTGAAATTTAATGCAAATTACACCCAAATTTAAAGAAAATCTGCAAATGTAAATGCAAATTAATACCTACTTCTGTGTCCTAACTATGTGGGTTTTTAAGGTTGGTCTATTGAGATAAACAGCAGATAGTGCTTATTCTCCCAGTTAGTGCCTTTAAATTATATGGTTTAAAGGGGACCTGTGATTCTCACTCTATTCTTGTACACTACTAGAGCAGCTTTACATTTCTCACATGTCACCACCTTTTCACTTGATTAAGTCAACTGAATAAGTGGTTTGTTCTAAATGTTGTTTAATTTTTATAAGTCAACTTTTCCTTAAATAAAGTTAGTGCCTAATAAACCCCACCCTGTTACAGAGAGTGTTGTAATTGTTGAGAATAGAGTTCGATCCCAGACTGTGGAGACATTGGATTGCTACTGATTCCAGAATCTCATCTCCATATCTCTCTGCATTGAGATTACCTCCGATGATGACCGTGGTGAAAAAGCCTTGTTTTTACAGTGAGGGAGTTGTCACCACACACCATCACACTGCCTCCACAAAAAGCTGTTAGCCTGTCAGTGCACCATTCAGCTTAGCATTCTCTGCATTTTTTCCATACTTTGACCCTATGATCGGACTTCCATAGACAGAATCTGGACTCGTCGCTGGACATAACATTCCTCCATATGTTCAGTGTAAAGGTATCTGATGGTGAATGGCACTGATGGCAGGCCTCTTGACAGCCCTATGAGACTGGAGATTGCTGCTGTCTGTTCCAGATTGTCTGTGTAAAGAGTCATCAGCCATATTACCCTGCAAACTTTGACTGCAAATGTGTAGAAGGCTGCCTACAGTTCCTAAGTGCAGACAGGGCGAGGAAACAGTCTTCTTGTGGCCCACTTCACAACCAGTCCCTGACATGAAACTTGGCCTTCAGTTTGGAGATGGTGCTAGGGCTCATTCAAATTTTTCTGCAACGTGGTTTTGCTAAACAGCTTGAAGTTCTCCAGTATCACAGACGATATCCAGATCAGTCAAGTATTGCATGCTTTGAGCAGACACCAACAGATCGTTGTAGCTGGGTCCATGCTCACAGGTGCTGCTAATCACCTGTTAATCAAGCACCTGATTATCAGCACCTGGGTTACCAGCAGCTCAAAACAAGAGTAAATAACAGAATGAGTTGGTTGGCATTGACAGAGAACATTTGGCAAGTTTTTAATGTGCACAACCCACAAATGCATGTTCCTTACAAATGTGGCACCGTTTAAAGGGAAATAAACTGGCTTTCCAATAGTATGAGTTTTATGGTATACGCCAACGAAATAATCATTCAAACACAAATTTCCTTACTTTTGTTTACTCAAGTTTCTTTGCTACCTAGTTTAAGGTATGGTTAACACAATTGTTTGTGCACTGTGTTGTATTTTAAAATGTATGTTTGTATGTCTTTATATATACTGTTTGTTGTTCATTATTATCATAATTATTATTGTTGTTCTTGTTGTTGTTTGAAACAAACTATTAGTTACTCTTCTTTTAAGTCAACTTTTATCTGATTGGCTGCTCACTCCCAGAGTTGTAGGCTTAACCATATTAGAGATCTGTATCTGGAAGTCCCACAGGATCTTAGCTTGGTCATTCTCGACCACCCTAGGGGGAATCTCCCATTTTGTCCTCAGGACTTCCAGGCCATACTTGGCACAGATCTTCCGTTATACAATGCTGGCAATTTGGTTATGGCATTTCATACATGCCATGTACACTGACTTCATTTAATTGCCCGTGTTTAATCACTGCTGTAACAGTATATCACAGAATACTGAAAAGTATAATAGGTCACCTTTAAAAAGAACTATACTCAGAATGCTGCAATCATAAAGGAACTGTTTTCTTGTTTGTTTGTTTTTTGCTTCATCTATTAATGTGATGAGAGTGTTTTTATTTATCCAAATACATATCTGATGTTTGGGTGTAATATTTGATGTCTACTCCCAGTTGAAAAATAGTTTGGAAATGAAACATCAAGGTGCAATGTACTCTATGAACATTATCTGAAAGTCATTGTTAAGCTTTCAATCAAGAGGAAGCTGTTCAAGAATTGTTGCATGGAAATTGCTGTGCTTTCTCACCTGCTTTATCTCTGCAGATCTCCCATGAAGGAATGGGAGATCATATTTCTTACTATGTTATTGGTACAGCTACTCTTTTATATCAATATTATAACAATATGAGCTGAGCTCATATTGAGCCCAGTTAAATGTAATGTGTTATTAAGATTAGTTTCAATTCAATTCAGGTTTTTATTTATTGAAAGCTGGTAATTGCCTGTATGTGCTATTCAAGATGGGAATTTGCTAATTAGTGGACCAACACCACACACCACAATACACATGTGCCAAAGTTATTTTGACAATATAATCTGATAAATGTAGCTATGTGATTGACTGGCGTGATTGACATGAATCTAAACCAGGACTGTCAAATTCGTTTTATATCATGGGTCCCATATAGGATACTTTGATCTTAAGTGGGCCGGACTAGTGAAAATAAATAGTAGTGATATACATACTTGATTAGAATATACTTTTATACACTTTAATATTTCAGATATTTTATTAAAATAGCAGCTAATCACCATTATTGATACTATCAGGAATGTGCACATATTATTAAAACAATACACTTTTAAACAGTCTCGTAATATTATTTGGTAACACTGTTATTTGTCCTTAAATGGTTATTAATAATGCTAAAGAGTTGCAGCTTTACAGAAGCCACAGATGATGCAGATGTTTGTAAGACACGTAGAAGTACGCAGAATTACTGCTTTGATTGGTGCTGTTTCTCTTGGTTTTATTGTTTTTTAAAGCATTTGGTTAGGTTGGAAAAAATGGTTTATGTTAAAATACATCAACTATGACTGAGATGTGGCAGGCAGCTGTTCATTTCAAACAGCAATTGTTCCATAACTTTAATGTCTTTATTGTTGTCCACATGATTCTGAAAGTTTTCTCTTTTTAAACCGAACCCTTATTTTTCCTACATCTAATCCAAGAGAATGGTTTGTATTCACAAAGATAAGACATGTGGCGTGGACTTACTCATTCGAAATGACAATTAGCACTTATTTTCATTGTTGATTCTCCTCATAGGTGGACGAAAGTCCTACCGATGATTACAGTAACCTCACATATCAGCTCTGAAAGTGTTATTTTGTGATCAGTGATGTATTACAGTATTACTCCACCCCCACTGCCTTTTGATTACATTGTGAAAAAGCAATAAGTATTTAAGGCAAAATTCTTCCATAGCTGTTTTCACATGCACCGTAGCCCTGATGTTTTCTCAGTATTACCTTGCCCAACTTACTGGATTTTATTTTATTTATTTAAAGTTAACCTGATGGCCGATGTGAAAATAATGTAGGTGATAGTGTCATGTGTTCTGCCTGCTATGCAGTCTTATGGAAAAAGGCCAGGGAGGGATGAGGAGGAGTCTGTCTGAGGGATGATGCAGAGGCTGACAAAGCAGCATCTTTGCCCTGATCAGACAAACTGTGTGCATTAGTCATGGGACTATGGGCTTTGACATGTTAAAATGGTTTATGTGTGTAAAATAAAAAAAAATAAAAAACATCCATCCATTGATCCATCCATCCATCTTCTCCCACTCAGGGTCCTGGTCACAGGGGCAGCAGTCTACACAGACACCAAGACTTCCTTCTCCCCAGCCATCTAATTCATCTTTTCCAGAGGGAACACCAAGCCAGCTGAGAAATGTAATCCCAACGTCCCGACTCTGCCCTGAGGCTTTCTCCTAGTAGGACATGCTCAAAACACTTCAGCTAGGAGGCGCCCGGGAGGCATCCTGGTCAGATGCCATAACTACTTCAGCTGGCTCCTTTTGATGAGGAGTAGCAACTCTACTCTGAATCCCTATTGAAGGACCAAGCTCCTCACCCTGTCAAGACACCTGTTGGATTTTTTTTTAAACTGTTGATTTATCAGTCAGTCTATGTTGTTATATCCCTATGATCACAATCTCTGGGTAACTTAAGACTTTAACAATCTAATGGGTGCTGAAATTAAAACTAAAAACTATCAAAAGTATGCTTACGGTGCCGTTAATATTTATTAGCATTTGAAAAACAACACTGATCAAAGCTGGAGTCTCTGTCATGACAGCCTAAACACCAAAAACATCACACATTGACACATTTCTCTTGACTGACTGTAGTGTAATGGTTGGATATCTTATACAGTTTTATTTTAAACAGGAAAATAGTTGTTGTTGTTGTAACAACTAATGTAGCTCTAGATAAAGAATAAAAAGCACAGCTTGATGTTATCTTATTTGACCACAACCTAAAGCAAATACACTACTGTTAGCCTGAGGACATGAATCTGACTCAGCTACATCTTTGGGTTCATCAGCACTGGACTCAAGATGGCTGCAAAGAAACGTCCTCCTGAGATGGTAAATCAACTGGTTCTTTTCTACTAGAGCACTCAAAGCTTTTTATACTACATGTCTCATTCACCTACTCAAACAAGTGCTTTCTAACATTGACACCCATTCATCCTCCGATGGACAAATCAGAGCAACTTGGGGTTTAATATCATGCCCAAGGATATTTTGACACACTTCTTATATGTTTGCATCACAGCATGTGGCATTTGTAATTCAAAACAGCCAAATGAAAATTAAAAAGGCTTTTCCCTTGCATCAAATTTGAAGGTAAAAGAAGGTGCTGGGTGAAATTAGCCTTACCACTAGTTGCACTTGCAGTCTATTGACCTCTCTCTTTAAGAAAGAACTGAAACTAAAAACTGACAGAGAAATTGGAAAAGGTATCCACAGAAGAGACAGACGAGTCAATGAAAGGCATGGATGTTGCAATCAAATGTAGTCCTATTGTTTCATTTTACTGTATTTGTTAAGATGCACTGACACAAATTTGATCCCGATCCTTTTTTTAGATTCTGTCCAACAATCCAAACACCAAAAGGTTTGCAAAAAAAGACATAAAATAACATTTAATATAACTTCTTTTGACTTTTAATACCAATTATGTTCCATATTTCATTCTGAAGTTTTATCTTCAGATCTTTTCAGTTCTGTGTTCTTTAGTTAAATAGTACGTAAAACAGGGACAGAGAAGAAGACAGAGGGAGGAAAAAAAAGAAAAAACTGACCCAGAACCTCTGGGCATGTCACGAAGCCATTAAAATTAATTTGAGACTCAAATACGTCTCCAAGCCCATCATTTAACTCTCATTGCCATTTATGTTCTTTTCAATTACATGAAGGAGTTTTAAACTGTTATTAATCTAGAACCTCTTCTCCTAAAAGTTTTTTTTATCTATTTCAGTGAGAGGAAAGCTCCCCCAGAAGATTTCACCCTCAGAGGGCCGGTACCAAAGATAGCGAGGGCGTTTTCAAGCGTGTACCTCCCATCTGATCTGATCCAGCAGGTTTGCAGTGGTGAAATTGATCCCAGTGGTAGATGCACTGACAGGCCTGAGGAGCCAGTGTTCAAATGAATTAAGAAGAGGAGAAGAAGATGGCGAAAGGCTTTCTGTTGTTCGTCCTCTAAATAATACAGCGCAATGATAGCCAGCAAACAAAAGCATTTGTGTTGTGAAGGAGCGATACTGGGGATAGGATAGAGGCAGAGGAATGCTTGAATTACAGATGAGAATGGAAACATCTTTTTTATACGATTTGTTGTCTGTTAAACATTAATGAGAGAGGATGGCGACAGCGTTCCAGTGTCTGACCATCCAAAAGAAAAGCTAGTGAAAAGACTGGAAGCCACTAGGGTGCGTTCCCAAATGGCCACTTTTTTAATATTTGCAGCATAAAATATATATTTTTTATACTTAATTTTATAGCTTGAGGGTGAACACAATAAATGAAAGGCGAGCGATTGTATCCAAATTCCCTAAAGGTGATTAAACTTAAATGTGTAAAGTCTCGGCAGGGAGATTTAGCCCTAAATAATTAACAATGCTGTATTATATTGCTATAAGAATAATTCTGCCTCGAAAATGCTGCATGTGTTTTTTAACATTCATGCATCTTAAAAATAATTGAAGGGCCTGTGCGCTACTTAATATTTCATCCCCCTCTGCCTTTTTCCAAATTTTCACAGGCTGAACGATGGCTTTTGCACCCCAAAAAAAGAAGGATATGAATTTTTCAGGCTTTTTAAATAATTAAGCTCAGAGTGTTTGGGGGGGCAGCAAAGCCCTGATAAACTAATCTGAGATGGAGGAGCAGGAATAAGGTCTGAGAGGGACATTAGAAATTTATTATTTTATCAGCAGCTATTTATTATTAACATAGAGAGATCCCATTAGCATTCATAGACAAAGGGACTCCTGGGAGGATGCCCTGTGGATTTCAAGGTGATACATTAAAAGAGAAAAGTTAAAGGAGGGGAAAGTGTCTGCTCCAGCCCCTGATCTGCATATTAGCCAACATCTTTCAGTCAGTGAAGTCAGCGGGATTTCTCTGGGTGGATTTTGTGAGTGGATGGCAGATTTGAGATGTGGAAATGAATCGTTCTGACTTCACAAAGTCAGCTACTGAATACTTGATGGTAGAAACTCAGAAGAAGTCAAGAAACAGTGCACAGAGCCCAGTAGGTTTTTTTCTGGGAAATTGGGAGTTTTTGCAATGTGGCACGGGTAACTTTTCAGACTCCAGTGCAAGAGCATGGCAACTTTCAGATCACTGCCATCACAGTGTGTACAGATGTTTTTGTTACTATGATGATAAACCCTAAAGACTGTAGTGAATTTACTCCACCACTACCAACAGGCCTCCATTTTTTTTGCTAACATTTTAGCATGTATGTATGCTAGCGTTCAGAGTTGTTCTAGAAGACACATTTCACCTTCTCTTAATCCTATTACACCCAACATTGATTGCAGTTTAACTGGGGTTGCAATAGAGGCCCTCAAGGTATGAATGGAGTCAAATGACTAAAATTATTATTTACGCCTGCATCTAGATGAAAAACCCCTTATTTTGTCTTTTGCACATATATTATTAATAATATATGCAAATGTTTGATAAAATAACAATTATGTCCTTCAGTATTTTTCTTACAGGGAAACTGATTTTGCTCATTGCATTAAGCATTTAAGACAGAACACACTAACATGATGGTTCAGATACAATAACTAGATGTTAGAAGCCTGATTAGTTTAACTATACCTATTGTTTATAATGTTTTGCACAGTCACTGTGTGTTGTACTTGTATGACTACGCATGTGACAAAAAAAAGAACCTTGGATCTGATTAAATCAAAATACTCATTTTATTGGAAACACCTGTTCAACTCCCGATTAACACAAATATCTGTCAACCAATCAATCAACCAGGAAAGGTGAGTTAAGTGACTCTGATTATGACGTGGTTGTTGGTGCAAGATGAGCTGGTTTGAGTACTGAAGAAACTACTACTACTGATCTAGGATCAGGAACTGCAACCTTTAGGGTGGCTCAGCCTTAAATCATAATATCATGCATACATTGTCTTGCTATTAATATTAATGGAATAATCTGCTTGCAGACATATTCAATCCCTTTCACCTTTGCAAACCTAAATTCAACTGGGTACACATTAAAATGTTACAAATATTCAAAAGCAATCTAATTAGTTGACCTACTGTAGTGTCTAACAGTGTTTCAGAATGAATAATCACAGTTTTCAATATAGCACTAATTTATTAATTTAATTAAGAAAATACGCACACATACATTGCCACTCCACCTGGACAAAATGCAAACTAGTAATAGAATTTCTTTCACATTAAAGTTTTGTAACTCATATAAATCCTCCCTTTAATGTACAGAATTAACACGGGATATCAGATATGCAGATATGGGGTGAAGAATAGATTTGTAGTCTGTCACTTCAACATAATGGAAACTATCCTGTTCAAGCCAATGTATACAATGAAATGGATCCTGTTAAATGGTACCGTTCATATCAATTCATATGTTGGGTTTAGAGTGTGAAATGATTGTATCTTTATAATTTTGTTTTGATTTTTTTTGGCCACTTGTACCTGTTTCTTTTGCTCTCTCTCCTTTTGCTGTCATCCAGCTCTCTTCTAACCTTTTCTATCCTCTTCTTTCAAGCTTTGTGTTGACACCAAAAGGTAAATGCAACAGTGAAACAGAATTTACCACCCAATAAAAGGCTCATTTATAATCACTTCATAAACATATTCTTAATGAACTGGACTGCTGCTGGCCACTGACAGGTAACATCCCTCTGACTTGATCTCTGGAACTCTGCTGTAATATAAACAAAAACTGAAGCTCAATTTGAGCAGAACAGGATGCTAACAAAGTACACCTACTCCTTGGTTTGCAACTAGTGATATACCAGCAGACTTATAGCTCAGAAAGCTAAATTAGCTAATAATCTCTAACAATCTAGCCTAAATTACATTTTTGGTGCTATTTATAGAATAAATATATATAACAAAGACTGGACCTGCACTGTTTCCAGTGGACACGTTGGGAAAAGATAATATTAGAAAACAATGTTATTTTTCAGGATGCTATATATCTAATTTTGGGATGCTTGAGCACTCACCAATGTCTATTGGGATTTTTCCATACAACCATCTCTATGGTTGACAGACAATGTTTGGTAAAAGAGGAAATATCCAGTAAGTTCTCTGGGATCTTGTTGATGCCAATCATAACAACCAAAGTATCGAGAACAGCATCTCTGAATGCCCTACACATCAAAGCTTGAAGCAGCAGAATACTAAATCATCCATTCTTAAACTTAGAATTTACAAAACAGATTCAATATGACTTGAGATGAGTGGCACACTCAAAAAAATAAGTCATTGGATGAACGTAATTTTATCTTGCCACTTATATTCCATCTAAACAAATCATGTTATATTAATCCATCTTGGTTGTGTTGTGTCAACACGATATATGTGTGTAGGTTTAACATAATATTAACAGTAACATTCAATTAATTTGACTTTTGTTCAACCAACATGTTTGTACCACGTTAGTCTAATTAGATTTATTTAAATTCATCTTATATTGTTTAAACACTTTGGCACATCAAAAGTCAGTCTTGTTACATGAACTAGTAAAATATTTGTTTGTTACACCAATGATAATCTTGTTGAATAGATGAAATGTAACTTATGTCTGTAGCACATGTATTCATATTACATAATGTCCGACAAAAATAAGATTCAATGGATTTACAGCAACTTCCAATCCACCCATCTTCTTATCTTTATCTGGGCTGCAGAAGTGATAGGGTAACAGGGGCAGGGTACAGACTAGACAGGTCGCTATCATACAGAGACAAACAACCATTTGCACTTCAACACCTTTGGGTAATTTAGAATAACCAGCTACCCTTACAACTGTATGACTTTTAACTGTGGAGGAAACCAGAGTATGCAGAGAGAACCCACTGCAAACTTCGCCTCATTGTGGATTTGAACCCAGGATCTTCTTGCTCTGAGGCAACAGCACGAACCACCATGGCATTAATCTGTCAATACAGACTTAACAAAAGTAGGAAAGCTATGCTTGATGATGCTTTATGTTGTTGTCCTTGACAAGTTAAACCATATGAAATAATAACAGCATACACGTGGTGTGGTTGTCTGCCTCTTGTAACCCCACTGATTTTCCTGTGGTTTGACATCTAATGTGATCTTGTGGATTTCGTGAGCTGACTCAAAAAGTGAAATTGGGTGGTTGTTATATGCACAAGATCCAAACTTGTAATTTGAACTAAATAATTCCATGTTTCTATGGTGAATGTAATTGAATCATGTAGCATCTGCATGAAATTCAGCAACTTATTTGTTCCTGTTGAGATGACATGATACAATCCAGTAAGAGTGGCTGGATCCAGGCAACTAACCACTCTTACTAGATTGTATGATGTCATCTCAACAAGAACAAATTACGTTGCTGAATTTCATGTAGATGCTACATGATTCAATTACATTCACCATAGAAACATGGAATTATTTAGTTCATATTACAAGTTTGGATCTTGTGCATGTAACAACCACCCAATTTCATTTTTTTGAGTGCAGAGCTCATGAACTCAACAGGAAAATCTTTACAAGAGAGAGGTGAAGAAGAAAGTGCAGGAAGAGCGGAGTGGGTGGTGACGAGCGTCAGGGGTGACTTGTGAGATAAGGATAGCAGCAAGTGTGAAAGGGAAGGTTTACAAGATGGTAGTCAGACCTGCTATGATGGATGGTTCAGAGATGGTGGCAGTGACAAAAAGACAGGAGGTGGAGCTGAAGATGCTAAGATTTTTGTTTGTACTAATGAGAATGAACATGATTAAAGGGGAGTATATTAGGGGTACCGCTCAGTTCAAGCTGAAGAAGAAGGTGATAATATTGGCAGGGATGGCAAAAAGTACATTCTTCACTTACACAGAAATATATATATACTGTGTTAAAAATACTCAAGTACTTATTCAATGAATCAATGTCCTATTCCCTACATTTCACATGAATGACTTTGCCACCCTTAACATACAAATGAGCACAGTTAGGCGTTAAAATTGGATTTGTCAGGTCGAATCCAAAGTTTAGCTGCAGTGGGTCAGCCAGGTAAAATAATCAATTAGAAATAACGCAAACATTTCTATTTTGAGCTCCAGCAGCATTTCTTTGTATGCAGGTTGTCATCAGCTGACATGTGCTGCTACCATTCTGAGATTTACTGCTCTTTTCTGGATTTAGCCAACTGAATTTAACAAGCTATAAGATGGCAATACATGAGCTATATCATGACTGCTTTCCAAACCCTAGTATAAAGCTAGTGTAAAAGTGGAATTCAGTGAGTGACTCTAATCAACATCATCAGCTTACATTCAAATTATATGTCTGCTATTCCTAATGTAAGCTAACATTGATTATGAATACCACAGCTTCTCTGTACTAGACCGGCATAATGCAACCAAAGTACAAAGTACAGTGCAGTGCAAACCAACCTGTTTGGCCTGCACTAAACTGCCTAGTATATTCATGCAAACTATGAATAACACAGAGTTCAAATACTTCAATTTGTTTTGCAAAACATTTCACAATATGAAAAAAAACCCTTCAGCAACATATCATGTGTAGATATACGTTCAAAAACCTTTTAAATCAATTAGGACATGTAAGCTTTAAATTCCTAGTTTATCAAATGTCACTGAAGGGTGTTTACCTTTAAAATCATTTCCTCTTTTCTTCTCCTCTTCTGTCTTTCTTTATATTTAGAAACCTCGCATTCTTTTTTCTCCCTGGGAAACAACAGCAGCCATAACTTTAGCTAGCAGACATGATGTGTGACAAACTGCACACACTGTGTTTGTGTAGTGTGTTGGCCGAAATTTGTTGATCAGTTAGACATTTTGCATTTGAAATTACCTCCAACTTTAAAAATGTTACTCCCTTTATGCTTGCACCTCTTCTGTAGTGCTATTTAAGTGCTAAAATGCTGCAACCACAACTAATGGATATCTGCACTAAAGACGATGTTCCACATCATTGTGGAAGTGCAGTATTTCTGCATGTCTGACTATTAGACATAAACTACTGCAAGTATAAAAATACAATTATTTGCTGAGAAGTTTACCTTAATAAAGTGGTATTAACAAATATCTATTAATCAATGTTATGTTTACAGTTTTTTGTGTTGTATTTTGTTTATTGGGGGGGGGGTCTGGTGACGTTTGTTGCTTTCAAATTATTCATCATCTGGCTTTGCAATAAATTTGCCATACTGTAAAATTTTAAATTCGGAAATACATTTATAATTAAACTTCTATTTTCATTTTGTAAGCTTCTGTGGTGGTATTTGGAGACTGGGACTCCTGGCTTCCTGGCTTCTATAGAATCCTCCTAGAGCCCCGTGTGGTCAATTAAGTAAATTCACACTTGTGGAAAAGCCTCTGGCGTCTTGTCACAATGTGCAAAGACCAAGTAAAGTCAAGTATAACCAGAAAGAGGTCTCTTTAAAAAAAAAGATACAAAATCTGTGTGTCTGCTTGATGTGTGTGAGAGAGAGATGGTTGGAGAAGTCTTCCCATCCTTTTGAAAATCCTATAAGAGACCAGCTGAGAAAGAAATCCAAGTCCTCCACCTCCAGCTCAGCTAAAACCAGCCCACATATGCCAACACACACACACACACACACACACACACACACACACACACACACACACACACACACACACACACACACACACCATACATATGGATGGCCTCTATGAAAATATCCTACAGTCAATCAGGATCTGCAAATTTCATGAGCTGCAGCGGTCCTTTTCCTGAATATCTTAGCAGGTTGTCAAAACAATCAAAGAGCTCTGAGCGCTGAATCAGAAAATCAGCTATTCCAGACTGAAACCGTCTCGTCTCTTCTATCACCAAGCCAATCTGTTCTTATCTCACACCCTCACAGCTGCTGTCCTTATACTGTAACCTTGCTGTGTGTCCAGTCCGAAAAATCTCATTACACTTGAAATTTGAGGGGAAAATGTAGCACCATAGGATTGCCTCTTATCATCTGCTACTTGGAGGGAAATCGAAAAAGAGGGGGAGAGAGAGAGAGTCTACAGCCATGCTAAGTTTTCTGCAAAACTCAAAACATACCTCTGTGCTGAATGCAAATGTTAGTATTAGTGGGGATGGAATTAAAAACCCAATAGAGTCAGTCAAACCCAATAGAGTGTCATATTAAAATCCAGTCTATAGTTCAAAAACGGAAGCTCAAAATCCTGTGCGGGATGCTATAACGGCTATGTCTGTTTTTAGCTGGACCTCTGTGGAGAGGTCCAGCTCCTGCTCATTACTGACCAATTTAAAGAACACAAAGTGACTATCTGGAGAGGCCACACGCAGGCCTCAAACCACTGCCTATGGTTTATGCCTTTCAACAGAGACACAAATTTTGTTATTTAAAACAAACAAACAAAAACATAATAGCAGGTCATCTTGTAGATGCTGAGCAATCATTGAGCATGAGCTTGAAAGCAAATGGTAACTATGACAACATGTATGTTCTTCATTGGAGGAAAATATCCAGAAAATTTAATTTAAAAAAAAACTATTTTCAATTCTAATTCTGAGAAGATATCGAGAAACGCCGAATGATTTTCTTAAGCTCTTCTGGGCCTGTTTCCAGAAAGACTTAATTTTCTGAATAATTATTTTCAAAAATAATCTGCAGATGCTTGCACTATGTTTGAGCCATAAAATGTTAGTAGCAGTGTTGAGTGACCTGGACCTGAAGGCAAGGAGAACTTAGCCTTCAGGGTTTTAAAAAATATTTTATATTTCAGTTTAGTTAGGGTTAGAAAATGATAACAGCTCAGGTTAAAGAAAAAAAAAAACCTTTTTAACATAATTAATCACGTCTTACAGAACCTGTCTGATAGAAAGAATTTAAGGCAAACTTCTCCCATGTGCTGCCTGGAGTGGTGTAGCTCCTCTGTGACCAAATACTCATCTCCTCTTTCACCCCAAAAGAACCCATTAATATTCCAAATTAATGCAAATAACCTTAAATGATGAATAATTGCCCCCATATCAAAATTCAATTACTGTTAAACACTGACGAACTGCTGATTGAAAACTATGAATAATTTCTTTGACAGAGTAAGTCTCACACAAATGTGTCTCTCTTGTTAAGAAGGACGGAGTGGTAAAATGTGATAACAAAGGTGAGATTTCATAATAAAAGCACAGTGTAGGTCTTTCTTTTTAAAATACAGTATCTTCAGCTGTTGCAACAACAAAATCCGTTTGTTCCATTTCATTTGTTCATGCATTTGAGAAATGCCTGGAAAATATGTGAAGTGTGTGGAAGCTGATTTATACAGAAAGCAGTCTGAAATTAAAACTTAAAGGATGTTCATAGAATCAGTGGCATTAATAAGTGTTAACATGATCTTGATTAGAAATGTAAACTCTTTGTATATTCACTATATATACTTGTTCAGCTCCTTGTTAATGCAAATATTAATGAACCAATCATATGAAAGCAACACATTCAGGTATGCAACCATGGTCAAGTTCTAACCAAACATCAGAATGAGGAAGAAAGGTGATTTAAGTGACTCTGAACACAGCATGGCTGTTGATAAAGGACAGGCTGGTCTGAGGATTGCAGAAACTGCTGATCCACTGGCACAATCTGCAGCAAATGAGTGATTTTATCATGTCAACATGGACTGACATCAGTTGGCCAGCTATAAAGATAAAAAGCGTATTAGAGTAAAAGAGTATTAGCAAGATGTGCCAAATAAAGTGTCAGTAATATACAAGTGCTGTGGATACAAATTAGATGTTATTGCTATGAAATTAAATGAAAAATGCTATAAGGTGTTATAGGTGCATAAAGGCTAAAGTCAGTCGTTTTAACACCTCTGAAATATATCAAAAGGAAATCACAAGAATTCTTTTGCACACGTGAGTGTAACCTTTACCAATACAGTACTTCCACTATTAAGGTTTAGACTAAAAGCCATTTACAGTATAATACAAAATACAATAAATGTTTTTTATATACTGAATAGGATTTTTGTTAGTGATTTAACACAAATAAAATTATTTAAGCATATACCACTGAACTAAATTCATTAGTAAAAAATCTTGTGACGAAATAATAGCACAAATGCTAAATACAGTCATATTACCAATACCTGTTAGTTTAATGTTTCAACACAGCTAAAAACTGAGTGCAAAAGATTAATTATAAATTTTTAGGTTAAAAAGAAAAGTTAAACACCGTATTTTGAGTGTGTTATGCAAAATTCTTATGTTGCAATGAGGTAGAATCAGCTGTTTACGCAATGCATAAAACCTGGCTTACTGCAACTGTTAGTGTTTTTATGTCCTTCTGTCTAACAAAAAACTACTAAATAAATAAATCCAATATATGTAAATCTAGATTTCAGCAAATTAATTTAGCTCCTTGATTATAAATATTGTATAATTTTGTATTGAAGATAAAGATATCCTTTTCAGATAAATTGTTTTACAAGAGGACATATTTCTGTAATTTTTAAGCTAATATTTACAGAATATTAAGATTGTGATTTATGTTCCTTTAAATATGATAGTCTAATTGTTTTAAAAGGTTTAATATAACGAGTTACCCAGTATCCTCCTGTTCTCTCCATTAGCATGGATGACACATTAGATAAACAAGGCTGTACTTGAGGACAGAGTGGCTGCTTCATGCCTCTGCACACCTCGCTGGATTGATTTCCTTTCACATAATTTTTGGCACAGTGACGATAAAAAAGAAGAAAAGAAAAAAAACGCAAGTTTTAGCTTTTACACTTCCCAACCATTAAATTCATTCAGTTTGCTGCAAACTGGCTGTTCTTTAGCTGCATGGTAAAATGTAGGGAGTTCTGCATGAACTTAAAAGCCAGAATCACTAAATGAATGTTTTTCTCTTTTCCCCACATTTCCAACTCACTCCCCCTCTGGACTGAAATCTGACAACATGGTGGTATTATTCATCTCTCTGTGCACTGCACTTTCATGGAAACACCCGATGTAAGTGTTCACTCTGTAGGTGTATGTCATGTTTTTCCATCAACAAGAAGAATGTCCTCTGGGGGACATTACTCACCAAGCAGAGTGGCTACAAGGCCAAAGGGTCAGTCCAGCCCACACATGATGCAACAGCGCCATCTCCAGGCATGGCATCTGCAGAACATCACTTTCAGTCCATTCGTGGAGTCATTTGGAATTTTGTTTTCCTCATCAAAAAACAATTTGAATTAATCTTGTTTCTATAATTGAAATAAAATGATTAAAAGTCACAATTAGTAGTGTGCGCCTATAATAGTGCTTTCATCTGGGAGTCAAATGCATGGTGAAAGTGAGTCAAAAATACATACAAAAAAGGAACAATGTAGTAACACATCAAAGTATCTTAAAAAGAAACTTAGAAACTGGAACTTGCCATTTGTATTACTGCTATCTTTATTATCTAAACTTGCAAGAGGGAGGTTAGTTAGAGGCTTCAGCTTTCTAAGGTAATTACCATCGATCCTGAGGGATATTCATTTTGGATGTGCAGTAGTTTAACTCCACAAAGCAAGGCACTGTTGATTTAAGCACATTTTTTTTAAGTGGGCGTGTATTTACTCTAAACCTCCTCACATAGAGTTCTGATCAGTTTAAACTGATAAAGGGGACTCCCCATAGCAACGGGTATAATAAACAACGTCTCCTTGCCAGTGTACTGTTTGTTCTCACCATGCATCTCAAAATGATTGTTTGACTGTTCATAACCAGGACAGCACGGCAGTTGGCACTGTGGACTAAGTAAGAAGTAATAAGGTCCTGGTTTGCCTCTAGCAGCCAGCTGGGGCCTTCCTGTGTAGAGTTTGCATGTTCACCCTCTTCCCTGCATGTTTTCTCCAGCTTCCTCTTACAGTCCAAAGACATGCACATAGGTGTTAATGGGACTGTGAATGGCTGTCTCCCTATGTCGGGGATAAGTTCACCCGGAGTTGGGTAAGTGGAAAAAGTAGATGGATGTTCATGTCCACTTTGTAGAGCCAAAGCAACATCTTTTTTTTTTTTTTATAGAGTGAATATGCAGAATGATTAGTATCTGTATATATTTGTGGGTGGTTACATGATACAGATCATACTTTATTGGTCACTCCATCTTTAAGTGCAATGTGAAGAAGTATTTCAAATTAGTGTATTAGTGTTACATGATATTATAATAAAAGTCAATTTTTATTGCAGCCTTTTAATCAATAAATGTATAGTACAGATATAGATTCAGAATTTTGACAGTGTGTATAAAAGTGACAGTTTTACAGTAACCATCATACAACAATACATCAATGTGTTTCTTTTTTCTAATTAAAAAAATAGTAATTAATCTTTGTTATAAAAGGTGGTGGCCACTGCTTTTGCATTTTAAAGCCAGAAATGAGGAGACACTTAAACAGAGAGAAGACATTTAAACAGGTGAATTTAGACATGATTGATTATGTGACACTAAGCGGACTTTACTAGGACACAACTAGAAAACACTCAACACTAAACTCAAAACACCAGAGTCTTCGGCTTTTCCCAAGGGAACTCCTTCCTGCCAAAATGACCGTAGCAGGCAGTGGCCTGGTAAATTGGCTTCTTCAATCCCAGCTCTCTGTAAAAGCGAAGTGTTACACTGTTAATAAAAGAATCTCTTATCTTTATCAGATGCAACTAGGACAGACTGCACATACTTCACAATCACTCCAGGCCTCAGATCAAAGTTCTTCTGTACGATCTGCAGCAGCTCATCTTCGTCTCTGTTAGATGTGCCGTAGTGAAACACTGAGATGGAGAGTGGATGGCTCACACCAATAGCATAGGAGATCTTAAGAGCATGGCAGAGTGGACACCAACCATCACACGTTAGGCACAAAAACAGTGACGCGAATAAACAGTGAAATACTTTCTTTACACTTTGATCGCCTTAATACCATTCGATCGTCACCTGAACAAGAGCTCTCCTGCACAGTCCAGCCTTGACAAGTGACTTGGCTACCCAACGTGCTGCATAAGCTCCAGACCGATCTACTTTGGAATAGTCCTTTCCAGAGAAAGCCCCTCCTCCATGCCCACCCCATCCTCCGTAGGTGTCCACTATGATTTTACGTCCTGTGAGTCCCGCATCTCCCTGTTGATGTATAAAAAATGTCAAAGGCATTCATGCCCTCACATCGGATGAAAATCACAATTTCCTCCAAGCTTTAGTCATTCCTAACCTGTGGACCCCCCATAAGGAATTTCCCACTCGGCAGCAGATGGTAGATGGTGTTATCATCTAGGTACTTGGCAGGAATGACAGCCTTCACCACCTTCTCCATCAGGTTGCATCTGATCTCCTCCAGGGTGATGTCAGGACTGTGCTGTACTGAGATCACCACAGTGTGGACACGCAGGGGCTCCATGGCTCCCATGTTGTCTCGATACTCCACAGTGACCTACAGAAGAGAAACCAAAAAGCGGAGAGGGTATAGTTTCATCCATAATATTAAAGGAAAAACACAAAAAAGATGAAGTGTGCAAGATTTTCCTTATGAAAAACCTTACCTGTGATTTGGAGTCTGGCTGTATCCAAGGACACACTCCATTCCGCGACAGCTCCTTCATCCTGTAGTTGAGTTTATGAGCCAGAAGCAGGGTCAACGGCATGCACTCCTCAGTCTCATCTGTGGCATAGCCAAACATCAAGCCCTTAAGGGTGAAAGGCCAGTTACATAAAAGTTTTTGTTTAAATCTTTAAATAGAAGTGATTGCAAATATTTACAAATTATGTCTCTGAAAAATATGAAATGTTTTGCAAATAATATGTTGCTTGGTTTGCCACTTGAATATCTCAACAAATAAGCTTACACAGTCATTCCAAGTAAATGAAACCCTGTAGTCAAGGTAATGCCTTGACCCTCTCTTTCCATATTTTTTATTTAGTGCTAAAAATCAAGTATTTTTCAAACAGTCCTTCGGTGAATACACCATTTAAAAATTCTAAAGGGAGGCGAGGGAGTAGCGCCAATCATCAGTTTATTCACGATTTCTGAAAAACTGGAAATTCCTTGTGGTTACATGATACACACACACACACACACACACACACACATTAATCTCTTATGAATATTATAGCACAAAAATCTAAATAATAATTTACTTAGGAAGAAATATTTCTACTTCATTAAAGAGATCAAAAACAGTAACAGTAACACAAAAATATGCATGAAAGTTGTGATCTCGTTTCTTATGGGTAGTTTTCAGTATTTGAATGTCAAAAGAGTTACAATCAGAATTATGACTTTTTTCAATATTTTCATCTTTAAATTACAAAATTGTTGATTTATGAATTTCCTATGCCTTTGCTGCTGAACCAAAAACATAAAAAAGGGTTAATGTGTTTATTATTGGCCTCCTAATCCTAGCCCCAACTCCAAGCATAAATCCAAAATACTTATTCAAACATGGTGGCTGAAAATCAAATACTGAACCTGGTCCCCTGCACCGATATCCTCCTGATCCCTGCCTTCAAACACACAGTCTGAGATCTCCTCACACTGCGGCTCCAGAGCCACTAGTACATTGCAGGTCTTGTAGTCAAAGCCTGCACATCACAGTTGAAAAAATATCAGCAACACTCTTTGACTCTGACTTTCTGAGTTTCAGTAAAATCACGTAACAAAAGAATACCAGTTCCATCCGTAGTTTACCTTTTGAGGAGTCATCATAGCCAATCTTCTTAATGGTGTTTCGCACCACTGTCTGGAGGTCTACCGTGGCTTTGGATGTTACTTCTCCAACTAGTAAAATCATGCCAGTCTTTGCCACACATTCTGTAACAATTGAAACAAATACTGTGAGCGAGTCTTAGGGAGAAAGGAAGAAGATGAATGTTTGTTATCTGAAACCGCATTTATTTCGTCATCCAAGAGGCACCCAGAAGAAAAATGCTGACCTGAACTTTGATCTAAAAGGCAAACACTGTTTAATTATTAGTTACCAAAGTAGCCTACCTTTGCAGCTACATTCAAAACTAATTGAACTTTATTCACTCTAAAGATCTGTTAGTACTATTAGTTCTAACACATCACAATCTATGCTCCAGCTGCTTATCTCATCATTCACATAACAATAGCAGATGATTTGGAATTTCTATGTTGAATTTCTGACAGAAATCTTACTAAATAGTGAAAATTTGATCACGCCAATCTAATAAAACTGGAAACTTACCACAGGCCACTTTAGAGTCAGGGTCTTGACTTAGGTACGCATCGAGCACAGCATCACTAATCTGATCGCACATTTTATCTGTGAACACAAAATTAGTATGTAAGAAATTCTAATTAGGCAACAATAAAGTAAAATAAAATAAAATAAATACATTCTGCCGATTTATATTCAATTTGAATCCTGACATGTTGGAGAAGGATAATAATATATAAAATATAATAACAATGTTTATTTTTACTAAGCGATGTATTAAAGAAGTGTGGGCCAAAATTCCTCCAGAATGATAAAAAAGTAAGTCATACATTACTTCAAGTAACTGCTAATAAAGGTGATTCTACAAGCTACTTAGTTTGCATCATGGTTGTATACTTACTTACTCATACCAAGAAAACCACTTAACATATTTTCTAAAATGCTGAACCTTTCCAATAAATAATTTTTTTTCTCCTCCCACCTTTTGAGATTATCATGCTTTCTTTTCTTTTTTTCAAAGATGTTTAAAGTATTTTTAGTATTGAAGCTTCAATCTTGTTTAAATATGAAAACTATTTTAAATACATTTTTATGTCACATTTTTGGCAATTTGCCTATTTAATTTCAATTTTGGATTAAATTATATTTCACGCTCTAGTGTTAGTTATCAAAAAAACGTCTTAATTATTTAAGGTTCTCATTTTTTTCATATTTTTAAAATTTTGAATTTAGGATATAAGGATATAATTAAATTATTCTGCCGCAATAATACATTTTTAGAATATTTTAACATTTATATTCTCATTTAACGGAAATAACTGAAGTGTTAATTGATCATCATAATTTGCCCCCAATATCAGTTTTAGGTAAAATGATCTTCCATACACTTGTGTAGCTTGCTAACATCACGGCTGTGGTAAGTGAGTTACAAGGACAGACAATGTATGTGTGCATGTCCAGACATATCCAAGTGTCTCTGATACATCCATGTGTGAATGTCTAGCTGGACATTGTTCGTTACACAGTGAGACATGAGTACAGCACATTAGCCTACCGGAGTGTCCTTCTCCGACAGACTCGGACGTGAACAGGAAAGTCTTCCCGCTGCGGGTTCCGCTACTTGGGTTCATCTTCAGCTCGTCAACAGTCGCTGCAGAAAAGTTGAATTCAGCGCGTCGAAATGAAGCAAAGGGCAATCGTACCGATGTAGGATCGCTTTATAAAGTGAAAGCAGCCTGTGATGTTCGCCGACGCCGATTATATAAAGCAATGATTAACTCTGAAGGTTGAAGATAATTGGGATTTAGAAACTCTAGAAAGCCACTGATGAAACCTTTCATCAGTAGTCACGCAGGAAAACATGATAAATCAGCACACCGTAGAAGTCATTTCCGTTTCAGGATCTGCAAACAGCTGTGATGGCTGAAGAAGGAATGTTTACAAGCTCGGGCAGCCTCAAGATGGCACTGTTGGGACGCATAAGTATTTTCTTTTTTATATTGAACTTGTCACTCCCCACTCCATGTATCTCACAGCTTTGGGCTACAAATGAAGACTTTTCTAGACAACACATTCCCAGCTTCTAAAATTATAATGGAATATATTTAGACTGAGCCACTTAACAGGGCAGGGGCGGATCTACAGGTCCCCACCAGCTGAGCCCCCCCTACATTTACACTTTTATGTCCTTAAACTACTTGTAAAAACGAACTGTTTAAACTTACCTACCTAAAAATCGTCTTTGTTTTCTTAGAAAAGATTATAATAGAATAAATCCTTTTAAAGTGTTTTTGTGGATATTTTGTAGACTCCAGGGGATTTTCACTGCTTCACTGAAGAGGTATGTGCGACACTGCCTAGACCTCTTTGCCCCCCAATGTAAAGTTTTCTAGAGCCCCGTTTTCTAAGATTAATTGTTCATCATGTAATAATAAAACTACAGACAAAACCTTGGTTCTATAAAAGCATGCGCTCCAAAGAGAAATAAACAGAGGCAATTTACTCAAATCTTGTACTGTGTGTAACTCAACTAATTATGAATACTTGCTTGCATTGTGATTGTAGCTGGATAAGCCTATTAAGACCATGGATACAACTTTTTTTTTATTGCTTCATATTAAAGAAAAGAAACATAATGTTTAGTGATGCAAAGACTTGTAATATTAGTTTCTTCTGTAATTTAGGTGTTCAGTATTCACTCTTTTAGCACCTCTCTGGAATTCTACATCTGTCCACCCGATGCCATCAGACTTTGCTCCTCACCTGGTCACCTGATTCACTTATCTGCACTAACCCATGATCTGTAGCCACACCCATTCACACACCTGCTTCCCTTTACCCCCTCAGTTTGCAGTCATACCCATTACTTCATCTGGCAAGTAACCAACCTGTATCTGTCCTCTCTCTTTTAGCCTAAGGCTACCTTTTTTGTACCAGTGACTTCAAGCAAGCCAGCATTGATGCACACTTAAAGATTTGTCTTTATTATTTCCACTTCAGTAATCCACAGCTACTGTTAGTATTTGGCAACCATTCTCCCTCCCAATGATCAGTTCCCACAACTCACACCCAGTACATCCTGAGCTCAGTAAATAGAATTAATGGTTGAATGGCTTCAGTATTTGTGTGTGATTAATGCTTTATTTTTCTTTGACTGCTACACAATCTTCAGTTAGTCCTTGTCCTTTCAGCAGAAAAATGACACACAAATGAACACAAGTGCACACAAACACTACTGTGTTGCACTGTGGGGGAAGAAAGCTGAGACAGCAAAAAAACAAACAAAAAAAAACTGTAAATGAAGCACAATTTGGTGTGAAAAGAAGACATACAAAACCTACACACATAACACATCCAGGCCCACAGGCTAACCCACTGTGTTAATCTAACGGTTATATTGTTAAAATAATGTTCAACTTGTATCCCATATTGCAGCTCTATTTCTGAATCACAAATAAATATAAACATATATATTTTTAATAGCTAAAAAGGTTTAAAGAGTATCTATTGCATTTTATATGAAATGGCTAAAGAGATAAACAAAGCTGCCAAAAGATATGCTGATTGGCAAGAGGCGATACAAAATTACCTATGAGGAACATTATCGATGTTTCCATGACATATTCGATACCAAAGAAGATTTAAAAAGGCAAAGGCCATGCAAAAATTACCAGAAATAGATAAGAAACATTGATGAGACAGCTTACAGACATTGGTAAATAGTGTGTCTTGTGACCTGTTTTATATAACATATTTTCGAAAGTTTTCTAGTAATTACATAAAAAGGGGCTAACCTGCACTAAACCGACACTTGAATATGTTGGAATGAAGCATAATTTCACAATAGAACTTTGAAACTGTCATGTGTGGGCTGCTACACTGGTGAAATAACAAACTGCACAACACAGGATGAGGAAATGAAGTGGAGCAACCGAGTGAATACACCCCTTTATTGCCTTGCAAATATCACTCTGCCGCAAACACAGAGTACTTTGCCCAGACATATCAGCTCAACACTGGCCTGCATTTACCACTCTGACAGCTGATGGTATGTAAACCACACAGAACTAAAAACAGTAGACTCTTATTTACCAGCTTAACTTCAATCTTCTTTGTCTGTAATAACTAAACAGGGTGGCTGTTTTTGCTCTTATGTAGTGATCATATAGCAGCCTAGTTCCTCAAAAGCAGGAAATGAAAGTACTGCATGTTCATGTTCAACTAAATTTAGTTCTCTCTGGTGATGGTGACCTGTTCTGGTAAAACAGTGAGACTTTGATTGAGGCAACTGTTAGTTAATAAGTAACTGTGAAGAGGTGCAACCTTCAGGAAACGTTTGTCCAGCTTTTGCTGTATGACCCGAAACACAGATCTCTATGTTTGTTTATTAAATTAGTTGGACTGAACTCGTCTGAAGATTTCCTTTTTTTGTTCGAAGCTGAGTTTTGCTGTTTTGACCAGGAAACAGTGCTGCTATGGTAAGTCGATGCTATTTTTAGACTATAACTTCATTTTTGCCTAATATACTGCTCTTTTATTGATGACTGAGGGTGACTTGATGTCAATCTTGACATTATTGAACAATCCTGTGTCAAAATTTTGTAGCAAAATTTACTTTGTGACAATGGTGCTCATCTGGCAGTAACACAGGCCTTGGTAGACTTACCGACACTTGACAGCACTTTTTCCTGTTAGCACAGTTGCAGGAAGTAATGTTTGATTCTTAGAAATAACGTATACAGGGACTGTAACACCGCCATTTGCCCGGCAGACCTGTAGTAGCATACACATTGTAGTAAATGTTTGGATAAGGGACCAACAGCACTAAAAGCGAATCAATTTCCACCATTTCTCACAGGCTGACGAACATTCTCAGCCACCTCCCGCTGTTGCGGCCTCTAAGCTTGACCAAGTGCAAGGTCAGGTAAATGAGGTTAAAGTTATTCTGACAGACAACATCAACAAAGTGCTGGAGAGAGGCGACAGATTAGATGATCTGATTGGCAAGACGGATGACCTGCAGGCATCTGTAAGTATCTGATCGTGATAGTGGGGGGGTAAGCTCGAAGCCATTTTATCTTTTATCATACATGAAGAAATTATGTTTAACTGTGCTACAAAGCATATTTATGCTTTTTGTTCATAAAGTAAAGCTTTCAGATACTTTGAGTTTTTTCATGACTTTTGGGGATAGTATGGTATGTTTGTAACTAGACGGGTTAAGATTTAAAAAGAAAAAGAAAATCCTACTCCTGATACATATAGTGATAATAAAATGCATTATTAGACACTGAAGCAGTTTCCCAACCTTTACAGTTTGTCGTCTGATTAGGGAAACTTCCCTAGCAGTTCCCAATTCCCCTATAAACCAGTCCTTTGTTTTCTTTTGCTTTCATTTACAGACCAAATGGGTAAAATAACCCACACATGACACACACATTGCTACCCGTTTCAGCTATTCACCTATGCTCACCCACTTATAAATGTTTTATTGTTACTTTTAGCTAGGATGTTTAAACAGTTATGCATTACTGCTGTCACCCCTTTACTTTAGTATCTATTTCACCTCAATTATTTATATATGTATGGTAACTTGTTCTCACTAGATACTTAATATTTTAGTACTTAATGCACATTTACATCTTTGCAATACATGTAACCATCCTTGGGCAATAAAGATTCAGTTTGTTCTTCTAATATTTTAGGGTTCCTGTTTTAATTATCCATTCATCATTCTTCATCACTTTGTAATCACTTAATCAGAAACCCTCGTGTTCATCTCTAAAACTTGCAAATGGTTTATGCTTTATAGCAGCGGTCCCCAACCTTTTTTGCCTCACAGACCGGTTTATGCCCGACAATATTTTCACGGACCGGCCTTTAAGGTGTCGCAGATAAATACAACAAAATATAACTAGTACCGGTACCAAAAAAAAGATTTATTCATAACACACGTGAAAAGACCCAAGAAATCCGAGTTAACGATTAAAACGATAACAAAATAACGCTGAAAACCGATAAAAACCCTGAAAACCATACATTTCACACCTGAGCCTCAACTCTCGCGGCCCGGTACCAAACGACTCACGGACCGGTACCGGTCCGAGGCCCGGGGGCTGGGGACCGCTGCTTTATAGGGCTTCTGGAGATTGCTCGTCTTTAAACGACGCATGTGCTTCCTCAAATATCAGGGTTTAATTTGGCAGTTTTTCTTTTCAGGCTGACTCATTCCAGAGAACATCCACGAGGGTGGCCAGAAAATACTGGTGGAAAAATGTTAAAATGATGATCCTAATCGGTGTGATTGTGCTGATCATCATCATCCTCATCATCCTTGCTGCCACAAAAGTTATATAAATTCCACGTTTACCCACTCAAGGCTGAAAGCTACAAACATGGCGCTTACTGGCATTTGAATTGCTCTTGCAAGTGATCACTTCAGCTTAAGCAAAGACATGTAAATTCAAAGGGCTAATGACTGTTGATTATGTTATTTTGTGACAACATAATGTGAAAAAGAAATTGAGAGCAGCAGAGATTGAAGTGATATCAAGTTAGCTGAAATACTTTAACACTCCAACAGTCTTACACGTGTGACATAAAACCACTCTATTAATGGAACAGAAATTCAAATGAGTGTTTATTTTTATTTGTCGCATTTCTTCATGTCCAATACACTGTATATATATTGTATGTTTATGACTGTCAAACTCTGTAATAACATATTTAATATATGACTGATGACTAAAGATAATAAATTGTAATAACACATTTTGTATCTTTGCTACCACATTACTGAATATGTGAGTGATTTGTTCCAACCAATGTTACATTTCAGTCATGGAATATATGAAGCAATTCACAAGTTAGCATTTGGACATAAGTACAAAAAACGAAGGGATGAAAGCAAACTGATCAAACGTTGCAGCAATCTAAACAAATGCAAAACAATGAAATACTCAGTAGGTATAGAAGAAAATGTACTGTAGGTCACGGTGTTCTTCAATTACTGTCTTACAACTAGCTAAGTAATCTTTGCTGGATACCATCATCTCTCTGGCCAACACTCCACCAGCGCACGGTAGACTTTCATCACTCTGAAACCTATGAAAAACAAACAACAACAAATCAGCTATAGACAAACAAAGAGGGTAAGATTGCAAAACAATAGGAATCCCCTGTGTTTATAATGTCCAATGTAATAAAAAAAACTATAAGAAAAAAAACAAACTGATTATTTTAACATATTACATAAAAAGTTAGAAAGTTAAGCTAGAGATCTTGAAGTGCATTAAATTGAAGAAGTCAAAGCCAAAATACTAAATGGAAGAAATGTTCAGATTGGTCAAAAATACACATTAAAGAAAGCATTACATGCAAATTTTCTGGAGATGTAGTGACACTTTGATTCTTCTCATTTTACCAAAGGTTATAAAGAGGAAAATTTGTTACAGGAAAATTAACAAAAGGAGGAGCCTTTTCCATCGCTGTGAGTAACACAAAACAGAACAATACATGTACACAAATTAAAGCACTTTATCCCCCAGCACAGTAGAGTCCAAATACGAACCAGGTTTTAGCTCATGGACTACTGGCTACAAGAGCTAAATAAAGAAACAAGCATTTTAATTAAGATTAGGGATGCATATATTAACATTAGGAACTGGAAAGTCCAGAGAAAGCTGTATGTATCCTTTAAAAAACAAAGTTATTTTTTCAGATTTATAATTATTACTTGTGGGGGAGTAAGGGCCTGTAAAAAATGACAATTACATGTGTATATTTTACGTTTTACATTACAAACAATTGCAAAGAAATTAAAAAATGGAAAGAAAGATGACAAAGCTGGACGTGTCCCATATTTGTTTAGTTTAGAAATGCTGATACAGGATGTTGGAAGACCATACCAAATGGCAGCATTCGAGAGCGTATGCTTCTCATACCCGGTCCGCATTGAGCGGGCCCTGAGAGTATCTGGGAGTCAGCTCATGGCCTGCAAGGAAGCTCCGCTGGCAGGTACAAACAAGGTATGTCAGAGTTAGGAGACAACATACTTCCTTCTGTTTCCTTGCACATCCTTAACTTTGGCATCCATTTACTGTAGTAGCAGTACATTACCTGTTAACTTTACAGTTTAAAAAAAAAGAGAAGATGCAAAAGAGGCAGCAGAAGCCGGCTGTTAAAATAATCGCCACAAGAGCGTAGCCTCTATGTTACCACTACTGTAAAGCACTTGAGGGTGCTGAGAAAAAGAAATTTATGGAGGAAATTATGCATAATGTTACCAAACATCAAAGTAAATATAAAACTACTTTAAGTTTAAAAGCAAAAAAGTATATATGTACTGTTACATACCTATTTCAAGAGGAGGGTTTCCCCTATTAATACGGCTTGTAACTGTTCGTGTGACCACCACGCCGTGGCGACTTGCCATAACCACCAGATTGATCTATACATGTGAACAAAGTGGGAATTTCACATGTTTGTATTGTTTCAAAAGTAGAACAAAACTGGCCGTAAAACTATACTCACTGTTGTAGTCACCATAGCCATAATAGTTGTTGTAACCAGAGTAATCATAGCCACCATATCCTCCATAGCCTTGATTACCGTAACCATAGTTGCCATAATTTCCATAGCCTTGATTCCAGTAGTTGCCATAACCCTGGTTCCAGTTTTGATTTGGGCCTGAAATTAAAACAAAAAACAGACAGCAAGTTGACATAAACTGACCTCTGTTTCAAGCTAAAAATGAAACCTCAGCCTCTATTATTAAATCAGACTGTTAGACTGAGAGCAGACTTAACTGGTAACTTTGTGATTTACATCCCAGAAATGTAAATCAGTTAAATTACTGTTTTACCATCACATTTACATAACAAGTCTAACAGAGGAGAAAGCTTTGTTATCTTTAAGAATAGAAAATACTTTACAGTTTGTACAAGTAAGCTTTATAAATATTTTTACCTGCAAGAAGTTATGCAAAACCATTACTGTAGTCTACACTCACCGCCTCTTCCCCGAGACCTAGATGAATATCCTCCTCTGCCGCCCCAATACTGCTGCTGCTGGTACTGCTCCTTAGACATCGCCACTTTTATTTCACACTATAAGAAATTACCAGATTGAGTCAAATTAAGGTCCCATAATTCACCACTTTAAGACAAATTCACATTAGTCTCCCATGTTCGTACACATTTTAGTTATTTATACATATATATTGTTACGGGTTCAAAATATTGGAGATGGATACAAGAGGAAAACCAAAATAACAACACTGGTCCGGCTGGGTTGAGTCAAACGATGATTTTAATGAACACACGCGTGGGAGATGGGACACTGTACGCAGCACCAGATCTCAAAATGGTGGAGCATTGCTCAAACTCTTATAGCCTCTAGTGGCCCCCACCTAGTCATAAAAGCCTAAACATTGACATTCTTTCTCTCACACGGCGCCTAAGCTATGACCTTGGCTCCCTGTTTATCTGCTCCTGCTGGGATGGGGCAGAAAACCTCTCCGGTATGTTCTGTTCTCTTCTAATCAGACAAATAAGATCAAGACTCTCTGAAAACAGTATTTCTTATAACTCATCCATATAATGCATCATAAAACAATATCATTCATTCACAATAAATCAGCAGTCTAATGTAATCCAAATCAGTTTAACAAATGTAATAGTTATCACCTTCTTCTAATTCAGGAGAATAATGCAAACTAAAACTACATAATATTTCATAATTTCATAATCTTTAATTAGGGGTATAACATGACATAAGGTATTATTATAATCCCACAATATATATATACATACATATATATATATATATATATATATATATATATATATATATATATATATATATATATATATATATATATATATATATATATATATATATATATATATATATATATATATATATATATATATATATATATATATATATATATATATATAGATATAGATATGTATACGTGTGTGTGTGTGTGCGTGGTTTTGAGCTCCATTTCAATTACGTTCCAATTTCAGTGTCTGTAGCTTTAAATTAAATTTGGATTGGTTCTGCATCCGCCCCTTTAAAGAAGGGTCTGTGAGTGACAGTCAGAAGCAGCCAATAGGAGCAGCCCAGCTCATTCAGTAGACTATACTGCTGTCAAAACAGACCAGAATGAGACACTCTGTAGCTTCCAACTTTCTCCCTGCGCACCAGCCTTACTTTAAAATACAGCCAAATTCTCTGCATGGTCTTTGTTTTTTGACATATATAAATGCAGAGTTTGTCAAACAAGGTGCTGCAGTTACAAAAATCTGAATTTCATTGGTGGAGAGCAGCCTCTTGGTAAACAGCTCTCAGTAAGTACTGGACCACATTAAAGTCAATGTTTCAAAGTAGTTCTCTTGCCTGACAACAGAAACCAAAAAAAGTACCCATGAGTGCACAGTTATTGTAAATTTGAATGAGTACAGAGATTAGAAAAGAAGCAAACAGATGTAAATGCTAACAGAAAGCCAGATGAGTTTAAGTGCACTGAAGCACATAAAGTAACACCCACCCAGTACTTTTTAAAAGGTTACTAATCTGTCTGTAAAAATTCCACAAAGTCACTGTCATTCTTCAGCATTTCTTTTTCCCCAGAGCTTTCACACGCAATCTGTGTATACAGTCAAAGCTAACAATTATGTTAGCCACATTATCTACATTTGAAAAGAACAGGGCTGTCCTACTTCTGCAGGAACACTGTTACAGTAATCCACCAAGTATTCAGTTCTGAATTTTTTTAATTTTGTGATTTCTCAGTCATATTTATAGTATTATCATCGCTTTAGTTGCTGTCACGTAGCCCTTTATGATATTTTACCAGAGAAGTTCTCTTTTTAAAGCCACATGACTTTTATTGACAAAAATCCCACTACCCTACACTGGAGAACAGGACGTTGCTGTGTGGCTCTGGTGTTTAACACCTTATTTTTATTCATAATATCATGTTAAAACACCAAAGTCACACAAACGAACCTTTTGATATAGCAGTAAAGCAACAGGTTGCTCTGTGATAGAAAATTTATAAGTGGAGTCTGGCTGCTTTGATAAGACAATGAGAGTGGCCTCAGTTCGGAAAAACTGGCAGTTTTTTTTTTAATTAATGTATTAATAATTCATTTATTTAGTTGTAGTAGAGATAGGAAGTTAGGGAGAGACTGAGTGAGAGAAGACACGCAGCTTTTCAACATATGTATCGCAGACTTTTTTCTACATATAAAAAAAATTCTGAAAAATAAAAATACATAATATAGGACCTAAGGTTAAAAAAAAGGGACTGTACCTTGCTTAATCCAATATTGTGGTACTTTTTTTCCATGATCTTCTTTACTGGCTCCTCCTCCTTGAATGTGATGAAACAGAAGCCTCTCCTTTTGTTTGTTTTGTTCTCCATGGGAAGCTCAACGGACTCCACCTGTTCACATTAAGACATAATTTAATGGACAAATAGGAGCCCTGCAGAGCCACACAGAACAAGTGGGGAAAAAGATCAGGAGATTTAAAACAAAATCTAATTTTCATAAGTCACAAACCTCTCCAAAGGCACCAAAATACTCTCTGACTTTCTCTTCAGGAGTGTCCGGAGAGAGGCCACCAACAAAGATCTTCTTTACTGGCTCCTTGCTCTTCATGGCCTTGGCTTTTTTGGGGTCAATGACCTTCCCATTAAGTTTATGTTCTTTCTGTGAGGCAACCTGTAAAGCAATATAGACAATTGACAAAAATTTACATACGTGAATATTTCATCTTTCATCTTGATTTAGCGGAATGGATGTTTGATTGTTTGGGCATCATTGAGACCAAACTTTTATTATATGTTTTATTCATAAACCGCGCAGTACTGTAGTTACATTCATTCTAATTTAAGTCTGTATGACAGGCCAAAAAGGCCAAAAATGAATTTTTTCTGCTAATCATTAAATAAAACTGAAAAAAACCCCACCCACACAGACATGAAGCTGCACAATCACAGCAAGTTCATGTCTGTTAGAAAAGTAAATTCACTGGTAATTAAAAAAAACACATCCACTTATGGGAACAGGATAATACCTTATCAACACTTTCAGGTTCTTTGAAGAGCACAAACCCAAAACCCCTTGACCGTCCAGTCATGGGGTCCAGCTTTAACGTGCAGTCTACAACTTCCCCAAACTTTGAAAAGTAATCTTTCAGGTCCTTCTTAGTCGTGTCCCAGCTGAGGCCTCCAACAAACATCTTCCTGTTGACAAATCACACAAAAATAAGCAGGTGGTGTCTATGTGTGCAGACTACTTTATAAGACATCTATGCAAGCTTCTTTAAACAGCTGGGCTGCTCAAAGGTCCCCTCATTTGCTATAAGTAATCTATGTAACTTGCTTAATAAGTAATTTATCATCAATTTACATCCGGATAATACAATATCAAACACAGCAGATCCTCCATTCATTAGGTGACTAATGAGGACCTGATTTCATCTTTTATGTGCATCCAAAATGTGAACACATACAAGGGTTTTTCCGAACTCAAAATGGGCCTTCACATATAAACATGTTTTGTCCATATTAAAATAGAGCAAAGAGTCTGTTACCTTTCTTAACAGAAGCCTGTGAACATCTTCCTGTTGTTTGTGACCATTTGATAAAGAGAAATGTATTTATTCTTGAGTAAATTCAACTATAATCATAAAACGGGGGGTAATTGTTTTGTGATTTTACAGTGATGGTGATTTTTAAATGGTGGAAGTCCGAAACCCCTTTCTATAACAGAATCAGAATACTTTATTGCACAGAAAACCATGCATATAAATCCACCAGTGAAGTACTGTAGACCTGCAACCAACCAGTTAGCAAGAAAGATGGTTTTGTTTACAACTGCAGTGAAAAAATGTTAAGATATTCCCTAAATTGAACCTGTTCTAATTCTTTTTAATTAAGGGATTCAGTGACCATGTTGATATAAAAGCACTGTGACTCACAGCCTTTTCTAAAAAGGGAAACAAAAATCCTGCACTGTAATGTATGCTCTTCATACAATTTTGGAACCATTAGCTCCACTAATGATTGATATTGCCAACACTTGAACATTTGCTAATTATTAGCCAATATCCATGAATAGTAACCTAACGCAATCTTCCTCTTTTTGCTGCTCCCATTAGGCGTCGTTAAAACGGATAATCTGCCTATACTTCACCCTATTCTTGGCATCATCTTCTGTCACACCACAGCACAATAACAAACCAATACTCTGTACATGCATCTGTACTTTGATTTTCTGAACAACTGGCAAAGCTGTTTTTCTTAACAGAAAACTGAAAATAATAACAAATATTCAAAATAAATGATATTCGAAAATATCACTTATTTTAGTGTAACATATCCTTTTAAAACCCAAGCTTTTAAAATAGCAAACCGGTAACACTCAAACACCTCGGAAATCGTTCTAGTGTAATGTTTAGTTTATGAATGCAGTATGAATGCAGAAGTAGTACCCAACAATAACAATGCCAGGTCCTGCAAAAATCCGGTCCTGCAGCTACAGCATCTTTTCGATTATCAACTGAGATCAACAGTGAACCTGAGTCTAGCCACCCTTCATCATCACCATACCCTTCATCCTCCTCGTTTTTACTGGCGTCGATCCTTGATCCTTCGGCCTCGCCCCCCATAAGGCCACAGTCCCCCGCTGCTGACATCGGGTCGTCACTGTTCGCCTCTCCATCCTCCTCCATTCTCATCATGTTCGGGTCGTCGCTTAATTCATAATCGTCCGACATGTTTCGGCTTTTTCTGGAACAAGTCTTAAACTAAAGCTTCACCCCTAAAGGGCTCTGAAATCCAAGCTACGTCAGATATCTCTGCTGGAGCTAAGCTAACGGTCTGGCTTCTGTCAGCTGATGACAGGCTAGTAGCTGGCTAATATTTTGATATCATATGCTGTTAAATAAAATGTCTGTCGCTAGTTAGAACAAGCTAACTGGTTAGGTTACGTGAATCCAATGTGGGGTTAGTATGAAATTGGAGAAAACACCGCTCGGTATGAAAAAAAAATTAGGTTGAGTTACGATAATATTGAGAGGTGACTTATGAGCGTCGCTTTGTTTTCGTCGCCGTCATTTCTTCTTCGTCGGTTAAAACCGGCTGACAAACCGACGTGAAAGCTAGACCGCCCCCCTCTTTATGTAACAAATAGTACATTTTCGGCTTAATTTCCTCTTTTTTGTGGAGCAGTTTGCAAACTACAGATGAAAAAGAGGAAGTAATTGAGGCAAAAATAAGGAACTGAGCAAAGTAAACAGAAAAATACTAAAGTAGAATTATGTAAAAGACATTTTTCAGTTAGTAATTTATACTCTGAACAAATCTTTGGTCAATAATACACCAAAGACAAAAAGTAGATTCATCATGATTGATGAATCAAATAACCAACCCACCCATCAGCATGTTATAGAATATCATAAGATGTAGAATCTAAGTCATAAAATTTAATTTAATGACTACAGTACTGTGCAAAAGTCTCACCCCTCATTTATTTATATTTTTCTTCCAAGGAGCCAGACTTTTGTCATTTTTTTAACTAATCTTGAGCAAAAATTGTTAAAATCACTTACCTATTGGCACGAACCACTGTTATGTTGACACAAGCTACTTATCAAAGCACCAATTTTAAATTGTACCTTTAAGGGTTTTTTTGTTTTCCTTTCTTTTTTGTGGTTTTATCATTTGTGATCCTTACTGTTCAATTTGAAAGCACTTTTTTAAAACAGTTTGGACTGAAGAAGAAGACAGGCTTCTGGGGGAGACAAGGCATTTATTAGAAGTCAATTTCCTGAATAATACCAACAATGTTTCACACAAAGTCTGGCAATGTTTCAGTATTTTCACTTCCCAAGATCAACATTACAAATGAACAACAAGTATGGCACATTTAAATAGACACCATTCACCTGTGAGGGGATTAATTAAGACATTCAAACAAAGTTTCAAATGAAGACTCTCATTCTGCTGAGTGCATCTATACTGTAATTATACTTTCTAAAACGAGACAGTTCACTAACTGTACAGGACTCCATACGTCTGCAACACATTTGTTTGGGTAGAGGGGAAGGAAAATGGTACATGAACATTTACAAAATGGTTAAGAAATACAGTTCACGCATATACATTTGGAGAGTGGCAGTCAAATACAGTTCGTCTAAAAGGTAAAAAGCTAGTCTCACATGTCATGTGCAGTTTCCTTCAGGCTTGTAAATGTAAAGCAACAGCTTCCCATTCAAACAAATGGTCCAATGACAATGACGTCCCATTTGTGTTCCTATAATGCTTGGTGCATCCGTTTCTATTCATGAGAAAGGCATCCTGAAAGAACTGGATAGTGAGCCACCTTTAAAGACTGGAATTTCATGATCAGCCCCATTGATTGCCAGCAGTCCCAGCAGCATCACCAGTCCCTCGTCACCCATCAATGTGGAAGAAAGAAAACAAAACAATAAAACACTAGAATTGCAAAAAAGGTGGGGGCAAAAAAAGAGGAGAGGTCATCACGAAGTCATCCTTTGTTAACTCTTTGTTAAGCATGTCCTGTAAGCTGAAGTTGGCTAAAGGAGGTAATGAGGTTATAATGGGCCCTCTCCTCATCTGTCAGCTCCATGTTTCCAGGCCTGACCACCACCACAACATTAATGCCGGCTTCTTCTGCAGCTTTGGCCTCTGCAATGACAAATGCAGTCACATTAAAAAAGGAAGTACACTGTTGTCTTTTGCCCTTAACAGAATATTATTATCAAGACGTGACAATAAACAAAAGTGGCCAATAGGAATCTCTTTGGAGACGGGTGTCAGACGGTTTCAAAACCTCAACACAAAACGACTACTTTGAACATTTCAGTGTTTCACAAAGCCTCACTTTGCCCATCACTGCCTTCGCCCCCACCGATCTATTCATCCTGGTAGTCTTGATGTGATCTTACTAGCAGACCAAACCCAGAATATTATCATTGCTAACATACTTACCCCGGGTGACGTCTGTCAGGAATGTGATTTCCTCAGGCTGACAGCCGATCCTCTCTGTAATTCTCTCATAGCTCTTTGCATCTACTTTAGCCCCTATACTGGTGTCAAAGTGACCGTCAAATAACTGAAAAGAAAAAAAATCAAACCATCAGATTAGACAATATCAATAACATAAACAACAAGAGCTTACAATTTGTTTTAGCCAAGTACAGCCCCTCCAATACAAAAATTTAACCTTCTTATAAAATACATAAAAGAAAAAGAAAATAGAAACTATGTGCAAGCAAAGGTTGTGTTTGCACTAAAGTGGGAGAGGGGAACATACTTCTAGAAGATCTCCTTCAACAGAGTATCCAAATAGAAGTTTCTGTGCCTCCACGCTTCCAGAGGAGTAGATGTAGACTTTCAGGCCACGTGCTCTCCATGTTCTGATGGATGGAACTACATCCTGATAGACCCTGATTTTAAAAAGGGATGGAAAAAAAAACTGCAGCTTATTAAAATTATTATTATTATTTTTTATCTCAACCTCTGACAAACAAGCCAAATTATGACCCAAACCTGAGCAGAGCGCATATGAATTTTAAAAGTGAGGAAAATGATCAGTGTACTTACTCGCCTTTGATTCTCCCAGATGCATAAGCTGCCCTCCACATGTGACCCTGAAACTGTTTGAGTGCTGTGGACTTCCTGTCTGCCGCCATCTGCCACAGAACATTTTCTACTACTTCCCTAATGGCCTTCTCCTCATCTGTGTGAACTGTCTGGTCCACAGTGTGCACAGGACACGCCCGGTTCTGTTTCATGTCCTCTTCAATCTGCCGTGACAGTCAGCCTTTTTGTTAAAAGAGCGCTAAGGCATGTTCCCTGGTTTACTTGGTGGATTAAAACAGGGACGACAATATTCATCAAAAAAAAGGCAAGCAATTCAGAAAATAAAGGATAGAAGATGAAAATATAAGAATTCTTCAGTACCCAAATAAAAGTTTTCCCTCCTTTGTTCACTAGCTGCTGATAAATAACAAGCTGCATTCCTGCCAGGCTGAGTAACAGCCTGGATTTCATTCTTCCAGTAGGGAATCACACTTAAAAACATGTTTGCCAGTTACCTGTTTCTTTAGTAGATGAACATCTTGTTTGCACTCGTCTTCTTCCCAGTGAGTGGACAGGTAATCCTCAAGATGCTCTTTGATGTACGGAAAAAGGATATCCTAGAAATGAAAACATGGACATGTGACAGCGAAAAATAAAATAAAATCAAAACATAAAACCCACACTAACGCCTGAGTGATTTGTCAGCAGACCGATATCACCTATCTGCCAATCTGTATTTATAGCAGCCAATAAAGTTAAATTTTAATAACAGAAACTACAGAAGAGATGGTAGAAACACCCTTCAACCAGTGCTGATGTCCATAGTTTCTCCACCGGAGGGCACTCTGCAACTTCCCCGATGGCAATATAGGACATACATATATCGGTTAGGCTCTAATTCAGAGCCTCTAGTCAGAAAATACTAACAGAACAATTTTTATTGATTCCTGTTTTGAAAGCCTTTTCTTTCATTTATGGTACAGCTGTTGTGTCCGTTTGCATAGACATTTGCCTACCCAGAGAGGAGTTTTTTTAACCCACGCAAATGTGCTTCCATGCAGTTCTTGAAAAACCCAACAGTGTGTAGCTCAATGTTGATGAGCATTGTGAATGGTGACTGGTAAACCAATGGTCAGGAGCAACAGGAGACTACCAGGCATGGGAGATGCGTCAAAACGCAAAAATTTAAGTGAAAAAGAAGAAAAAAGTATGACGAATACAGAGGACACCTTCCACTGGTTTTAACATTTGGTCTTACATCAGGCTGAAGGACCAACAACAGCACAAGCAAGAGTAGCACACTGCCTCCATTTGGCAACACACAGATAGTGTATGGACAGTGGACAGACGGTGTGGACCGTCTGCAGGTAGGCGGACTGTCCATAGCTGCCCCACTGACTGCCAACACACTGCCACCGCTGAACCGTAATAAACTGTCATGTTTCTTCACGCCGTGTGGAATGATCTAGAGCGGGAATTGACCTCCACATTACTGACTTCCAACAGCTGCATACTTACATCGTGACGCTAAACAGTAATTAGAAAACTGGCCTGACTCCACATGTCTATGTCTGTTTCTAACGCATGCTTTGTGTTTCTAAGACACAAAGCAAAGAGGCTTCCATAAAAGTAAAAAAATATTACATGAAACTGCTAATTACAACACTTCTTGTGTGACATAAACGCAGCGTTAGGTGTGTTCGTTGTCAAACGGCATTTCTGGTTATATAAAGCAAATATGGACGAAACAATAAAAGGACAAAAGCAGACAGTTGTAGAAGCAAAACAATAAAATTGCATTACATTCAGGCGATAGAGAGACGCTGTGAAGTTCTGTTGGTTTAGCTATGTGCTACCGGTGACAGGCAGCTGTTAGCATAGCCGCACAACCGGACGTGCAGACTTTGTTTGCATTTCACGCTGCTTACCTTCACAAATGTAATCGGTGTGGTGGTGCCTTCAATGTCGAGCAGCAGGGCACTAGTGCAGGCAGGAATAGAAACAGTGGCCATTTTTACTGGGTGAGTCTGCAGCTGCTCTTGTTAGCTGACGTTAGCTTACTAATTAGCAGCACCGCGGTGGAAGAACCAGGCTGTACCCGGTCCTCGCTGTTTCTACAAGACTAACAGATCAAGCAGACCACAGATTATGCACGCGCTAACAAATCTATCTGGTGGTAAACCACTAACTAGCTATCACTTCACAGCTAACACACAGGGCAGTAATATGCACACATGGCCAGCTCCGTCAGTTCAGACTCCACGCCAGTAGGTGGCGGTACCTTAATAATGAACAACAAGTAAAACAACAAGAAGAGTTTGTTTATTTGTTTAAAATCTATATTCCAACACCTACTTTACTTGTCTGTGCCATTTTATTAAATGAAAGCATATTTTGCATTAGGTATTATGTATTGGTTAACATTTATGACAACAGGGGGCTATTTTATATGAAAGTGTTTTATTTGTCCTACAACAGCAATACTGAAACTATGCCAGTGCCACACTGTAATGCAGAAGTAGTAGTATAAGGTACACCTGTTAACTAATCATTAACACAATTTTATTTGTATAGCCCCTTTCAACATAAAAATTACAGGGCTATAAAAGGGCTATCTTAAATAAATCAAACGTGAGTGAACAAATGTGAATAAATCTGCAGAGAGCTGATGAGCTGATTTTAAGTCTCTATGAAACTTTTCAACTCATATACTCTTTCACCAGTCTTAAAAATAAATACTGTGATGGTGGTCCCGAGTTTGATATGTAATGAATCAGCTATTATTGTCATGTTTTAATGTAGTTAGTACTGTAAAACTAAAATTGGGCTTGTTGTACATTTTCTATTTTATAACCACAAGTTTGGTTAATATGTTATTACAGGACATCTCTTTTTTTGAAAAGCATCTCCAAACTTGAAGGCTGCACAGGAACAATTCAATTTATTGGTGATGCTTACATAGTGCAAGTAAAATTCCATCACCATTAAATGTTTAGAAGAATTCATCTTCAAGATCATAATGAAGGGTCAGAGTGTATCTTTACACTTTCCGTGAGGATATTTAAAGTAATATATGATGTAGTGTCTTTTTGTTTTGTTTCAGTTTCACTAACATGAATGTGGAAGTGTAAAGAGTATGCAGCACAAGAGGCTACAAGATCTCAGTCATTGAAGCACTGCAGGTTAAACCACAGCCACTTTGGCCGGAGACACCCTTATTATCCATGCACATATTTAAATTTTCCATGCACCTTTAAAGCTTGGAATGCACCCCAAAGTTACCTATGTAGATCACATGTTGATCAGACATTTCAGAGATCTGTAGATTCCTGGTTAGGTGATTAAAGACAAGCTTTTCATTGCTGATTTTAAAAGAAGGTGACCAGCTGTCTTTTCTGAGCGTGAGGTATTATTATCATTATATTGTCTTGATTATTCCATTAACAAAAAAATAAAAATAAAAAATAAAAAAAATTGTAAAGTGTTCAAATTTTTCATGAATATTCACCCAGAGCTAGAAATTGCAATTTTCAAATTGGATTTGTAGTTAAGAAAGAGCACCAATCCCACGTCTCATTATTTCACATTGTTTAACTAAAATGAATCAGGAAATAAAAATGCATTTCATGGATTTTCCTACATCATATTGTTCTGGTCCACCAAACACATTTTTCACATTTTACTGTAATTCTTAAATGTTTGCAGGTGGAAGCAGAGTTTGCCTGCATCACCACTGTCCTACTGACATCCAAGTTCATGCAACAGCTAGAATTCTGTGTGGGTTATTTTTGGGTGCTATAACTTTTGGTGTTTCTTCCTGTTATTCTTTCTATAATAACCTTTTCTCACAAGATTTTTTACAAAGTAAGTAGATTGGGAAAAATCTCCTTAAACTTAAGATTTAAACTGTTTAAACTGATACTTTCAGCTGCAGAAACTATTAAAAGTTTTGGGTATTGTGGACTTTTCAGTGATTACTTTTTGTGTTTCTTCCTTGTAGTTTATTTTACTAGTGTTGTTTACTGCACAATACAACAATAATCTCACACATCGCCCTTTTCTTTGCGGTAGGAAGATGACATTTAAACTAAAAGAGCTTGTGTACTGAAGGTGCTAATTGTTTATCTCACTGAAGACCCAGAAACCCTCATAAAGGAGAACATGATAAGTTTAGTGGCCTCTACTTTACACAAATTTGCTCTCTGGAAGCAAAGAGAATGTTTTTGCAGGTTTGTGTTCTGGCTAAAGATGTATTTATTTTTATTTTTAGGAATCTGAGAACAACCATTAGGGAACCCACAGACGACCTTGAAAATGTTGGACTAATCATTGAATGTGTCGAAGTGCTTCATGACCTTGGTAACATTGCAAATCCAGTTGCCATTTTGTTTGGCCTCATTTACTCACTGGTCTTGAGCTACAGTTGAGCTACTTGAGTTCAGACAAGAAACTGCAAGAAAACAGAGAAGCACTGAAAGACTGTTTAGTGTAACCTTGAAATGGAACTGAAGAACACATGGAACAAGGGCTTTTGTCCCCAACGATCAACAGAACTGGAAAGTTTTGGATCCAGACATTGAACTACTAATGGCCTTTGGAAATTATGTCCGTATGTTTTAGCAGACTTTTAAATTGTTCATATGAGGTTTTCATTTTATGTCGGTCAAGGAAGGGGGAAAGATAAAAATGGTGTCATGGTCTGGGTGAGTTGCAGTGTTTCTCCAGCAGCTCTAGGTTTCAACCCCCAGGTGGAGCCATATTACCCCACCTATTCTCCACACCTGTTGGCAATTCAGCTGGCGGTATTTAAGACCAGCGCTCTCAATGAGTCTTCATCAGAATGTCTGGCAACCTTACTTAGTGCCAGGCCTTCAATTTGTCTACTTGTCATTATTCATTCTCATTGTGCTGACTTATCGTTTCTTGTATCACAGTACCTCTCAGACCATTCACTCATCTGTGCAGTTCCTTACCTACCTTTTCATCGCTGGTCACTCCGTCATTCAGATGACCTGCTCCACCTGCCTGCCCCCCTGCCGTCACCTCTGGTCTTGGAACTCTCGGGAACTCTGGACTGTCTGGATCACAGTCAAATTGACACTCACCCCGAACCCGCTGGCAGTTTTCTCCCCACGCTCCCTCCGACCTGCTCACAAGTAAGGCAGAAACTTGTTTCCACCTGTTTACTTGTCTTACCTCCTGAAGCCCACCTGATACCTGTCTCCTCTGTTACAGAGCCTCTGACCCCAGCATCTTTTATCCTGATCCCCTTCCTGCGCTGTACCATAATTGCCACCACTAGAATCACATATAGTTACATTTTGTAGTTTCAATTTTTGTGTGTTTATAAATAAATATTCACTTTTGGGAAAATCACTCAGCCTCCACCTCTGTCTGCATTCCAGCCTGTTGTACTGGCAACCCTGCCGTGACAAATGGAGAATGTAACAAAGATTGGCATGAAAGAGGGGGAAATGAGAGATGTCAGAAGGGTTGTGTACCATATGTAAGTATTTTCTGTTTCTCCAAAACCTGGTATGTGTAGTTCCTTTCTGCTACAGAGGCCATTTGTTGTTGGTTTGCTCTTTAAATAGGATTTGATGATATTAACACAGCATAGAAAATCACCAGCTATAATCTTATTAATGTGGAAGTGAAATGGAACCACTTTTCCTACTTATTTACTTGATTACTTTTTACTTAAGTGAATACAGACTGTACAGCCTGTATTCACCTAAGGGTTTTATAAAGAATGAGTTCTGCTGTGGGCCTCTCATAACCCGTTTGTGGAAATGGCGATCGTGGCTCAAGAGTTGGGAGCTCGCCTTGTAATCGGAAGGTTGCCGGTTCGAGCCCCGGCTTGGACAGTCTCGGTCGTTGTGTCCTTGGGCAAGACACTTCACCTGTTGCCTACTGGTGGTGGTCAGAGGGCCCGGTGGCGCCAGTGTCCGGCAGCCTCGCCTCTGTCAGTGCGCCCCAGGGTGGCTGTGGCTACGTAGCTTGCCATCACCAGTGTGTGAATGTGTGTGTGAATGGGTGGATGACTGGATGTGTAAAGCGCTTTGGGGTCCTTAGGGACTAGTAAGGCACTATACAAATACAGGCCATTTACCATATGATGAACTAAAGCCATGTCTTGACATTTAAATCCTTAATCTACCTGATTATGTCATGATTAACATAGATGACATTTTTATTTCTCATAGCTGAGCTGGTGAGTCCAGTCAGTCTACGTCAGATGGTCGTCACAAATTTGAGGAACCGGCCTTTAAGCAGCAGCCCTTTGGACTCTATGAACAATCAAATCCTCTCCCTTTACCATGACCTTGTTACGGGGTCCAAGGAGTTTCCTCATATTGCAGTCAGGGGATTGTTTCACTCAGAGCAGATGAGGACACCTTTTACCCCTGTGCTGCAGAGTTAGAGGGAGAACGCCACTCCATCTCCTTCTACAGACTCACCAGCTGGTATGATGGTGCTGCCTGCATGGTGCCACTTACATTCTTAGATCCTGACTCCTGTACTTCCAGACAAGGTGGATATTTATGCGCTGAACACAGACCGGAGGAACGGTGTCCACACCCTGGATGTCAGCCTCATCGTCACCAGAGTCATCTCTGCTGTTTATCGCACAGAAAACAGTGAGATGACAAGGCACTGGAGAGTCAGACTACAGCTCAGAGGACAGCGTTATCATGTCGGGAGATCTGCCAGTTTCTAAAGATGTTTGTAAAGGGTTATGAAGAGGAAAAGAGCAGCAGCAGGAGCCCCACTCCACCAAAGAAACTGTGAAGCCTTCTCTGGAGAACTTATTTTCTCAAGACTCTTTAAGTTTTAAGACTTCTGTCAACTGCATTGGACATATGGCAGGGCTGTGACTGGATGTTGAACCAGGGACATCTATTGTAGAGCCAACTGTAAATCGAACTAAGGATCCATGAAGACAGTGTCAAGTGTAAATTATCCTCTGCTGCATCTTAGACAACAGCAAGAATGAACAAAGTGGTGAGTAATAAGTAATGTTTTAGGTTGTCTCTAAAATGATGTCCCAAAATGTTAAAAAACATCTTGAAGTTTTAACTTTTTATTGTTGCTTTTCTGCTTTTTGCTTTTAAAAGTCAGAAGAAAAAAGAAGAGACACCACACAAAAGAATTTCCCTCATTAAATTACACTGATTTAGTTTAGTTTGTATGTCGGCTTTTCATTTAAAGGTTTCAGGTTCTAGTTTCTTTACTGTGCTGTGCTCCACCACTCCTGCAGCCTAGAACTGGTCTAGTAACTTATGTGTCTTATAGTGACATAAGGGCTTTAGCTCTCAAATTTTCTCTCTAAAATATTAATTTTACAGTATTTTCACTTTATATGATGTAGGTTTGGATTTTCTCTCCTAAATTGTGATGGTGTGGCAGTCTCCACCGGTCGATCTGCTTGTGTGTATGCTTTTCTATGTGTTTTGTTTTGGCTCCCCTCCCAGTCCCCTGCCTCCTCCTTTATGTATACGTGTGTGTATTCCAGCGTGCCAGTTTATGCGCGTCATCAGGCCAGAAGGTCTTTCCAGCGCTGAAGCCAGCCACACCAGTCTTCCATCTAGATTCCAGGTGATGCTGATGACTTTCGCAAAGTGGCTACTACTTAACTGTTTGACTGAGCTTGAGTCAATGCTGGATTGTTGAGTTACCGAGTTAGTGAAGTCCCAGTTCTGAGTGGAAATAGTCTGTGCGTGTGTTTTTGAGTTCACCAAACTGATCTCTACGCCTTGTCTTGTTAGGAACTTGGAGAAGAGTGTGTCATGGGATTGGAGCATTTGGGAGTTGGGAGCACATTAACGGAAACCACTTCTTTGAAAGCTGTTTCACGATTGTTCACATTTATCACTGTAAATAAAACGCACTCTTTGGCTGGAAAATCCTGCATTTGGGTTCCATTCTCGCCACACACCTTGACATAAATAATAAACACTTTGATTTAGAAACTTCATTTTGTGTTTAGTTGTGTTGTCTAATATTTAGATTTGTTCAATGATCTGAAACACTTTTTCACACCACTGTATGTACATAGAAGTTCTGTTCAAATACCATGAACAGAATCATTCCAACAATGTGAACCTGAAGCTGTCACTGCAACTGTACTAATGCCCAGTTTGTAACAACAGACATGATGCCTCATGCTACAGAACAACCCCAAGAGATGCAGTTAAATGCGGCCTCAAAGTCCAAAAAAACCCCACACGCATATCGATCAGTTGGGCAAACTTGTCGACACTGTTCTTCAGAGGATAAAGTGCTGGTGGTGTGTTCCACCATCAGACTTCCACACAATGTTCCAGAGATGTGCTAACCAGGAAAGCACAAGAGCCTTAATGCCATTTCCAGAACTTTTTTTTTTTTAATTTAATTGTAATTCTAAGAGTCGTTTGGCACATGTAAATAATGATCAAATGATAACTACAACAGCAGTATTAATAATATTAATAATGGTACAAATAGTTATGATTACTGATTATTTTTACATTTTTAAGATAGCCAGACCTTCATCATTTGTTCTAAATCTGTGTGTAGAGCACCAGCAGATTCATGTATTAAAATATAGATGAATCACTGACTTGTGACACTGTTTCAGTTTCTTTAGTCATATCTCCTCCTGTTTTCTTACTTTAGTGATGTAGGTGTCTCTCTTACACCATCATCACTTTCTCCACTTCACCTTGAGGTAAACTTGCTTATTTGCAAAGAGAAGTAGAAGCATGGCAGTATATGGATGATTCAGAGTCAACACACACAGTGGTAAGAACAAAATTTGCACAGGTTTCATGTAATTTTGTGTGTGCACTTTTTTTTTTGCACAGGATAACAATGTTTCCATACATATACTGAATGAGGTCCAATGTTATTCACAGGAAAACTGGATCTACTTAGTTCTGCCTGTATTTTCTTCACATGGCTACACTGCTACGATCGCACAATTTTAAGGGTTTAACCAGCCATAGAGGGAATAGTGCCACTCCACCTTGGAAGATGAGGGCAGATTCAAAGTTTTTATATTTTGTGTTTATTGGTTGTTGGAACATTCAGAGAATCCCCTGACCACATTATTGAGGTTTACAGATACAGTGACATCTGTATGTACACAGCTGTGCTACAGTGCAGTTATGTGGAGCCTCAGCAAAGATGAATACTGTCAGAAACATCAGTCTTATTCCTTCACTGTATTTTTTTATTTATGTATTTCATATGAAACTGAAACTGAATAGGAAACCTATAAAAGATTATAAAACACATTAACACACAGAGTACATAATAACACAATCATACTGGCAATGATTGCAAGTACTAAGTCAATTAAAATCCATCAAGAATGCAGTGTTTATTTAAGGTTTTGTTTCTTTCATTACACTCTCAGATGACATGCGCTTTTCAAACATTACCTTTAAACTGTTTAATATAGCGCTCATTCCATCCATTCACCTTTTATCTGTAATACTTTTGAGATGTTTTGTGTTTGAGACAGTGCAGATTTCTGGTATTTTGTGTAAATTTAAGCATTTAACAATTTGATTATTTCTAATAAAAAAAAAAAAGAGTGTGAAACTGAAGTTAGACTTGTGTTTGGAAATAAACCACCCCGTGTTGTGTAGCTTTCTGGATTACTGGACTACATACTCATTTATTATATTGGCTATACAGTGGTCCCTCGCTGCAGTTCACCTCTCGCAGCCTCGCTGTTTCACTGATTTTTCTTTGTGTGCAATTTTCCATGTCAATAAACACAACAATGTCAATGAAATGTTTTGCACCGTCAAAGAGAACCGGGGTTGCCTTTGGTTTCATTCTATAATACTGGACTTTTTTTTCTACGAAGGTTTGAACTTTGAGAGTGTTTAAACATGAGAGAAAAATGTGAAAATAATAATAATAATGGATTGGATTTATATAGCGCTTTTCAAGGCACCTAAAGCGCTTTACAATGCCATTATTCATTCACGCTCACATTCATACACTGGTGGAGGCAAGCTACGGTTGTAGCCACAGCTGCCCTGGGGCAGACTGACAGAGGCGAGGCTGCCATATCGCGCCATTGGCCCCTCTGGCCAACACCAGTAGGCGGTAGGGTAAAGTGTCTTGCCCAAGGACACAACAACCAGGACAGAAAGGCCGGGGATCGAACCGGCGACAGGTGCACTTCCCAACCCCCTGAGCCACGGTCATGTTTTACGTAACTAAAATTTTTAATTATGTAGGTTAAAGAAAATAAGAACGTTACAAAGTATATTTATATGAAACATGTGTGTACTTACTGCATTTGATGTATTTTAACCATATATAAAGCAGATTACAGAATGTAACGTGTAATTTTGCCACCCCATTTGATTTCACCCTCATGCCACCCTAAGAAACTTTCTCTAGATCCGCCCCTGAAAGAGAGCTGTAACTGAGTAATAAGTATGTACTTGTAAATACAACATCAGACCTTAAACATGAGCCTGTGTAACACCCTACAGCTCACTGAGCAGCTACATGGGCACTTCAGAGGTTTCTGAGCAATGGAAGGGATACCCTGGTCTGTCTGTGCACAGAATACTGAAGCTGCTGTGACGAAACTCGATGGCAAAAGTGCTGATGAAGATGAGCAAGATCATGACGAGCACCCACTGGCATCGACTTGCATGCATGTGAAGGCGTTGAGACATCAGGGAGAAGTCTGTGTCGAGGGAGTTAAGGGTTCGGAGAGTGAAGGTGTGATGACATGAAAAATGAACATCGCATGATACTTTTACAGCCCTCTACCAGAATTATGTGCTATTCATCTGCTGAGCCAGGCAGAAAATAAATTCCATCCAAACTAAGAGCAGAGAGACGGTCTGGAAGTATTTTTATAGCTTCTTATTAGGTAAAGAATCAGCATGAAGCAATTATAGTTTCCACAGATGTTAGACAATTTGATAAAAAACGTAAGACGTTTAAAGACCAAAGCCAAGAGAAAATACAAAATCTAGCAAATTAAAACATTAAAGTTTAGAATATATGTATATAAGGAAATTGTAAAAATGAAGCATTAACGATACAACCCAAATAAATTCTCATTTCAAATAAACAGAGTGCTGGTTCAAAGTAACCCCCCTTTTCTTATATTTTTGCATATGTGTCACACTTACACGTGCATCAATTAAATATCAGACAAAGTAAACACTAAATGCAGTTTTTAAATGATGATGATATCACTTCTCTTTAGTCTGGAGAGCATAACTTTAAACTTTTCCTGCTCATACATGCCTGGGTACGATCTTGTCACTGAAGTGGACGCGCAACGGGATATCATAGCGTGGCTCAAGCACGTTCATCATAGTTTAAACCCCTTGTTTTGCACAAGGGAATACGACCTCCCGTCTGCAGCTAAACACCCCAGTAGCTTTTGTAATAGCTTTAGCCCGATCGGATTGGGGAGCAAAGGGCTGCTTAAATGCTGCAAACTCCTCTGCTCCTCCCCTTAGACCGCTAGCGCTGGCCATAACTATCGCTTGACAGACTGACCACGCGCACCATACACATACGTTTTTTCCTTCTTTTTCGAATCTTCGGATCACGTGCGTCCCGAACCGTGGAGTGGGATCGGTTTGGTTTACGGATCAACCGTGATCCGTTGCACCACTAGTGTCCAGTACTGAATTTCAGCCTTTCCCCTTATGCAAAGACATTTCTCCAGATTCTTGAACTCTTCTGATAATACATATCTAGATGATGAGATCAAAGTCTGCCTTCCCCAGAGAACTCTGCCTCTTACAGTATACCTATTCATGTTATTGACCTGTTGCCAGGTCACCCTATTAGTTGTAAAATGTTCCTGGAGCTGCTTCTTTTTAGTACCTCTTACTTATCCAGCCTCTTGTTGCCCTCGTCACAACTTTTTTGGGTTGTTCTGTAAATAGAATATGGGTTTATGAGATTTGCAAATCATTGCATACTGTTTTCATTTACCTTTTACACAAAAGGTGCAAAACTCTGTGGGAATTGGAGTTGTAATTCGTTCTTCTATGAATGCCAGTAAGGGAGAGTTTGTTGCTCTTTTGTATTTCACGTGAAAAATAGGCATCTCACTCACATGAGTAGATTCTTCTCTTTATACCAAGTAAAAGGATACAAAGTATCATGCAAAGAGTGATGGATCCAGACAACAGGAATCGAGCGATGGCAGCCATCTTCCCCTCATTCTTCAGGTTAACTCTCAGGGTGATATAGGACTGCAGCCAGCAGAACAAGGTTCCCAGTCCAAACACCATAATGGTGCCAATGTTGTGAATGTTTTCCTCAGTGAATACCTAACACAAAAACCAGTCAGTCAGTAAACCCAGACTTCAGTTCTTAAGTCGGAAAATTAACCACCAGATGTTAATTTTCGTGTGTATGTTTGTGTGTAACTACCTGAAAATTTCCTACAATGGTCATTCCAAAGGAGCTAATAGAAAAAACCACCAAACTAGAAATGTTCAGCCAAGGTTTGTCAATTTTGCCCTTCAGCTGCAGGTATCTGAAAACGGCAATAAAAAACCCTGAAAACATGAGAAGAACCATTACGGATCTAAAAACAAACCTCTCAGCACACAGCGAGTAGGTTAAAAACAAGACTTTCTTTTTCTTTTTTGTTTTTAAATGAGCTGAAAGATGTTCTGAATTAATGAAAAGAGCAAACTGATGTACTGTCTATGTATCCAAAGCTTGATATACGTTTTTTCTTATGAGCTCCATCGCTGTCCAATAATTAATGAAAGCTCTAGTAACAGTATCAAGAGCAATGTTTCTATTACCTACAAATGCTGCTAGGTTCATGACTTCACTGAAGACACAGCTGGCTGGAGGAAAGTTGCCTGCAATACTGAGACAGGAAGCAGGAGAAAAATCATATTTGCTATTCTTAAATTAAATGTTTTTTTATTGTTAATATGATATGAAACGGAGAGCACAGCACACACCTGATGTAGGGAGGATAAAGGGAGCCATTTCTTCTCCTAAAACAAATGAACAGCATGAATCCAGAGATACAGCAAAAGAAATACCTGAAGTGTATAAAATATATGAATTCAAACCTGTATTCTGAACCCAGCGGTGTTATGTTCTTATTGTAAACAGCTATGAAGTACCTGTTTAAAGGCAGCAACACAGAAAGAAACATGATAAATAAAACATTCTGTAACAAAAGTGGAAGCAATACTGAGGCGTGTGTGTATGTGTTTGTTTGTTTTTTTAACTACTCTGGATTGAAATATTTCGATCATGAGCTGCTCGTCTACAGCTCAAATAACCTGTGATGTACCGCAAGGTTTCCTAGTCATACGCATCCAAAAACGCCACATCAAAAACCTTTTTGCCATCAGGCCTCCCCTTCACTTTGAAATGATATATCTGAGAAGAATAATGATCACGAACTCACTTCTCAGAACATTTTCTTTTTTATTACAGGCATGCTTTCATGTGACACCAGCGTTCATAGTCTCTTATCATCTGGTTATCATCTATATTTCCCATTTTTGTTCCCTTACTTGTAGCCTTTCACTGGTAACCTACTGGTAAACATAACCCACCCTCCCAAGTATGCACACATACAGGTGTGCACACGTGTGTTATTCTGTCTGGGAACATGATGGCTCAAAACGTTTTGAATGAATCCTGATAAAACTTTGCAGGTGTAGGGTGGGGTGACGTTAACAATCCATTGAAATTTGCCTTACATCCACCGAGATCTTCAAGGTCAACGTAATGAATTATTGGTTGGAAATTGACTTATAATCTTATACGTGTGGTGTCTATTGTCAACATCTAGAAAATTTGCCTTCCCTTCAAGTTGAAACCAAAATGCATTTTTACTCCACTACAGACTTCTTCAAGTCCATTTAAAAAGAACAAAGAAAAACAAAATACAAAACGGTTCTGTTAAAAGTAAATACTCCCCAGAGAGTGAGCTGCCTTGGTGCAGGTTTGGGCTGTCGGAGTGCTTCTTGTTAGTTTCTGATTTGCGTGTCACATGTTTTTCTTATCATTTTTAATCTCTCTTTGGTTAATCTTATTCATCCCTAATATTTGACTTCCTGTTGCTTAATTTACCTTCTGAGTATTTTGCTCTCACTTCTTAAACTTTCAGGTGCCACACAAAGTTAGCTTTTACTTCAGCAAAGTGTACTCAACTTACCTTACTATCTTTATTAGAATAGCCAACGGAACCTGACTGTTTTGTGAGCTTTTCTGTTTCTTTTCAATAACTTGACATTTCTTTCTAGTCGTTATGTCTCCGTGTTGATATTACGTCTTTTTAGTTGCTTAGGAGCCATAGATATTTGTGTTAGTGCTGTTTTGTGTTGCAAGTGATCCTTTTTGGAGTCTTCATGGTTTTCTTTTATTGGGTATCTGTATAGTACAGCGTGTACACAGATAATAACCAGTTAATCTGGTTATCTTTGTTGTGTTGTGTTCCTAAAAAGAACAAAACTTACACCGTCCACAGTCCAGTAGCAGTACAAACAGAGTAGATGGGAGGCAGAAGAGCCCACAGGCTGAAATTCAGCATCTTGTCCTCTCTCAGTCCACAGATGAAGATGCTGTGTTAGTCTGCATGATAACATGTATCTGTTTAATATATTTGAAGCGTAAAGGAGATGGAGATTAAGAGAGAACTCGTTCAGGTGGAGACAATAGCAGGGTCCAGAAGGGATACAGCAGGAAATACTTTCAAGAACTACTTCTGAGTTACCTCTTGCATTCAATTTTGCGTTTTCTTACGTTAGCCTGTATTACCTGACAGCTGGAAGAAGCAGCAAAATTACAGATCCAGCCTGGCTTAACAATGCTTTTGTATTAGATTTCCTGAAATGACTTTTTTTGCTAACTCCATTAAGGATCTACAGCTGGACCTTGCCATGTGACCTACTGACCGCGATATGTTTATTATTATGTTATGATGGGTTGACACAGGAGGGACAAGGAAAACCGTTAACAAGACGCGTGGTAAATCATGATATGCTGTCATAAATACATAAAGCTGTTAGGCATTTGTGCATTACAAATGCAGCCTTTAAAACCACATATTAGCAAATTTAGCTCCAAACAACATTTTTTTAAAAATGCGGTGTTACATTTTTCACAGCGTTTACAAATTTTCAACAACAAAATGAATCTTAAATTTACATAGTAGATCTAAACTTTAAATGTGTTTGACACGTGAGCGTGCCCTCACACGACCATTGGGGGGGGCGGGGGGGGGCGTTAGGTCATCTTTTTTTGGGAAAATGACCCTTATGAGGACAATAACAAGTTATTTGGAATCAGAGTTTCAGACACAGTGACTTCAATCCGTAGGATCTAATTTTAATTTCCTTGTAGCAAATGTGCAACTGGTTTGTGACCAGGGTCGTTTGAGACATGTAAAATATACTTTTATATTCACGAGGAAGGCGATGAAGAAGTCATTTTAACTATTTCTAAATACTTAAATCTCCCTTTTCCTTCCGACGTGTCTCTCAGTGGGAAGACAGAAGAAAAAACACAGTATACGTATTTTAGGACCATCAGGAAGCGACTTGTGTAATACTGTCAGATAGAGTTAGGAGGACATGATACTTCTGCACACAAACATTACAAGCAGATAGTAGGCTGTTCTAATCGGTTAGCACATATCAAACTGTGGAGCATACCTGTCTCTGTGGCGGATAATCCCCCAAACAGCGCACCGAGGAGCGGACTTGATGGTCCCGCAGGTATATCGCGTTCACAGTCCGCTGGCAGTCCCGGGACTGGTCGCCCGCGGTGCTGTCTGTGTGCCCGCAGAGCGCCCTGCTGTCACATGGGGGCAGTGTGCTCTTGGGGTTTGTGGGCTTCTGTGCTGTTGTTTGCAAGAGCATCCGTTTGTCCGTCAGTGAGCCGCGAAGAAGGGAAGAAGGGCGTTACTTAGCCCAGCACAGACTGGTTGTACCACGTCCAACGCCCTCTGGTGGATAGGAGTGGTGAAGGACTAAAATTAAAAATGTGCACATCGGATGCATGTTGTTTTCTCAAAAGCCCTTTCTGCCATTATTAGTTTGTTTCATCGTGCTGATTTTGGTCCAAGGGCTCACTTTATTTTTTTTGATAAGTTTAAATTGAATTGCTAACTTCATGCTGTTTGGCATGGACTCCAGAATACTCACCAACCTCGAGAGTTTTCTGTCTGTCTGCGTCACGACCTGGTAGGAGGTTTTAGTGCTCTAGTGGTCAGATCAGCACAATCACCACCACCCAGGACCTCTGCAGACAGCATTGTAGGAGGAAGACGCAGAGGATCCTCAGCCTTACACTCTTCACGCTCCTGCATCAGGCAGGAGGTACATCAGCATCCATCCCCACCAGCAGATTCACACTTTTTACACTATATACCATTACCTCTGCACTACAGTTGCTTCAGTATTTTTAGTAACCTGTATTTATTCTACTTTTTTTATTATATACATTTTCTTTATTTATGTAGTTTATTTTATATCAAAAAATAAAATCAATGCAATAGTCACCCAGATAGCGAACACTCATTGTTAAATCAATATTAGGCAATTCCTTTGAATTAACACTGAAATCTGACATTGATTTTGCACTCTCTGTTAAGATTGAAACAGTGTTAGAATTTCATATTGAATCAATGTTAAAAATCTGATGCTGATTTTACATTAAATCAGCAAAACGCATTAATATTGAATCAATGTTGAACTTTCACATTGATTTTACATCAAATTTTCACCCTCGGTTAATAATGAATCAGTGTTGAATTCTGATGTTGATTTTCCACCACTTTTGCACCCTTGGTTAATATCGAAACAACAATAAAGTCATGATTAAAAATCAACAGGACTTCACAGGTATTTCAATCAATACTAAACCACTGCAAACTACCATCAATACTTAAGCCTGTGAAAAAGACAATTGTGTATTATCTAAAAAAAAAAGGATAACCATTATCTGTTAAACATTGTGTTACAATTTAACATGTCCATAATAATATACCTACAACATTAAGCTTCATGCTTGATCTAATTTAAAAAAAAACATGACAACAGACATCTTTGTATCAATTAAGGAAACAGTTTATTTTATATGGAAAAAACATTTATTGTTAAAAGTATTATTTACAATTCATTGTTTTTAGATTACTTTGTGAGGTGGCTACAAATTGGGCGTCCTGCACCACCCATCTGATTTGGAGCATAGCCATTTCTCCACTACTTGGTCGAAGGCAAACTTGCTTGAATAAAATGTCTAAGACTCCCGGTGTGCTGCTTCCACTTGAATGTCTCGCATTTGTATGTACAGCTAAAGTGTTACTTTGCACTTTTGAGAAAAATTTAGATATATTTATGAATTAAAGGTATATCAGCATTAGTGTAGTGCTCCCGGTGTGCTGCTTCCACTACCAACAACTTTTTTTTGATCTCCTCAAATTCCGTTCTGCCTTAGAGAAAGCCCAGAAACCAGTTAATTATATTTTTTTTCTGCATGAGATTCCTCAAGACATCATGTCTGATTGAGGACCCCAGTTGATATCTCACATCTGGAGAGAGTTCTGTGCCAGGCTCGGTCCAGGTTAGTCTATTATTTGGCTTCCATCCGCAGACTAACAGGCAGACTACACGAGCCAACCAGAAGTTGGAAGTGGCTCTCCAGGGTGTTGCCTCCATTAATCAGTTCTCCTGGAGCATGCAGTTAACCTGGATTGAGTACGCCCACAACACAATGACATCTTGGGCAACTGGTCTCTCTCCATTCGAGGCGTCGCTGGGCTATCAACCTCCTCTGTTCTCTCAAAGGTGAGAGTTCTGTCACTGTCTCTGCATCTTGAAGGCCACTTGGACCACCCTCCTCAGGACAAAGGACCAGAATAAGCGCCTTACTGACCATCATCAGACTCTAGCTCCGAGCTACTTGGTCATAAATTTTGACTTTCTACTTGTGGACTGGGAATAGTATGTTCGGTATGGTATATGTGTTCTGCAGCTTGTCTTAAACTGTTTGAGCTTTGTGATGTGGCACCGGTAGTACAGGGAGTGCAGAATTATTAGGCAAGTTGTATTTTTGAGGAATAATTTTATTATTGAACAACAACCATGTTCTCAATGAACCCAAAAACTCATTAATATCAAAGCTGAATGTTTTTGGAAGTAGTTTTTAGTTTGTTTTAGTTTTAGCTATTTTAGGGGATATCTGTGTGTGCAGGTGACTATTACTGTGCATAATTATTAGGCAACTTAACAAAAACAAATATATACCCATTTCAATTATTTATTTTACCAGTGAAACCAATATAACATCTCCACATTCACAAATATACATTTCTGACATTCAAAAACAAAACAAAAACAAATCAGCGACCAATATAGCCACCTTTCTTTGCAAGGACACTCAAAAGCCTGCCATCCATGGATTCTGTCAGTGTTTTGATCTGTTCACCATCAACATTGCGTGCAGCAGCAACCACAGCCTCCCAGACACTGTTCAGAGAGGTGTACTGTTTTCCCTCCTTGTAAATCTCACATTTGATGATGGACCACAGGTTCTCAATGGGGTTCAGATCAGGTGAACAAGGAGGCCATGTCATTAGTTTTTCTTCTTTTATACCCTTTCTTGCCAGCCATGCTGTGCAGTACTTGGACACGTGTGATGGAGCATTGTCCTGCATGAAAATCATGTTTTTCTTGAAGGATGCAGACTTCTTCCTGTACCACTGCTTGAAGAAGGTGTCTTCCAGAAACTGGCAGTAGGACTGGGAGTTGAGCTTGACTCCATCCTCAACCCGAAAAGGCCCCACAAGCTCATCTTTGATGATACCAGCCCAAACCAGTACTCCACCTCCACCTTGCTGGCGTCCGAGTCGGACTGGAGCTCTCTGCCCTTTACCAATCCAGCCACGGGCCCATCCATCTGGCCCATCAAGACTCACTCTCATGTCATCAGTCCATAAAACCTTAGAAAAATCAGTCTTGAGATATTTCTTGGCCCAGTCTTGACGTTTCAGCTTGTGTGTCTTGTTCAGTGGTGGTCGTCTTTCAGCCTTTCTTACCTTGGCCATGTCTCTGAGTATTGCACACCTTGTGCTTTTGGGCACTCCAGTGATGTTGCAGCTCTGAAATATGGCCAAACTGGTGGCAAGTGGCATCTTGGCAGCTGCACGCTTGACTTTTCTCAGTTCATGGGCAGTTATTTTGCGCCTTGGTTTTCCACACGCTTCTTGCGACCCTGTTGACTATTTTGAATGAAACGCTTGATTGTTCGATGATCACGCTTCAGAAGCTTTGCAATTTTAAGACTGCTGCATCCCTCTGCAAGATATCTCACTATTTTTGACTTTTCTGAGCCTGTCAAGTCCTTCTTTTGACCCATTTTGCCAAAGGAAAGGAACTTGCCTAATAATTATGCACACCTGATATAGGGTGTTGATGTCATTAGACCACACCCTTCTCATTACAGAGATGCACATCACCTAATATGCTTAATTGGTAGTAGGCTTTCGAGCCTATACAGCTTGGAGTAAGACAACATGCATGAAGAGGATGATGTGGACAAAATACTCATTTGCCTAATAATTCTGCACTCCCTGTATAATGTAAAAATGGTTACACCGTGGGGATAAAGAAATGATTTTATTGTTAGTAACAATACTCAGCTAGGTTGTGATGTTTAAAAGATGGTCAGTTGATAATAAGGGGCCCGAAGTGTGCCGAAAAACAGTTGCATTAACAATAAGTTGCATGTGTAACAGTGCATTATATTTTAAACTCTGACTGTGTTATATAACACAAACACATATAAATGACCAAAGATTTCTGCAACTGTTTCCCCAATAGTCTTTCATTTCACAAACAAAACAAAAAACAATGCAAACTGTAAATAAATATTATTTATTGAAAATATTGCATGTAGTCAATCAAAAACAAAGACTTGTTTTCGTTTTATCAACAACATAAACGTGAGCTTGACCACTCAGACTTCAGCCCTCATCAAAGTTGAAATGAAAATCAAGTACAAGTCTCCTTCCAGTTTCGCTTGAGGTCTGATTAATTAGCAGAAAATTACTTCCAATGCCAGGAAAGACGATTGCTAGCATTTGTTTACGCATGCATACTTAAAAACTCAATAAAAGCACAGCCTGCTTTTGAAAGGTCCATTGCACTCTGCTGAGCTTTATTATTACACTGAAAAAACAAACAAAGAAGTAAAACATCAATGTCCTCAACACTTGGGATTACACTGCTCTGCACTGAAATATCCCACACACTGACTGTATCTTGGTCCAATGTGTTGTATGTAGTAACACTAGTGGTGAAAGTAAGTCAGTGAAAGCAGAAAAAAGGTTTTAAAGTTTAAACAAAAGTCATAATAGATGCATTAAAAAATAACTGGCATTCGATACGCACTGATTTTACTCTAAATACATGTGACACGTAGTATTGCTTTAACCCTAACTGTCACTATAATGCCATGTTTTTAACAAATTCATGTTCTCTCTGGTAAAATGAGTGATTATATCTGCAATCTTATTTGCAGGTCAACTGCAAAATGCATGCAAGTAATGATGCATTTGTATGTACAACTAAAGTGTTACTTTGTACTTTTGAGAAAAATTTAGAGATATTTATGAATTAAAGGTATATCAGCATTAGTGTAGTGCACAAAAGTTCAAAGACTTTAAAGATGAAGAGGCCGATATTTCGTCCACAGCTGCATACATTTTGAGCCAACAGCATGCATCAGGAGTCTGCCATTAATACACAATTCACTGATTATCAATAGACAGGAATGCCCTTAAAATTCATTATCTTTATTTTGCCTTATCCAGTTTTTATTCCTGATTGATATCTTTCATATTTATTTCTTAATTGTTGTGTATTAATTGTTGACTGATTTAAAAATAAATGCTTAGTGTCTGCTTGTCAGCCAGTCGAGAGGTAGCCCCTTAACTGGCTCAGAATTTACTTTCACCACTGAGTGCAACTGACAGCATGGCTTCTGTTTGAGAAACATGAATGGCACAAAGAAGAATTTAACAGTATTTTCATACATAATTCTTCATTACTTGCATTGAAGGAGCTTCCCATGAAACTATTTTTTAATACTCAGATCGACCCATGCCCGGCCTCTCTCCACCTGTGAGACTTTCAGCCTCATCAGATCCCGAGTTTGTTGGCTTGCGTCAGCACGACCTTGAGTACAGGCATGAACGCTGAAGTCTCGCTGAAGTTGCTGTTGCTCACTATGTGGGTGTGGATGTTGATGCCCTCTGTGTAGGATCGGGACTCTATGCTCCTGGCTATGTTGTGTAGTCCTCCTACAATGGCAGGGGAGAGCTGCACAGAGGAACAGCAGAGTTATGTCAGTAGAATGGCCAACTCTAGCAAATCAATGCAAAACACCCATTGGGAAACAGTCATTATAAGGCAGTTGATGGCATGAATTTTTGACTGAGACTACATTTTATAATATGTTTATTTCTTTAAACATGAAGCACCTCTTTGGGAAGGAGCTTCTCATGTGAAAATCTGCTGAGTTGTTTAAATTCCGGGGGTCAAATTTCTTTATGTTTTGACTATTGGTCAAAACATCAGAATTTACTTTCACCACTAAGTGGTTCTCATTATGTTTCTAGTCTGCGTAGAGACAATATGCACATTGTAATTTCACAGCATATCAAGGCACTTGAAGATGTGTGCATGGAGTATCACACTAACCCTATGATGACTAAATTTACAGATGACAAATACAGAAAATGATTTTAGGCTGTGAGAAATTTTTCACTATTTTCTTTACATTTTACAGATCAAACAACCATTTCACACTCTTGTTAAAGGCAAGATTCAGTGTTGACCTCTGCAGTGGTGTGCTGGATACTCACTGTCTGCTCTCTGAGTTTGTCATAGAGTGCCTCCAAGCGTTTGTTCGCGTCATCAAGCTTCCTCTTAGTTTGCTGTAAAAAAGATCAAAGACCACTCAGTTACTCATCTAAGGGCTCACTTTATTGAACTGCACTGTTAATTTCATTACATAGACTCACAGGGTCAGTAGCTACAGCCAAGCATTTCTGGATCAGCCCCTCGAATGTGGTCTTTAGGACGAGGTGCTCATCAGGTATGGGTTTCTTCATGATCTTCTCAGCAGGGATGGACTGCAGAGGCTGAAGGTAAGGTAAGAGGCGTGTCAACTAGTACTTACCAAAAATATAAAAATGTGAATCATTCATCATTAAAAGAATAAATTTAAAAAATTGAAACACTTAAGATTTTATTTAGAATAAAGAGCTAACTACATTGCAAAGTTTTACAGTTTTATAACCCATATACTTGATATTTATACAGTATATGATATTTATCGAGGGAATACTGGATTTGTAGTCTGTGGCAGATCATACATGATTCTAAGGTATGTCTCTTGGTGGAATGACAATCTGGTAAGAAGCAGCAGAGCTAGACAATTAAAAACAAATACACAGATATATCATTTCCTCCAGACAGCCATCTGCGGTATATCATATACAAACTATGGTTTAACATTTAGTTAGACCTGAGAGGCATTTACCTGGATCACATCTCCAGTGGGTGCTCCTGGTGCACCCTCCATGCTGGTCTTTGGCATTGCAGGGTTCATAGGTGGAGGGGAGAGCTGCTGCTGCTGCTGCATGCCTGAGTAGGGGACCTGGACACCGGGTTGGCCCTGCATCATGGCCTGAGGATCCCCAGAGGTCATTGGCTGTGCCTGAGGGTCAGTGCCCAGCGGGGTCATTATGGGAGCAGTGATGGGGATAGGACGGGTGTAGTTCTCTGGAACCTGCTGAATAGAAGTAAGCACAGTTTGTTTAAACTCTGTCATGGCTGTCTGTCTGTAACTTAAACGCAGACATAGACGTAAACTTTACAGATGTGGAATTTCTTACTGTCCAGAAATCCATCTTCAATTCTCAAACTGTTCTAGTAGTCAGCTAGCCAAACGTTGTACCCACTCCATGTTTAAAGTATAATTATTTTGCAGTTGTTGCAGTTTTAGAATTAGAACTGACAGCATCGGACATATTTCATACTTTCACTGTCCTACTTGTGTAAATGCAAATACAGATCAGCACGGGTGAGGTTGTTCTTCGGGAGCTAATGCCGCCTAAATGATATAAAAACTCTGCCTGTCTTATTGTTGTTTTGGACAAAGCAAATTCAGCACACCAAAACATCAGTTTGTACTATTATCCATAATGAACTCTAAAGAAGCTTGGCATAAGCCAGAAAAGAGGGAGTTCAAAGGAAAAGTTGCCTCTTTTGAAAAGTGTTGCTTTCATTCACATGATTTCTTTGATAAAGACTCCTTTGTCTGATACTGACTTTACTTCAGTACTGGCTCTGTTGTCATAACAATAATTCTCCATACAAGGCCAGTCGACATAGGTAAAATAAATAATGAATCTTATTGAGCATAACAAAAAATAAAGAGCCAAACAATAAAATGACAGTACGTAACTCAAAATAGCTAATATTCAAAGAGCTTTTATGTGTTAAAAAAAAAAAAAAAAAAAAAAAATATCTATATATATATCTCTATATATATATATATATCTCTGATGTTGTTCCCGGGATCTGCTGGAGCCACTCGCCTAGCTTGGGAGTCACCGCACCTAGTGCTCCGATTACCACGGGGACCACCGTCACCTTCACCCTCCACATCCTCTCTCTCTCTCTCTATATATATATATATATATATATATATATATATATATATATATATATATATATATATATATAAAAAACTTGAGTTACCTCAAAATATTTCATATTACCATAAAAACTAAACCTGCCTCAATTTCCAGCTTGCATTGCGTTTTTTCAATTTTCACTCTACAATTCAGATAATGGTACAACCTGATGCTGACTAGTGCACTAAACTGACCAGAGGAACAATAACAGGCAAAATGTTCACATTATTTAGGCAGAATCAGGTGTAAACAGACCACAAAATGGCATTTCTCATCCAACAATTTCAATAACTACAAATAAATCAATTTACCTCCTCAAACTGCCTGTCGAACAGCAGCAACAGAGTAATATAAATGTGTCTTAATTCTAAAATGTGTCACTCCAAACTCTGATTAATGAAACCTACCTTCTTTTTAGGGGCTCGGGTCAGGGCCGGAGGGTCATTCCAGCCGTTCTGAGGCCCTACAATGGAAAACAAATCTGTCTCATGTTTTGAATTTTTATTACAAGTCCCCCTATTAGCATTTATAAGAAGTTTAAAAAATATAACCACGTTAATCGGTTATTGATAACAGACTATGATATATCTCTAAGGAGCTATAAAGATTTTTTAGTTCTTTATTAATGCGCAGCATTTGTCGTTAATTCTTTTTTCAGCCATGAAAACAATCACTTATCACTGTTTTACGGTGCCATTCCTTAAATGTTTAAACAGCTGCCACCTCTTATGACATTGTTCAATAAAATTTAACTTTTATCATTTAAAAGTGACATTATTTTGTGTTACATGCCATGAATTAAACTGCTTATAAATGCTAAACAGGTGCAAAAATACATTGTTAACCAAACTTTGATTTGTATAATCATTAGATTCTGTTATGTTTAAAAGAGTAAGTATTCACTGTGGTTTTCATTAAATATCGTGAATGTTAAAGATGATTGCACCGTATCAACAAAAAAGTTGTGCAAATTTCTTCCAGAATAGATGGATTTTATTACACGTGTGATTGTAGTAGGTCACAATTATACCCGTGATTTTCTCATACTCTGTGGAGCCATGCAAAGTGTAAAAAGTATGATTACCTGGCTGTGTCCATAACAACTCTGTCATCTGAGCATTTAGCATTTCTCTCTGCTTCAGTTGGAAATGTTTTCAGCCATAGGACAACAGTGTGATTTTTACACAGTTTAAACTCTATGATTACTATTATCTATGAAAAAAAAGTAGTCTGGTTTGTTTACATGTTCATAGTTGGTGAATTCTCCCAACAAATCAGAAAAGGACAGTCTCGATTATCACTGTCTCGCTGAAAACCTGTGACATTGTTGCTTTTTGCACTCTTTTAGAGCAGGACACTACTAATTCACACTTGAACTGCTATCTGAATAAAATATCATCTGGTTGCGCTATGTCACTGGAATAAGTATAGGCGTAATATTAGCTTAATGCAGAAAACATTACCACCATTTAAATGCAAATTGCTTTAATAATTAAGATTTAATTTAATAGTGAGCAGAAAAAGTTTGTTATTTGTTTGTTTGAGATTTGTTATCTCCTGACATTATTATTCACATTATAGCAGGTAAGATTTAATAACCTGCACTGCAGGTTAACACTAATGAAATGAATTCATTTAGTAACTAGATATGATATTAACTGTTAGTGAAGGTAAACAGAGGAAACTGGAATGCTACTAGTTTTAAAGGCTGAGAAAATTTGTGAGGAGCACAGTGACAGTGAGGGTGATTAGAGGCATGCAGACCTGTTCTCTGAGAGGCGGGGATCAGCTTGTTGTCTATCTTTGTACCTGAGACTCCGCTCGTTGGAGGAGGCATGTACGACACAGGAGATCCTGGCCCGCCATGCTGGAAAGAAACTCCAGAGGACGGAGGAGTGGAATAGGAAGAAGAGTTAGGAAAGAAAAGAGGCTGGGAAGGAGGAGAGGAGGACAGGCACTGGTTGATGGGAGGCTGTCCAGGATAGAATGAAGATATTGGCTGAGACTGGACGGGCTGTGTGTACTCAGAGAGAAAGCCAGGGGGGTGAGGAGGAACAGAGGAGTACTGAAGAGGCTGAAAGAGAGGCACGCCACCAGCTCCATGCTGGTACTGGTTGACCTGGGGGTAAGCTGGGAGTCACACAGAGGATGTTCTGTTAGTGAAAAAACTGTTGCATGGTAAACCAAGTGCGCCATGCAACAGGATGGTTACAGTGCAGAGCATGCTGAAGTACTTAATCTTTCGCTGGCATATTATAAAACACTCAACGGACAAAGAGATAGGCAAACTGAACATTTTCACTTCCTGTTAGTAACTAAGATTAAGTATGACAGCATAGAAGAGATCCGACATTAGTGTTAAACAGCAAAATACTTGCTAGTGTTTCAAAGAATACATAAATTGATTAATTGGTGGAATTGGTGGAATCCTGTCTCCTTTATGCAAGATTTAGATGCTACTGATTCATTTCCCCATACATCACTGCAGCCTGGAGGAGGAGCGTATGCTCCACATAACCTCATTCACAAGTACAGCACTTCAACACCAGTTTTTTTTTCTTGTAAGTGCGGCTTTAAAATATGCCAAAAATGATCAAACCTGGACAGCTCAGTTTTAAACAAACTCTGCTGTGTTCATCATCTTGGTCTGATTTGGTTCAATGAAATTAGCTCAGTGTGGATCATCGATGAATAATAGCTTCTGTAGCCAGAAATCACAGAAAGGAGACTATAAAAGAAACTTTTATATAATCATCACGTTTTGAAGTTTTCCTCATGGTTTCAGTAACCCAGAGATAACTGTCTGTACACTGATGATTACACTGCAGGCCGGAATTGCCGATAGATGACTCGGGGGCTTTTAAAGATAAATAGTTATAAGATTTCTAGTATCTGGAGTAGAAAACTGGTATTACATGAGCCCATTTGATGAGCTTTTATCAACAAATATAATTTCGTAGCCCATTATCATCTAACTGGATCATATTGTAGGAATACTCCTGTTTGTCAGGTCAAAAAAAAAAACTTGAATAAAACTGTATCAAATGTGTTTGAAATGTGCAAGCTGGTAAACTGTTTCTTACTGAAAGCACCAAATGAAGCACAAACTGTGCATTGTATTGTCAAGGGTATGTGTGTGTATTAATGTAGTATATATATATATATATATATATATATATATATATATATATATATATATATATATATATATATATATATATATATATATATATATATATATATATATATATATATATATATTAATCAATTTGGGCCTAATGTGCAAGACAAGGTTGTTTTACTAAAATGAAATCTATTTAATTCGTAAGCCAATGCCCCTCATGATAGACAGCTGAGAATTGAAAACACTTACGCTGGTACTGATGAGAATACATGTAAGCAGGAAGGGAGGAGACCGGAGGAGCTGCAGCCGTGCCGGAGGCTGGAATCCCGTACACTGGGTTTGAAGGCTCCACCTGAAAAAGTAGGGACAACAAATCTGAACTCTTCCTCCTCTGTCCACTGAGAATCATCACTGTGCTCTACAAAAGCAAGTTATGTAGTGATTATAATAAAGCTTAGTTTTGCTAGAGGGCAGAATAGTCTTATGTTAAAAGAGCTTTCACAGATAAAAGTGATGCAATAACTGCACTTCAGTGATGCTTAATTTGTGCAGAAGGGCATGCATTTTGTTTTAAACCATAAAGAGTAAGCTATAAATCATGCAATGATTCACATTAATTATGAGGTGGCAGCAGAAACAGATTGAATGAAGCTTTTGAATGCACTGTAGCCACGGAAGTACTAACAGGAAGTTCAGTGATGGTAGCTAGCAATGAGGGTTGGAAGCCATGAGGAGGTTTGGGATGTGGACCTTTGGCCTGCTCAGTGAAGCTTTTTAACTTGCAAAAAGAAGTGTGTGTCAAGGTTGAATGGGCGGTAATGCTCAGTATACCTTCTGGTCAGAGGCGCTGCCTACTTGAAGAGGAGGAGGGACATTGGGGAGGGCAGTGGGAGTTTGGTTACTCCAGGAGGTGACAGTGGAGGCAGCCCTCATCTGAAGCACACAGAAACACACGGCACATACCAATGATGGCCGCAGCATGGGAGGGGAGCACACACCAAACAACGCCACAGCAACGCCACAATGCACAAACATTGGACGGGTGGACATAAGAGAGGACTTTATAAGAGCCAAGGTTTAAATTACAAGAACACAACATCCTGAAAGAAAGTTTAGACACAATAACAAAATTGCCCAGACGCTGATAAAAGTACCCACAGCTTGTCATTTAAACCCTGGCAAGAATGGACTGGCAAATGATGAGATGACTACAACACATCAGGAAATTAAAATGAGCACTTTGTCAGGTAGTTAGTAAGTGTGGAGATGTCAAATTTAGAGGAAGAACAGGAAATAGACCAGTCTGCCCTCGGGTCTGATATAAACTTACATCAAGTTTCAACATGAACACATTAAAGAACAGATTAATCCACACACACGAACTGAAATTGTAAATTAAGGCTAAGAGACAGAGATCTTCTCATTTTCTAGATTTAAAGACAGATATTGTTGAGGAAACAAAACTCCCAAGAAAAGAAACTATATTAACTATATTCTATGAAATTGTATTATATTGTATGAAAATGGTTATACACTTACAGAAAATCTATTTTCATTAATGTGGGAAAATTTGGGGATCACTTACTTGCAGTATCTCTTTTTTAAATCCAATTTTTTTATTACAGCGTGGTTAAGACGATGCATCTGTGTATGTTTATGCTGGATTTCAGAATCTTAGTCTTGGGTAGTTTATACATTTGTATAAAAAAATTTGTCAATAAAATCATAACAAATGCAAATCAGAGTAAATGATAGAGAGATAAGAACCAGAGAAAACTCAGATCTGTGTGTAAACACTGTTATGAACATACTGGCTGGTAATACTGTGACTGTGCTGGGTCGGAGGCGGATGTAGGCATGGGCACTGGTGCTGCTGAGGCACCATGGTGCCTCAGCACCATGGTGGGATGGACCTGGGTGTAAGGATGCCGAAGCTGAGCCTCAGGCTCAGGGGCAGGCAGCTGAGATGGAGCTCTCTGGGTTTGCACTGAAGCTCCAGGAGCTGACCCCTGCTGCCCAAGAGCCCGAGTGAGACGGTCACGAAGCTGCTGAATGGCAACCTGGATGGAGCAAAAGACATGGGTTACATCCTGACATTCTTGATCAGGATACCTACATTGCATATTAAATGATAATAAAGTTCAAAATAAATTTCAAAAACCACCAGTAACAGCAATACTTCTCAACTGATCACTTCATTTTTTTTCCTTCTGCAGTTTCCAATAACTGAGCACAATAAAAAGTGTGCATTCCATCAAAAAAATACTGGAATAAAATGTTTTTCACTGTTTGCATGTTTGGTATCTCTGTAATTATTTAAGAAAAAAATTAAGATTAAGAATGATGAAACTAAACATTATACATTTTTATTGCTTTGCACACAGACAAATTAAATAACTCCATGTGTTATTTAAGTAAAAAAGAAATGAGCTTAGTAAGTCCCTCTATTTGACCGTGTCTGTCTGGGGTCTGACGGTCCAAACCTGCGATGTCAAATTCACTCCAAACACATAAAAATCTAAATTTCTATTGCAGAAAGTGAAAAAGGTCATTTACTGTCATTTAAATGTCTGGATGTTTGCATGAAGAAGAACTTTATTAATGTAAAACTGTTAGAGTCCTGTTAACAGCAACACTAACAAGCTTGGTGAGCAAGCAGCATTTCAACCTGTACAGGTACACGGCACAGACAGACATGTCTAGGGATGGGTATCGAAACCCGGTTCTTGTTGAGAACCGGTTCCCACTGTTTCAATTCCTTGGAATTGTTTGCCATTTTTGCAAACGATTCCCTTATCGATTCCAGTCGCCCCGAATGACGTCACCATGTTGCGCAGCGTCATTTACCTGGCAGGAAACATGGCGCCTAAGCGGCTCAAACGCTCAAAAGTTTGGTTATACTTTATGAGAACGGATGACAACATTTCATTTAAGGGAGGAAACACTATGAATATGCAAAAGCATTTGCTCACAAAACACGCGATAACCTTAAATGAATGTCTTGTTTTTAATTCCGCTCCGGACTCGTGAATCTCAACCCAGCAGCAGTGGTAACGTTTGCACATCCTCTCCCATTAATGCGGCAGGTAAATAATCAACTAACAGTGCATATTATGTTAGCGCGATCTGCCTTATTACAAAACCTGCCATTACTTTGCGCTGCATTTAGGTGACCATGATGAGAGAGACAGACAGAGTCTGGCTGGCTCAGATGCTGGCAGTTCTCGCTGCAGTCTACCATTAGCGTCTCCTTTCAGGCCAGGATAGACGAATGTTGCCGAGCAGTGACTAAGTTTGTGGTCAAAGGCTTGCACCCATTTGCCACAGCAGATGCCCCTGATTTTCGGTAAGTGAATGTGTTTAATTGTAGGCAGGGACATTACTGGATATTCTTGTGTAATTGCTACAGAATAATTTATGTTATACGAAGGCTGTGGATCTCTTAAGATCTCACTGTTGGGTTTGTAAGGCCATGTTACTCCTAAATTTCTATCTTGTTCAAAGACAAGATATAAAACAAAGTTCTAAGCTAATCGACCTTAGTGTTCTCCTTTTTTAAAAAAGAATCGATAAGAGAATCGATAAAGAATCGAATCGTTAAACAGAATCGAAAATGGAATCGGAATCGTGAAAATCTTATCAATACCCATCCCTAGACATGTCTGCTAATCCTAAGTAACAACAGCACTGACATGGTGGAGAAGTCCAGGTCAGTGATGCTTTGTTTAAACTGATGATTTTTATTAATACCATAGACCCTGTTCATGGTCATGAAAACAAAGCTACAACCAGTAACACTGAGAAACAATAGGGATGTTTAGGCCGAGTGTATTCATAGAAATTTATATCTCATTAAGGACAAATACTCCCAAATATTAAAATATTTAAAAAAAAAAACACACACACTTTTCAGAGAGCAGGTGCAACAAACAGCAGCTGTGTACATACCTGGTTGCTGCTGTCAGGCAGATAGGTGATGGCAGTGGCCAAACTGCCCTGGGAGGCCAGCAGGTTGGCGTACTGGCTCATCTTCTCAGCTAGCAGGATGCCGATAGCAGCAGGGCCAGAGCGCTGGGTCTGCTCTACTGCACGCCGCAGCACCACCACTTTCTCCACCAGGTCCTGAGGCACAGAGGCACAATACATGAGCACGACAACGTCATCAATTAAATATGTCAATGGTCACTTCGAGAAATATTGGCTTATTACCAACTATAAACAGTTCATAATCTACAATATTAGTAAACAGCTCCCTGTTTACTTAACCAGCAACTTTACCTACTTTAATTTGACTTCATATTTAGGAGGTGCTTTCTATTTTTGTCTCCAGAAAACTCTCTCTTTAGCTGCTAAATACTTCACAGTCTTCACCAGCCAGCTGCTACTTGTGTCTGTGTGCTCTTTGGTGCTGGAGTGGTAGCATATAGTTTTGTCCTGGACTGGAAATGCAGGGACACTGCAGGGTTAGGTGAAGATTTTCCTCAGAATTTCTTTGACTCAGTCATCATTTGTGCCATTACTAATACAAAAAATATTGGTTAGCACAGATTTAAAGTAAACTGAATATTTTTTTCATAATATAACATAAAATGACAAAATGAAAGGTAGTGATTGTCCTAAGCTCACAATAGGATTGTTTTGGTTCACTCCCACTGTAAAAGCTCTAATAAGCCACTGTTTAATTCCTGCTAATCAACAAACAGCAGAAAGACACAGTTGGAGAGAGCTAGTGAACATAGAAGACTGTTTAGCAGCTAAAAAGCCAGATATATTCCTGGAAAAAACAAAAATGAAAGCTAAAAGACAAATTTGTTCAATCAAAGAAAAAGCATTAATAAGCTTGTTTCTACCACCTACAAAGGCGAGGGGGAAACATATGCCACTACACATTTAAAAAACAAAACATGAGCAGCAGAGCTTCTATACCTGCAGTGAGAGAGGAAAGTGTCCGTTCTGCACTCTGGTCCAGCAAGAGACAAGTTTCTCCACATTGCCAGCACAGATGTAGCACAAACAGGCTTGGGATTGTAGGTTAGCATCTTCTGATGCCTCCAGTCTGTCCCCGAGAAGGTCTTAAAAAAATTGAAAATCAGGATGGACTGAATGTAAGTAAAAAACATAGCTTTATTTATACAGAATTTACAAAATGCCTGGATAGAGAAGAAAATCTAAATACTAAATTCAAATAGTAAGTCTTCACCTTAAAAAAGGTGATTGACCCTCTGATATCCAACAACAAAATAAATGTGAACTAACCGCAGAGGGAAGAGAACTCCTCAGGCTGAGCATAGGTCATGACGGCTGCCAGAGCCTCCTTCCAGTTCTGAAGGTCACACGTCTTCAGGATGTCGTGCCAGTCTTTCATTACCACTGCACTGATCAGCTGCAGGACAAATACACAGTTACAACACCAGTAACACGTTCTTAATCAAAAAACACTCAAGGAAGTTTCCCCCAGTTGTCACCTTGGTTATCTTGCTGTGTGATTTTGTAAAATACTTCTTCTGGGTTTTTTCTAAAAGTTCTGGCCCTCCAGCAATGGCCAATATAATGCTATCTGCCAATCGGTTGTCATGGAGACAAAGCTCCACAGCTCCCTCAAAGTCTCCAGTCAGCAGAGCTTGTGTGATGAGCCCATCCACATCTGGCAAGAAATAAAAAAAACATTATGTTCAGGAAAAAACCCAGTGGCAGGTGTGAGCTTCATAAATGTGACATCTTCATGTCCAACAAACAAAGCCCTCCTCGAATGGCTTCTGTCTCTACTAGTGTGAGACCTTCAACCAATTTATAATCATATAACAGCTGTCTGCTTTAAATGTATGTCTGAGCTTTTCTTTTCTAAAGAGCTGCTTTTTCTTTCTCCTACTGAAAGAAAAGTAAATCCTCAAAAGCAGCAGAATTAGCTGTTAAAAGTTCAGACATCTCTAACTAGATTACTTTAATACCGCTTTAATAAAGCGCTTTGGGGTCCTTAGGGACTAGTAAAGCGCTATATAAATACAGGCCATTTACCATTTACCATTTAATACTGAAGAAAATGCTAGTAATAATCAGTCAGAAGAGTATAAGTTTCCACTTAAATCCACCTCCTAGTGGATTTCTTTTTCAACTCTCTGGTGCCTTACTATACACACCTTTGGATTTATCCTGCCATATATCCATACCCATTACAATTTGATGATGGTTAAAATCTCAGGGCAAACAACAAATTACTGAGTTGATGTGTTGAAACACTGACAGTGCCGTTACCTTGACTGATGCTGAGATTGACCCCTCCTGCTGGTGTTGGAGCTGGAGCTCGGACCTCAATAGGGGCTAATGTCTCAGCAGGAATGGGCTCCTCATCAACTGATGCTGTCATCTCCTGTAACAACAGAAACATGTAATGATGCTTGCATCTTTTCTCCAGCCTTCAAGTGTTGCAGGATACTAAAGATTTTCTAACATAATGAAAGGCCCTGAGGCTAAACTTAGTAACAGTACAGTTTCATAATCATATTTTAGCAGGTTACCATGCCAACATTTGCTCACTAGCGTTATAAAGTGCAGCTGAGACTCACTGAAATGTCCTTAGTTTTGTAAATTTCAGAACTGTAAGATTATGCAAAGTCATGGGATCAACAACTTCATGACAGGCCACCCCAAAGATGCTGAGATATTTCATTTAAAACAACTGACACTGCCACTCTCATGATAACTTTAGTGAGCCCTCCACGTTCCTGGGGTAACAACTGCCTTTTTGCTATTTCAATCAAGTAAATGTTGAGAATGTATAAAGCTTGATGCCAGATGAAAAGTTGCCATAGCAACAAGGGTATACATACCAAACTTTATAACAATTCATACAGTTTTTTTGAGATATTTCAGTTTGGCCTAACCCCTTGAGCATGCCTAAAACCAACCCAGAATCCATCTATTCCTGCATGAAGAGTCAAACAGTGTTAGTAATCAGATTACATGGTTCATTAATCATAAAAAAATATGCACACCCAGACAGGTGTTTTCAGGTTTCCGTAGTGTTCAATCAGTTTCCAATAAGTTGTTTTAATATTTAAGGTGACAGCTCCACATTACAGCCAAAATGATTTTGGATTATTTTTTGTTCATTGAGTTTTCTCTATTATAAATTTAAACAATGTATTATCTTAATCAAATTTTATTACTAATTCATGGACAGCTGTAGAAATAATGCTGAATTGATTCTCCTCAAATTATCTGAAGTTCATTACTGAAAACAGCTAAAAAGTTTGCACTCCTGTAACTTTGCTGCTCAGCTCTTTTTAATGGGGAAACAAAGGTGTACCTGATCTAAGGGGATCTCTTCCTCCTCTCCATTCTCATTCTCATCCACCTCCTCCTCTGGGAGAACCTGATTCAAATTTGCATATGGCTCACTGCGAAGAGCATCTTCTGGATCTGCCGCTGGTGCTGCTGTATCCTCTTCCTCTGCTTCAGGAGTGGAATTGAGATCAAGCATGGCTGCAGGCTGAAGGTTTACAGCAGCAATCATGTCAAATGCTGCCTCTGGAGTGTCAGCAGGCGGCATGAAGCTGAGGTCTGCTAATGGCTGCAGCGTGGCTGGAGCAGGCACATCCACCTGAACAGAAGAAGCAGAGATGGATTCAGAGTCAACTGCATAATTTGATCTGCCACATCAGGCTGAGGCTGGGATGTGTACATCACCAGAAACAGTATGGATTCAGCTTACTAGGGCAGCCAGGTCAGGTATATATTATTTGATTGGTTTCAGCAAAAAAAAAAAAAAAAAAGTGTATTTAAATCAACATTTAGGGAAATGTAAATTTCAAACTGGGATCAGAACCTAAGTCAGACCAATAGTATTTCCATATTTCAGAGAATGAAGATGAATGCAAAATCACTAGATTTAGCACTGGAGTAAAGCTCTTATTTGAGGTCACTGGTGGAAGCAGATGCATAAACACTGCAATACATTTATACAGAAAGTGAACCGTCCATACAAACGCGTGTGACAGAGTGCTTTCCTAAAGTGTGCGGCACTGCAGACTCAAGAATTTCCACTTTTTTGCTGTGATTGTGACTTTCAAAAGTAGAGCTTCCTCTGAGTAATGTCAAAAAGCGAAGTTGAATTTATAGCATTGAAACACGACTTTGTTGCTTACAACACTTCCCATATTGCAAAACATAAGACAGAGACAAACACGTTACATCTTTTCCGCCGTGAACTGAGGCTTTGACAAGCTGTAATTACTGTCAGCAGCAATCAGTCAGACTGATTCTTCTGCCAGTGAACAAATGCGAACCGATCAGAACAGGCTGAGTTGAATGGAGACCAATGTGGGGTGAAATATGGACTGCATAGCATAGCAGTGTCGTGAAAATACATGTGAGGAGCAAATAAAAAGTTTACATCAATGTAAAACTTTGCTCATTCAAGAAATGGTCTTGGAATGGAAAGACAAACATTTCAAGACCATAGGAAGTTTTTTAGAAGGTAACCACTACATCCTTCTAAAGAGGCAGGCTGACCCTTGTAGCAGCTTTTCATTATGTTTAATGTTGCATGCAGTGTTGGTCAAGTTACTTGAAAAAAGTAATCAGTTACTAATTACTGATTACTTCCCCCAAAAAGTAATCCCGTTACTTTACTGATTACTTATTTTCAAAAGTAATTAATTACTTAGTTACTTAGTTACTTAGTTACTTTTTAAAAACACGATTTACAACCTGAATAGGTGATAAAGCGATAGATCTTTCAGCCCAATTCTACTTTTTCTGCATAATCCATCATACAAAATGTAATCAAATGGAAACGTCTCTTTTTAAAACTTTTAACTTTAAATCTTTTAACTTTATGCATCAAGCAAAAACTTAATTATATGCAACATTCTCTGACTGGAAGAAATTTGTTTAACATTTAAACCTATTTTCTGCACATTCCAGCACATAAAATAAAATATTTTTTTGTGTTTACACTCACTCTTTGAAATAGATGCAAGTGAAACACAACAGAAAATAAATAAAATCAAAGACTCAGCGGTCCTGTTGCTCTATTTTCACCTGTAAAGCAGGACTGGATTAGGTGGAGGTTTACCCTGGTGCAGGTGTGCCGCGGCGGTCAGTGGAAGAATCCGCGAGTTTCTCTGTGAATTTCACATTACGTCATAGTACACTCGGTGCTTGCTTGGAAGTTTAGGGGTTTTTTCGCTGTAAAAAGAAGTTTTCTTCCACGCACAACGGACACTAATGTTTTGTCACTTTTATGGAATCAAACTCAAAATAAGGTCAGTACTTCCACGCTTTAAACGCTGCATGCTACACTCTCTCCCTTTTCGATATATTATGATCTGCACACAGCTGTTGTCACGAACGTCGCACTCGCTTACGTCACTGTCATGAGACGTTCTCGCAAAAAAATCACGGTTTTAGTAACGCAGTAACGCAGCGTTCCTACGGGAAAATAACGGTAATCTAATTACCGTTTTGCAATAGTAATCCCTTACATTACTCGTTACTTGAAAAAAGTAATCAGATTACAGTAACGCGTTACAAGTAACGCGTTACTGCCCATCTCTGGTTGCATGTAGTGTTGCATTTGTGTGCACCTGATAAATGTGAGCGTGATGTGATATGGTCTTTCAGTTCTGTTTTTGGAGTCCACCAAAACCTGAAGGAAATGTTACATTATTGAGCTGCTAAGTCTTCCTGCTATGAAACTGGTGACACTGTGGTAAAGTCCTTGTCTGGAAACCTGAACAGCGGTTTAGTGATACATTTTCCAGTGTTTAACAATATAAAACTGCTACTATTCATCATTAGACTGCAAACATTATGTTTAATGTTTTTTACAAATTGTTATTAACTTCACTGATTGAGATATAATTTTGCTGCTTTACCCACAGAATGAAATGTCAGATGAGCCAGAATCATGTCAATAATGTTTTGATATCCATATTTCTTTCTTGCTACTAGGAAAAGCCTGGAAAGGTAAGCCTGGCTGTATCCCAATATTAGTTTCATTGCAAAGCTGAAAAAGCAGGAGTTCTTGTTGGATTAGGGCAGGGGTGTCAAACTCCAGGCCTCGAGGGCCGGTGTCCTGCAGGTTTTAGATAAGACCCTGGGTGAACACACCTGAATCAAATGATTAGTTCATTACCAGGCTTCTGGAGAACTCCAAGACATGTTGAGGAGGTAATTTAGCCATTTAAATCAGCTGTGTTGGATCAAGGACACATCTAAAATCTGCAGGACACCGGCCCTCGAGGCCTGGAGTTCGACACCTGTGGATTAGGGTTTGACTTTTTTGAGTTGCTTTTGTTTGTGAGGATTGAGGGGAAAAAATATCTTTCAGTTTAACTTTTTGGTGATTTCCTGCCTCTTTGGAGCAAACAGATGAGATATAATTGGAAAGGCCAGGATGTCCTATTTTGAGCACACTGGGACTTAGTAGGTTAGCTGAAATAAGTCAAAAGATATAGACCAAAAACAAATGTCCATTACAGAGGACATAAATGAATAGGCTGAGTCTCAGGAGAGACTTAAAAATTACAAATCTCCATGACGCTTGTTTAAACTTGTTTAACTTGATGTGGCAAGCCAAAAGTCCTTTTCCAGCAGTTTTACACCAAAGGAAAACTTCAAACTTGGACTGCTCAGAAAGCACAGACATAAAAATATCTGAAGGAGGATGCTAGCTGGCTAGTTAGTGCGTTTCCCACTAGTTTCCTGTGCATACAGTACTGTGCAAAAGTCTCTCATTGGCTTTCCAATGAGTGGTCTTGAGAAATACTTCTCCAGGCTTCTCCATGTCTTTGGACATTGGCTGCAAACTTTTTGCTTCCTTTTCATTCAGGGTGTTGTCTACATGCATGTGCATTTTGTTACTAGCAGCCAATCGCAAAAAACATATAATTTGTTCCCATTTCATATTTAAGTTAAATCTATGAAAAATGCCAAAGATATTACAGTTCGACAAGAATAAAACAGTATTTTTTACACAGGTTGTGTGTAGTGTATCCTGTAAAAGACTGAGGAAACTGGAGAGTGGAGGACAAAAGAAGAAGATCTAAAAAAAACAAAAAAACTTCAGCAGATAAACAGTATTGGAAAGTCACATTATTAAGAATTAGAAATAAATCCAGCAAAGACCCGACATAGGTCCTGAGAGATACATCTGGCCCTTCAGTTAATCCATCTACTGTTTGACAAAGCTTCCTCAGAAATGTTCTCAAGAAGGCAGAGAAACAGGGAGAAAAGGCTGAGGTATGCCAAATTACACAAGAACTGAATTTAAAATCTTTGGCTCACATCATTATCAATTTGTACAGAGGAGGTTAGGAGAGAGGGACAACAGTGAGTGTCTATAGCCCTTTGTAAAACATGGAGGAGGATCTGTTATGGTTTGGACCTGCATTTCACTGAGTGGTGCTGGGGAGTTTGTCAAAACTGTTGGAATTATGAACACAGAAAAGTACTGTCAGATTTTGATTCACCATGTAATACCACCTGGAAAGCATCTGTTTTGCAACAGCTTCATTTTTCACCAAACACACTGCCAGTGCAGTAAAAGCAAACCTGGATAGAAAAACACTATCAGTATCAGTGCTGTTTGGCCTTCCTAGAACCTAGACCTCAACATTATTGGTGGAGTGTGGGATCATCTTAACTAAGAACAGAAAAAAACTACTAAGAGCACTTACAGAAATGACAAGAAGCTTGCTAACAAACGTCAGGCTATGTTAAAGGATAAAGGTGATCACACTAAGTATTGACTTTCACATTCATCTTTATTCATTTTTAAAGGACAAACATCAGAGTGGCATCCTTTATCTCTGATACCCCATAAAGAGATTTAATGCTGGGATATTCCTTTAAAATTCACCATATAACATTAGCTGCTTTGACAAGCTTACCTTCAGGGGGTTGGCAGACTGCTCCTCTAGCACTGCTGAAATCTGACAACAAATGGATACATTAATCACAAGTTCAACTGAAAAACATGTGTAGCATCATATTTCACATACAGATGAACAGATAACATGTTGCACCTTTAAAGCCAGCTCCTCTTTGTTGTACCCCAGAAGTTCCAGGTACTTGCTACGGATGTCACTTTCAAAATTAACCTTAAAATACATAACATCCACACTACCATTATTGACACAAATTTCAGCAACATCATTGATTCAACAATGTGTTTTTTAATGCTTCCTCATACCTTAAGGAAAGACCAAACAGTTTTTTCAAACTCATTTTCAGCCGCGTCAATCTTTTCCTGGCAGAAGTCCACGAAGTTGCCTGAACTCAGAGTGGCCTGCAGCTGGTTGGAGCGCTTCAGAAAAGCTGTTTCTGTAACAACCTGGCTCACGTGCACAACGTGAGAAGTGGGCTGCTGAGGCTGCTGGGGGTTTGGTTTTGTATTCTTCAAAGATATCAGCTTCCCACCAAACTAAAAGGAAACAAACCAAAAATGATTTCAAGTGTGCTTAAAAAAATAAAATCAGTCTCACCATATTTTTGATCAGAGCTTAAAGGAACAGAACTCACTGCAAACGAGGCTCCCACAGGTCTGCAAATCCACTTGGGTGGCTTCTTCAGGGGGTTGACTCTAGCTGGAGTAGCTGGAGTCTGAGGCAGCTGCAGGGGAGGCAACGTTTGCCCTGTCCCAAAAGGATCCATGTTCCCAAACGAGTTGCTAATCTGTAAGAATCACACAGTGCCGAGGTAGACAAATTAATATGGACAAAAATAAATAATTCACAGCTCTGAAAAAAGAGAGAAAGGATACATGCGGTTAATTTCAAGCTAGCATAAAACTGAAAGTTTGCTCTGGACTGTTTAAAATCTCCCTGGTGGTGTACAAAGGCAAAACTACTATAAAAAACTGTGTCATTTTCCAAATATTTAGGGACCCGACTGTAAGTCTAATATAAATTATGCTACTCTTATAGTTGTTTTAAATGTTTAAATGTTAAATGTTGTTTTTAAAACAATACTTTAACAGTCGTCAGTTTAGCTCAGTGGGGAGCTTTTGAGTCTGATCTGCAGCCTTTTGCTGCGTGTCTTCCCCACTCTCCCTCTCTCTCAGCTTTCCTGTCTATCTTCACTATTGCTATCCAATAAAGGCGAAATGCCAAAAAAAACCCAAACAATACTTTTATTTCAGGAGACTTAATCTTACCTGGTCAGCGTGCCTCTGGCTCTGTGCCTGGCTGCTCCCTCCCATGATGGAGTAGATATCGATGTGTCCGTCGAAGCCCGCGGCTGACAACACAGCGGGGTTTCTGGGACACCACTGGATGTCAAAACACCACTGGCTGCTGGTGGGCAACTCGTACAAAACCTGAGGATTCAAGAAAATGACTTGCCAACATCAGTGGCAATCATGAAATGATAACTGTCAGTTCACAAACACACACACACAATTTTTACCTCTGCTGTGTTTGGATTCCAGCACAAAATCCTGCTATCCTTCCCACAGCTCAGAAGCAGCTCAGGATCTGCTACGCTCCAGGCAATGGCCAGGATACCCCTGTCAAATGAACGGTCAGATGAAAAAGAGCACAGCTATTTAAAGGTCTGATTAGTTCTTACTTAGGTACAGCTGAATTTTGAAAAAAGAAATCTAAAATATTCTTTGAACTGCACTGGGCACTGCAGGTTTTCGCAAGCATAGCTCAGACAAGAGGAAACAGTGTATTTTATGGACTAGTCAGCAGCAGTTTAACAATGATGCTACATTGAGTATTCCAGCAGCAAGAAAGGGTAAGTGGGCTCGACTGTTTGTTATATCTTAGAATTATATTAGCCTATGGATCAAAGAATATGATATATCCGGCTCTGGATATGCAGATAAAGCTTGTTAGAAAGATATATTTAATCTGCTTTGGTCTTTAGGGAGACTTGTTATCAGTAAGCAAAACTATAAAACAGATTAGATTTAGACTGATTTATCAGTGTTTACCGTGAGTGATGCTCTAGAATCTTGAGAGGAGAGGTAGCAAATCGTAAGTCCCACATCTGGATGACGGGCATCCTGTCGTCCTCCGAAGCCAAGACCAGCTGAGTGGCCACCTCTGGGTTCCAAGCCAAGCCAGAACAATGCATCTGGAAACAAACATGCAACAGTGATCTTAGACTGTTTAAGTTGAGTAGACAGAGCCAAAGGACTGGGAGAAAATGCAGCATGTTGAGGGTTTCTCTGACAACGTACTCTGTTGCTGTGGTCGCTAACTTTGATAATGAGGTCATTTTTGCGGAGGTCCCACACTGAAGCTCGACCCCCCGGGCTGGCTGAGGCCAGGATGTATTGGACCTGTTTGTTCCAAGCCACACAGCTGATGTCTTCCATTGGCTTTAAGAGAAAAACGTAAAACATTCATATGGACTGTTCATTCATTAGTGTCATATACAAATGTTAATTAGATACATGAATTGAGAAAAACTGTGCCCAACATAAAACTGACAACTAAAATATTTGAAAGATGATGATATAATAGCAGAGTAATACCAAATAAGTACTAAATGGTACATTTAAGTATACGAAATTTACAAATGACAATGGAAAGGTACTGTGTAGTCCTTACAACAAAAAAGCATCCAAATTAATGCTGATTCTAGTTATGGATATATCACTAACTGTAGTAATCCTCCCAAAATTTTCAGCTTCACATTTAGTATAGTGAAAATTAGCCATGTCATGTTGTAAACAAACTGACATCTAAAGAGTTAAAGTTCTGAAAATGAAAACATTTTAGTCATATTTGATCATTAGAAGACCTTCATTGGTTAAAAATGCAACTGAGTGAAAGTAGAAAATGCCATTGGTAGATATTTATTTTGTTGTTATGTAATGGCCCTTTTCCACTAGTACCTACTCGGCTCAACTCAGTTTTGGTTGTTTTCTAAAACAACTGAGTACTACCTAATGTGCAAAGGGTCATTAGAGCAACATGGCTGAAAGTCCTGTGACGTCATTTGTTTGTGACACAAACACAACACAGCAATGGAGGACACCAAGGTGATGGTATACCTCCTACTCAGTGTATGGCTTTTTTTCTTTTTTTCAGATTCAGGGACCACGGTGTTGGCTTTTGTGTAGCCATTTCCCTCATTAGAAGGTTTTAAAAAATGGCAGTTTTGATTGTTGTGAAGGAGTCGTTCTTATGACTCATCGAGTGATGCCACTGACTGGCCAATCAGTGGTGTGCAATCTGTTGACGTTACACTTTCAGATCGACTCAGATCGCTTCAGACCCCCGCTGAGCAGGTGCTAAAAAAGCACCTAGTAAGAGATACTACCACCTATCGAAAAACCCTAAAAACCGAGTTGAGGTGAGCCGAGTAAGTTCTAGTCTAAAAGGGCTAAAAGTCTTCATACCTGTGTTTTAGGTCCTGGTGTCATTGGAGAGCCAAAGTTATTCATGTCCCAGATATAGATTTCAGACTCATTTCCACCCGATGCAACAAGGTTTGTCTGCAGGAAAAAAGGACACAAAACACCAAATGAGTCACTGCCTTGGGTTTAAACCCAGCTTCAGGATGAAATCCTTTGCACAAGGTGAAATGCACCATACTTGGAAAGGGTTGACATCCAGAGCTCTCACTGGCCCTGTATGCCTGTCGCTCTCAGCGATGATGACGTCGCTCTCTCCACTCATTATCTTTGCAGGGTCGTACAGGATAACATTGCCATTCTCCCCACCTGCGATGAGAACACCAGAGGGATGACCCTGGGAATCCATACCATATGGACCCCACACCAACTTGTGGTATCTGTGAGGAGGTAGAAGAAGAAGCCCTGATTAACAGCAGGATGAAAAATAGAAAATCAGCAATATTACTGTGGAGAGTTCTTTATTCTACCTATGACTGGAGGAGAAGCTGCCACATGATTTCATATCCAGAGATGGCTCAGCCAAATCCAGCTCAAAAAACTCCAAGGAGGCATTGGTACTGAAGGAGGCATCCAGCTGCTGAGCTGATGTTCCTGCAGGAACACAGGTATCAAACATCAACAATTATCAATAAAGCAACAGAAAAACTATATGCAGCTATGTTTATAGATTTTTAAGATTTTTCCAACCCATAATCCAAACAATTTACAATCTTTGGTTTGCTTTAAAAATCTGCATTTTTTTCTTGTCCTACACTGAAGTTAGAAGAATATCACATAAAAATAAAAACAATAAAGGCTTTCAGTCCCATCTTTTATTAAAAATTGTTATGGATATTTGTCACTGCTTTCTGATCTTCAACAATAGCTGCACCACTGGATGAATATATCCACTACCACTCAATATTTGTGAAGGGGATTGTTATTGTGATCATTTAGCAGTCTTCCTCTTTTTACTTCCCTAATAATGAACTCACAAAGCACAGAACTGATGAAGCCTGTTGGATGAGAGGTGAAACATCTTCACAAAACTTTAAGTGCAGTTGCCTTGTTTTTTCAAACTCTTATACTATGTAGAAAAGTTTTTTGCAGTACTGAGGAAATCTCCATTCCTGTCTCATAACTTTCTAAGAACCCATGCTAGGTAAGCAAGTTAGCTTTTCACTTGTTTTTTATTTTTTTGTTTTCTTGTTTATTTTTTGACTGTTAATTTTCATCTGTAGGGGAATATTATAACAAATGGATTCTAAAGTCAAAATGTATGTAAGAAATTAGATGTGAAAGGTAACAGAAACTATGCTTTTTTAGCATGTAGATAAAATTCAGCCTAACTGTAACACTAATACTAAGTGGTTTACCAGAGACGTGCTGGCTTTTACCAGATTTATTTGTAGGGATTGAGGCGTTCCTAATCTCACTGTGTACTTAAGGTCACTAAACAAGCCGACTCCTTGCCGTCTGAATCAGATTTTCAGAAGTGGACTTTGTGGTATGTTTTAGATAATTGTCCTGCTGCATAACCTGGTTGATAAGGGCCAGGTAGGTTTGGATAACTTTTTTTTTATCATTTAAAAACTGCATTTTGTATTTACTTGAGTTATCTTTATCTAATATTAAAACCTGTTTGATGATCTGAAACATGTAAGTGTGAAAAATAATATGCAAACAAAGAAACAAAACAAGCTGTTAAGATAAATGCTCTATTTATATCATCAGTCCAGAGCATTTTATTCCTCATACAACTGATTCTTGGGAATGTGTAGCATATCCATCCATTCCTAAACTGTGATATTACATATCCACATGGCACTGCTCATTCTTTGAGGACAAAAAATCCTTCCAGCTATTTCTGCAAAAATAAGTTCAATATATTCTTTTAAAAGTTTATTTTACTAGTAAGAACAGCTCACATGATCAATTACTATCTAATACATTTACTATATCATGTCAAATATGTAAAACAGGGATTAAACAACAGTGTGATGGCTAAAATTGAAACATAGAAGAAAACCCAGCTGAAATGGGACAGAACATTTTCTGTTGGTGTACTTCCAAAAAAACCTGATGAGAGCTGAGGTGCATTTTAAAGACCATGGAGATGGATGGTGAGAGACTGTATTAGTTCATGTACCTTACACTCCTGACAACAGAAAACGTGGTAGCATCACACTAAGTGTAAATTACAGATAAAATACTCTATTTATTAACACCAACTACAGTTTGTACAGTCACACCATAACAACTCTGTCTCCAGAGGTGCAGAGTTGATTTATCATTCATTCTTATTTAGTGAATGTGAGTTAAAAGTCCACTGATCGCACCCAGTTTTACAAATACAGGGAGTGCAGAATTATTAGGCAAATGAGTATTTTGTCCACATCATCCTCTTCATGCATGTTGTCTTACTCCAAGCTGTATAGGCTCGAAAGCCTATTACCAATTAAGCATATTAGGTGATGTGCATCTCTGTAATGAGAAGGGGTGTGGTCTAATGACATCAACACCGTATATCAGGTGTGCATAATTATTAGGCAACTTCCTTTCCTTTGGCAAAATGGGTCAAAAGAAGGACTTGACAGGCTCAGAAAAGTCAAAAATAGTGAGATATCTTGCAGAGGGATGCAGCAGTCTTAAAATTGCAAAGCTTCTGAAGCGTGATCATCGAACAATCAAGCATTTCATTCAAAACAGTCAACAGGGTCGCAAGAAGCGTGTGGAAAAACCAAGGCGCAAAATAACTGCCCATGAACTGAGAAAAGTCAAGCGTACAGCTGCCAAGATGCCACTTGCCACCAGTTTGGCCATATTTCAGAGCTGCAACATCACTGGAGTGCCCAAAAGCACAAGGTGTGCAATACTCAGAGACATGGCCAAGGTAAGAAAGGCTGAAAGACGACCACCACTGAAACGTCAAGACTGGGCCAAGAAATATCTCAAGACTGATTTTTCTAAGGTTTTATGGACTGATGAAATGAGAGTGAGTCTTGATGGGCCAGATGGATGGGCCCGTGGCTGGATTGGTAAAGGGCAGAGAGCTCCAGTCCGACTCGGACGCCAGCAAGGTGGAGGTGGAGTACTGGTTTGGGCTGGTATCATCAAAGATGAGCTTGTGGGGCCTTTTTCGGGTTGAGGATGGAGTCAAGCTCAACTCCCAGTCCTACTGCCAGTTTCTGGAAGACACCTTCTTCAAGCAGTGGTACAGGAAGAAGTCTGCATCCTTCAAAAAAACATGATTTTCATGCAGGACAATGCTCCATCACACGCGTCCAAGTACTCCACAGCGTGGCTGGCAAAAAGGGTATAAAAGAAGAAAAACTAATGACATGGCCTCCTTGTTCACCTGATCTGAACCCCATTGAGAACCTGTGGTCCATCATCAAATGTGAGATTTACAAGGAGGAAAACAGTACACCTCTCTGAACAGTGTCTGGGAGGCTGTGGTTGCTGCTGCACTTAATGTTGATGGTGAACAGATCAAAACACTGACAGAATCCATGGGTGGCAGGCTTTTGAGTGTCCTTGCAAAGAAAGGTGGCTATATTGGTCGCTGATTTGTTTTTGTTTTGTTTTTGAATGTCAGAAATGTATATTTGTGAATGTGGAGATGTTATATTGGTTTCACTGGTAAAAATAAATAATTGAAATGGGTATATATTTGTTTTTTGTTAAGTTGCCTAATAATTATGCACAGTAATAGTCACCTGCACACACAGATATCCCCTAAAATAGCTAAAACTAAAACAAACTAAAACTACTTCCAAAACATTCAGCTTTGATATTAATGAGTTTTTGGGTTCATTGAGAACATGGTTGTTGTTCAATAATAAAATTATTCCTCAAAAATACAACTTGCCTAATAATTCTGCACTCCCTGTACTTGCCCTGGCCGCCTGCTATTTTCATAATAAGGACAACTTCATAGAGAATTCTGAAGCCTGCATCATCCTCACATGATTAATTGTCCTACATGCTTGCAGCCCTAAATATACAACACTAAACATGCAATTTTTTCACTTAAAGAGGTTGTGAAAATGGCTGAAGTAACTGACATAAATTATGTAATTTCATGTCAAAGTGACAGACAGCAGCAGTTGCATGCCTGTGCTGATGCTCTCTGCATGCTCATACCTGTTGCCAGGTAGATGGGGTGGTGCTGTGCAGGACTCCAGCTCTGGATGGCTGTGCGGTTGATCTCTTTAAGTTTCATCCTGGAGAAATGAGGACAAAGTTTGAACGACTGTACAGTGATTATTACAAGTTATTTATGACACTTTTCTCTCACTTTAGCGTTCTGTCAGAATAACCAGATATTGGATCCTTTCATGTAGTTTAGTTTCTATGACAATAAAAAAGACGTTAAACGATCAGTTTCAAATTCAATGGCTAAATACAATGCTGTCTAATGGTAGCTTTATAAAGGTTAAAATGTGCAGCTTTTTCTCAGTGTTTCAGCAAGGTGGTGGCTTGTTTGTATGATCACGTTAGAGGTTCCAGCTGAATCTTACTGAATTATTTATTTGAGTTATAGCATCGTTTACCACATTGTAAACACTGTTAGGTGTTCATTATACACTTATGACAGGCTGGATATATAAGCAGAATTCTGCTGTGAAAAAAAATCAGCATTTATAACTTTTTATGGTGACTATTAGGGCCGTTTTCATGTGTTGACTTTTCTATCAGTTCAACCACAACACAACACCTTCATGGAGTTGAGATTTATTGCAGGACTGCAGTGGATTATTTTCCGTTAGGTGTGCTAACAATATCAAAGAATCTTAATACCATATTAATAACGACTTTCAAAAGTGTGAATTTGTCTCTTTTACATGGAGGGGAGCGAACCGCTTAATAAACAAGTAGTTACAGTTTTACACACGCTTTCCCATTCATCTTGCTGCTGTAATAAATACACTAGTTACAGAGTAACAAAGGCCTGCTCTGACTGGCACTAATTATCACAAGCTTCGTGTAGCTCAGGGCTGTGTTGGGAAAGGACATCAGAAATGCTACATTTAGCTTCAAAAGAAGCTCCGAGAAGTTTTGCACTCGTTTGGTTAAAATTACAAAATAAAAGTCCTTGTTAGCAGCAAGCTAACAGCTGATGGACCAATTAAAAGCCACACAGCTGTGTCTTTAATGAGCCTCGAATAATACGAGAAATGCGCGTAATGGTATTGTCACTTTTTGTACATGTTTACTAGGACATGGTTCAGCTTGGCCTAATACAGCTACAATGAGATATTGCGTTTAGAAGCCTGCTAGCTACCTGCAGGAACATATGAGAGAAGAAACAGTTACACACTCACAAACCCGCACACAGATCTTATTACTTCACTAAAGCAGCTTACCTTCTCTTCTTCTCTTCTTCTCACATGAACGCACACATAAAAAAAGTAGGCAAACACTAACTGTCTCCGCCCGTACAGGTTCCCCTTTCGATTCTGCTCAGGGATTTACAGCTGTAGAAACAGAAGAAGAGGCTACCGGGTCCCGGCTGCGGACTCGAGACAGATTTCCACGTCCCCACTGGTCTCCATCAACGTGGCACTAAGCAACAGCCTCCTCCTGCCACGAAGAAGAACGACTTCCGGGGGAGCTTCTTTTTGGTTTTTTTTCTCTCTTTCTTTTATTTGCACAAAATATAATGTACAACAATTATGGCAATCTCTACAAAGATTCAGTGTTTCCAACATGAGATAGTAACAGAACAGGCTGAATTCCAACATATAGAAGAAGGATAATGAACAGGAAGTACAAACAACAACAAATAAATAAAATGAAAACAAACCCCAAACAGAATCAAAGTAAACAAATAAGCAAACAAATAAACAAAAAGACAGATAATTAAAAAACATAAAATAAGTTATACCTTAGGGGTTTTCTAATAGATCTAGTTCAACAATCATATGATTCAAATCCAGAGCTTGTTTTTTGTCCATAAATTTAACAGATGAGAAAAAGAGGCAGAGTTCTTTGTGAAAAGTAAAAAAAGACGGCTTTGTTTTCAGAAAACGACATTTGTGAATGAAGAATTTGCCCATAATAATTATTACATTTAAAACATTTTCAAGCTTCTTTTCTTTTCTTAGAGAACCAAACATAATATCATTTTTCCCGGGGGAGCTTCTCCCTGTTTGCTTGTCACTACCCGATCCGTGTCACTACCCGATCCGTACCGGAAACCCGATCGGTACCCCGCATGCGCGAAAGGTGTCTACTTCCGGTCGAAGCGTTTTACGATAGTTACGGGTCAGAGTATCTGTTATAATGTTAAGAATAATAAGTGTCTCTTAAAACGTTTCCGATAATGAAACGTTTAATATAATGTAGACAAAAACAAAAAAATAAAAAGATAGTTACGGATTAGGACTACCCGATACTTACTGCGCATGCGCAGAGTCGGACCGTACAAATCGGGTCTACCCGATCCGTACCGCGCATGTGCAGGGGTTTTCTTCTTCTTCTGTTGGTTTAATGGTAGTTTACTCCCCAGTGTTCGAGGATACTGCCACCTGCTGACTGAGCGAATGAACCCTATTGTAAACTGAATTAGCGTCATTACAAACGTGTGTTTAATTTGATTTAGTGATAGTCAGTGTGTTTATGCTTGTCTGTGTGGAGAGGATTGATTGGAATAGTGATGATGATCTCCGCTATCACTGTCAATTGTCAGTAAACACTTCATCTGGCTGATGAATCTTCACGTGACACATTACAAAGTCTGTATTATTAACTCTGTAATTAGGCGCCATTCTTCTTATTTTACGGCGCTGTTGTTCAATCGGGGGACGCTCTCTGTTGAGGAGAAAAGCATGAATTTGTTTGTATACGGATTATCCATTGTTTAAATGTCCCGGTAGTCGAAAAGGAGGCAGAGCTGTTGAGAAATGCTAGGGGCTAACTGGGCGCTAACCGTATCATTCAAATATATTGAATGTCGCAATGTTGGCAAAGAGAGGAAGTGACGTAACATTTGCGCATGCGGGGTACAGATCGGGTAGTGAATGTTGCTAATTTATGCTAATGTTAAGATAAACGCTATAAATATTAGTAATAGCTATTTTATGTAAACATTTATCATTTTAAAGTATTTTTTTATTAAGGAGTAGGAATAGTAACGAACCGGTCTTTATAGCATTTAAATGCTTCAGTATTTCATTTACAGTAATATGCAAAAACCTTTAGCCACCCCTCATTCATTTATATTTTGCTCCCAATGACTCGAGCAGTAGTTTTCTCGGCATTCTTGCTGTTCTTTTAGGTTTATATTCAGTTCTTGTACGGCACCATTTTGAAAGGAGGGATTCCTTTTTTGTTTAAGCCACTTGACACTGATAAAAAAGGGCACCTAAGCGATAGGAATAACGGGTGTATCTGTTGCCATTTGGTGCTATATACATAAAAACTAAATAGAATTTAATTGTTTGCACATAACATACAAAATAGAAAAGAAATTTTAAATTGTATCTTTAGAAACTTGGTTACTAACAGAGTGACTATTGACTATATTTTTGCCTGTTTTGACTCAAATTGTCATTAAAACTTGTTCAGTTAACTACTTAACAACTGTTCAAATATCTTGGGAAGGGATTAATCCAATTTTTTAGTGGGTTTTTTTCCCCAGTTAAACCCACAGAAAGGTCATTAAGGAAATCTAAAGACCCTTTAAATTCTGATTAGGTTATGAGTGGTGAGAATAGTTTTAAATTGGTTTTCATGTTTTGTCCAATTTTTTTTAGTTTTAAATATTTAATGCTAAACATATTCAAGTAATTGTAACAAGGACTCCCATATAAACACTGGTTTGAACTGAGTTGCATGTACCTCCCCATTTCCTTGGCTTGAAAATCTTAAAAAAAGAATGTATATGAAAACTGCATTATCTATAAAAGCATTAAGAAACATCAGTTTTACATTACAAATTAGCACCAAAAATCGATAAAGCAATAGGACAAAATAACTATAGAAGTAGAGTAACTACCGTTTCTCTACAACATTGGCTGTCTGACTCTGTCAATGCTAGCAGTAAAGAGGATCAAAGGCAATGCATTTTTCTGCATTGTTTTAATATATGTACCAAAAAAGTAGCAACAGCCAATGAATGTCACAAAACAAAACTTTATTGACAATTTGCTTTTATTTGACAAATTTAAAGTAACATGAAGACAAAGCAGTCAGGTCATTATGCAGCTGTATCAATACATCACCTGAACTCGGGGAAACATTTCAGCAGTTGAACCCTGGAAGAACAATTTAAAATAAACAGTTAAATTTGACAATAGAGGTGCACTTTATTTAAGAAAATATAAGATAACACCCTCATTTGAAAGCGTGTGTATAATCTTCCCCAGACATATGAATGGGTCAGATGGGTAGTGATTGGTATAATCATTGGGAAGCATATTTAGTTAACAATATGTTGTTGGGCAATTAGACATACATACATGCAAGTCACATCCACACGTGGCTCACTTCAAGGGAACTTCTTTTCTGCAGCTGACCTGTGAAAACAAAATCAATTAGTTTCTATATAAACCGGCACACGAATCAGAACATAAATTGCCTGCAAAATACGATTATCGTATAGTTGTATTTTGCAAAGAAAAAAAACTGAATTAGAATTATGGTGTGTGCGCCGATTTTTTTAAGCGTTTACTCCAGTTTCAGAAAATGTTGGCTTATTTTGCTGGCGGTGACTCTTGATCAACGTTTTACGTTTTCACCAAACCAGCAAAGTTTGCAACCTAGTCTCTCTCCACACGTGCAGAGGGGTTGGTTAGGCTAACGTTCAATGCCACACCTCGTTTCAAATCACGTTCGGAAGCGAGCTAGCTCCCCAAACCGTCTACACATTTAACTTAGAGGAATGGTGTAGATAATGCAATTTAAGATACATACAACAATTCGCATTTCAGAAACTAATTTTCTCTGAGAGCCTTATTTTCCCAGCCATGATACTGACCGCCAACACCAACACTCATGGTTATCCTCCTTCTGCTTCTTTTCCTTCTTCGTGTGTCTTCTTCTTCCTGTTCTTCTTCGAGGGTCAAACAACGAAGTGGTAGATTGTCGCCACCAAGTGGTACAGAAAATCAAGTGTTACCCGCTCCAAACAATAGTCATAAAGAAATACAACTTGATAACCCTCGTTGCTTTATATTTATAATAGACCCAGTTAAAATCTACTCAACCTTCTTTCTTTCTGCCTCACACATCCGGCACGTTGCACTGTTTTATCTCAGTAATCTCACCTGCATGTATCATGTCTACCTAATAATAAGACTTTTAGCTTTAATTCAGTGACTTGCAAAACAATTTTCTGCAAACTTTTTAGGAATTACAAATAGTTTTATGCAAGGTTGCCTATTTTTATATGTTCAAATGTTATTGGACAAACTGACATCATTTCAAATTTAAGGACTCTTTAGTTGTATGAAGATCTTTTGCAGTCAATGACTGCCTGAAGTCTAGAAGTAATTGATATTTCTTCTTTTCTTTTTCTTAACAAACACAGCACAGAGTAAGGTCTTCACTCCAGCCACATTGTTGCTGCTCGTTTATGGGTCTCTCTGCCTTCACTTTTGTCTTCAGTAACCTGTATGATCAGACGACTGACTGATCCTTTGAAGAACAGCCCATTTCTTTGAGACCAAAGGTCAAGGCATTATCCATTTACACCGTGAAACACCATCCGCTCAGTTTTGGCTGAGTCTGAGCAGAGAGAGTGAGGACTTCTTCTATCTGCAGTCACATAATCAATATACAGCAGTGACTTAGTTCCACTGGCAGCTATACAGAGATGCCATAGCAATGTTTCCACCTCCACCATGTTTGGCAGATGCTGTAGCATGCTTTGGTTCATGAGCTTTCTCCAGCAGACTGAAGCCTGAAGCAATTACTTGAATGTATGCTGACAGATATATCATGTCTGTATATATGAGTGTGTACATGAGAGAAATAATGAAAAATAATAGAACTAGGAGGTCTGTCATGGTGCTCAAAGGGAGAACAAGAAAGAGAAAACAATATGAAAGAAATATGATCTCTTTTCCTGTTAGCATACTTGATGTGTTTTGGATCAGCTGAATGCTTTTTAAAGGGGTTTTACAACAGCAGATTTATGTTTTTCCAGAGTTGCCTGTATTTTAATTGATTTGTGTCATCTGGCTTCATTGACAGTACTGGGACAGTGTTCCTGTGGAACTCTGTGAATAACTTTTCTGTTTTTCTGTTTGAAGTTCATACCCTAAATACAAAAAAACCCCAAACATAAAAACAAGCTTTGCCCACATTTGTTTGCTTAAAGCACAACAAGCAGCTCTTCTAGCCCTTGTTCACAAGTCTCAACTTTATAGCTTAGGCCAGACTAAAATTGAGACATTAGAGAGTCTAAAGGTACACAGGTGCGGACAGGGCTGGAAAACACTTAGGCTATCATGTCCAGACATCTGAAAGAACACCAAACAAGTCACGTGGGTGTAATTGGTTTTTAATGTACAGTAAGCATGTAACTAAGAAAACAAAACAGCACCAGGAGAAATGTGAACCTCTGTCAGTGTAACCAAGTTACAACTATTCTGTACTCTGTGTGTGTGTATGCATTCATCTTACACTTGGATTTAGGATAAAACCAAAGATTGCATCTACTTATTTCTCATTAAAACAATTTAGCCTAGCCTTGGTTAATAATTAACATGTTGTAGCATTTTAAGCCACACAATATTAGCGCTGACAATGATTACAAATACCTGTGAAAATAAATATCAAAAGATACATATTCTTTTTTTGTCTACTGAAAGCACAAATATACGGATTACATAAAATTACAGGCATTTTTTTAAACCTCAAAACAAACCTCAAAGAAAAACAGCAAATGTGAAGGAAACATTTGATAGAGGTTTGGAAGGGAAATTTGTAAAAAAAAAAATAAAAAAAAATGGGGGAAAAAAAACGAAAGAAAATCAAGTGAAAGAACATTTGTATTCCTGTTCAGTCATTTGTGTGCATCACACTCAGGTGGACAAGTATGGTAACATCTTCAAAGCCAGTCCATTTCTCCTTCTGTTAGCATAGGTGAACAGTGCAAACAACTGCTCCATGTTTTTTATTATTCCAGCTGGCCTCAGCTTGGCTAAGGCGGGGGGTGGGAGGGTGGGGTGGGATCTGCCTGCCTTCAGTTCATTGTTCTGCCTTTTGATGAAGGAGACAACCTGTTCCCCTGCAGGCCAGAAACCCTGGGGGTCTAGGACAGAGTGCAAAAAGTAATCCATGCTCTTAGCCTCCACAGCTGGTAGGAGGGTTAGAGGGTGGAGAGCCTTTACAGGCCTCGGCCTAGCAGTTGATGGAGGCACAGTCTGATTTGGCTTTCCCTGCCGAGCTGATTATCCTCATGAGGCAGTGTCCAAACTCCTCCAGAATCATCCTCTCTGCCTCGACTTGAGGCTGGTGAGTCTGTTCTGCTTTTTTGGCCTGCTCCAGCAGACACTCGCACGTTGCTTCAAGCACTTCCTTTGTTACAAACGTATATGGGAGCCTGGGGGAAAGCAAAACAAAAGTCTAAGTATTGACAACAAAGCCATCATTATCTGGTCTCACCAGTAGTAAGCAGATGGATCGTGGAGACTCTATGTCAATCAGACACAGGTGAGTTTTAATGACCCCTCCCCCCCAATAGCTTCATATAGATGTGCTGACACTCCTGCAGCTTGTACAGGAAACGCACACATTTTGCACCATTTCTGAAAGCACATACATCTCTACTTAAAGTTTTAAAGTTTAGGTAGTTTAGGTCAAGTTTGATGATGCATTGCAGACAACAGAGATTCTGAGTGTCTTCTGCTATACAGCTTATTAATTTAACACTGGTATTGGTTTGGTGCCCAGGGTTAAGTTCAAGCACTGGAACTGAAAAGTTGAATGGGTGCATCCCTAGACATAAGTTGGTCTTTGCAAGAAAAGAAGACTTGTTCCTTACAATGTATCTGGGATGTAGCCATTATTGTTTAAATGAAATAAAAGATAAGTGCTTTATTCATTCATCTCTCCTGAGTATCAGGATCCAGATTCACCCAAACCTCCCTCTTCCTGGACACTTCTTGCAGGGTGACATAAAGGCCTTCATAAGCCATCAAAAGATGCAACTCCAGTCTGAGTCCCTCCCAAATGACTGAGCTCCTCACCCTCTCTCTAAAGGAGTGTCCAGCCACCCTTCACTGGAAGATCATTTCCATAATCTCATTCTTGCGGTACTGCGTCCGCATCACTGCAGATCTTGCACCAATCTGTCAGTCAATCTCCTGCAGCCCTTACTTGTGCAACATTCTTTATCTAAAGATTCTACAAAAGTACACATCATATGTTTACTGTAAAAGAAGCTCCTCGCAAATGTGATTTTATCTAGAAAAAAGTGTGAACTGTGTTTCAGGTACCTGCCACTTCCACTTGAAATCACAGGCGTCGTCCGCATGAGCAAATCTGAGATCTGTGAGGATAGTTTGGTCTTGGCTGCCGTTTGTTGCTGAACTCTCACTTCTGCTGCATCTGCCAAATGCATTAGCGTCTTCCTCTCCGGGCTCTCCTCAAAATTTTTGCAGCCGATGCATTTACAAATGGACGAACACATGATCTTCGCCTGTGAAGAGAAACAAAAATTAAGGAAATAAATGCCAATAAGAGAAGAATGAATGGAGGTGATGCCATCTGTAAAAAAATGAAAACTGGAGAGCTTACCTCGTAGCACTCGCAGTAGTTCTTCAGGCAGCCTGAGCGTTTGCAGTTGCAGCCCTTGCTGTGTCGACGGTCCGACTCTCCCTCCTTGCCTTTACCAATTTTAGGTTTAAAGGCCTCTGGATTTCGGTCCAAACAAGTCTGTGAAAACACGTTTGTGCAGTGATTTATGGGTCAGACAGGATGCAGTTCAGCCCAAAAACAGAATTCTGAAAGTGGACTTCTGCCTCACCTTTATAGCTTTGAGACGTTCAGTTTCATGTTCCAGGTTATTGAAGCAGTTATTGCAGTTACAGTTATTGCAGAACTCTCCATTTGCAAAACAGTCACAGTAGCTACAGGAAGGCAAACAAACAAACAAACAAACAAAACAAAAAAACACCATTTATTAAAACCACGTCAACTGTAATGTGATTCAGCAACATTAAGTCTCTCAGTGCTTCCTAAACTCTGATAAAAAGGAAAGATGGTTTCCACCGCAAAATAATACTGTATTAGGACTTTTTAAAACTAGCCATTACCAGCTCAGCTAATTGGAAGTTTGGTTGTTAAATCTCTTGCTGCTCCAGTCTGCATGCCAAAGTATCCTTAGGCAAGATACTGAACCCCAAGTTATGCTCCAAGTGTTAATAAGAAACACATCAGAGAGCACTTAGGTGTAGAAAGAAGTGCTTGTGTGAAAGGGTGAATTAGGCATGTTGTATAAAGCACTTTGGGTCCTCAAGCAGAGTATAAAAGCACTAAATAAAAACCAGTCCATTTATCATTTACCATGGCGATTTCATAGCAAAGTTGTTCTTTGATTTCCTGGAAATAAGGGTCATGAATTTATAGTTTTACCTAGGCATTTGTGTATGAGAAGATTATTGTTATCTATATTATGAACAATAACTATTCCTTAAAGTAAACACAATAAAGTCACTGAACTGAGATTTTATTTAACTTTAAATATAATGAGGGTCAAAAACACCATGGGGTGTTTATGACCCTAAATCTCATTTTGGAAGGGCACACGTGATTCCCTGCCAGCCTTTGGCCTCCACTGTAAGATGGCTGTGGGTGCAGGTAGGGGCACAGCTAGCCACAAGTGGCAGTGGGCTTGTGAGCCTCAGGAGACCTACACAGCAGCTGGAACAGAGAGCCAATGCAAAAAGCCAACTGTCACAAAGTACTAAAAGCATACCAGGTTAGAGAACCTGAGCAATCTGGAGACAAAAGCAGCTGCAGGCAACTGATAATCCTTCTACAGGTTCATTAATAAAAACCCAGCCCTACTTTGACCAACAAATCAATTTAAGCTCAAGTGCACTGAACTTTTGTCTTAATGTTTTTTTAAAAAAGGAGACTTGTCCCTCTGCCAGATGAGCTAAAAAATATTTACAATATTAAAAATATGCATCAATATTTATGGAGCGTAAACAGGAACTTGAATTGTTTGTTTTTTCTGACTCACAGACGAAAAGCTAAAATATAATGTAACAGATGACTTTACAAAATATTCAGCTGAAATTACAAACATATAGTTTGCATACAAACATGCATTAATTATTGAGCTTCACCTGGATTTATCGAATGTATAAACATTATTAATGACAGTTACACTTACAGTTTAAGGCACTGTGACTTGGTGCAGTTACATGGTTTTCTTGGTCTTGAGGTTGTTTCTGCTGCTGACAAACTGAACCAATGAACATTAATTAGATTAAACTATAGACAGTCAGGAGAACAAATGAAGAAAATCACTTTAATATTAAAGTAAACATCTTTTTAAATAGAACAGATATCATTTAGTTGGTCTATCAATGCAATATATATAAAAACAAAAGTTATAGTAAGATGGCTTCTGCTCTTTCTTACCCATTAAGAGGCAATCTGGCCTGAGTCTGGATACCAGTGGATGCAGAAAAACTAGAGCTGCTGGCAAGCGTCACAAATGGTGGCTGCTGGATCTATGAGAAAGGCAGAAACACAATATTGAAACTCACTCAGGAAAAAGAAATGCATCTATTAAAAACAAAGAAACAAAAAAAAAAACCAAAACATAAAAACCCTTCAAACCAAAAAGCACACAAAGATCATTCGCTAACCTGTGTGACATATTGTGCTGGCACAACCGCGTAACCCACATTCCCTCCTCCTGGAGCTGGTGTCAGGACGGTGCCTGGAGGGAGGTTGGTGAAGTTGGGCTGGATTTGGGGGAGTGGAGTGGCAGGCATGATCAAACGTTGCTGAGTCTGAGTGGTGGTTACTACTTGTGGTCCTGATGTTAAGGGCTTAGGTGCCACCTATGGGGAATAAAAACCATGAATGCAGCTCAAGGGACATTTCAGAGAAAGTTCTGTTTGAATGAACTTGGATACCCAGCTTACCTGTTTCATGGTCTGTGCTGGGACAACTGGGACAGACATCCTGACTGCTGCTGTACTGACCACCATGGGTTTAGCTGTGGAATAAGCACCATCACAAGTTGGTACAGCGCAATTACTAAGTGCTGCCTGTATTTGTTAGCAGAGGAAACAAAACAACTTCATAGGTCACCTGTCTGTATAGAGCTGGTACTGGGACCACTGGGCTGTCCTGTGCTGCTCGCTGTCGTTGCTGTGACGAGGCGAACGTAGTGGAACCTGCTGCCAGGCACCTGGATCTGCTGCACGTTGGGCTGGGTGGCCAGGGGTATGATCGTTTTAAACTGGGAACCTCCCACTCCTCCAACAGCCACAGGTTTAATGTTCTGAAAACATTCACATACAAAAAGGAGAAACAGACTGAAGCCAGTAATAGAAGAGAAAATTTAAAAAAACAAAACAACCACCAACAACAACAACAACAAAAACCAGAGAACCTCAACCTGAAAGTAGTTTGTTAAGAGCTGCCCGTTTTACACATTTCTGGCAATACAATCTTCAAAGTGTACTTCAGTTTCTTTTTTGCAGGCCAGGATTAAGCTCCCCAAATGCTGATCCATTGTTATACATGTAAAATGCATAAAAACAATCTTATATCATAGTTGTGGCATGTGGTCACATGAAAACATTTAATTGTTTTGAGTATTAATTATCTTTCTATCTTACAAAACCATTTCATTTCTGGCAAAAATGTATATTGCTATGGAGGTAAAATTTATATGTGAGGTAAGTCATCATCATTGGTGTCCCACATAGCACACTGAGATAAACATGACACTGTCTGTCCTGCATATTCTGCATCAGATGGCCATGGCTTTAGCAATGCAGTCAGTTTAACAAAAACAACTGCACAACTTATTGTTTTATATACAAAGAAGAAAATTCAGTTTCTCTAGAACTTGCAGTGCGAAAAACCGGGATCATCCACCAGGAAAAACTCCAATGTACAGCCGCTCACCTTCGGGCACCCTCCTCAGTTTCACTCATAGGGGTTTCTGAATTGCCCTTTCTGTGTTCACTTCACAGCAGCAATTATTATTTCAAGAGCTAACATAGCACAGAAGAAGCCATTTCACTCTATTTTTATCTTTTCACAGCTTTCAACTGTATGTTTGCTCCATGTTTGTTTTCATTCATCAGTGTAATGCTTATTTGGAAGTTTGGGGGTTTTTTGTTCTATTTTTTTAAACTGCACTTGCAGTAACAGTGAGTTGTCTCCCACTTCACCTGCTTCCTGTCAGCTCAATTCTAAATGCGGCCTGTTTGTGTGTAGCAGTAAAATGAGGTGCACTCAAGAGCAAAGAAAGAAGAGAGGAGGAAAAGGGAGGAAACTAGCATGACTGCACATTACAGCAGTATGCAGCAACTCCTTGTCTCTCATACTGAGCTGAAATGACACTTATGCACATAAACAAGGTGAATACTTTTCTTTTCAAATTCCTTTTTTCCCCTCAGATCAGATGGCATCAACTACAACTGACTGTTCTGTGCTTTCATGTTACCTGCGTTGTTGATTGGCTAGTGGCCACCTTGACTGGAGATACAGATGTTGACTGCTGGACTGTAAGGATCTGCTGGCCAAGTGCTACATTCACAGGCAGTGCTACAGACTTCTGAGAAGCACTGGAGGTCGGGGAAGCCACAGACACCACAGTCACCTGGCAGGAACAGACAAGCAGTATGAGCTGTGAAAATGTCACCTGATTAAACAAAGACCCTAGTTGGATGGCAATATAGCTGCCATTATGTGTGGTAACAGGAATGTCACATAAACCAACATTCTATAACAAGTCAATTGCAAAACACTACGTATAGATATTCATTAATTAGTAGGGGTGAAAGAAATATCTAATATAATTAGTGCTGTCAGCGTTAATCTCGTTAAAATGATGTTAACGCCATAACCGCATTAACGCGGCAAATCTCCATTAGCGAGTTATCGTGAATCGCTCCGTGCATGGGGCTACACAGCATTAACGCGTTAGCGCGGTTAGCTCGTTAACGCGTTAGCGCCGTCCAGCTCCACGTACCGGGCGATCCGTGTTAACTCGCTAACGGAGATTTGCCGCATTAATGCGGTTATGGCGCTAACGTCATTTTATCGAGATTAACGCTGACAGCACTAAATATAATATAATATAATATAATATAATATAATATAATATAATATAATATAATATAATATAATATAATATAATATAATATAATACAATACAATACAATACAATACAAAGTCCTGTCTGCAAATACGATGATGATTACTAGTGCCAGAGGCTGATGTTTATGTACTGTGACACATCAATCCGTTGTGGGCCGTCTAAATATTCAAAGAGTGTGATAAAGAGCTTTACAATACATCTGCTGCATTTTTTAATAACTACATTTCCAAAAAACAAAGATAATCAAATTGTTTTTTTAAATAACTGTATCGGCCCAACCACCAATGCTACCCCTCAGCTTCCTAGCAGACACACCTATGGGATCAATTTCAAAATCCTACGTCATTTTATTCTTCAGTTAACGCAGTCACAAGATTTTCATAAAACTTTACCTATGACCTCAAGGTCAAAGTCACTGAGATTCGAACTCTTCTGAGATTTTTAGTACATACACCTATAGTATCAACTTGAAGTGTCTACGTTATCCCATTCACAAATGTAGGTGTCCATGCCACCCACCTGCCCAGCAGGGTGACGATAATACCCCAGGGCTCTAGACTAACTTTTTGCCATGGTTGCATTGGTGCGCCTAACTTTTTTTTTGGGTGAACCAGCACAAAAGTTAGGTTCACCCAACCTTTTCAACGACATTGCTTAACACCGCAGTTTTACATGTTCACTTTTTTTTTTTTTTTTTTTTAATTGCTGTCCATTCAGACAATATTGATTTGTAAATGATTAACTAACAACTTTATTTGGAGCACAGTTCTAAAAGACAGATAAGTTATCGAAAAAGTGTTTGTGCTTAAAGTGCTACATCCATCCATCCATCCATCTTCATCCGCTTTATCCGAGGCCGGGTCGCGGGGGCAGCAGCCTAAGCAGAGAAGCCCAGACCTCCCTCTCCCCAGCCACCTCCTCCAGCTTATCCGGGGAACACCAAAGGCGTTCCCAGGCCAGCCGAGATATAATCTCTCCAGCGTGTCCTGGGTCTGCCCCTGGGCCTCCTCCCGGTGGGACATGCCCGAACACCTCACCCAGGAGGCGCCCAGGAGGCATCCTTGTCAGATGCCCGAACCACCTCAACTGGCTCCTTTCGATGTGGAGGAGCAGCGGCTCTACTCTGAGCCCCTCCCGGATGGCCGAACCTCTCACCCTATCTCTAAGGGTAAAGTGCTACACTGATCTAAAATTTAAACTTAAAACATTTGAAGATATATTAAATAAAAAGAAAATCTAAATTAAAAGGCTCCGGCTCAGAAGTCGATCATATGTGGCTCATAATCTGATGCCGTCTCTGGACAAGTGTTAGACATAACCTGAGAAGTTGTCAGAGCACTGGCTATGAATTTCAACGGATCAGGCCTTAACTTCACGAAAAAGTTATCAATCTTTCTTTTCATCTTTTCTCATTACCCACAGCTACATCCACTATCAGGCCTAGGCTACGCGCCTCTCTCTATCTGCCTGCACTTTCAAATGTAAGCCTACAGGAATATCAGAGAGGTCCCGCCTCTGACTGAGTATCTCTCTCTCTGATTGGTTTAAACCACGATATGAGCATAATGTGTCTGTTGTTGACCACACGGAGACTTTCAGAGTTGCAAAGCCTTTTTTTTTTTTTTTTTTTTTAACTCAAACGGCTGGTCACGCCGGTGCGACCTAGGATTTTTTCTACTCGCACCATTGAGAAATTAGGTCACATGTGCAACCAAATTGGATGGAGGCCACTGACATTTTTTCCCTCCTCATCTTTTCTGACTGTTTTTTCACTAGTTTTGCATTTGGTTAGGGCCAGTTTCACATGAGGGGATACCTGGAGTCTAGAAAGTTTGCTACATCCCCCACCATAGTCTCAAGAGCATGGAGGAGACTCCAGGAGACAGGCAGTTACTCTGCCTCTGTGCTCTCTTCCTGGCATCATGAAGCCCGACTGCCATAGAATACCAGAATTGGCAGGTCCAGCACTGGCATCCTGTGCTTTTCACAAGTGAGAACACCCTGAGCTCATGTCACAGATGTGAAAGGGTCTGGAGAAGCCATGGAGAGCATTCTGCTGCCAATAATGTCATTCAGCATAGTTTGGTAGTGGCCCAGTGATGGTCTGAGAAGGAATGGAGGGACGCACAGACCTCACACCCTGAGTGTGATTACATACTGGGACAAAATCCTCAGACCCACTGTCAGACCATACCCTTGCGCCTCATGTGTCAAATGTATATAGGGAGTTTCTGGAAGGAACTGATACCATTAACTGGACCCCATTCTCGCCTGAATTCAATAGAACATCTCTGGGACATTATGTTTCTGTCCATCCGATGTTGCCAAGTTGCACCTGAGATTTTCCAGGAGCTCAGTGATGCACTGGTTCACATCTAAGAAGATATCCCCCAGTACACCATCTATCGTCTCATTATGGTTAATTCCTCAATGTTGTCAGGCATGAATGCGAGCATGTAAGGGCCCATACAAAATACTCTCTACCTGTGTTTCAGGGCGTCTTTGAATTCAGCCATCTGGAGGATGAAAATTTTCATTTCCATTAAATGATGTGGACCTTCCATTCCTAACACATTATCCAGTCCATATCGATATAGATATAGGTAGTGCTGGGCGATATGGAAAAAATATTTCTCACAATATGAATTATTTTATATCACGATAACGATATATATCACGATATACCACCTGACCTGTGGTCTGTAAACAGCGAGTTTACAGGTTTTAACCAGGTAACTCAAAACTTTGTTTTGAGTTACCGTAAAGCATGTCGCAAATCCGGGTGCACGTAAAGCAGCACAATGTCACAAAACCACAAGACGCTGTTTCTTTGCGAAAAATATCATTTTTTTATACTTTATTTTCTCTTGCATAAAGTTAAGAGTATGTATAGTGAGAAGACAACACTAATATTTGCCACAGGCTATTTAACCCTTTAAGACCTACCATAGAACCAAGTCCGCCACAGCTTATCTTTACATTTTACATGATGTAGTGCCATTTGTGGGAGCATTTCAAGTTGCCATACATCAATACAACCGTTATAGCCCAAATTGTAATAATATGTATGCATTAAGTCCATAGTAACTACATAAATTGCAAAAAAGTGCAATAAACTACAAAAAAATTGAAAATTGTTTTTGTTTTGTTTTTTTTAACATATATTTCTAGTTAGAGAAATTTAGGAGGTTTATCCCTCAAAACTGTAAATACAAAAAAGTTGCACAAAATAGTTTCCAATCACGAGAAATTTATTTTGAGTGTCTTCATAGTTTTATTTTTGAGTTACACTAATTTTTATATACTACAGGAAAAATGAAAATAAATATTATAATGCAAATTTGCAAAAAAACAGCATGTGCATCAAACATTTCCAACAGTGTCATTTGACTTCTAAGCATCCCAGAAACGATACAGAAAAGCATAAAGTCAAACATGACTCTTAAAAACTACATTTTCCGCGAAAATGACGTCACTTCCGGTTTCGGACAGGTAATGGCGGACATGCGATAGTTCGTGCTGACTTATATTCCAACGTAGGAAGTGTTATGAACAGCTGATCGGATCGGCAAAGCGTGTCTCTGGAATATTGTTTTTGTTGCTGCAAGTCTGGAATATTATGTTTTTGTTGCTGGAAGTGCTTTTTATGCAATTTTTGCAAAGCTATTTGTGGAAGGAAACCGTGACTTAGGACAAGCTAATGGAATAAGATGTAAGTACAACTCCTACGGTTTCATATGCAAAAAAAAATTATTGCGCTACCTTACGTGGTTCCAGTTCTACAGGGATTTAAAAATAGTTAGGCAAAACAAAGTGTGCCTGCTCCGACTGGTTGTAAAGGGTTAATGATATATTTTATGTAATAATTTATAAAATTAGGGTTAGAAACGATAGAAACGATAGAAGACAAATGGCACGATAGACACTTTTCTATCGTCCACACGATATATATCGTCATATCGCCCAGCACTAGATATCAGCATGATTTTTTTTTTTCCAGTTGAGTCTGATGTGTTTGCAAAGTGTTCTTAAATGTTTTAATTTTTTGAAAAGCGTGTTACACTAAGGTCTTTGGTTCTCAATTAAACTGAGTGAAACAGATAAGCCCTTAAAGAAGAATGGCTAGCAAACATCCTTCTCTGATCAAAGTACCATTATTATATCATTGTGATTCCAAACATTTTTGAGTAAACATTGCAGGGGGTTTCGAGGTGATTTATTACATTTGTGCTTTACCTGCAGTAACAGGTTAAACCTTGTAATTATGTGACAATTATACTATAGACTTATTAGTTTTAGTCTCTAGCCACTTGATCATATTCAGTTAAAGTAAATATAGAAAAATATAATATCACCTTGCTGGGAGTCTTCAGAGGGGAAATGGCAATCTTTTTGCCAGGGATACTTTGTAAATTAGTGTTGTGGGGCTCAGAGAGAGTAATGGTCCTCGGGGGCATCACTGGTGAACTCTGGGTCAGAACCCGTCCTATGAACAAACAGTGCAAGGTTTAATGACAAAGCTAATTACAACATAATTAGAAAACAAACTGCAATAAACTATGTGGTTTGATAATTATTTAAAAACTGAAACAAAAAATAGCCTCAAAAAGTTATTACTCAGACTTACCTGTGATCACAGGAGGCACTGATGTCTGGGGACTTATACCTTTGCTGTTAACAGTTTTTGTGATGATAAACTTGATTGGTGCAGCTGAGGATGCTGGTGTCTTCTTGGCAATCTGAGAAGACAATTAGCCAGAAATGTTTAAACATATTCATTTCAATATCCAAACATTGCCTCTTAGTGCAGTTGACAGCTACTGGTGTGTCCTAGCTTGGTCAGCTCTGTTGCATTTTCATTTACTGATACTGATGTTGATACCTGATCTCTGGTTGTACAACTTAATTGATACTGGATTTATGAGGGTGATAACTGAATTTATATTCGTAGGGAAAAAGGTCAGTGATATAGTAAGATTACATACTGAGCTGGTCAATGTGCAGTATTAAGACAATTCTTTGTTAGTGCTCTGATATACCAACTGTGAAATTATGACACTTTTTTTCAATGTACACACAATATCAGCACTTCTTCAACATGACTTTTTGCAGCCAGACACGCCAGCTGAGGTATTCCTTTCACAGTTACACCAGTGGCTTTTTTTTTAAAACATATTTAAATCTGAATATCTTACTGGGGGTAAATTATTGCAATCATTCTCCTACATGTAGGATAACAAGAGCATGTACCTTTCCTTCTCCTCTGAGCTACGATTTTAGACAAAAATATTATTTTAGTCTTGTTAATAAATAGCGCACTAATAATGTTCATCTAAACCCTGAGAGTGAGTGTATTTGTTCCCCTACAAATTTTAAAATTATTTAAGAGGATAAAAACTCCCAAACAAACATGCCCGAGTGTATATGCTTGCTCTAGCCCTTATACACAGAGTGAAGCAGTCACTGGTAACAATTTTTAATCCAAATATGAGAACTGCTCATTTAAACAACATCCAGACAGGCGAAGAACAGTTGAATGGGCAGATTTATCAATTTGTTTGTAACCTGTAATGTAAACCTGTTACATCTGTACTTTATGAGTCAGACAAATCCCACCCCCTCCCAAGAGGTTTTAACCAGATCCTAACAAAAAAATACAGGAAATACCCTGGAATTACAAATATAAACACCAAGGAATCTTTACATTCAACATTCAAACTACATGGCTGAACCTCTTAATCTTCACCAAAGTGGTTGTCTCTCTATGCTCATTTTTTCTACCTTCTCTTCCCTTCATCTCCCAACCAGTCACAGCCCATGTTAGGCTTTCCATGAGCCTGGTTCTACCAGCAGGTTCCTTCTATTCAGAAAAAGACTTTCTACTCTACCATCGTCATGTGCTAAGTGATCATCATGTCATCAGGATTCTCTCACCAATGCTGTAGAAGCCTTTAACTTGCAATATAAAGTCCCTTGAGGTGACTGGATTTGTATAAATAATATTGAATTGAGCTATGTGCGTTATAGTTCCACACTAGATTCCTAGTGGTTCTACTGGTTACTGAGACACAGTCCCACTCCATCTTCTCTGAAACACAAAACTGTACTTAGTCAGTACACTGTTGTTAGCTTACATTTACTGGCAGCCTAGATCAAGGTCAAAGCAGATCTTATCTAATAGCTTGAAAACCTTTGTACACAGTATGTTCAATTGATATTGACGCAATCATTTACAGTAGTAAATATATTTAATTTAACAGTAACATGTGGAACATGACAAGCAATATTTTTGTAAAAATGTATTAATAATACAAAAGGTCATTGTTACCTGGACAGTCTTCAGCTGCTGGGTCTGTAATGTGGTCACCTGGTTGCCCACCACTGGCTTCAGGTCTGACCTCCCACCTATAGTCACCACTTTAAACTGCGGAGCTTGAGACTTGGTGTCCCCGGCAGTCTGTGAAACACCAGGCTTGCTGCCTGTGTGGGGTAACTGAAGCACTATAGGCTGCCCTGATTTTCCTATAGCTGTAACCAAAAGTTTCTGTCCATCCTGCTTGATGACCTGAGGTGGATTACCTGCAGACTTTGCTGCTTCTGAGGCTTGAGAGGCCACCTTATTGAGAATAATCTGGCGATTTGCAGGAGAGATTGTAAATGGAGTTGTGAGCTTCTGTAATCCACTTGTAGTCACACTAGTTCCAGTAACACTGTCTGTGGTTTTGGTTGTGGCTGTCGAAGTAGCCAAGCCTGGTTTGATAGTAAGAAGAGGAGACGATGTGCTGGAATTTGAGACAGGAGGCGGACTTCTGGGGCTGGCACTAAGCATGGAGTCTGTGGCCGTGGAGGTGGTCATAGCCTGAGTGGGTTCGGTTAAAGCGGCATCTGAACATAGGCTCACGTTCTCTGAAGCCATGGGTGTATCAGTTTCCATTGGGACCGATGCATCATCACTGGGCTCTGAGTGGACTCCAGTGGTGCCAGGTTGAGAGTGAGGAACATCCTCTATATCCTCAGTATCCATGATCTCATCAGGGAGGAGGCTGTTGAGCTCTGGTGACACTACATCCATGCTTGCAAACTCTCAGCTTTCTGTTAATCCTGAAAGAACAATACAATTAACTTTAATTGTCATTGCAAAATACATCAAAAACACCAGTAAGCCACAACATTAACACCACTGTCAGCTTAACTTATAATACAGGCACACATGTTCAAACTCCAGCAGGTCAAATCTGTTTTATTGGCTATTAGGCAGGAGGGTTTTCTGTTGTATTTGATCACTTTTATATTATTTGAAAGACCTAGAAGCTTACATTTACTGCACTAGATGCACCATGAACAGGGAGAGACAGACAAAGATAATACAATTTTAAAATTCTGAGGATATACATTCATCATTTTAGAGAGCTGTTGCATTTAATTGCAGTCAACAGTGTTTGCAATTCATTTAAAAATGTATTCCTCTACTCATTTATACAATATACATAACTGGATTATAATACAGACAGACAGCTAAAAGCTGTGCTGAGAATATAGAGCAAGATAGTTCAAGCTAGCGAGCTAGCCATGTTGGTGCAGTAGAAGTGCCAGATTGTCATAACTTTACCTGTAAATCACTTCAGTAATTACGTGAGGTGTAATAAATAAAGAGGTGGGCATGACTAACGTTTGACTTGTGCTGATTTTGACTGAAGCAGACAGCTGATGCTAGGCCGCAACGATCATCTCTGCCGTATCTTTGTCCTGCTGCACTCTACTCAACATTAATCCACCGAAACGCACATATGAACCCTACCCACTCCATACCACATTCACACGCAGAGCTGACTGAGCTGAATCTCTTCACGTCCCCAGATGAAAGCCATCAAAAGAAAACTGTGCTGAGTTGCACTCGTTTATTTTAAAAATGCCCAGAAGTGGTCCTGACTGGGGCAAAGAGCGAGGAAAAAAAGCGACAAGCTGTTTTGTTGGCTGCGTTACTATTTCAGGCCGGGGTTGGATTTCGAAAGATCCGCCATTTTTACCTCGTCATCAGCTTAGTTAGCTGCCCGGCTAACGCTAAGCTATGCTGAGGGGAAGCGTTTATAAATACTGGTAATAAGCAGAGACACTTACACTGACAGTTCACTGCAAAACAAGCATTACTAAACAATCGCTGAAGATAAGACTTGATGTTAACAGGGTGCTGCTGGCGAGTAAAAAGACAACAAAAAACAACAACAACAACAAAACTCTGCAGACTCTGACAACGTAAACAATGCTAGCTTTCACTAATTTCTCCTGTCACTTGACATAGGAGGAAATACAACATTTTAATTCCACAATGCAATTATTGCGATTGCTACTATAGATCTCCTTAAGAGCATTTACAGTCTGTGTTTTAGGGCTGGAGTTAGCGTGGCCTAACCAGTTCAAAATGATGTTTTAGTTTAACCTCAAGAAAGTCATATTTTGACTGAGTTATAGTCTGAGAATGAACCAGAAAAGCGTAAATTCCAAGAATGTTACGGGGTCAACAGCTAAAGTAATATGAAAACAACTAACAGCAAATGGAACTGCTGACTTGTGCCTTCTAATATTTTACATACATATAAAAATATCTATGATCCTTTAGACGTTTCGCCAGTATGTCAAATGAAACTCGATGTGCAGCTAACTTAGCTTTTACTTTTCATTTGCCGTTGCAGTAAGTAAACTTAGCGGCCGGCTCACATGATATTTACACCAAGTCCCTGTTTTGTGCACGAGAAACTTTCCTTAAGCGCTGAAAATACTCTGCCGAACCAAGTCCTGGGAATATTATACTGCTTTTTCACCAGAGTCTATCTTTAAACATCGTTATCGTTATTGTTATCATTATCACCATCAGCAGCAAAGACAGCAACAGCAGTCTCATCTAGACAGCCCAGCGGGCAGGACAACTGTACTAGCAAACTTGCTGAGCTTGCTAACCCGAGCTAGCTAGCACAACATTATATCTCAACATTGAATACATTCTTTAGTGTGAGTCTTTATGTTGAATATAGTGTGTTAAATCCTAGAAAGGGCCAACGCATAGTCATGCTTACCCCAAATTTTTAAGCTAAGCAGCGTTTCCAGATAAAGGGAGGAAAGGAAAAGACGATTGTTCAAAATACCGCGCCGAGCGCCATTCCTCCCTGACATTTCACAGGCCGGCCACGCCCTCCACGCGATACGAAACACTGACGTAACACTTAAAGCTACAGCACAATTGCTTTATCAACGTTAGGACTGTTTCTACAAAACTATTTAATGCTTCTTCTTCTTCTTCTTCTTCTTCTTCTTTTTTATAGTTTTTTTTGGGAAAATAAAAACTTTTATTAGTTTATAAAAAACAAACAACACAGTCAGCCTTGGAGCTCGTGTGCTGGACATTACCAAAATCTGACAGAGCACTACCCAGCAGCCTCACTAAGTGCCCAGTCTCACGTACCACTGTCAGGCAGTCAGTAAATAATAAGGTGGTGGACATGTTTACTTACATGTCCCGTAGTTTCTCTTACAGTAACAGTGGCAAAACACATGAAATGCACTTCAGAAAATCAGAGAAGATAAACTTCACCCTGCAGTTGTTACTGCCTAGATGGGAGTAAACTGTCTTCAGCATGGAGATTACGCCATGATTCACTCCCAGATTCGAGCTGCTTGCATACTACAGAGTGTCAAGAGATGTTTTCGCCTGAGGTCTTAGGCAGGCCAGCGTAGTCTCTTCAGTACATTCATCATAAGTCTTGATGCATTCTCAATCATCCAGGAAAGTAAATCTCCAAAAGTTGAATCTGATCATCTGGACGTAGCGTTTTGTGGGAGAAACGTTTCGTCACTCATCCAAGTAACTTCTTCAGTCTCAGCTGACTGCAGGTTTCCCCAAACCTAATAAACAGTACATTTGCATAATGACTGAAACCAGCCCACTGAAGGAACAATGGGCTGTGAGGTCAGTTCCTTAATCATAATTATGCAAATTCCCATGACCATTGATCAACAATCACTGACCAAAACCCACTGATCAAAGAACACTGATCAATGGCCATGAGTACCATTCACTTTGAGTTGGGGAATGGCTGCAATCACAGCGTTGTAAGATGGCGAAAGATGTACCCTTAGGCCCCCTCCTCGATTCAGAGATGGTCTTTCCCTCTTCACGTAAATGGCCTCCTTGACTCCGCGCTCAAACCAGCGTTCCTCCCTGTCCAGGATGTGTACATCCTCATCATTGAAAGAGTGTCCACTGGCCTGTAGGTGTAAATAGACTGCAGAGTCCTGGCCTGATGAGGTTGCTCTTCTGTGTTGTGCCATCCGCTTCGCTAAAGGTTGTTTGGTTTCCCCGATGTATAAATCCTGACAATCCTCCTGGCACTTAACAGCGTACAGTATGTTACTCTGTTTGTGTCGGGGGACCTGATCCTTGGGGTGGACCAGTTTTTGGCGCAGCGTGTTTTGGGGTTTAAAAGCCACAGAGACCCGGTGTTTAGAAAAAATGCGTCTCAACTGTTCCGATACTCCTGACACATATGGGATCACTACAGGTTTTCGCTTGGGCAGTGGTTGTCCTTCTCTCCTGGATTGGCTGGAGCTTTCTTTAGGTGCCTTTCCTGCTTTGACAAAAGTCCAGCTGGGATAACCACATTTACTCAGGGCCTTCTTGATGTGCTGTTCTTCTGCCTCCCTGGCTGCTGTGTCTGTGGGGATGGTGTTCGCTCTGTGTTGTAGCGTCCTGATGACACCCAGTTTGTGCTCCAGTGGATGATGAGAGTCAAACCTTAGATACTGATCTGTGTAGGTTTACGGTACACGTCAGCCTTTAGATGTCCCCCATTACTGATGGAAATCTCACAGTCTAAGAAGGCTAACCTGCCACTTTTCATATCCTCCCTGGTGAATTTGATGTGCCGGTCCACCGAGTTAATGTGATCTGTGAAATGTAGTACGTGATATGATTAAGGAACTGACCTCACAGCCCATTGTTCCTTCAGTGGGCTGGTTTCAGTCATTATGCATATGTACTGTTTATAAGGTTTGGGGAAACCTGCAGTCAGCTGAGACTGAAGAAGTCACTTGGATGAGTGACGAAACGTTTCTCCCACAAAACGCTACGTCCAGATGAACAGATTCAACTTTTGGAGATTCATCATAAGTGACATGAGGTCCAATTGATAGTCAATGAGCTCTTATGGTGCCGACTTTTTCTTGTACAAAAGTCGATACATCAGGCATGTCTTTATATATTTTGCGTAATACTTATATACTTTTTGACTGATGTTGATTATAGATATTTAGTTTTTAACTGATACCACTTGTATATAACTTGACCTCTGGTGTCATATGTATTTTATTACTATTACTATTATCCAACATTATTTAGTTAGGCCATATATTTTAGTTGTATTTTACTTAAACAAACAAACAAACAAACAAACAAACAAACTTTTGACTGGTTTGACAAAAATGTCAGCTCAATTCAATTTTATTTACATAGCATTTAAAAAGTAATAAAAAGAAAACCCATACAGTCAAATGAATCCCCAAGAACAAACACTTGGAAACAGTGGAAAGGAAAAACTCTTTTTTACCAGGAAGAATGTGCCAGAGGGTACAGGGGCAGCCATCCACTGCAACTGGTTTGGAGTGTGGGGAAAGAGAAGAGAGCAGAGAGAAAGACAAGGCAAAAGACACGCTGTGGAAGTCTACTAGAGATTAGCTGTAACTAATGATTATATGTAAAGTGCTGTATAAACACACAGAAAGTAAGAAGTAAGTGAAGAAGAAAAGTTATTCATAAAAGTAGAGAGGGTGTCTGTCTCCTGAATGCAATCTGGTAGCTGGTTTCTCAGAAGAAGGCTGAAGGCTCTACCTTCCATTTTACTTATAAATGCTCTAGGAAACACAAGTAAGCCAGTAACTCGAGTGTGAAATGCTTTGTTAGGGTGATATGGTATTATGAGATCTTTAAGATAAGACAGGGCCTGATTATTCAAGACCTTGTATGTGAGGTGTAGAATTTAAATGGGATTCTGGATTTAACAGGGAGCCAGTCAACGAGAAAAAGCCTTGCTAGTCCCCGTCAGTACTTTTACTGTAGCATTCTGGATCAATTGAAGGCTTTTCAGGGAGCTTTTAGAACAACCTGATAATAATGCTTTACAACAGCCCAGCCTAGAGGCATTAAATACAGAATGTAGTTGTTCAGCATGTCTGTGAGACAGAATATTTTATTGCGCAAACACAAGAAAGCCCCTCATATTTCAGATGATACTAGTGTTAAAAATAGATTGACCCTTTTTTAGGTTAAAACACAAAATTACCAGAAAAAATGTAACCAAATATAGCTATGATTGTTTTCAGGAAAGGGATAGGGAAAGTTTATAATACTCACCAAGTTTTGTTTAAAAACATATATTATCACTTAAAATTCAGACAATAAAAATGTAATACAATAGATCAACATTTAAGCCTGGCCTAAAATAATTACAATCATTCTTTTCCCTCTTCCGCTCCCATGGCTGGCTGCGTCACTTCCTGGCCGAGCTCTGCGCTCTGACTGCAGACGGAAGGCTCTCCCCTGTCTTGGCAGAGGAAACCGGTGTTGACACTTCGACGCAGGCTACAATGGCGACCGAAGTGAGGCAGGAGCTTACACAACTGATGAACTCAAGTGGATCTCATAAAGATCTTGCTGCCAAGTATGTAACGTTAGTTAGGGAGAACATCACTCGTTAAAAACTGCAACAGAAACTGCTAGCTAGCAGCTAGATACTGGTCTGCACAAAGCTAAGCTAACGTTAGCTGCATTAGCCATACATCCAGATAAACCAGATAGAAACGCAATCAGTCTGTCAATGTTTGCTTTTAGGTTTTATCCAAAGTGCAAGGAACATAAAAGGAGTGACTACCCACATTAATTGTTGGTAAAATAATTATGAGAACTGTATATTTTATCATCCAAGCTAACTAGCTAACTTGCTGCTCTTTAGCTGCACATTTGGTGCAGAGCACAAGATAATAATAATAATAATAATAATACATTTTATTTGAAAGCGCCTTTCAAAACACTCAAGGTCACTGTACACAGTAGAGTAAAAAGCAACATAAAAGCAAGGAGTTTACACAATCATAAAAGCATAAGACATAAACAAATTTAAAATAGCTTAAATATAGCTTAAATACAGTTTGAACAAAGTGATACTTGACTAGAAAACTGCCAGGACACCCTTTGCGTACGTTCTTACCATCCTATAAACAACATCTTTATTAGGAACACCTATGCAATCCAAGTACAACTGTGCTGTAAAGTCTACTTTTGCAATTTCAGTTTTCGTCAGTATTGTCCAAAAGGTGATAAATCTATTTAAAAGGTATCTTTTAGGTCCTGTTGTATACGTGTTTGTATAAGAAGAAAGTGTTTACTGTATTTTTATCCACAGTATATGCTAATGGTTAATTAAAATGGAAATATTTAAATAGCTGTTTATTAAAGGGGGGTTTAATTCACTCAAGCTTAAATACACTTGTTTTTCACAGAAGTCACAATCAAATGCATCGACTTCTCTTAAGTAAGGGACCACAGACTCATTGCTGTAATTATATGTGAACTGGTGTTTATGTGCATAGTTCTGTTATGTTCAGAGCACTTTAGTGACATGTTGATTACAGATTTATTTATGAAATGATATTTACCGAATGGATTGGGTACTTTTCCTTCGATTTTGGTACTTTTTTTGGTACTCATTTCAAAATAATAAATTCAAAATTTCCTCTCACAAAATAAGTCCATACTTCTCAGTTTGTACATTTTGCTATTTATTTACAACATTTTAGTTGTGTCACAGTGTCATCATAGTGTCTGTGATGTTCTGTCATAGTGTTCGACAATATTAAATATTAATTGCAGACTATTATAGGGTTGTGACACAACGTCTGTTAGATGGTGCAGTTGACAAATGACGGTGCAGTTTTACAACCAAGCAGTCAGAGGGTTTTTTAAATTATTTTTTAAATTCATAATAATATATATGTTATATCATAAGGGAATACAGCATACATGGGATTATGCAGTTTCTCCCACAGATTTACAATCTGTTTCTGGTGAGGAAGGGTCTTAGATGTGCTTTAACAATATTGATGAATATAAATATTATTGGCTGCTTCATCAGTGAGTCTCTTATACTGCAAATGACTTTCAGTTACATCATCCTGGAGATTATTTGGGTGTCAGCAGGCCTTGTTCTGCTCTGTAGCCTTAGTGAGCTCATTGTAGCATCACATGTATAAAGATAAAGATTTGACAGATGCACTTGGGCAGCCATGCCCATACCTTGCCCAAGTAAAGTTAATCTGTGGGGAAAACACTGGGTTTCATCCAATAAGCTAAAATGTATTTGTGTTTCATATTTAAGTTTTAATCCTTCGATTTTCTATGTAAACATTTTAAACTTACCAGCAAAGTTGGAAGGTTTCTGACCGGTGAAATCTTTTGCAGATATCGACAAATTCTGGAAAAGGCCATTCAGTTTACAGATGCTGATCAACTGGAATCCTTGAAGGCCTTTGTAGAAGCAAGTATGGTGTGCCTGTATTCTTCTGTAATATCTGCTTATTCTTCGTCCTTGGTTCATTTTTCAGGAGTATGTCTTACTATTATATTTTACATTCTTGCAGTGGTCAATGAAAATGTCAGTCTCGTCATTTCAAGACAGCTGCTCACTGATTTCTGCACACATCTGCCCAACCTGCCTGACGCCACAGCAAAAGCAGTGTATCACTTCACCTTGGAAAAGATCCAGCCGAGGGTCATTTCCTTCGAGGAACAGGTAAGTTTGCTCCAGCTCTCTGACGCAGTGCAAATGGAGGTAACCATTCAGGTAGTTAAGCTTGAGTATTGTCACTGCAGTGCTTAACTGAGTAATGTTCCTCCATCTCCTCAGGTAGCCTCAATCAGACAGCACTTAGCGACCATTTATGAAAAGGAGGGAGACTGGAGAAATGCTGCCCAAGTTTTAGTTGGCATTCCCCTCGAAACAGGACAGAAGTAAGTAAACTATTGTCACACGCAAGTCTTGATGGTAATTGTTTCTTTAAATCCCTGTTTCTTTTGTTTGTTTTTTAAAATATCTCCTTCAGGCAATATAATGTTGACTATAAGTTGGATACATATCTGAAAATTGCCCGACTTTACTTAGAAGATGATGATCCGGTTCAGGCAGAGGCCTACATCAACAGAGCCTCATTGCTTCAGAATGAGTCCTCTAATGAACAGCTACAGATACACTATAAGGTACATGATCTCTTAGTGATTTCATAGTTACATAGTCTTATCTGTTGTTTTAGTGAAGCTGTGTGGATAAGTGCTTATGCTGCTCTCATTAGGTGTGCTATGCCAGAGTACTAGACTTCAGAAGGAAGTTTATTGAAGCTGCACAAAGATACAACGAGCTGTCTTATAAGTCAATTGTTCATGAAAGTGAACGCCTGGAGGCACTGAAGCATGCTCTGAACTGCACCATATTGGCCTCTGCAGGTATAAGCAGGTGTTACATTTTCAGAAATAATGTAATGAGAACTAATGGAAAACATATAAAGGCATACTACTGATTTGCGGTTTTCACACTCTTAACCAAAAATGGTGTAATTTGTTTTAGGGCAGCAACGTTCCCGTATGTTGGCTACTCTCTTTAAGGATGAGCGCTGTCAGCAGCTGGCTGCTTATGGTATCCTGGAGAAGATGTACCTGGACCGCATCATCAGAGGTAACCAACTGCAGGAGTTTGCTGCCATGCTGATGCCTCATCAGAAAGCCACCACAGCAGATGGTAAGCTGAGATACTGGGTTTTACACAGTGAGAGAAATCCTTATTTTCTCCACCCTCATTGAATCAGTTGGTGAACTAGCTTATATTCTTTCTGGTTTTGTGCTCCCTTCGTACTGTGAAACATTTTTCTAGACATACTCTTAACTGCAGCTATAATGTCAAAGCTGTAGTTGACTTGGTCATTGCTCATGATAACTGAGGTCAGCACAGGGCTGTAACCATTTATGCTGGTGCTTGAGGGGCACTCTACACTTGAACGATAGGTGTTGCAACACAACACCTATCCTTTCTTAACTCTGATCTGTTTCAGGCTCCAGCATCCTTGACAGAGCTGTGATTGAACACAACCTCCTATCTGCCAGTAAACTCTACAACAACATCACTTTTGAAGAGCTAGGAGCATTGCTGGAAATCCCCCCTGCAAAGGTGAGATATGAATCGGATTAATGCTAAACTGGTATAAGAGCCACTTTAGTTTTATGCTTCATTGGGAAGTTATTGAACTACTGTTGATAATAAGTGCCTGTTTTCTATAGTGGTACACACAAACTCTAGTTTCTGCTTTGTGTCTGTAGGCTGAAAAGATTGCTTCTCAGATGATCACGGAGGGACGTATGAATGGTTTCATTGACCAGATTGATGGCATTGTACATTTTGAAAGTAAGTGATGAAATTGTTTAGTTGTGTGTTTTACAAATTTTATATAGGTTTATATAGGTTTATATAGGTATAAGGATTTGAGCATGAGATCTTTTGGAACCAAAACACTTGATAAAAGTAATTTAAAGTTGAAATGTATAATTATTTATATACTAACTCATTGTTTACTCTTTGTAAATCAAAAATTACAGATTAACAGATTTTATAAACAGAAGATATGGATAAAATTGCTGTAAAATTATTCCAGAACTATTTGTGTCAGTCTGTGTGTTTTGTTTTTTTTTTTTTTTGTTTTTTTTTTTACAATTGACAGCTAATCCTTAGCCACAGTAGAGCAGGCTTTCATGTAATACCAGTATCTACCTCAGGATGGTATGGTGAGTCAATGTACTGCCCAACATCAGAGGAAGAAGTGCAATCAGTTTTTTTTTTTGTTTTTTTTTTTGCTATGTTCCAACTGTCTAACATTGCTTATTGTGGAGAGCTGTGGCCGGAAAAGGTGTTGCTGTGGCAGGAGGGTGGTGCACTAAATTAATGTAGCACTAGCTACATTAATCCCTGTTACATTATTTTGCAGCATTTACAGAATAAGGACACTGGTTTAGGTAGCTGCCCCAAAGCTCTGTGCAGACACAATGGGTTAGAAAGAAAGAGATTCTAACTCTAGCCAGAATGAACTGAATCACTGTTATCTGTATTCACATAAAACAATACATTTACTTGGATATAATAAATTGCGTACATAAGTGGACAGAAATTAGTGTAAGTTTTAAGTAAAGGTAAGTTAAACACTTAAGTAATAATATTTTCCATTACTTAAAACAATTCTTTTTTTGGCATTATGATAACAGTATTAGAGTATAACTTAACTAGAGGTTAACAAGAGAATCTCAGACCACCCATTAATCCTTTCTTAACTGCTGATCCCTTTTAGAATCACATGGTTCAGTCCTATAACATGTGTCATGCGGTGAGAGGCATTGTGTACCCTGAAAAGATCACAAGTCGATCACAGACACCCATCTCTTCTCTAGCAGTGTTTCTGGTGAATTAATTACTACTTATTTAAACAGGAGGAATAAAACACAGACTAGTTGACTAGTCTAAATCTAAGAGCACACAGTGGGAGTGGTCAAAATTGAGCTGACTAACATTAAATACACAGACACATTTTAAGAACAAGGATAATGTGCAGAGGTGTAGCAACTATAGAGACATAAAGTTAAAGAGCCATATCATGAAGCTATGGGAAAGAGTTTTTGAAGCAAGGTTAAGGAGTGGGGTGAGTGTGTAGGCTGATGGGTGTGAGGAATGATGTGTTGTATGTTGGAGCAGCAGTTTAGCAACAGCTGAGAGTAAGAGGATAAACTCATCAGGAAGGCCAGCTCTGTTCTAGGATGCACCCTGGATCCAGTGCAGGTGGTGGGAGACAGAAGGACTCTGGCCAAAATAACATCTCTGATGGTGTCTCCCACCCCATGCATTTAAGTGTTGCTGAACTGCAGAGCTCCTTCAGTGGCAGACTGCTGCATCCTGGATGCATGAAGGAGCATTTCCGCAGGTCCTTCCTCCCTGCAGCTGTCAGACTGTACAATCAAAACTGCTCCCAACAAACATAGATGTTAACATCAGCGCTGTAATTTGCACTAATCGACCGAACAACTGTTATAACTTGCACATTATTTTTCTCATTTTAAATATATAAAAACCTGTACTTTAATCTTAATAACTGTACAGTGCTCTGTTTTTATAACTATTGTCCATGATGTAAATATTTTTTTCTGTAAAAATTGTGCGTGTTTCTGTTCTTTGTCCTGTTCGGTTTGAATATGTGCTTTTATTCTGCTGCTGTTACAACCAAATTTCCCCTTGTTGGACAATTAAAGGATTATTCTATTCTATTCTATGCTATTCTGTTCTATTCTCTGTAGGGGTTTGTGACAGTGGCACTAACAAAAAGATAGTTGGCCTGTGGCCAAAGGGGAACTGTTACGTCCCTCTGCAGCCCCTAATCATCTCAATGTGTTCAGCTGGTGCTAATTGGCCACATTGTATCGTGGTTTTCACCATGGTTCACATGCAAACAGTCTTTGTTTTGAAAGGAAAATGCACCTTCTAATTTTTTTCTTGTGTCTCTGGCAGCCCGTGAACCCCTTCCTACCTGGGATAAACAGATCCAGTCTTTATGTTTCCAAGTCAACAACCTGCTAGAGAAGATCCGTCAGGCTGCTCCAGAGTGGGCCGCACAGGCTATGGAAACCCAGATGACCCAGTAGTGTTCCTAATAGGATCCGTCAGCCCACCCTGAAAGTTTTGTCTTGCTTCTCCCCAAAAAGACATTAAAAAAACACCTGCAGTTTAAGTAGTAAAGCACTGTGGAGATCCTTCTGGTACCAGCATGACTTGTTTGAGATGTGGCATCCATGTATTTATAGGGCTGTACTGTACATTCAGGTGTAACTTCATGTTGTTTACATGTTAAAAATTTGGATATTATATTCAGATTGTTGACATGTTATAGGGTCAAAAATAAGATGCGCACAACAAACACATTCTGGTTTTATCTTGATAATACAGCTATATCTGTCAAGTACTTCTTGATTTATCACTTGGCCCACACTGAATGAATTTCAGCAGAGTATTAAACTCGGAGCTGAGAGAAACTGCTCAGGATCATCGTTTGATTCAAGGTCACTGTCTGCCTTAGTGGATTTTTCTTTTTTATCATTGACAGTTTAAATATGAAGAACAAATTGATGAAATGCTCTTTGAGTTCACTTTTCAGCATCTGTAAAAATTTTCTACTTAGGATACATGTTCTGGAAGCATTTTAACAAAAGTTTAAGAGTAGATATCGTTGTACTGAATGATACAGACAGCTTATGAGACAAAAATATGTTTTATAGTGGTTCAATGGTATAGTGGTTACCACATTTGAAAGAGTCCAAGCAGCATGGGGCCACCGCCTCTGTTCAAAGATGGTCGTTCACCATGGACATAGATGGCTTCTTTCACTCCTCTTTCAAGCCATCTGTCCTCTCTTTCTAAAATGTGAACATTGGCATTCTGGAAAGAATGACAACGGTGGTGAACAGAGGCTGTGGCTTACGACACCAACTGCCTGCCATCTGTAATCCAGTTTTGAGATCCATTAACGCCCACTCACATCTTGGGCCATTTGACAGTAAATTACACGATAGGGTGGGGCTAGGTTTCACAATGGGTTCACCCAAAACCCTGGGTGATCGTGACCTACACCTGTTTTCAAACCTTGGCTCGTGTGATTAGGTAGGGCTCAATAGGGGGTCTATGACCCTCTTGGGGTTTAAAATCTGGGACTCCCCACCAATTGCTCTTAGAACTGAAGAAGCTTCTCAGATGAGAAGTGAAACATCTTCAAGAAACCTAAAGAAGTCCAGACACTTTTCTTTCCAAGCTCCTTAGACTACGATGACCTGGAAGACTGAGAACCTTCAGACATATTTCCAAGATGCTGCTGCTGATGAGTCGACTTTGGGAAGTCGTATTTTTAAAGCACAAGTCTTTGTTTTTAAATCTAGCCATTACAAACAAAGAGTCAGATGATACTGCACACCCACATAGTAGGCCTGTCCTAAAGCTTACTCTGCTTTATTGTTTGTTTTTTTTTCCCTGACACGGTGCCGTTAAAAAATCTCACCTTGCAGATTACTGACATCATAGACAAAATGGGTCATTTTCTATGGTGATTTTCCCCCATAGAAAATTGCTAATTTCACATTTTATAAACTTGATAAAGCAGATCAGATATTGCAGACATTGTTGTGTTAGTATAATATTTTAATTTTCTGTTGAAACTCCTGTCCTACATCTGAGCCACATGAAACAAAATTTACAACAGGTTTGAAAATACTGTAAAGAAAGGTCTTATTTCATTATTCATTATGATTGGGGATATTCATTATGATTCCCTTTGGTATGGGATGATGTCAAAGAGTCTGATCTCAAACAGTCTTGATAAAACAATCCATCCAATTATTTTCTTCTGGTTATCTGGGGCTGGGCCACAGGCACAACAGCCTAAGCAGAGAAGCTCAGACCACCCTCACTCTAGCCATCTCCTCTAGCTTATCTGAGGGAACACCAAGGCGTTCCCATGCTAGCCAAGATATAATCTCTCCAGCGTGTCCTGGTGTGGCCTCAGATGAACTACAAAATGGCATATTATACCGTGTCATTATTGATTTAACAAAAATTAAGCTAAAATGCAGAAGCAGTGTGTGGTGAAAACCTTAGTGCACTCTCACTCTTTTCATAGGGTAAGTAGCAGCCAGGTTCTGCTTAACAAATGTATCTGATGAACTGATCATCAGTCAGTTTGACCACCTGTATAAAAGCAGAAGCTTGCTGGTTTGGTACGTTAAAGTGCGTATTCTTTTTGTGTATTCTATATCTCAGACTCTATAGGCACATTGAATGCTAAAGTTCATGACAGTACTATTAAACAAAAAGACTGAATACATATGACTTGTTTGGGAGTGTTGCCAGGAGAAAGACTCTTCTATCTAAAAAGAACATGACTGCAAAATTACTCTCTGACTTCTTGAACAGTGTTTTTTGGACAGAGGAGAAAAAAGTAGAAATGTCTGACCATAATGCATAGCACCATGTTTGGTAAAAACCAAACACAGCATAGTAGCACAAACACTTCAAACCAACTGTCAAGCACAGTGGTGGAGAGATGATGATTTGGGCTTGTTTTACAGCCAAAGGACCCAGGGACCTTGCAATCAGTATACCGATCATGAACTCTTAAATGCAAGCATATTCTAAAATCAAATGTGAGGCCATCTGTCCAACAGCTAAAGCTTGGACGAAGGTAGCCATGTAACACGTGACACTACAATGATTCCAAGCACAACAGTGAATCTACAACACAGTGGCTAAAAAAAAGGTGTTGCAATGTGCCAGTGAAAGTTCACATCTCAAACTAATTAAAATAGCAGCCGTGGTAGAACCTTAAGAGAGCAACGCTCAATGAAGTGAAGCAACACTGTAAAGAATTATCTCAAATTTCTCCACAATTTGAGAGAGTGATAAAGTCATACAGAAAACAATTACTTCAAGTTACTGCTGCTAAAAGTGTTTCTATTAACATACTTCTGTTTTACTATGACTGTATGTAAATATTTGAGTGAATATATGACTGAAATTACTTGAAACAGCAACATTTTGTTTGACATTTTCTAAATGATCAAGATCTGCTTTACCAGATACAGCTAGTATAACAAGTCTTAACTGTTTGATTCATGGTTCATGGTTATTCTGCTTTGTTGAACCTGTTGTCTGGAACAGGCTCCACTAACAGCAGACTTAATCAAATAGAAATAAAACTGGATATGAAGTGTACAAACACATTCATAACAATAGATGGAAAAAAGAATAAAAAAAACAAAATAGCGCTGTTCAAAATGTAAACAATTTTATTAAAACAGTAAAGAACAGAAAATTCTGAAGGAACAGTAGTGATAAAAAAATGCTGTGCTGCAGCTGACTAATGGTTAACTGACTAGAAGAGGTTAATGCAATTTTCCCTGTGACTAGGGCAGCTGATACACAGGAGGGTAATTATTTTACAACAAACAGCACTGAGGTGTGCACCATACTTTTCAAAGTATTCAACATTTTTATTGGAAAGGGATGGGTCAATCTTTCACCAGCACTTTATCTGGAGTACATAGAGATAACAGTGGCTTTTCCATCAGAACATCAATGCCATTAATGTTTTTTAAAATACATTTTAGAGCTTTTAGAAGACTGTTACTCTTTCAGAAAATGCCCTGCTCCTTGCGCCGGTTGATATCTCTCTTCAGCTGGCAGGTGGTGCAGAGGGGGCAGCACATGGTCACCATATAATCGTTACACATGGAGCCCTGGAAACACACACAGTTAACTCTTAGAAGGTGCAGCCTCAACATCAGTGAAGGGATGGGAGTTAGGCTAATGACACGACCAGAATTTCTTTATATGAAAAACAAGGGCTGGATTACTGGTAAGTGTACACATGCTATCATGCTGTGTCTGAATCAAGGAGAAAGTTGAATAAGTATACAGGCAATGGAAAATTTCTCTATGCAGTAAATTATATGACTTTGCTGCTTCTGAGCCTAAATCAGAAGCGTCAAACTCAGGACCCAGGGGCCAAAATCGAACCAGCGAAGACTCCAATCTGGCATAAATTTTGGACTTTTAACTATTTTTTCACAAGTTTTACAGCTTTTCCTGCTAATAAAGACCTCCCACATGGCCGTTATACAACACCAAAGGGTCAGGGTTAACCCTAACCACCCTGTTTTTACTGCTATGCACTGCTAGAAATTTCTCTGTTTTTTCCACAGTATTTTTTTTAAATAGGACATTTTCTATTACAGAGCAGTCTTAAGTTAAAAGTGAGCTGTCTGTGGTCCACAATGTACAGTGAGTTTGACATCCATGACCTAAATGAATCTGGGTTGCAATATTATGGCTTGAGCAGGGAAGAAAACCCCCCACATTGGACAGAACCACATTATTGTTTTTAACCTTTGTTTCTCTTAATATTCTAATATATTTTGATTAATCTTGGGTGACATGTTAAAAGTACTTATACTTTTTACATGATCATTTTCAGACATTTAGCAATTTGACTCCGACAGCTAGAGTTGCTGAGTACATTGTTGCACAACAATCAGCATCCCTGTAAATGTGTTAGTCTAATGATCTTCTGACAGGAGATGTCCAACACAGGAGGAAAGTAAAACATGTGGCAACTGAGAAGCACTGATATAATTTCTAAACTTGGAGATGTGAGCCAGGTTCTTTTGTTCAAAATCATTGCCTGACCTCACAATTGCTCATCTGCATGAGTGGGCAAAAATTCAGAAAAACACCAAAAGCTTATAGTAAGCCTTACGAAAGAGCGGAAGCTGTTCTTCCTGCAGAGGGTGGAGCAACGCCATATCATTGCCTATAGATATAGAACAGGAAGTCATTAATGTTCCTGTAGGTGTAATGTGTAGGTGTCCCAGTACTTTTATCCTTCAACAACGGCAACTAAAACAAAGGTTTTTCTCTTTGTAAATCAATTTTCTAAAATCCATGTTTGTTTTTTTTCTGGCATTTTCTGTTTTTCTCTTTTTATAATTTAGGAGGAACATGATGGTAACAACTTAATTATTAGTTACACACAGCACGAAATAGGCTGTTTTCACTCACAGTGAAACAGGTAATTAAATTACCACCTCTTTGGTTCTAAAAAGGCCTCAAATAGACTTAAATTGGTGAATCCTGCAGAAAGCTTGGCTACTGTTCCTGTTGTCCACTGAAAACCTACCTTGATGTTATATTTGGTCCTGTAGACGCTACGGATGGGCATGCCCAGACCACACAGGCAACACTCGCCCATGTCACTGGCAATGGAACAGCCGAGGCAGCAGAAGCAAAAATAGCCAAAGCAGCCTAAGGCAGGGAGAAAGTGTGTTAAAGGAAGCACTTACGACTTAAATCCATTATTATTATTATTGTAACTGCAGCTGCTCTTCATACATTCCATTAAAATATCCATTCCCAGTTAATTTTTAATATAACTGATGAGGGAAAAAAAATCCACAGTCCTTATTTTACACGAGAAAATGCATTCAAGTTTAACCAAGTTTCAGTGGTTTGGTATCCATTTCTTGTCAGTTCCTTGACAGCCCTGAAACCTAATTATACATTCAGATAGACATTTGAACATAATATATTTACTTAAAATAAGGACTGAGGGTTTGTTTCCACCACATGAACATATAGATAGATAGATAGATGGAGCATTACAAAGGCCAGTATGAACAGAAGTATGTGTTAAAGCAGTTAAAATCTGCTTTAACTGTTCTTTTCTTAGGTTTGAAAAAAAAAGTGCATCCAATTATATCTTGCTGCAAATGCTGTCTCAACTTTGTGCATATTTTGAGCTACAGAAACAGTAAAGAGGGTTACTTACAAATTCCAATGTCATCACAGCAATCTAACATGCCTGTCTGGAATTCAGAAGGTTCATATTTGCCTGGTTGGTTGACCACAGCCATGATCACTTTAAAATCTTCTCTCTGTGGGATGAAAAAGGGTTATAGTTATTGTTTGATTACTGCATGTGAGAAAGAGGAACACTATACAGTAGTGTTCCTACTGGTTCCTAGGTTCCTGTTTCTCTTTTTTCTTTATTATTCTAGGTACTTCCGTACATTTCTTGGCCTTGCTACTTTCACATACTTCACATACACATACTTCAAACAACATTCAAACTCTAAAATGCTCTCAAGTTATTGGGCTATTACTATAATTTAGCTTTTTCATCTTGACCATTTTCATAAAATCCCTGTTTAACTTTTTGTGATGTTTTTTTTTTTTAGAAAATACACGCGTTGCTATGGGTGCTATGCAATTAAGCTAGAGTGTACCACTCTAGCTTTTTGAATCTGTTCCTCATGTCTGAACAGATTCTTCTAACTGGCTCGATTTTCAGTCTTCCCACACAAATTATATATCAAAACGATGGTTTTTATATTTGTATTCAGAAAATGTGACAGAAGTCTACGGTGCAAGGATGTAATTGATAGCCCACATAGCTTCCGAGTTACAAAATGTTTGAGAGCAAGTCAAGGTAGTTTTCCTTTCTCATCTATTTAGTTGCCGTACTTTACAAGTCATATATCTTTAATAATTCATTTAATTATACATTGTCAACACTCAAAGAACCCTTGTCTGTTCTGATCAAAAGCCTGAGAAAGCATACGCAAGCTGCCTCTGATTGGTAGATTAAAACTGAGCAGATTTAGACCAATGACTGTATAGAAGGCAGACACTGATTTAGACTGCGTGACTGTGTGTGTGTCCATGCAGTTTTTTAATTAGGTATGCAGTTTTACCTTAGTTAGTTTTGTGCTACTTTAGTTTATCTGCAGGCTGTTCTTTCTTGCTTTTCTAAATTTTCTGCCAATTTTTCACAGTTGGACAACAAGTAGTTTTGAGATAACTTCAGCTTGTTCAGCTGTTTTCAGCTGACAGTTTTGCTTTTCCAATACTTTTGCTAAATTAGTATGTTTCTGCTAAGTTATTACATTTCAGCAAATTTTCGAATATTGACTTTAGCTTCTTCAGCTGAATATTTTAGCTACACAGCATTCACACTGCATTTTCGCAAGAAATGCAAATTTTTCTAGTTACTTTTTTCATTCCTCGTGAATTTGTTGTAAGGAGATTAATCTTACCAGTTGGTTGGACAGTTGAAGGATTCTGACCAAGAAGGATTGTCCACACCAGGAAGCAGCTTGAGTCTTTATAACATATAAGAGCAGGTGACTCAATCACCTTTGCTGCTCTGACGAGATAACAACAGCCACAAGACAGCCCTACATCTTTACGTCAGGTTATGGTCATAAAACTTAACTGCACTGCGTAGTTAAGTCAACTTCTCATCACTGATTTTTATAAATTAATGGACAAGTCCTACATGGATCATACAAGAAATTTAAAATGTAATTTTTTTCTTTCTTTTTTTTAATTTCAGGATGAACATTTAAAAAATTTCATTTCATAAAAATCATTCAGAAAAATATATTTACAGGCTCTGTAACTGTATTACTATTATCTTTTGAATAATTTGTGAATCAAAATAAGTTTAACCCAGTAAGGGCTTCATTGTTTTTATAACCTTTTCTCCAGTAGCCTTTTAACAGTAGCTGTATCGTTGGCCGGATAACAGTAATAAACATGCAGATATTTAATGCACGGAATAAAAACTTTATCTCACCTGACCTCTATTTCTGTGTTAACAATACATCATATGAATGTTGTTAAGCTCACCAACTAAAGAGTAAACAACACATAGTAGTGTATATTAGTTGTACTTTGCTTTGGTACACCTCTGCAGAATTATATTTGTACTCTTCCTGAGTATTCAAACCATATGCTACTTTATACTTTAATTATTCTTTTGTTTAGCAGCCTTTTTTTTTTTTTTTTAATTTTTAGATTTCAAAAGCCAATAATGAAAACGTCATGAAAACGTAAAAAAATGTTGGCTCCCACCTAAGAGGGTTTTGGCTTTCAGTCAAAAGACTGTGATAAAAACATATTTTTATTTTTATTTTTAAATGTGTGCATTTTATTTCTCAAGTATCCAGAGGGAAACAGGAAAATCCCCAGAGCTAATCTTAGATTAGGCTGCACAGTTGCCACTTATTTATTTTGAAATTAGAAAGTCTGTGTAAAGGATTTGGAGGAATGTTGTTGTATTTTCATTTACAGTACTTATACTGTATATGCATTCAGTAATATTAGTTTAGTCTGTTTATTGTCCTTGTTACCGCTGTTAATGGGGGAAAAATCTAACGAAACAAAACAGAACTCTTTTATGCACTATTTTTAATACTCATACTAGCTGAACAAACAGGGAGATGAATGCAATGTGCTGACATCTCCCAACCTCACAAAGCACTGCATACACATAAGCAGATGTTTGATTAATCAAAAAAAAAAAAAAAATCCTGTGTATGCTTCCAACACACATCACTGCAGACACATGCATATCCAGTGGCGTCAGTGTCAGAAAAGTTTCAGTCCAACCAAGAATTAGGTAGTTTCATATGCATCTATGAACCTAAATGTTTTTGGTTGTCTTTTAAATTAATGTTCATATATTCACTAGGTAAATTTTATGCCCACTGCAAAACAGAAACGGTGTCAGCAGACACCTCTAAGAGGTTCACTTCTCCCTAGTGAGTCATTTGTGTTAGGAGGCAGAAGAATATCTTATACTTTTAACTGTTTAATTTGGCTAACTTGGTTGAGCTTACTGTTTGTACAGTTGCAAACAGATTCACCAACTCAAAAAAGAGCCAAATTCAGACCAAAATTTTGAAACTTAAAAGAGAGACAGAATTAAAAAAAAAAAGCTTTTAAAAATAAAAGTAATGAAATACTATTAAAGAAGATTTTTTGCACCCACACCCATGCAAATGCTAGTTTCCTCTTTAAATTCGCCATGATCTCTTGGGGTGCTTATGAAATTTCTGTAGTTTCATTTTATATTTTATTGATATTTAACAAAAAAACCCAAACATTTAAACTGTTTAACATAAACAATATTAAGAAAAGAATATTGCTAAAAGTATTCGAGTATTAGCTAACCATTATTAGCTAACCACTGTTAGCTAACATCCTTCTGTTGATAATAGCACCGATAGGCAATACTGTTGATAATAACTAATGTATAACAAAATACAACGTTTTTGCAAGCAAATCAACTTATATAGAAGTGAAAATGATTTATACAAGCCTTTTGTTGAGCTAAAGCAAGCTCTTTTCTGGAAAAATGATCTTCTAACCCTTGCTGCTTCCAGCAAATGTTTGAAAAAAAAAAATGACAATAAGAAGTTCAAACAGCTCTCTTCCCATTCGTCAGTTTTTTGAGTAATTTTATTTTTTATTTTTTTCTGTTTGCGATCAGAGGCGCTGCATGGAATGGTTTACTCATGGTCTCTGGTTGGGATAAATACTCTAAATGACCTTTTACCTTTTATTTTTCTATCCTTAAGGAATTTGCTTTTCTGTTTCTCTTTGAACAAACCTTAATAATGGTGTACTCGCATTTGGACTGTGTCAATAGGCTTTGGATACAACTTTTTTGTGGATAGAGTTAAAATTTTGTCAAAGAAATAAATGTTGAAAATGTTCACGTTTCACTCTTACTACATTCATATTTGGAGTTGTGAATAAAAATATAGGGTGGAGAAAATGTTTTTGGATGTGGTCTCTCAGGTGTTTAGCCATATTTTAATTTCCATCCATTTCCGGTAATGCTTTTCAAGTTCGAGGTAATGAGGGATTGGTGGTGTGACTAAAGCATATCTCATTTGTCATGGGGGGAAAGGTAGGGTGCAACCTGGGCAGGGTACCCAGCTAGCAAGACGACATTGAATCTATCAGTTCCTGCCCACCATAAACTATAGTTTATGGTGGGCAGGAACTGATTATTCATGCAGAAAAAGAATGTTTTTCATTACTTAACAACACTGAACAAAGGTCAGTAGTGGTCACGACATTTTTATTGGGCACTAGGTAACATTCCTGAAACACCTAAATAACTAGAAAAAGGGCTGAAGTCAATTAACTTTTGAAGCTAATTATTCTGCTAGGACAAGAACAGTTGTAAGTAAAGATACAAGATACATTTTTTTTATTACTATGAAGATAAAAAGGTTTTGCCAGACTCCAAGTGAACAAAAAGCCAGCACTTGAGCATGTCTGATAAGATCCAGTGACACGAAGACATGTACATGGGTTAAAAAGTTGCCTTATGAATAAACACATAAAATAGAAAGTGTTTACCTCACCTTTCAGAAAAAAAGAGTTGCCTAACCTCAACACACTGCTGAAAATGATGAGTTTTATAATAAGTGTAATAAATCTTTGGACAGAGCGACAAATAGTATTCAGTAGCTTGAGTGCCACAGGTAGTATATGTATATATAAAACAAAGTAGGCCTTGAACTGTTGAACTATATCAAGCTGGTGGCAGATGCTATTTTTTTTTATAATGCATTAAATATATTAAAAATTAACTCACTTGGTTTAGTTGTATGAGCTTTAGTGTGCCACAAAATCACTGGTCTCAAATGAGAATAGAGGCATTGCAACAGATTTAGCTACTAGCTCATTTTCACTTGCAGTCCCTGGGCAGGTATGCACACAGTATTAAATAAGGTGTAAACTGGAAATAAACTGCAAGATACAGATGAAGTAGCAGAATCAAATATATATGCAAAGCCAATAAAAAGCCCTTCAGCCCTACCCACAAAACACATTGCAAACCCTTTCTGAGTATATGCTTTTCCCATTCAATAACCAGTCATTTCAAATGTGTAACCACACAAATATGACTAATAAAGCATAAAAAATATGCTGGATTAGGTTAAATTGATGTGATTGTTTCCTGTTTTTTTGCTCCCCATGATGAGAAAGGACAATTCAAAGCAAGTGTCAGAATCAGAAAGAAAGTGATTTAAGGGTGACTTTGCATGTGGCATGTAATTCAAGACAGACTGGCTGGTCTAGCTCAGAAACTGCTGATCTAGTAAGGTTTTCTTCATAGCCATATCTAGGGTTTACGGAGCATGTTACGGAAATATGCAAATATCCAGTGAGCTGCAGTTCTGTGAGTGAAAATGCCGTTCTGATATCAGCAATCAGAGGAGGAGTGGCCAGACTGCTTCAACCTGATAGGAAGGCGACAGTAATTCAAATAACCATTTGTTACAACCAAGGTATGCAGAAGGGCATCTCTGAACACACAACATGTTGAACATGTTGGGCTACTGCAGCAGATGACCACACCAGGTCCTGTCAGCTAAGATAAGGCTGAGGCTGCAATTTGTATGGTCTGAGACAATGCAAGATTAGAAAAAGATTGCCTGGTATGATGAGTCTTTATTTGTACATTAGGACGGTTGGGCCAGAATTTGGTGTAAACAATGTAAAAACATGGATCCATCCAAACTTGTACTAGATCATACTTGTGGTGATGTGAAGTTGTGAGGGAAATTTTCTTAGTAGACTTGTTGATACCAAGGATGGTTTTAACCCCACAGCCTACCTGAATAGTGTTGCTGACCACGCCCATCCTTTTATGACCACAGTATACCCATCTTTCAACAGTTACTTTCCAACACTGTAATGCCATGTGTATGCCATGTCACAAAGCTCAGTTCATCTCAAAATGGTTTCTTGACCGTGACAATGACTGTGGTTGAATGTCCTCCACAGTCATCAGACCTCAGTCCAATGAAGCACCTTTTGGATGTGGTGAAACCAAAGATTTGAATCATGGATGGACAAATCTACAGCAACTGTGTGATGATATTATGTCAGTGTGGCGCAAAATGTCTGAGGAATGTTTCCATTGCTCACAAGCTTGTTGAATCTGCCTTGAAGAATTAAGGCAATTCTGAATATTAAAAAAGGGTCCAATTGAAGTGTACCTAACTAAGTATCCAGTGCATCTAAGTGGCAGCAGGCAATACAATAAAGTGTAGTAGAAAACGGAAACTTACTGTCAAGGTGAACTGATTTTATAATTTCCATCTTCTCTCTTGAAAAATATAGGCGCAAGCTTTAAAACTTCAGGGAGAAAAATCCCTGTGAAGACTGCCAAGTCAAAGAAAATTATAACATTTTAAGTGGACTGATATATTTTTTAACCAGATTCCTAAAAGAAAAAGAAAAACACAAAATAAAAACAGCCGACTCTATAACAAGTGTAGTGTAAGTGTGGACATAGGAAATAAAACAACAATGGCAGGGCCATGTCTCACTGCATTCTATGCAAATGTGTAATACTTTAATAAACACATATATTGAAAACGGTGATGGTATACTCCACAAATACTTTTGGTCAACTGACAACAAATCTATAGCATAATCAGGGGGTTCAGACTGTCAAACAGTGTGTGCATAAATAGTTAAATAGTTTAGCAAAAAATAAATTATTTGCGATTAAATTCCACGACGTAATCTACCTGAAGTAAGGCACTGACAGGTCCACGCAGGCATGAATGTCTTTCAGTTTACACTTTCCAACCTGCCTTGGTCTTTTTAACACACGATGGCGCTACTCCCCAAAAAACAGAATAACACCGACTCCATCTGCGAATGAGGGCAAGTAATGACGACCTGACTGTAATGATACATGCTCGTACATAATGAGCAGCTGTAACTGAAACTCTGGAAGAGGCATGATTTTCAGTTTCCGACAGGCTAAAGATAGACGTGGTCGTAATTACAACAAAGCTCACAGGATACTATTAACCTGCACAGAAGACCCTAAAAAAATACCAAACAGACCACATCCTCTGATTCAGACATTAAATTCTATGATGTCTTACAAACTGGTGAGTGTAATCTGAGGAGGAATACACAGGAAACTACAGGGTTAACACAGGCAAAGCCAGAGAATCGTGTTTATTTGATTAATTTTTTGTTCAAAGTTAATGCCAAATGAATGTCAGAATACCCTTTTGCCAAAGTATTACTTGACAATGTCAGATAGTACATTTAGTAAAGTGTCGTTTTAAGGCACTACTATGTCAGTACTTCCAGTTTTTTAAACAAAGATTTTAACCCCCTGGTCAAGTCAGTCAGACTGGGATCTGCTAATTTAAATTTGAATAAAATGTCATATTTATATAAACACATAATTTATGTTTTCATGTGACACTATCAAACAAAACAACAACAACACGTACTTCAAGTTTTAAGTACTTTCCACATCTCTGGTTTTGAAAACTTTTGAAATTTCAGTTACTAACTTGTGTGTGTATTCATTGTTTTTGAATTATGAGCTATCAATGAATTGAATTGTTGAATTGTTTTTACTTAAAGAAAGTAAGTGAATACTTTGGCTTCTTGCCCCAAAGAGCCCCACTGGTCCTCTAAAAATATGCTGTCTGTAATTTATCATATTATCATGAGTGTTTGATGTAATATCATAATCGGACAGGGGTGTCAAACTAAATCTACTGGAGTAAAAAGTATTTCAAAGAGGTTTTGGTTTACAATAACATGGAAATATATATGCATGTGCTTGGTTTTTCTACGACAATTGCAGGGTTGACTCTTCCTGTGTGAAAGTTTGATTCATAATTCTGTATCCTCTTACCTGAAGTTCATAATGAAAACATTAAGTATTCAGTTAATAATGAACAGAATACTTTAAAATGGGTTGTCCTCCACACGTTTGATCTTTAAGGATAATTTTGTGTGCTTTGTCTGACAGCTAGCTATAGCTGTGAAGTAATGTAGTGGAACACAGCTGGTTAATAAAACAGGTGACTTTAACTTGTGGAAATTGAAGGCGGCTCTTTAAGTTCGCTGTTTCAGTGATAGACATGCGCACACTGATGGGATGGAAGAGAGGCACATCTGCACTGACGTCACCCCCCCTTCAAAAAAAAAGAAAGAAAAAAAAAAGCCTGCTAATTTCAAGCTGTCCGGAGCTGGGACATACCCGGTTTCTCTGCAGTGTAGTAGTGAGGAGGAGCAGCTCCAGAATTGTAAGCCAACTTTTTCTGGTGTTTGCATGGATGCACAGTTTCTCTAAACTTTTTTTAAAAAACATATTTAAGGTTTTAAGAGCGACCACCATGAACACAAACTTTAGATTATAAGGATAGACTGAACATATAAAACCTTCTGCGGAAGGAAATCCAAAACTTGGAAAAGCTGCTTTTTTGTGTGTGAGAGACAGAGTCTGGGGCTGGGATACCACCGCTGCTGCTGCTGCTCGGGTGTCTGGGCTGAAGGGGAGAATCTCAGTGAGGCTTCACAGGATGGCAGAGTTCAAAAGGAGATGAAAAGAGGAGAGCAAAGGAGGTCTGTGTGCGGAACTTGAGAGCTGCAGAAGTGATTTGGTCCTGGGCTCTGTCTGCACTCTCGGACTGGAGCTGACAATGAAGATGAACATGGTAAATGGGCTCAAATCTCCTCTGTCAAGAGAATAAGACTATATGTTTTTTCTAATTTTTCTCTTTAAAATAATCGGAGATGATTCGTGTGAACATTTCGAATGATAGAATAGCTATTTTACCACTAAGAGGGAGAGTTTAAAGGGGGGGTCGTTGCGTGGAAAAGGCGTACTTTAGGCAGCATTTACGCACAGTAAGTTCGCAGCGTTACAGGTCCACATCTGCAAAAGTTTGCCTATCCGGCTGCTGAAAACAAACCAACCAAACTTCTCCTGAGCAACAAAAGCTGCGGTCTATTTTGACTTGCAGACGCTCCATGAGGGTTGCGTTTGCGGTACCGGTGTAATGCATGCGGGCTGGCTGCCAACTGTCTGGGTCAGAGTGGCCAAGTAGGTAGCGTTGTCTGTCTGTCTGGACCGCAGGAGCGCTACAGCTAAAGAAACATTTGCGAAAAGCCCTCCTTTCCAAAAAGGCTACCACCCGCGTTTGGAGTCCGGTCTCTTCCTCGGGATCGTCACTGCTGTGTCACCTGGATCCCCTTTGTGTGCAGCAGTTTGTAGTTTGCACATGCTGCCTTCAAGCGCGTCAGTGAGTAAAACTAATCTGCAGAAATATCAGCTTGCACAGCTGACATGTATGCGTCCGTTCCAGCGCGGGTTTTACACGTCATTTGTATTGTATTGCCACGTTTTTGTCACGGCGTATCAGCCATTAAACGGTCATTCGTGTATTTAAAGAGGTACTGGCACAAATGGAACCGACACCAGTGCTCCTCGTGGAAATCTGTAACATGGGGTGTTCAGCGTTGCCTTACTTTTTCATTCATTGATTACAAACTACAGATGGAGTCAAAGCTTGCCATCAAGCCTGCTATAGTTAGTTGCTCAGTATAAGCAAAACAAAAGAATGAGAGCGAACTTTTCCTCTGTTCCTACAACAGAACTGTGAGATTATAGTTCTAATGCTTGGTGTTGGTCTACAGTACGTCACTATAAGCTTAAGATCTTTGTGGTTTTTGTTGGTCAGATATAGCTTTGGGTAGTTTTCCCACAATTTTGTGACACTTTGTCGGCAAAATGATTAACTTGGACCAATCAGATTGGCCACTATGAAAGTATTCACTTTTTTTTTTTAAATATAATATATATATATATCATCGTTTTGACTGAAAAATATAAAAAAAGAATACTCAGATTATATTAGATGAAAATCTCCAGTGGTCTTAAAAATGGCTCCAACTAGCTGTCAAAAATGCAGATATTAAATTGTAACAAGTACAAAGTTTTAGAACAGTCAATAACCAATTGATCTAGCACCCGACAACCAATAAATCAGCTAACAGAGTGGGCTATTGTTGGGTAATCGTTGCTTAATTTCCTCCACAGCAGTGCAGATGGATTGGTCAAGACAAAGATACAGAGCTTCCTGTTTGCGTCTGATGGATTACAGTGTTTTTTATGAGCTGCTGACATGAATTCAGAGGCTGGTGAGATGTGGGAGTGCTCATCTTCAGGAGAAATCTGAGACCTGGATGAGCCTTCAAGCACGGTGAGAGCATTTTAAGTGAAGGAGGCGCACCATGGACTTGTTGTGGTCTGCCATCAGACCCATTATGTCCTTTTAACCCATTTGTAGCACCCTCTACCCCTACCCCATGTCACATCTTTCCCTGAATTATGGAAATTTTGTGGAAGACGCTGACTTGGACACTGAGCCTGGTGGTGATGACTGCTTCTGAATTTCAAAGTTTCAACAAACTCTCACACAACTCCCAAGGTATGGTGGTGACACATGGACAAAAAAAATTCTGCTGTACTCAACAGCTTATTTTCACAACATCTTTTCATTTCTTTTCCATTCTCTTCTTTTCCCGGTAAAAGAGGAGTTCCTGTCCTACCTGCAGCACTACCAGTTGACTGTCCCGGTGCAGGTGGATGAGAATGGAGAGTTCCTGAGCTACACTGTGAAGCACCACCGGCCAGGCCGACGGAGACGGGGGGCGGTGGATCCGATGATGGGAGCCCAGCCCGCGTTAGACCCACTGGAGCCCCGACTGTTCTACAGACTGTCAGCCTATGGAAAGCACTTTCACTTAAACCTGACTCTCAACCCCCACTTGGTGTCAAAACATTTTACAGTGGAGTACTGGGGTAAAGAAGGGCTGGAGTGGCGGCATAATATGGTAGATAACTGTCACTATATTGGATTCTTGCAAAATCAGCACAGTACAACTAGAGTGGCACTCAGCAACTGCAAAGGCCTGGTGAGTACAAAGTGCTACAAGGTTCACAGCTCTTACGAAAAACCCCTCATGTTTATGTCAGATATAGCTAGGTTGTGGTTCTGTCGCTGCAGCCAGTCTTTTGGTAGATTCGACAGAATATTATCACAAGATTATTGCAGTTTGCTTAAGAGAATCTTGGCTTTTTTTTCCGCATGGCGCACTGAGCCTGCAGGCAGCTTGGAGTGACTTGATGTTTATGTAGAAAAATCACATCATCTCAGTGATCTGATAGTGATAACCATCAGTGCTTTTCTTCCCACTTGTGCGCTGGATGTCACACTTGAGTAGTTGAGATCACATTTCTTAAGCAGATCCTTGTGTGATCTTTAAATGATATGCCTATAAATGTGCAGGTTTCAGTTCTAAAACAAAACTGAGCAGCTCTAATAAGGCATCTAATTATCCTGTCTAAGCTTTTATTCCTGAGGCTTTTGTCCACAGACTGTGTGACTGTTCAGTACCTCTTAACTAATCAAGGAATTGGACCAAATTTTAAAAGCTGTTATCCCTCCATGCTCGAGAGTAACTCTAAAGAAGTTAAAAAAAAGGCCCTGCTTCTTATTGGCAAATGTAATCATGTGGGGGAAACGTTTAGCCAAATGTGTTGGCAAGACATAGTACTGAGTATCATAAATTGAATTAGTGTTTGCCCTTTTTTTCTTACATCACCAAAAATGGACAAAACTGTGTCTGTACTTTAATGTAATCAGCTGTCTGGACATTTTGAGATCTTGACATCACACACTATTAAAACCCTACATCGAAAATGTTTCTGTAGGCTAGTGTGATATGTGGTTAATTGCTTTTATTGTGGGTTTTACAGAGCCAAGCCAGTGTTTCCTATAAACCCACTCTGAAGGACTTCTCCTAGTTTATGCACCAGAGGGGGCATTGACAGGGGGAGAAGAATGTTTTAATGCTGGTCTGGATGTAACAGATTGTTTGGGGTTCTTAAATTTTACTGCAGATTAGTGACTAATGCATTGTATATGTGAAAACATGTCCCTAATGAGAAGCAAGAGGTCACATAAGGGGATGTATTAGTTGTTTAAAGGGACACTCCAAAATGACTATCTTGTTTTTTTTTTGTTTTTTTTATTAGCCGCCCAAATTCTGGGTTGTACTTTTTTACAACTTGCTACAAAGCAAAATCTTTTCTCACATGTTCCCCACCTGACAAGTGCCCAGTATTTTCAGACTTTAAAAATCAGGGTTTGGAACACCTGCTATCCAGATTCAAACTGAGGTGACTTTGTTATGATGTCATTATGACAATCCATCAGCCAGAAGTAGAAAATAATAGGGCTGTTGGAGGTGTGTAGGCTTTAGTTGTGATATGGCTACCAATAATCATTGTGTTCAAATTGTCCACTGTAAATAAAAGATGGAATCAGGCACTATGACATCAGTGTCAAGCTTCAGTGTTGGCGTTTTAGCTGCTGTGTTCGTTCTTTGTAGTCAGAAACGACCATATTTGGATGACTGGGTGAAGGTCCAAGTTATGAGCTAATGCTAGCTAGCTTGATTATCTATCTCCATTCATAACTGAAGCCCAAACGTCTTGGACAGTGTGCACCTCACAGCAAGCTTTATTGTTTATCAGATAATTACAATATCATTAAATATTAAAATTTCCCAGAAGCCACCAACACAGAACCTCCAAAGGTCCAATTCAGTGACTTCTCTTAAAAGAAGTAAGGCCTACAAAAGAGTGACTGGATATAGCAACCTAGGCTGAGACACTTGTCAATTAAGGTGGCCATGCCCCTAATTCCATTACCAAGAGTGATTATTTTATACTACAAAATGTCCCACCATAGACTCATTATGGTGGGGAAACGATTCACAAAACCAAACCATTTTATGCATTTCACGTTTTGAGCCAGCCTCAAGTGGTCATTAGAGGAAAAGCAGTTTTGGCATTTAGTTGAGTTTTCCCTTCAGAGATGGCTGCTTGGTTCAAACTATCTCCCTTGGATTTCAGAACTCACCAATAACTCCAATATAGCTTGAATGTTTGTGCTTTTTCTTCATATATATTCATAAAAGCAGATTTTGAAAATGTTCACCTGTTGAAACAAAGGATGCCTGAGTTTCCTTCATGTCCGCCTGTCTGAGCACAGACAAGAGTAACAAGTGTCTAAACTAGGATTGCTCCTTTAATGAAATGATTATGAAATACAGTGCTTTTTCTTAAGACTGTACTTTTAGTACCAATGTTTCCTGTTTTTAACCTGCTTTTTTTTTCATTGATTTTCTTCCCCAACAAGCACGGTGTTATTACAACAGAGGAAGAACAGTATTTAATAGAGCCTTTAAAGAACATATCCTCAACCACCTCTGGTGAATGGAACCTGGAAGAAGCACAGCAGCATGTTATTTATAAAATGTCTGCCATTCCCTCACCACAAGAGCATAGCCAGGAGTTCAGCTGTGGCATTTCAGGTTGGTGAACCTCCATCTGGGTTGGACTCTGTGTGGGTGGAACTGACGTAAAGGAATAACTATACATAGCAAGTTAGAGGAAGTGCTGGTTTGGTTCTAGGCCCAGGTTCTGTTAGACATGACCGGGCCTCTTGTGTGCTATAGTTGCCTGGACACCTTTCAACCTGTGACAGAAAGTCTTGCTCCAGCTTTCATATAACGCCCTTCAGTGCATAAAGAAGACTTTACAGAAGAACAAATTCTATTTATAGGACCAATAATCATCTTGAGAATTGAAAATTCTCAGTTTCACCAATGCTCTGTTTGGTGAGATACGTTAAGTTAGAACCAAAAATAACCAGGTGGATATTTAGGTATTCGGCCAGGGTCTTATGAGAAAGAGCAAAGACTGTCATCACCAGGAAGCCAGCATGCCCTGACATGCAGCATCTTATAGCTTTTTCCCAGAGCATCTGCTGGGCCATAAAACAAAGACTTTAGCTGCTAGGTTCAAAGTGGCAGATTCCATATCTGCACCTATCACACGTAAACCAGCTCTCTCTCAAACAGATAATGTGTCACGCTTCTGATTGTTACCTCACTGTTACCTGTCTTTGTCTCCCTGTCATTCACAGACCTCATTAAAACCAGTGCACCTTGCCAGCTTAGCACGCCTTCGCCCCCAAACTACAGCAAGCTGTCAAACAGCACCCACAGACAGAAGCGATCCATCAGCACTGAGCGCTTTGTGGAGACGCTTGTGGTTGCTGATAAAATGATGGTCGGTTACCACGGACGCAAAGACATTGAGCACTACATCCTGTCCGTAATGAATATTGTAAGTTTGTGCCTACTTTTTCGGTCAAGTCTACACTCATGATTTCTCCATTGTTGCTCATGTTATATGTGGACAGGCAGAGTAGTGTGGCACAGTTGTCTGACTTTGTGTCTTTTCTTCTTTTCTGGAGGTCAGGTTGCCAAACTTTACCGTGATGCCAGCCTAGGAAATGTTGTGAACATTATTGTGACCCGGCTGATTGTTCTGACTGAAGATCAGGTAAGAGAAAGTCTCTTTTTTCTGTTTTAAGCCACTACTTCTAGTATCTATATCCTCACCTGTATTGAGTGTATAACTGTATAATGCAACTTCTGTGTAGAAAGGGTAGAGAGTAGAAAGACTCTTCACCATATGGACACCACTTCACATGAAAGCTGTGCTCAGGTATCTTCCCTCAGGGAGCTTCTATTGAGCATTTGTACATGTACTATACATGTGCATGTATGTGTGATGAGAGAAACAGAGGGTCTTCCTACCATCTGTTTTTCTGAAAGGGTCGAGCAACTCTTTTTGTAGCATCAGTTCCAAAAATGATGTCAAGTGGAATCAAACTTTAAATTATATGAAGCAGCACTAGTATATCAGTCATTATGAAAATTCACATTGTATGCAGAATGTTTTCTAATTATTTGGTGGGTAAGCTGACATCAGCACAGTTTAATTACCCTTTGCGTTCATGGAAGTAGAAGCATTTACCAAACTCCACTAAAACGTCCCCAGTTGTCCTTCTACATTAGCTACTTTTCCTCCCTGTTTTCCAATAGTGCAAGTCCTCTGCTCCTTCTATGACTCATCTTTTTCTTCCTGCTGTAAATGGTTTTACCTTTACTACAACTGCATTGTCTCCTAAATCAAAGAGAAAACCCCTGTCTTCTGCAAAATCTGGTCCTCTAACATCCCTCTGATCCCCCAACAGTACTCCTCCAATAATTCATCCAGATAATCGTTCTACTTTGGCTCAGTCTTTAGAGCTGTCAACGCATGACAATAAATTCAATGCCCTTTTTTGTTTTGAGCTTTTTTTTTTTTTTTACATTTTTGTTTTGCATGCATGCTATTTTTTGGACAGCAGGCAATAGGCCTCCAGGTTTTTGGGTATAAAGTCATGTGAAAAGAAAGTTTTTCACTGTCAAATCTCCATTGTGTTTCACACCCAATGATGGATTGTGCGTTATGGTCAAACATCTCAGATTTGGGCTCATCTGTCCAAAGGACTGAGACCTGTAGAGTCTGAAATGTAGCTCTTGGGTTTTTTACAATTTCTCTGAGCATTGCACAATCTGATTTTAGGGTGAATTAGCTGGGATATCCACTGGGCTGATTGTGGTGTTATGTTAACATACAACAAAATGCTCCAGGCCAGCAAACTGCCAATTGCCTCTATAGAGGTGCTCACACTTGCTGATGATCAATTAATCTGCATATAAACAGCAGAACCTAGGTGCTAATCAATCGTAAATCGAACCTCCATTCTTTTAAGCAATTACAAGGGGGCAATAACTCTGGTTTCAAAAAAACTTGCATTCAAGTTTTTTTGAAAAGTTTTTTTTAATATTCTAAGTTAAACCTGCCCTCGGACTTGACCTTCTTAAAAACTTTGTTGATGTATATATGGGCTCAGTCACTCATTTTGAGTCATGCTGAGTAAAACATTGAGTTGTAAATTTAGCTTATTCTGTGTTTCAGAAAGGAGGATTATCCAGAGTATGCTCATTGGCTAACGACTTGTGATTGAAAAGTCATTGGCCAACGAGGATGCAATTTTACTTCTGCTGATCACATTGCTCATTTTAAAACAGCAAGTCGATGAAGGCAAAATAGCTCATCTTGACATAATAAACCAATGGATGAGTTCATGGTAGCTGCATCCATCCTTTATAATGTCTATGGCCACAACACAACATGGGAAAAACATCATGTAACATCATGTTACCTCTTGTAAAGTCCTTTAATTAAAAGTAGTATAAAACCTTCCAAAGTGGAATATTAAGAAAGATGGTATGACTTGACATCTGTGTTTGTGACGAAGAGATGTCAACGTAAGTTAAAAGTAGGAGCTGGCTGTACTTTTGTAAGGTACCAGTTTGTACCATGAGATGGTGCAGTGAGTGAACCTCAGCTTTAAGCTGTTAATAACACATTCTTACCTGTGAGCCTGTTGAGAAAATGAATATTGGGCTTAAATGAAATATCAAAATTTGAAAGAACTTTTTGAACATGCCTGCTGGTAAAATACTGCCCACTATGGTAAATATTTTAGTTCAAATTTGCAGAGCCGCACGTATCTAGCATCACCCAATAAAAGATTTTTTTGGTAGTAATTGCGTTTTCTTCTATCACTTTGTTTTTCATGTCTGTTTTTTGCAGCCAAATCTGGAAATTAATCATCATGCTGACAAGTCTCTGGACAGTTTCTGTAAGTGGCAGAAGTCCATCCTGTCTCATCACAGCAATGGAAACAGTATTCCAGAGAATGGGATGGCTCATCATGACAATGCTGTCCTAATCACCCGGTAAGAGTTGGCTCACAGCTACAGCAGTGGACAACATGTTGCTCACACACCATTATAATAATCCAGTGTTGAAATACAATTTTTCACTTCTTACTTTATTTGTAATTTTCTCATCTTGAGCAAATACAGGTTATTTTCTGTGATGTGCTTTCAGCAAATGCCGACAGCTACAGCACTGGAAAATCCAAAAGTCCAGGTCTTGTGTGCACACTTTACCTGTAACAGCTCACGGGAATAAAAGCCATCATTTTGAAAGTAAAATGTGCTGTTACGGACGTAATGTACCTGTCATCCCGCAATTTATGTCATAAAATAGTAAAACTCTGTCATTACCTGGAATAGACTTTATTGTTGCCAGAACTGTTTTGGCTACTTAACCTGGCAACTGATGTGTATATTCCTCCAGCTGCTTCCATATAGAGAGAGGATTCGGTTCTGTGATTGACATAGGCTAAAGGCAAAATTTTTGATTCTCTAGTTTGCATAAAACAGCCTTTTTATCATTAGTGCTTGCTTGTTGTCTGCCAGTTGTTATTCTCCAGCTTCTTTGGCTGTTGGTTTTATTATTGGTTTTAGCTTCACTTTGCACAAACAAAGTGAAGCTAAATGCAGGTTAAACAGCAAAGGCTGCTTAATAGAGCCTGCCTGCAGTGGTCATGGAGTTTGCCTTTTTGGCTTTCCCTTTTTAGCAGGAAGCTGAGAAATGTTATTGTTTTCATAAACTAAAAAAAACACATGGAAGGGGCTTTTAACTCACAAACTATTTTTTTCAGTTTGAGGGCATGAATTAACTTGGATACTCTGTTACTGATGAGCTCTAAGGAAGCTGACAGACGCAATGCTCTGACATATAAAAGCCCCATTAGGTTGTTATACCTAATGGTCATTCCAAACAAACATTGGTCTACAAATCTATCATCTGTCACAGTTTGTTCACAGCAAAATCCAAGTAATAAATCCGATATCCACATTGTTTTTCTTGGGGATTAGAATATTGTGCCGATCTCTTGAGTTGTATTTGAATGAAAAGGCTGGTTACTAAGTTGATGTTAGCTAGTGTCACTAGCAAGATGTATTTATAAACCATGGGTATGAGTGCATAGCATAGATAGTATAAAAGAAAAGTCTGAAAGGTAAGCCAAGGGGTAAAATCTGTGATTGCAAAAAGACTTCCTGTCCTATAGAAGTCTATGGGAAAATAGCTGCCAACCCTTTCCTCAATTCACACTTTCCTGATGACTTGAGCTCCGTCACGTGTTTTAGGTCATAGTCAACAAACCTCATATTTAATAAAACATTAAATCAATCTAGTAAATTTTGTTTTTTTTCTAAGTGTTATAAAGCAGGATTATCCATATGCTCATTGGTGATGAGCTCATTGGCCGGGGCCTTTCTGTGTGGCGTTTTCCCCATGTCTGTGTGGGCTCTTTGTGGGTACTCTGGCTTCCTATCATAGACCAAAGACATCCACTTAGTGGGGCTAGGTTAATTGCTGACTCTAAATTGCCCATAGGTGCAAATGTGAGTGTGAATGGTTGTCTGTCTCTCTGTGTTAACCCTGCATCAGATTGTTGACCTGTCCAGGGTGTACATTGCCTCCCGCCTCTATGGTAGCTGGGATAGGCTCCAACCCCCCTTGCGACTCTGAATAAGAATAAGCTGAAGAGAATAGATGAATGGATGGATGGGCTTGTTTAAATGTATTTGGTTTATAAAAATACACCACTTCTATAGCTGTGATGAAATTAGCCACAGACACTTTTCCTGCAGATCTTTGGTAACATGGATCAGTGTGAATGAATGATTGAAAGTTCTTGTTAGCATAAAACAAGAATGTCATTGTTCAGTCTTTGTTTTGAAATGAGTGGTGTCAAAAACTTTGAAAAAGTGGGGGAATAAATCAAAAACGCATTAGAAAAGTCACAAGTAGGGTCACTTAAAAGAGAACAGAGAGAGAGAGGAGTAATTCAGAGACAAAGGAGTGAGGGTGGTAGGTGATGGTGGAGGTGGTGGTGGGAGGGTAAAATTTAATTTGCTGTGCTCTTGGTTTTAATAGATTAAAAGCTTTTGGTATGATTGTCTCATTAATTTGAATGCAATCCTGTAAAAATTTCCTTGGGCACTGTGGGTCTTTTGCTCTATTGTATTAACTGTAAAAAAGAGCCCACGGCACAACCAAAATTATTGGGACCATGAACTTGTGATCTCATTGCTTTTGAAATGGTTCCTTCAAAGAGGTGGACCAGCTCTGTGACCACTGGCAGTCAGCTGCTGTCTTCAAACCAACTTTAGTGTATCAAGACAGCAATAAAAGGGCAATAAGATGGAGTTAGCTTGCCATCGGTTCACAGTTCAATGGGGTCAAGTTGACAGTTATGCAATGTATTCGTGATAGTACACAGTTAACTGTGATCAGCGAAAACAGCAAATCTGCTGCACAGAAATTCACACTAAGTTTTTACATTCATAGTACAGCCATAGGCTCATAGATATGAAACAAACTCCAAAATTCCTCTATAAGTAGTCATGTAGGCACTGTAACTGCAAAATAAGATAGGTGATCAATGGCCATGTTTTTTTTATAGGAATGTAACTAAAATATAACCTTTACCAAAAGACTCTCAGGAACAAGTGGCGTTCATCAGGACAGATTGACCCAGATTTCTTGAAACATATTAGCAATATGTCTGTGCCTAAATATTAGACAACAGGTATTTGCAAACATTTACCAATCTGTCTGCGAGTGATTGCAATCAGTCTGAGTCAGGCCACTGTTGTTTAGAGACAGGTTACCTCCTACCAGGTAACCCATCCAATAGTAGACAGGTTACCTGTCCAACCGGTTCAGCGTGTTGCACGCTTAACCTATTGATGACCAGGTTCTGGTGACTACTTGAAATCACTTGCTGAATGGGAATTTTTTTTTTAGTGCAATCAGTGGATATCCATTGACTTGACAGCCCAAGCTAGTATATGATATTGTTATGCATAACTCTTTACCTCTTAATACTAGGAGTAACTAGGAGTAACACTTGAAGCTCTTTTCTGGACTGAGCATTTTCTGTCATATTTAAGGGCTGCTTATAAAACAAAATGACTGGGTGTGTAACAGAAGTTAGTGAGGGTCTCTGCCTATGCAGCTATGTTTGGAAAAACCCAGAAGCTAGTCTAATAGTCAACAAACATCAAACACACACATCCACAAATGTGCAATAACACTAATGTGCAATAATCTTTTCTGGCATCATTGTATTTTTACTCAGTTGTATATAGCATTTGTATTCTATTTTATCTTATTCTACTGTATATAGTATTTTATTTTATTCTATTCTGTACAGTTGTGTACTGTATTTATTCTTACTGTATTCTAATTTTTGCTTCATAACTTTTGCACTGTCCACTTCCTGCTGTGACAAAACAAATATTCCCACGTGTGGGACTAATAAAGGTTATCTTATCTTATCTTATCTTATCTTATCTTATCTTACATATACTGAGGGTCAAAACTAGCCATTAGGGTAACGGGGAGGTCGTCTTTACGAGGGAAAGATTTAAAGGTGACATTATACCTGACCAGACTGTGATTAAACAGTTTGAGTGTTGTGACCTCCTCCTTCTTCTTCTTCTTCTTCTTCTTCTTTTTTTTTTTTTTTTTTTTTTTTACCTGTTCTTAGGTATGACATCTGCACCTACAAGAACAAACCTTGTGGTACCTTAGGTGAGTGAAAAAGGCTGAGTAAATTTCATATATGTTAAATTAGGTTTCCTTTGTAATCTTATGTGATGCTGACTACACTAAATGTCTAGTTTTGGAGTTTATCCTTTCCTCCTCTTTGGAGAGGTTTTTATTTTCCCATTCAACGTGTCCTCAGAAAAACCTTATTTAGCAGCCTTCGCAATTTTGTGTAGAAAACACAAATCCGACAAATCCGGTGAGACATAATGAGAAGAATATTTTCATTTGTGTTATTATAGCTCCTCAGTGGCTTCTCCTCTGTTTGTTGAGGCCGGGAGCCCTGAACCTGGACAGCTGTGGTCACCTCTAGTTTATAAATCTCCTCTGTCTCTGTCCTCTGCCTCCAACCTCAGTTTGTCTAAGGTGTTTACACTTCCACTGGGGGTTGAGAGGGAGAAAGGAAGAGGTATGTGCAGGAAAGTTAAGGAGGGCAAAGACTTAAAAGGGGGGAGGAGAAATGAGGGATGAAGAAGAGACGAGATTAGTGGCAGATGGGGGAGATGGAGAAGAAGAAGAGGAGGGGTTGAAAGGAAAATGGAAGTGGAAAAGGACAATTATAGGGGGTGTTAGAGTATGCAGGGGGAGATGGAGTGGGTGATATCATGCACGCTCTGGTGTTACTGGGAGTGGAAAAAGGACAGCAAGTGGTGGCAGATCACACCCCCGAAAAAAAAAAAAAAATTCTGTCTCAAGTCATTCAGTTCCACCTCAAACCTTCCTACCCACCCAGCTCTTTCTTTTCCCACCTTATCTTTTCTCTTTTCTGGAGCCTGCAGGCACCACAGTATATCTTGGAGGTAATATCGTGACTTCAGGGGTGGTTTGACAGATTGACCGCATTCGTCACATTCCCCGGTCTTTTTAATTGCCCTGGCATCTGCTTGGCTTCCTCGTTGTCTCACCCCCACCTCCCTCTCTGCTCCTCCTCCTTTTCCTCCCAGGGATCATGCTCTCGGGTCAGACTGCTGGCATTTAGGGTCGCAGAGTAATCATGGGCGTGGAGATAATGCACATGTTTGCCCCCCCCGAACACACACAGACACACACACACCCTTCTTCTTTTCCCTCCCTCTTCACCTTCAGGCTCCCTCTTTCCCTGCAGTAATGGTTTCAGTGGCCTCCTGATTTGCGAGTCTATTCTTGTTTAGCCTGTTAGTAAAGAGGACACAAAGGCCATGCCACTTTTAGCAGGCGAGGAGTCCATGCATGGAGTCCTCGTGAGGAAGCGAGGAGTCCATGCATGCGTTACAGGAAGATGTGAAGCTGCATTGGTCGCCAAACTACATGTTATGTAGCTAATGAACAGTGTAAAAAGAGGTGTGCAAAGTTTATCATTAGAACATTTTGCAAAAATTTCTACCGCAAGTTGGAAAACCGCTCTGGTGCATGCGAGCTGAATAAAAAGAAACATATTTTCTTGCTCACATTCGTTGCATGAAACCATTCAGACATTTAGTTTTGGTTTGATTTGCCTAAGTTCAGAGGTAACTGCTTGTTCTCAAGAGAAAGAAAATTGAAAGTTGTTGACAGTAACTGTGCTCCTATCTACATGATTTATGCACATGTTAAGTGCTTGAAAAATTCTTGAATGAAAGTCCAAACAAATCCCCACAACTATATTGCAAGATGTTTTTTGTATCAATTGCTAAAAAAAAATACAGGGAATGTACAGTACAGTAAACAGTAATGTACCGTCTTTTGTAAATACAGTTAAGTACTTTAAATGCTAAGACCTTTCAGGAAAAAATATTGATTCATATCAATGTATAAATATTGATACCCTATTTTCTCATTTTTAGTTAAGTCAGACTTGAGTCTCACTGTGATGCTTTAGTACGTCCACAACTTAACTCTTAAACGCACATAGTCAAAATAAAGAAATTAAAAAGAAAGAGTAGCTACGTGAGTTGCAATTGTAGCAACCCAAGGTGGTGGTAGCTTGGGTTATTTACACAGTGGCAAGTTCAAAGACTCATGGGAATGTACATGCTTAGGCTCAAATCATTAATTATGTAGTGCTGTGATGTTTATTTTAGCTATTTTGCATTTAGACTTTAATTATTGTGGGTGTGTGATGTGGTTTCCAGCTTGTGTGTGGCTAAGTGTAATGTTAAGGTTTAACTAGCAGTGGACCACCATGATGACCAAGACTGCTGACTAAATCAAAGATGGACTCAGCCACTGTGATGTCACCCATTGATTTGGGGTTTTTTGAAGCCTCACTGTTAGTGTTTTGGCCATCACATTATTATTAAGAAGAAAGGGTGGCCTGCTAAATTATCAGCTAATGCTTGCAAGCTACATTCATAAACTGTAAGGCACAGACAAACGCAGTATCGGTTAATTAGTGTTGCATAACAGACTAATAAAGTAGAATGTCACTCATCAAAGCTAAGGCACAACTTCCTTGGACATATAACTTGATCCAAAATGCACCTACAGCCCAAACATGGCAGAAAGATCCAGTGAAGGGACAATATTTAGCAGAGGTAAGACTCAGAAGACACCAGTGGGTACAGCTCCACCTGCCATCTATGTGGATGACTGGATGGCACACCCCTTCACCACCTTTCATAGCAACCCCAAGTTGCTATTAAGATATGAATATCAATAAGGCCAAAACTGCTATGTATTCGGCTATAAAAAATGTGCTTGTGTTGTAAAGTTGGGTATTTTCATTTTTGGGAGTCTGTGGAGCCTGACTTGCTTTTGGAGCCAGGCCCAAGTTGCCAATACACAAATGCAGTTTTTGGCACTTACACACGAGCCTCACTTTTCAGCCTTTGACATTCTTCCTTGGAAGTGATGAGTCATGTCCATTCAGCGTGTATCTTCAGGGTGTTAAATACAGGAGCTTTTGGATAACCGTGTGGTGAATAAGGAGAATGAAAATGTAAAGAAACTGATTTCAGGGTACATTGGTGAGGGTACAGAGACATTTTCCATTTTTATGGTTATTACAGTAGGTACATTAAACATTATAATGGCAACCAAACAAGTGACTTTACTATGTTGTAAAATCTATATTATGCAGCACAGTAGTGTCATATTTTTTACTATATGAAAGTGTTGTTTTACATTTCAGTAGGTATGCTGTAAAATAATGTAAAATATCAACAGCTTGCACACTGTGGAGTGTCAGTATAGTGTATTTATCACTCCATGCAAACTGTAATGCTGCAGTCCATCAGTATGGGGTGATGTGCATTTGCTTTTCTGTATTTTATTGTCATTTATCATCCTAAAGCTGAATCCAACTAGCTTTACTGTCATTTAAAAAGGACACTTTTTAAAGTGGAAAAGATGTGATGATAAAAAAAAAATGTAATTTCTCTAAATTGCAATGGAAATACCTGAGCTGTTGCAAACTAATGAGGAAGCTTAAAGCATATCATATTTCTATAACTGGTGCGCTTTTAATTTTTCATCTTGTTGCACCCTCTCCTGCCATTGTTTAACAGCATCTAATTGGCGAATACTTCCAATCAACTGTTTGTCATATTTTTTTTATTTTTTTTTTTACAAATTTACTTAAAATGTCAAGTAAAACTTAACAGAAATGACTGAGATTATCCAGAGTGACAGGATTCCCCTTAATTTATTCTTAAATATATGAAAACCTGGGAAAAACTCCTCAGCCCAACATGAAATGAATAGAAAGTACTTCTCTCTCTCTCTCTCTCTCTCTCTCTCTCTCTCTCTCTCACACACACACACACACACACACACACACACACACACAGGCACACACACCTGCTTTGCAGTGTCATATGATCCACTCTCCAGTCACCTGTAGATGTAATCTGTGAAGGATCGCCAGCAGTCTCCCTATCTGACCTGTCAGGCTTTAGGGGAAAAAGAACCTGCGACACCTGGATTGTGGAGCGTTTTTAACTTGAAACGCCCTCTCCTCTCCCTTTTTCTTCTTTTCTCTCTGCCTCTTTCTCCAAGTCTTGCTTTTGGAATGAGAAAAAACAACTCTATTTTCTGTCAGTTTTCTGTCAGAATACTAGTTACATGAAATCCAGTGTATAAACCTTTTCCAGCAATATTCCAGTTTAAGTAACAAACAAAAACAAAAACAGAAAACAACAAACATTTAGGAGCAAATGCTAAACTGGACTTCTCCTGGTGAATCTATAGCCGTGACTAGCTGAGTCTCTCAGCACTGCTGCAAACAGTAGCTTATGTATGGAATCCCAGTTTTATGACAGCGAGTCGTAAGAATGCTTTGCCTCAACCTTGTGTTTGTATGTTTGTCTGGCATGTGTGTTTATGTGTGTATGTCTAGGTCTGGCCTCAGTGGCTGGAATGTGTGAGCCAGAGAGGAGCTGCAGCATCAATGAAGACATCGGCCTCGGTTCTGCTTTCACCATTGCGCACGAGATTGGCCACAAGTGAGTTTTTAGGATCCTAATATAAAATATAAAACTTGACATTACTCCCTGATGCGTATTGCAGAGGTGGTGGGACCAAGTCAGAGGGCCTTAAATGGCTTGGTTTTGAAGGCACACATTTAAATTACTTAACAGAACTTGTCTCATTAATTTAAAGTGGTGCAGCTCTGTCTACTTTGACTTGAGAATTATTATTCCTTAATTAACCATTATCATGGCTTGTAAAAGTTTTCCTTTTTTGTCTTTATACTTTTTCATGGTTATAGCATAATTTGGCGTGGCACCTTATGCACATCCACAATGAACTTACACCCCGACAATATTTATTCATGGATCCTTTTGACGACGTCATGACTGAAAAGACCATTTTTAATTCAGAACTTAAACTTCTCTGGTGGCATAAAATCCCTCAATATGAGTATTGACACTGCTGATATCAGCAGATTTCTAAGCAGGACTTGAAGTTCTTCCTTTTACATTTTTGGGAATGAAACGTTCCACAAATGTAGCACCTTTTATGGCAGTTTTAGGTGTTGGCAAATGCCCTCTTTTTACTTAAGGTTGTCTTCAAACCTTTTATCACTTTCACGACCCATTCTTAAACAAACATTACTTACAGCCTGGTTTTGCCAGACTTGCATATAGTCTTTTTTTTTCCCCTTGCAGACTTTAACTGCACATATTTCCTCATGCAAATGTCAGTGTCCACATACCTCGGCCTCTTTCTTCCTGAATATAAAGCAAAATAATGATGATGTATTAGTCTGTGTATTCCTCTCTCGAGAGTTAGGCAAGATGGCGATTTCCTTTATTATGTCTCATGTCTGCTTCTGTTGTGGGGCAGTTGTAAAAATAGTCTCTGCTTCTAGAGGATGTATAAAAAAACACACTACAGCAGGGTTTCGACTGGCCTGATTTATTTCCAGAGTAGGGTAAAATGTCATAAACGCCAGCCTTAGAAAAACAGGTTCAGTCTGTGCAATGTGGTTGGGTTTGTTATATACATTAGACCTGATTCGCGCTACTAGACTGTGAGGGAAAGTTAAGCTTTGATATCCTGCTGTAATGAGAAACTTCTGTCAAATGATATCCTGACAGATGAAGTTTTTCTGAAAATGAATTGTTGCAACCATTGATGTCCAACATGAATTCAGTGTGAAAGAAACTATTTAGTAGCTTTCAGAACAGTGCTCAAAGTTTGGAGCTGATCATTGTAATGATCTAAAGGGTCTTGACTCCTCGCTCCAGTCTGTGCTGACTTTCCTTCCCTGGCTTGCTCAGACCTGCAGGCGGTGATTGACAGACAGGCATCTGAGTGGTGATTAGAACTTCTTCTTTCCTGCAGAGCCCCAGACAGGGTTTGACCCTTGACCCCTCCACACAGCTGTTTTAGAGCCAATGAGCTCAATCTTTACAGCCACAGAGGCTGACATCCACAATCCAGCAGCCTTAACTGTCCAGCAAGATCCCATCTAAACTGTGCAATTAACTACCACTTTCAGACCAGATGGTCATTTCTCCCAGCTGCATTAATTCCTCTTCTTATTTATTTTTTTCTGTTTCAGTTTTGGGATGAACCATGATGGGATTGGGAATTCTTGCGGTACCAAAGGTCACGAGACAGCCAAACTGATGGCTGCTCATATAACAGCCAACACCAACCCTTTCTCCTGGTCTGCCTGCAGCAAAGACTACATCACCAGCTTTCTCGAGTAAGTGGGTGATATGGGTGGTGGTTGTTCCCTGTGGGCCTGTGTGTGTGTGTGTGTGTGTGTGTGTGTGTGTGTGTGCGCGCGCAACAGAGAAGAAAGGTGCATTCCTGTTTTCCTTTTTTACTCACAGCTGTCTCTCTTTACAACCCGCTGCCACTAGCTGGTCCATGTGGCGACCCGCTAGGCTGCTTTGTACGCGAGGCCTTCCCTTACTTATTCACATCCACTTCATCACTGAGACTTTTGCCAGACCTCCTTGTGGCTGCGTATGATAACTGAGTGCTTTCCACCCCTGCATCCTTGCACCACAAGGCGGGTGATGTTAGAGCTCATGTGGTCCTCGGTGGTGATGTGTAGGCCAGCTGCCTTAAACCACTGCTCTGCTGTTTTATATATCGGCCAAAGGAGGCAAAAAAAAAAGAAAAAAGAAATGGAGCACATAAATAAATGAGGCAGTGATATTTGAGTCTTGCCAGCCTGGCATAGTAGAGGACACGCCATTGTTTCTTTTCCAGAGGCTAGACAAAACAACTGGAGTAAGAGAACAAACAGATAATCGTTACAATGACAGACTTCTACACCTATTTCTGCACAGCATGATTTAGAGGAGGCGTGTCAATTTGAAGCCTTACTTGAAATTCTACTGCTCTTCACGCTTGCGAATCCCTGATTTATTTATTTTTTCTGGCACTTTTGCCTTTTTATTAGATGGCAGAGACCCTGAATGTCAGAATGCCCCAAATCTGATAATCAACAAAGCCCTTCGCCAGCTCCATGCATTGTCCTAATGCATTTTCATGATCTAACATCAATGCAGTATAACTAGAGTCATGATCTTTTTCGCTCCACAAATTCTTTTTCCATATTTAAGCCTACAGCAGCACAGAGCAACTCAGCCGGCAGCAGACTTCTGTCAGAAATCCAGCTGTGTTATACTAGTAACAGCTATTGTAGCATGGAACTGCTAATGCCTTTTTAATGATCATAGAATGAGGTCAAGGACCCCCTTAACTTTGTAGCATTTGCGGGATTGATAAGGTTCCCGTGTAGCTTTATTGCTGCACAAAAAAACTGCAAAACTCAAAGTGCTTGTTTGCAAAAATGGAATAGTGCTGATCGTGCAGAGCTAGTAGCACAAGACCACCACGGAAACAGGAAAGAAACTGACAACAATGGAGGAAAGTATAAAATGGGCCAAAGGTTATGAATGATTTCTAATCTAATCTGATGTGTTGCTTTGCTGTTTATGTTGTTTTATCTTATACTCCTATCAACTAGTAGTCGACAGCATTTATTCTGCTGGATATTTAGATTCATACAGCAGCATTTTATTCATTTATAATCCTTCTCCTCAGGTACAAGATGTAGAAAATCAGGATCCATCATAAACACCTTATTGTACTGTGTTATCTCAATAGACCACTTTCCTCTCAGAGTGCTGGCTTACTTGTAGTTATAAGCCTTTCCAAAAGTAGAATGGGTGGTGACTATCAGGCCACTGTCCTGTGGAACCAGCTATCAGTTGGGATTCAGCAGACATACACCTTCTCTACATTTAAGATTATTTATTTATTTTTTTAAAAGCTACTACCTTTAGAACAGGTGACCCTGAATCATCCCTTAGTTATACCTCTGTTGGCTAAAACTGCAGTGGAACTCAGGACGCCCTGAGTATTTCTTCTTCATTGACTTCTTTTCACTTCCCATGCATTTGTATGCCACTAACCTTTGTTTGCTGTCCCCCATAGTCTGTTTTGTCCTGTCTGTTTGTGGTGTCTCGTTTCTCCTCCTTTCTCTTTTGTAATTTCCCCTCTCTGCCCCTCCCTGAACCTAAGTAAGTCTATACCTTACAATATAAACTACCTTGTCCATAAACAGAAAGCAGGTAACATTATCTCTGCAATGTCACCTGCCTTAGACAGCGAGCAAGAGGTCAGGGTCTATTTTTACCTTTTAGGTCTAACACTAAGAAACTTTGTATCTGGAGCTTCTGCTGTCTGGTTTATTGTGCATGTGCATATTTGTTTTTTTATGCTGATTTTTTAAAATGCTTTATATGACTTGAGATAACAACACAGAAAACCATTAAAACATTAGTATGTTTTTTTTTAGTTTACCCTAGATAATAAAGATAATTTTTGAAAAATGGGCCTGTTATTTTAATTTTCAACTCCCTATTTTTATTCTTTAGATACTTTTCAGGTTTACGTAATCCTTATTTATCTCATATTAGCCGGGGGTGTTGCCCTTTAGTTTATGTACTCTCTGAAAAAAGCTTTTTTAGCCTTTAAGCTAGCCTTCTTTTGATTGGTTGCCGTTTGTAAACAGGTTTGTATATTTCAATTCAATTCAATTTTATTTACACAACGCCAAATCACAACAACAGTCGTCTCAAGGCACTTTACATTGTAAGGTAGACCCTACAATAATACATACAGAGAAAAAACCAACAATCATATGACCCCCTATGAGCAAGCACTTTGGTGACAGTGGGAAGGAAAAACTCCCTTTTAACAGGAAGAAACCTCTGGCAGAACCAGGCTCAGGGAGGGGCGGCCATCTGCTGTGACCGGTTGGGGAGAGGGGAGGAAGACAGGATAAAAGACATGCTGTGGAAGAGAGCCAGACAAGAGCCAGACAAGTATGATTCAATGCAGAGAGGTCTATTAACACATAGTGAGTGAGAAAGGTGACTGAAGAAGAAATACTCAGTGCATAATGGGAATCTCCCAGCAGCCTACACCTATTGCAGCATAACTAAGGGAGGATTCAGGGTCACCTGATCGAGCCCGAACTATATGCTTTAGCAAAAAGGAAAGTTTTAAGCCTTATTCCATAGAAGAGGGGCCTGAAAACTGAAGGTTCTGATTCCCATTCTACTACTTAAATACTCTAGGAACAACAAGTAGGCCTGCAGAGCGAGAGTGAAGTGCTCTAATAGGGTGATATGGTACTATAAGGTCATTAAGATAAGATGGGGCCTGATTATTTAAGACCTTGTATGTGAGGAGCAGGATTTTGAATTCGATTCTGGATTTAACAGGAAGCCACTGAAGGGAAGCCAATACTTGAGAAATATGCTCTCTCTTTCTAGTCCCTGTCAGGACTCTTGCTGCAGCATTTTGGATTAACTGAAGGCTTTTCAGGGAGGTTTTAGGACATCCTGATAATAATGAATTACAGTAGTCCAGCCTAGAAGTAATAAATGCATGAACTAGTTTTTCAGCATCACTCTGAGACAGGATATTTCTAATTTTAGAGATGTTGCGCAAATGGAAGAAAGCAGTCTTACATATTTGTTTAATATGTGCATTGAAGGACATGTCCTGGTCAAAAATGACTCCAAGGTTCCTCACAGCATTACTGGAGGCCAAGGTAATGCCATCCAGAGTAAGAATCTGGTTAGATAAATTTCCAATATTTTCAGAGCCGAGTACAATAACCTCAGTTTTATCTGAATTTAGAAGCAGAAAATTAGAGGCCATCCAGGTCTTTATGTCTTTAAGACATTCCTGCAGTTTAACCAGTGAGTGGGTGGTTTTTTTTTTGTCACCACAGCAACATATTGCTGTATGTTTGAGATAATCATATTGGATATATCCTGTCTTTATGATGGTGCTTAATTGCACTTGTAAACATGCTGACCTTGTTGATTGAAATTTCGGCAATATTTCAGATGCAAATCTGTTATTGTTGCTGTATTCAGTACTGTGTCTTGAGTCACTTGTCATTTCTTTGTCTTTTGCGAGTTGTCTGGAGCAATCATTCTCCAGGTTATCTTTGGACGCTGGCTGCTTTTTCACTTATTTTCAGTCTAGTCCATGTAACTGACTGTTTTCAGAGGAGTGCTACTTAACACTGAAATATAATTCACTCAAGCATGAAAAAGCCTAACTTAAGGAATGAGTTAAGTGTTTTGTCAACATATAATTTTAAACGATATCTTTAACAACTTTCCTATTCACAGCATGTTGCAAAAATGTCTTTAGTTTGCTTGACAGACATAAGAGCTATTTTGACACTGTGTATTTAAAAGAATTGAGGAAATTGGATAACTGGCAGGCTAAAAAAATGTTCAGCAGATGAACAGTATCTGCTATACAGAAATGGAAAGAAACAAAAACCCATGTCCGCAAGAAAGGGGGGGGGCCCAACAAAGACCTGACACAGGACCTAAGAGATGCATCTGACCCCTCTACTGTATGCTGTACTGTACATTTGACAGAAAATAAGAAAAAGCCTCCAATTTAAGGTCCATGTGAAGATTAAAAGTCCATTTTAAGTCTGTTCCTGTAATGAAACCAAAGGGGCCGTAAATGTTTCAGTACTAATGGCTTTTCTTTGCAGTTGTAGACACCACACATTTTTTTTTCTCTGCAGTTCAGCTTCATTTCTCAGTATTAAGACCATGAGAGCAAATTCATAACTGCAACCTTGTGGTGAAGTATTGGTTACAAGTCTGCGGTGTGTCTGTGTGTTCCTCTGTTTGTGTATTCATGTTTTGTTAGCGAGGCCCTCCAAGAAAGCGGATAATAGCTGCTGTGGTTGTCAGATGATGTTTCCGGCTGAAAGCTGTTAGAGGAGGGTTAGTGAAGAGCACTTGTGACAGAGATGACAGTATTAAATGCCAGCTTCCAAATGGGACACAAAGAGCTGCTTCTACTCTGCGCCCCCGGGTTCCTGACGATTTCTGGCTCGTGTATCTGAGAATCACTATTTAAAAAAAAAAAAAAAAAAAAAAAGTACCCCAAAGAGACAAAGCTGTTTTACTTCACCTTTGAGCAGAATAGACTATTGCTTAACTTATATTATACGCATATTTGTATCAATCTGTGTTTTAGGTTTTAGTTTTATTGCCTTTTGCTTTTACAAAAGTGTTTTGTCTGTAAACTCAAATTATCCTCCCTTTCTCCCCCTCAATCAGAATTTTGGATATTGCACATGCATCTCCCTGCCAAGTAAACAACTTTGGCTGTGGTATTGGCCTAGATTCACCATCTTACTCGGGCAATATGTGGTGCTTTGTTTGGGTTTTTTACGAATGGTTTATGAATGCGCTCACAGTTCAGTCATAGTTTATTCTCCAGAGTCTGCGTGCCAGTTTGTTCTAAATGTTAAAAGGAAGGCAGTTTGGGTTTATTAAACTCTCAGAGACCACATACTGCAATGAATTTCATATTAAACTTGTACCTTATAATAATTGTTAGGTTATACTGAGTTAAACATACTGCTGCCTCACCACTTATTGGATCCACTCAGCAGGCTTAATATCTTCATGAATGACTAGTCCCAGAGTACAGGGATAGCTGAAGTTCCTGCTTGTTAGAAGACATTTCCGCTCAGCATAATGAATTTGGCTAAATCCACTGGACGGGAAGCCTTTGCGACGATGTCAAATAATAGTCTCTATGTTTAAACTTTGACTAGTTTGTCTCTCTCCAAACTAATAAATACTGAGGCTTGCCCTTAGTACACAGGGTGTCTAGGGGCCTCATAGGCTGGCTTTTCTGCCTCTCCCTGTGATGAGAGGGTCCTCCGAGGGACAAGAGTCAAGAAAAAACATTATTCCTTTCATTAACAGAGAATAGAGGATTAAAAATGGAAGAAAGGGAAGAGAAAGATAGAAAAGATTAGAAAAAAGAAAAGAAGGATGACTTGCTCTTCTTGGTCTTCAGCGCTGAAAATAAAACATACATAATAAGTTCTATTTGGTATGTAAACAAAGATTATATATAATATATTTTGTTTATGCATTCTTGTTCAAGCACCAGGAGTCTGTGAGTTTAGACAGGTAGTTACAATGTGAAAGTCAATTAAATGAGTTTTTATGATGATTTTTACATAAATTTATACGTCAGTCAAAATGCTGTCTACAAAAATAACAAAAATAGCTGTGCTAATCATGTCCGGGTGTTTAATTTATCTTAATATTATTGTTGACTCTTCCCCTCATTTTCATTCTGGGCCTAAGTTGTAGTTTGATCAATCATAATGTGTAGCACTTACATTGTTGTTGTCACCAAGCCCACTTTGCCTTTAAAGGGATGAGAAGCATTCCACTGCATGCTACAGCTGCCACATCTGGAAGGAACACATAGTTCTTATAGTAAACAGTCATGGTAATACTTTGCCTCAAGAGAATCCTCTGACTCAGGGAAGACCAGTGGATGTAGTCTCTCATAGAAAAAAATCAGTTATAACCTCATGCCAGCGAGTGTCTGTGCTGGTAAAAGTATTTTCATTGTTTTAACTCCTAGAATACAAAATTGCAGTGTGTATGTATGTGTGTGTGTGTCTGGTTTTGGTGGTGTACATGTTGTGCATATTTTTATTTGACAAAACAGACTAAACAATCCTAGGTCTGGACATAAGATCCAAATCTAACTCCAGATTTCTTTCTTTATTTTCCTGAACTGTCATTTAATTGGCAGTCGGTGGGCTCAGTCTAAGGAGTCATACACACAATAGTGGAGCACGTAGCCATATAACCAGAGAGGGCTGGCCATTCTAGGCTGACAGCCTGCACCCTATTGCCTTGGGTAAAATGTCTGCTTGTGCTTCAACACTTCATTTGGTGAAGAGGCGTTGATGTCTAATATCAGCATTAATTACATGACTTTTCAGATCTTTGTCAAAGCGTCCTATAACAGTAGTTTGGTACTAAAATTAAAGGAGTCACAGAAAACTAGCAAAGGTCTCAGAGGGGGTTGACTTTAATTGTTCTGGTCTTGGCATCTCTAACTTGGCCATTATCCAAGTGTAGAAAGGTTCCTTTGTGTAAGAAACAATCCTATTGTAGGTTTGTTTTTTTGACAGCTCAGGTCGGGGGACGTGTCTGGACAATGAACCTCTGAAACGAGACTTCCTGTACCCAACAGTGGCCCCGGGGCAGGTGTATGATGCAGATGAGCAGTGTCGCTTCCAGTATGGAACCTCTTCACGCCAGTGCAAGTATGGGGTAAGAAACCAGCATCTTTCAGGCTACTCTCCTTCTGATTCTTTCTCTTTACACTGAGAAAATGGGATCTCTCTTCTATATTATGTCTTGGGCAGTTAAAATAAAATTTTCTAGTTCCCAAGTGCAAGTTTTGGAACACAGAGTGCACAGTGAAAGATATATCACAGTAGATACAATACTCAAACATTGCTAGACTTTACTTTCAAAGTGGAATAAGGATATAAACAAACACATGAATATTTGCAGTAATTAGAAATAGGCACAGTAATTTATTAAAATGTGCAAACATGCATAGAAATGTAGTATAAGGTAAAAACACAATTTGTAGAATTCTAATGAGCTAGAAAGTCAATATTTGCTATGACCACCTTTTTCTGTATTTATAATTCCAACAATGTTGACAAGAAATAATAAACATAATTCCCTGAAATGTACACGACCATGACAGAGCCTCCACCGTGTTTTAAGATAGCAGCAGACTGCTGTATCTCTCTCCTAAGTTTTCTGTTATGTGTAGACACAGCAACTGTTCATCCCTTGAATTAGGTGGCTGTTTATGATTGAATGATTCACAGGTCAATATTAAGTGGCTAAGCAAAGAAACAAAATCTGAAAATGGTCAGATACAAGGACTGGATTAAAAATGAGTGAAAAAGCAGCCAATGTCCAAATGAAGAAAAAAAAGGACACTGGAAGACAACTGAAGAGTTATTGCTCAAGGCCTTTTTAAAAAATATTACAAGCCAGTCGGCTCCTTGGAAGGAAAATAGAAGAAATAAAGAAGGGAAACAAAGAAAGAGAAAAAAGAAACAGAAGAAATAAAGATGGGTGACTCAAGACTTTTTGCTTAATATTGTACATAGAAACATTATGCATACATTGGTGTGATGTTAGGATCTTCAGTGTCCATTAAGAATGAATATACATAAATCAATGAATATTCATTGGAATCATTAAAAATTGCTCTGTCATAGTAAACCTGAGCATCTTCACACTATGATGCAAAGCATATGGGCTCTTAAAACCAAATCATTGTTGTCTCGTCAGCTCTGATCCTCTGATTTGATCTGGAATTGTGTAGATTTATAGACACATTTTCATGCCATTTGTCTTTTTCTTTCTTGTTCTCACAGCTGTTAGACTACACCAAGAAAAACACTCAAAGGAAAACCAGTAAAGAGCAACTGATAAATCATTTTTGCCTGTATTTAACAAATCCACCCTCAGCCTGCTGATTTAATTTATTCTGACCAACTTGTTTTGCCCTCTTTCCTAGGATGTGCCTTAGAAAAGCAACTGTTGTGTAACATGACTGCTCTGTCATAGTAAACCTGAGCATCTTCAGGTTTTAGACTCTTAAGGGATCACTTAAAGTTAAAAATTTTGTAGAACAAGAAAGTAACTAAGAAAAAAGTCCTTCAGAATTTAATGTTGTGTAATTATCATTGTTAAAACCTTTTACATGGCTACAGTGCAAACAGGAAGTGCTAGTATCTACTGTAACATGTCTTTCCATGTTGGCGATTTGTCAAAATGTAGCAAACAAAAGGACCTGTGATGTCAATAATTTTCCATCAGGTCTTTAGAATTGTACTGCACATTTGTTATCTGACCTTATAGCCCCCATATTATAACCATATGGAAAGGGCTGAGCTGTCTGAAAAGTAAATGCAGAAATGCCAATCTTTTTAGCACTTATTAGTTTTCTTGACATCTTGATTTCTTTTAACTGCGATATAAAAAAAAACATGCAATATATCCCTATACATTCTTATTTTTTAATAACTATCTAATTTATCTGGACACTGAAACTACCAAGTAACCAAATTACATTTTCACAAGGAAATAAAAAAGTTGTTTGAGACAGTTGGTCATTTTCATTGGAACAAATGAGTCCACTGACATACTCCGGACTCCAGTGCATTAGGTGGTTGTAATGCAGAAGATTTTGCAGCAAAGATTGCGCCATGTCAAGCAAATGACAGACAACTGCAACAACAGTTAGCACAGGTGGGTTTTTAGTCCTGCTGCCTCTGATTGTGGGCTACAGCTTTCCAACCTGGGCACTGAAACTGGAAAATAGATAAATAGATAAATACAACGGAACACAGAACTTCATTTAAACCCTGGTCCCTGTGGTAAAAACAGACTGATTTAGTCTAAGGTCCTGAGGAAACTCCTGTAGAGGGTTAAATGTGCCTTAAGAGGCCAGTGTACTACATCTGTGATGGTCAGTTAGATCAGAAAGCCTCTCTCCCTAACCTTTCCAATGCTGGAATTAATGAATGTGTGAAAATGTACTTCATCATCCCAGTTTTCTAACCATATTGTGTCTTACCATGCCTTTGAGTGTGGTTAACCCTAAGTGTTAAGTGGAAAAAAAAAAAGTCATAGAAAAAGTCATTTTTTTCATTATTTCCTCATTTAGATTAAAAGGGGGTGAAAAGGAAGACAATACTTTTATTAATATCTAAGATTCACAGATGAAGGACTGAAGCCAACATACCCGTCTTCTGTTATTTATTTATTTTTTTTGGTCTGCAATGACAATATGTCACCCCCCCCCTCTTGACTAATGAGAAAACCACGGGGCACAAGGCGACACAGGCAGTGAAAGACAAGAACCAACCACACATTTAAATGAGCAGCTGAAAGATTCCTCTGATATCTAATGGACAGTAATGTAATATTGCTCTGCATCACATAGAAAATTGGGCACATGATGGAAGAGAGGACAGAGAATTAGTTGAGATCACAGAGTTATTTCTTTTCATTGAAAGAAATATCTGACAGCAGATTACAACAAGGCCCAAATCAACGCTCAGTTATTTTGGCTCCTAAGCTCATAATTGTGGTTTTAGATTGCCAAGAAAGACACCCATTTATGAAAGGGTGGAATTCCGGCGCTGATTTATCAGAGCTCGATTGGAGTTTTTCATCTGACGATCAGATTTATTTCATACTTTGAAATCGATGCCCTCAGTGAGAGGATGGATGTAACCACAGAAAAAGATCAAAGCTTTAATAAATGGAAGAATCTGGTTTCTGAAGCCAATTCTTACCCAGAATGTACCAAACGTTTCCACGTTTGGACATACTATTTGGGAGTTTACCCAAGCGATATGTTTGGCTTCCTTCTTGTGACCTGGTGCCTGCTTCAACAAACTTGCTGATTTTAAAAAGGCATAATATTTTCTATGACCAACAATATCAAAAACCATTTTAGTTTATTACCAACAGTCCAAAACTATTTTTAGTCATTGTAGCTACACAACTGTAAGGATGGCACTGATAGTTGTCTGGGGAAACCACCATGGTCCAGTCTGAAATATCTTAAAAACCAAAAACTCAGATATTCATTGATATTTGTACCAAAAGACAAATTTCAAGGTCTCTTGTTATCACAAGATTTTTTTTGCTACGCAAAGCTAAGATATTGTACGTACATTTTTGTTGTTAGCATGTGACCATGCTCAAAATGTTGCTGTCTCCAGGTAGTCTAGCATGCCTGTAAAATGCTAGCTTTTACTATTTTCCTCAAGTTTTTTGTTTGCTTTTTTTTGTCCCATGTTAGGAAAAAGCTTTGAAAATGCTATTACTCCATATCTGTCCTCAGGCAATTCTTGTGTCATGATTCACTCAGGCTCAGCAATATCAAAAGAAACTGATATTTCCATTTTCAGGAATTGCCTCAGTTTTGGAATCTTTCCACCTCTGCATGTGCATATATGAGTCAGAGCTGGGAAGAGCGGCAGCAAAACACAAGAACAGCACAGGGCAGCTATCACTGACAAAAGTTGTGACACTGACTTAGTAAGAAGCAGCCAGAAAAATGCACTGCAGCTTCCATACACCACATGCGGATCATGTATACAGTATATATGAACAAACAGCTTATTAGGTATACCAAATTTAAAAAAAAAATTATTTATGATGCTTAAACTTTTCTGGTTTTGCTCACACAGTTCTGGAGAGGTAAGATTAAAACTTGTGATTATTTTGGAGGTTGAGGTTTGTTTTGAATTGTTTGAATGGTATATCATTATATTACTGTATACAACCACTTTAATTCTATCCTTTTTACAAATCTTGGAACATGGACAAAATGAAGTCACTTCAGACAATCTAAGAAGGGAACTGTATATACAAAATCACTGTACTTGAACAGTACACAATATATATATGTCTATATGCCTCCCAGGGTTAAGAACCACAATGCCTTCAGGGGGTTAGGCTTAATTTGTAGATTATAAAAATCCTTGAACCAAGGGTTGTCATAAAATGTATGAAACATATGAAAAACAAACAATCTTTTGATATTAGTGGGGCTCTTACTGATTGTCTCTGACCTTTTTTATCACCAGCTTGTTCTCGTCTGACATAAATCTATCAGCCCCGCATCCATGTTTGTTGAGGCCTGGTCAATGACCTTTTACCACGGCTGAGATAGTGAATGGAGCAGCAGGGGTGGCTTATTAAAACCAGCTGACATAGGGGAGTCCCTGCAACCAGAGACTGGCAGTTAGCTGCATTATTGAATCTGGATAGGCTCAAGGAGCTGGAGAGCTGTGGGATATTTACTGACCTTGGGGGTCAGAATCTACGTGTTGGCTCATTATTCTTTTTCATGAGCTTGTTCTTCTGCTCTACTCAATTGTGTTATAAAACCTTTGAAGTTAAGACTTTAGGTAACCCAGTTTACTTAAACAGGAAATCCAGTCTTGGTTGTGCAGCACATCATGTGCTCACTTTATCCAGTTATTTATTAGGGGGCAACTTAACAGTGTATTTCTTCTCTTTCAGTAATCTAAATGATTTCTCCGTTCTGTACTGAAGAGTGATGATGTTTACGCAGACAAATCAGTAATACTAAGGATATTTGTTAGGCTACAAGCCATCTTTATCTAAGACTTGGGAGGCCTATTGCTCACTCTTTATTTCCCCTAAGAAGCCAAAGTTGGATTTCTTGAACTGATGTCACGGTCCCATGTGGTCCTGAGATGAACATGAGCAAACGTTAGTCATGGTGTTGATCTAGCTGACTCTTCATTTCTCATAAGAGAGCATTAAAAACACGCAGTGACCCTTAGCATGTTGCTCAAAATACACTATGATCCAAAGCATATGGGCTCTTGAAGATAGCAGTCTTGATGTGGTCTCATCATCTCTGATCCTCTGATTCGATCTGGAATTGTGTGGATTTATAGGCACATTTCCATGCCATTCTTTTTTGTTGTTCTCACAGCTGTCAGACTGCGAAAAAAAAAATACTAAAAGGAAAACCAGTAAAAGGCCATTGATAAATCATTTTTAGCCTTATTTAACAAATCCACCCCCAGCTTGCTGAATTGATTTATTCTGACCAACTTGCTTTTGCCTTCTTTCCTAGGAAGTGTGTAGAGAGCTCTGGTGCCTTAGCAAAAGCAACCGTTGTGTAACTAACAGTATTCCTGCTGCAGAGGGGACCCTGTGCCAGACAGGCAACATTGAGAAAGGGGTAAGTCATCTAGTGTTTCTCAGACATTTAAAGGTTAAAGTTTTTTTTCCAGATACACAATTTTTCAATATGAGAAGAAGATGTCTCAAATAAATACAAAAATGCTATTTTTAAATGATGATTTCATTTATTAACAGGAAAAAAAGACATAAAAAACCTAACCCTGTGTGAAAAAGTAATTGCCCAAACTTGTTCAATCATTAATTAACTGTGATTCACCACATTTTGTGGAAATCTGAGCTCAATTTCACTAGACACACCTAGTTGTGATTACTGCCAGACCTGATGAATCAAGAAATCACCTAAATAGAACCTGTCTGACAAAACCTGTCACAATAAAGAGAGAAAGTCATTAACATCTATCACTCTGGGATGGGTTTGCCACCGGTTTGCATCCTGAAGCTCAAGCACACATTTGGGTTATCCAGCAGGACAATATGTAAATATAAATATGTAATATAAAACAAAATGTAGGTTTTCCAATGGCCTAATCAAAGTCTGGTCTCAAATTAAATTGAGATGCTTTGGTATAACCTTTAGCAGGTCATTTATGCTTGAAAACCCTTCAGTGTAGCTGAATTAAAACAATTCTGCAAAGAAGAGTGGTCTAAAATTCCTCCATTTCAGAAAGAGTATAACTATTTTTTTCTCAGCACTGTATACTACAGTCACTAGGAAATGCAGTAGGAAGTCATAAATGTGTTACTGTCTCTTGCAAATCTTTTGCCATCTACATGCACAGAAATTTGAAACTAAACAGAAATTCACATTAACTACTTGCATTTTCAGTATAGACAGAAGCTCATCGATATGAAAGTTCAGAAATTCAGAAATCCCTCCTGATATAGTGATAGTTACTGTGGGATAGTTATTTAAATGGAAATGGCCTAGGCACTAGGAAACTTTATTCTTATCTTCTTTTGTTTTTCACATACTCCTTTTTTGGGATCACCACAGTGGTCAATCTGCTTCTATCTCTGGAATCCTCCTCTAGCACACTAAACATCTGCATGTCCTCCTTCACTTCACTACATCCATGAGTCTCCTCTGAGGTCTTCCTCTTTTCCTCGTGCCTGGCAGCTCCATATTCCACATTTTTTGTCCAGTATATCCACTATCCCTCCTCTGCACATGTCCAAACGATCTCAGCCTTGCCTCTCTAACTTTGCCTCCATATTGCTCAATCTGAGCTATCCCTTTATATTGGAATATAACCAGAATACAACCAACTGGTAGCCAGTCAAGTCAAGGACCCTATTAGAAAGAGCCACATCGCAGATGAATTGTGCTCATCAGCACAGACTGATTCAGATTGGTTGCAACATTGACTGCGTTTATAAAATAGATTGCAGTTACTTGCAAACCTTTGCCACTATGTCTGAGAGTGATTGTGGGAAATCCAATTTGGACTGTAATTCTTTAGAGACAAGTTGCCTGTCACCAGAGATTGAGAGTTAAAATACTTATGAGTTGCTTGCCTGCTTAGTGAGTGGTTGTGGCAACTGTTTGCTGTAGGTGAGTGAAATTGGTCACAATGAAGTACATGGTGTCTGACTGAAAACCTGTTTGCGATTGCTTTGGTCGCCAGCAGGCTACTGTTGTCAGCTGCAAGTTTGCATGGAAGTTGCCAACTTGTCTGCACACACTCACCTAAGCCTCTAAGTGTTTGTGAAAATGTCAAGAGTGTGATACAAATTGGAAACAGACACTGTTTACCTTCACAGTTGTGCCTTTTGAAATGTGCTGGTTTCGGAGGTAACACAACTTTTATTTTATGCACTTTGCATTGCACCTTTTCAAGTTTCACTACCGCTCTGCTCTTAGTTAGCAAGTGTTTGTATATGAGTCAGTTAATGATGGGTGACCGCGGCAATCTGCTCGTGACCAAAGCAGTCACAAGGAGGTTTTTGGTTCAGTGGCCTGCAGTGACCGATTTCACCCAATGACAGCCAGCAACCGTCAGGGAATACACATTTTTTCCAAGTGAAAATAGGCTGCCAGATGGACCAAGCTACCTCTAGGAAGTGTATATGTTTTAAATTAGAATTTGGGTGAACCTGCCCTTTCAGCACTGCAGCTATATTTAATACTGGTGACCTGTGATGTGAAACAAGCACTTTTATTCTCTTCTCTGTGTGTAGCTAGTGGTACCTCACTAGTGTGCACTCATGCATTTGGTGCAACCACACACCCACACACACATACACAAACTCACAGACGTAAGCAGGCCAGGCTTTAGGTCATCAGCCGAGTGCTGATGCCAGCCAGGTTAGGGGAGACTGTTTTAACACGGATTACGGCAACCATTGTCACCGGATGGTCCGAGGGGTAAAAGGGAAGAATAGGAGAGTGTCACGAGCTGTCACCCATAATTACCATTAGCTCAGTGGAGCCTTTGAGGACCAGGGCCCACGGACAGAGTCCTGTACAACACAGGGGGCCCCAGGTTGAGCCTGGGGGGCTTTGGAACAGCTTTTGGAGCAGCTTTAGGAGAGCCAGTGGCATACTCTGTCTGCCCCTGCTGGGGACGGCTTCAAAGGAATATGAATGTCAGCCATTTCTCACCCAGCGTGTAATGGAGAGAGGCCCTTCCAACAGGACCAGACAGAGATAGAGGTAGAGACTGGGGGAAGGGAAAGCGGGAGGGGAGACAGCCAGAAATTAACCAATAGAGGGGAGCTTTGCGTTTCTTCTGTGTGTTCAAATTGACCAATAAACTTACAGTTAACGCTGAGGTTCTGTGCCCTCATCGGTTGGTCCTCTACATTTCTCTTTCTCCACAATGCTAATCTTGTTTAGACAGCATCTCAGAAAGTGAATGAGTGAGAGAGATAAAGAACGCAGCAGCTCAGCCTAGCCCTCACCTTGACTGTACCGGTCTCTAGAGGGTTATTAACCTACTGACACAGTTGGAGGGACAAAGGACAGTCTCTGATCCCCTCTTCCCCCACAACTCTGAACAGATTAACATGATTACTCCTGAAACGTAGTTCAGCTCTTTCTCTGCCTCACCTCTCTTGGAACCTTCCATAATGGAAACATTAAATAAATATAGAAGAGTCACGAGAGACACGAGAATTAATTATTGGACGAAATCTTCAAAAGTTGGACACTGCACGGCCAATATTTTCCTATGTGCAGATATATTTTGAATTATGTGTCCTCATAAATTCATAAATTCTCATAAATATTCTAATAAGCTGTATGTTATAGCGAGAACGGGCATCTTTAATTTGAAGCTGGTAAGTGTGTCTGAAGAAATTATTAAGATATGTAATAACCAAAGTTTTCCACTCTGTGCCTGCTTCTGCTTCTCCCCACCCAGTGGTGCTACCAGGGGGAGTGCGTTGCGTTTGGTACCTGGCCTCAGAGTGTGGATGGAGGCTGGGGACCATGGTCCATTTGGGGGGAGTGCAGCAGGACCTGTGGGGGCGGTGTATCCTCCTCCATGAGGCACTGTGACAGCCCAGCGTAAGTAGGCAAAGTAAGCCACAGCAAGCTGAACACACACATCCAGGTCCTTGCCTACAAGTGTGTGTTTGTGTGTAGATGTGCATGTGTATGTGGGGCTGTGCGGATGTGTGTCCTAGTGTGAGTCAAGCTACAGTAGTTATACAGCAGTCAAGTCTGAAATATTCACAAGGCTAAATGCTTCTTTAGTGGGAAAAGTAAACTGTTAGACCTAAAGTAAAAATATTAACCTCTAATTTTCCTGTTTTTCTATGTTGACTCCTACAGGTCGTGACGTTTTTAATTTATGACAAGTGTAAATATTCTCACATGCGGTACAGTGATTTTAATGTCCATTTTAAAATCATCCACCTGCTTAGAACAAATAACAATTTAGCAGCTCGACAGCCAAATGTAGGGGTGAATATTTGAGTCACATTTGTCATTATTAAACACATTTAAGAATATTGCTGCATATTTGCTGGACTTGTAAACATCTCTACTGCCCAGAAAACCATCAGTTGTTGTTTTTTTCTCGATGTCGAGTCGAGTCAGCTCTAAAATGAAAGTTGAACTGATGTCTTGGATTTTACTATGACATTGGTTCAAGTAACGTGTTCAACATTGCCTAGACGCCTGGTTAAAATTTCTAGTAAGATAGATTTTATGGTAGTTATGGATAAACAAAGCAACCTTCTACTTTAAAGTCCCCCAATTACCCTACTGAGCTAAGCAGCTTCAAATCTAATGTGGTATGTGGTAATTGTAATTTTATAATACATTAAGTTCACCATTCCTACAAACAATAGAATTTATATGTACAAAACCATAAATAACTTCAAAATATTGTTGACCGACACAGCCTCTGTTCTGTGTGGAAATAATATCCGTTCATCTATTGTTCCATTTTTGATCAGTTTTGACCATAGAGATGACGTTGGGGTTTCAACCATGTTTTTGGCTTTGGAATTCCCATTTTTAGCCTCATTATAAATGTTTTTACTGTCACCATTTGGATGTGACCAATAACTTGTGTAACCCCACACCCATTTACTGGCAGTTAGTCGTTAGCTTGGATGATCTCGCTTTCTGGTAACGACCAAAATTTTCAAAATGGTCTCAGACTCAGTAGGAGAGTTCTAAATAGGTCAAGACTTCTATTGAACTGAAAAGTACTTTTTAAGATATAATTTTACTTAGTAAAATTAAAGGTAGGTATAAAAGGTAGGTATAAAAATACAGATTTAGCTTCAGGCTCTAAAAAGTGAAGCCATCACAAAAGTGCCATAAGCCTTTTTTTTTTAAGGCCACCACAGGGCTTCCAAAAAGACTCCTGGGCCTGTGGAAGTTTATGGGAAAATGGCCCTCTGCCAGGACCTTTGTGAATATTTGGCTGCTGAGTTTATGAGTCTTAGTCACTTATTTCAGTTCATACTGTAAAAAAAACCCTCAAGTCCTTTTGGCATACTGTCCATGGCTAGTGTAGACACCATTGGTTGAAAATTGGTGGTCCTTCCCATTCTGCTGCATACCGAAGATGACGATCGTTGATGGCAGGACGTGAACATTGTTCCACACTCTTCTTGATTGTTATGAGTTCACCATCTGGGTACTCGTAGTGCACTGTGCATTAGTGCATTTCACTGTCACTGTGAAACACACTTATGTACTCAAAACAGCGAGTCTAAGTAGAGAAGTGTGCAATATGAGCCATAGTAACTGGCTTTCCAAGGCTCAATTGAAAGCCTGGATTTCTTCTTTACCATTTTCTAAATTTGAACAACAGGGACAAATGTTATTTGAAATGGGGAAAGAAAGGAATACACCAACGCAACTGTCAGTTAAGACAAAAACACCTCAAATCAAAATCTGCAAGCCTCAGTGTAACAGTAACCTGAAATTACCACAAAGACCAATATTAGCTGTTTCAGATAATACTTTGCAGCCATTACAACTGACTGTAAAGGCTCTTAGTCTTTGTTCTCATGCGGTCAATGTGACGTGCAATAAGTTAAGACATAGCTTACTCTTCTTCAAAGATTATGGAGATGCGTAGGTTTACTTTAAAACCTCCCATGTGTCCTCACTAGACAAATCATTGACCAGTGCACCTTTGGCGGGCAAGTAGACATCTGGGATCTTTATCCTTCTTCCATTGTCGCATTCCTTTGTTTTGGAAACTAGGTATTACGTCAAACACGTCATGGGAAGGCAAGAAAAAGAGCCAGGGTGAACCAGAGGGAAGGAAGAAAAAGGGGAGGAGGTGAATGCACAGGCATAATGTGGAACACCTGTGTAAGGTGATCACTGCTGCTCAGCCATGCAAGAGGAGGGAGGCAGAAAAAACACAGCCAGACACAGCCTCTAACACATTCATTACAGGGCCTGTCTCACAGTTTTTTTGCAATAAAGCGAAGGGAAGGGAGGCTTCTGAAGGTGAGAAAAAGCAGAGAGATGACAGGGAAAGGAAAAGAAAACCTTCAGAGATGTGGTAGATGTGTAGTGAAGAGTAGTAGAAGGAAAAGCATGAGTTAAGAGTCATTAGACTTGAAATGTCATGTCACATTTAAGAGCTCTTAGAACAGCTTGGATTTCCTGAATGAATCATTGGCACAGATGCTCAACAAAGCAGCAAATGCTGACACACAAACACTCTTTGTTTTCTGGCAGAGACTTTTTTGCGCCTGTTTCATCAGAAAAAAAAATCTCTTATGTACTGTTTGCCCTAAAGATAATCTCTGAGAGGAATTTGTGAATATAATTTATGGTGTTTTATGTGGTTTGATGTAAAGTGTCTCTTTTTCCCATCCCTCATTTATTTCTGTTGTGTCTCTCAGCCCATCTGGAGGAGGCAAGTACTGTCTCGGAGAGAGGAAACGATACAGATCCTGTAACACTAACGTGAGTTTCTTCATTTCTTTGCCTCCCTCTTTCATTTTCTGCCAGGTAGCATGTGAGCGACTTAAAAAATTGTTGGATCACCTCTTTGCTCTTCCACAGCTCTCCTGCAGAACATGTTATCTTAGAAAAGGGCTTTACAGGCTGCTCACTAGCTCACAGCATCACGTTGCCTTTAAGCTTTCTGACATATTTTCTTCCTGGAACGTAGGACAGACAATGATAAAAATGAACAGGCAGAGATTCAATATTCCCCTGGTGACTTTGGGTTTATTCGCGCCCTCTGTCATTTTATAGTTCATTTATTGTTTGTGACATTTCACTTGAGTCAAACGATGATGACAGTTCAATGTGTATTTCATAAGAAGCAAGGTTTTTTTTTTTTTTGAGGTCTGGAGCAATGTTTTATCCAAATATTTGACATGGCTGCAAGTTAAGATCTCTGTTCAACTATTTCTAGGTGGCCTTTATTCACTAGGTGAAAATTGAAATAGTTAGGGCCTTAGTAGACATTTAACCACAAGTCTTAAAAATAACAGTTCTGAGCAAGCACTGAGTGTTTTCTTTGGAAAACAAGCAATGTCCCTAACCACTATTTCATCACACTAACCACACCTTGTCCAAAGAAGCATGTGAGTGTGAGAGAGCGTGCCAAATGTAGATACAATGACAAATACTCACAAATTATCCTCAAAAGTATATAAATGGGTGGGCCAAGTTTCATGGCAGACAGCCTATTTATTCAAAACAGTTAAACTGGTAGTAGCAGTCCTTGGAAAAAGATCTGATGATTGCCAGAGTCATTAGGATCTTTTCTCTTTAGCATAGTTAAAAAAACATATGTCTTAATCATAATCTGTGCTTATGCCATACATGTTGAGATATTTCATTACCTAAATTAAAACTGGTGGTGCTGGTGATGTCAGATGGTCCCCCAAATCACTAGGATTCATCCTCTGATTACCATGCATATCTTCAGTATAAAGATTTTATCACAGTAATTTTTGCAATATTTCACCAAACTGGTGGACTACCAAGAGCATGCCAATCATAGAGCCATCCCACTAGCATCTAACTTAACGTGTTATCTCTAAGAACAGTTAAATGAATATTTCCTTGACTGGTTGCGAGTAGTTGCTGGAGGCAGCTGCTGTAAAATAGATTGCTAATCCCAATCATCCACGCCTAAAGACTTGTCAGTGACCCTGATGATAACCAGAAGTTACCAATTTACCGGTTGGCAAGTGATTGTAGGAGGTTGCTTAGCACTTGGCAACAGTGGGAAGAAAAAAGACCCTTTTAACAGGAAGAAACCTCTGAGATTAATAATAATAATTTTGTTTTAACATTCTATAGCAATCAATTTATTTTGCATAATATTTCACAATTGTATTTTTGTGGTAATTCTGTTACCTTTTATTATTTATATTTTATCTTCTTATCTGACTTCTTTTGTTGTCTTTTTCACTCTATTTCTCATTTTTGGTCAAGCACTGGTAGAGCACTGACATTTAATTAGATTTGTTTATAAAGCCCACTACAAATACCACATTTTTTTTTTATATTAAGGTCCTCAAGAGGCACAGACAATACGTTTTTAAGAACTTTAATTTTTAAATTGTGTTGGCTTAAAGTCAAGATAATGAAGGGAAAGTGTCAAGCATTTAAGCAACTGGACTCCAGTTGCTTAAATGATAGGACTTTTCTCCCTTTTTGTGCCTTTTGTTCTATTATTATTTTAATCAGTCGATAATCAACAAGTTAAACATTGATGAAAACCCAACATTATTAAAGTGATCTTTTCTTTTGTTCCAACAGACGTTAGCACATGTAAATCTCATTTGGTACTGTGTTCTCATTTCAACACACACTTGCAATAATATTATTCTGTCTCCTCTGACTGGATCTGCATGTTTGATGTGCAAGTTTAAAGCGGCTAAATTGGCAAAACACTTGAATGGTAATGAAAGTGGCCTATCCTCCCTATGGCCCACTCCAGCATGGAACACTCTGAGCATGTGAAATACAGCTTTGACCCGAGAGCCTTTATTTGTACCGAGGGAGAGTGTTTTGCGGTTCCTAAGGACCTTTTCACACCAGTAAAGTGTTTCTTTCCACTTTTTACCTCCTCTTATTGGCGCATTATCCACACAGTAGAGTGCCATCCCAGAATCAGAGCCAGAACTCAGTCTGCCCCGGCCTGCATTCTATACTGGGCTGTTTCACCTCCTCTGGCTCGGTTTATGTTTCTAATTAGCTAGCCAAAGAAATGTTTCATTATCCATCATAAATCCACACATAAACAATTCATCTGAACACAGAACACAATGTTCTCAGACAGAAATGCCAAGAAACATATCTTCTTTACTCTGTAAAAAAAAAAAAAAAAAAATGTGACATTGTTAATAAAGTAGGGATATTAGAAAATAAAATGAGCAGATAATTAATTTACTCAAAAGGCAACAACACGCAAACCTACACATAGACTCTGTAAAAGATGGATGTACCCCCTTGATGTGATTGGTTTGTCAAGTCCTGTTTTAAAGCTTGATTTTAGCAATTTGGCTTTTCAGAAGTCAAAGGAGGTTGGAGGGCTAAAGTGTTAGCTGTTATCAGAGGTTCAGTTTAGGAACTTGAATTCGTTGAGGTGGAGAGTACCAGACCTGTGGGCTTGTTGGTACTAACCTGTATAGTCACTCTCCAGATTAATTTCAATGCAGTGCAGATGGTGCTGGTTAAATGACGAGATATTGACATGAACCGATTACATGGCAGATCACACAGTTATTATATTGACAAGCTGCTGGAGATCACTCTTACTGACCTTAATTCCAAAGGTCACTGGCACCAGTCTAATGTGAACTGGTCCTTTGTATTCACATTCAGTTTCACTGTTGTTTGCAGGCGTGCCCTGTAGGATCTCGTGATTTCCGAGAGAAGCAGTGCGCTGATTTTGACAACTCCCCTTTCCGCGGGAAGTACTACAACTGGAAGCCTTACACTGGGGGTGAGTTCAGGACTAGTTGTGATCAGCTGTTTGTACAGTACATCCATGGTTTCAAAGTATTTCTGTATAACATGAACGATTAATTACTATATAGGCAATGGTGTCTGGATGAAGTTTGATCAGAGTTAAATTCACTCCCACTGAATTCATATTAAATAATTAATAATTACTCACTCTCAGTTTGAACTTGCTAAGAGCTGAAGCTGCTGCTCTGACAAAACTCTCTAAGAGCTGAGCTGTAAAGCCTCCCTATCATCCCTTTTGTGTCTCAAATGACAGTTTGCAGGCTAGTCTGGTTTCTGGACCCATCTCAGGCTTTTTTTCCCCTCTCTGGATCAACAGTTTTTTATTGAGCCAATACCAGTGGAAGGACTGTTGTATTGTCATAGGTACTGGCAGGAGTGTCTCTCCTTGAAGTCTGCAGATCAAGGAAAATATCCACTTAACTAAAACCACAAATATCCCAGAGAAAAGTGATAAAGTTTGAAGCATGTAAACACAGCTTTTGTTTTCTTTCAGAGATGTGAGAGCTTAAGTCTGTTTTGTCAAATCCATCACCTCCTCTCTTATAGCGCTCCGTGGGCTGAGGCGTCATGTAAAAACAGGAGATAACCTACACGTGGATGTCAGTGTAATTGTTTTTGGCAAGTAGCGCTGTCTCTGTTGCTGTCAATGTTACAGTGACGTCAAGTTTTGGGGGTTTTAGATCTGAGCACCGCTGACTTTCCCCCCCTCATGATTATTACTGTCAACAAGTTAAGAGAAGATCCCAGAGCTGACTGGAAGTCCTGGAATAGCATCAGCATTTGCTGGTCTCTGTGTTGTTAGGGTTCAGTCAGGGGCCAGGTCACGCTGTCTGTTCCTTGTGTGAAACTGAACTTTAGGTAATGATGTAATGACGTGCTCGGTTTTCGTCCATGCTGTGTAACCCAGGTGGTGTGAAGCCCTGTGCGCTGAACTGCTTGGCAGAAGGCTATAACTTCTACACTGAGCGGTCTCCTGCTGTCATAGATGGCACCCAATGTCAGGCTGACTCGCTGGACATTTGCATCAATGGAGAGTGTAAGGTAAGGGAGCCAAAACCACATCTTCAAACATTTCTTGTGCTTTACAAAAGTATTTTTGATTCTCATTATTGAAGGAAAAGTAGTTGTTACAACAAACTGTTGTTGCTCCCTGCACATGTATTAAATAGTAAATATCTTTATAATTATCTAACCGCATCAGTGAGGGTCATGCAATGAAAAATCAACCAGTGCCTCCAACCTGACACCCTTACAATCAGCTGTTTGTTTGTTTTTTTCTTTGTACATGACAAAAACTAAGATTGTGGCTTTGGCTTGTGAGTTCATTTAAACATAAAAAATAGAGCTTAAAAGTTGTTTTCAGTCCAGAAAATTTAATGTGGGTAGTTTGAGGAAATATTGAGGTAACTATGAGGAAGCTATGAGGAATCAAAAATGCAGGGTAAAAAAAGCCTTCTTGCTGTGAGGTGACAGCGCTAACCACCGCTCCAGCATGCCTTGTAATTATTGGACTTCTTGTGTCTGTTGTGTTTTTCAGTTAACTACATAATCAATAAACAACTGTTCTCGTAATAGTTTTTTGAGTAAGTAATTTTTGAGGAAAAGCATTAGGTTTATTAGTTAGTTAATTAGAAGTTATTACTTTTTTTGTGTTGTGTGATTATGAAAATAGTTTTTAAAAAATTTTTTATTTGTTGATATTCTGTAGAGCACTGACTTAAAGATTAATTAGCAAAACCAAGTTGTTAGCAGCAAGCATGCTGTAGTTGCACACCGTTTTGTAATTCAGTGACATTCTGAAGCCTCTGTTTTCTAGGAAGTAGGAAGTTTCTCGTGACAAATGGTTAACGGGTTTGCATTTACATGCAGTAAAGCCTTAGGCTAATCAGTTTCCCAGCTTGGTAGAATTGATCAGTCTTGCAGCATTCACTTTACTGTTTCTTCTGTGATTAGCTAGCTTGTCAGCATGCAGTTACTGTAGAAGTCCACGTCTGTTTAGTTTCGCATTTACTCAGAGTGCATGTTTCAGTTCAGACCACAGTACAACTGGGCGGGCTGAAATTTATTGAAAACGTAAAGTAATACACAAGCCTGATTAAAATATGCAAAAGCCCATATTTGGCCGGCATTAAGTTTCAAATATGTGCCTTAAAGGGAGAGGAATGAAAAAGAGTTCTTTAGGAGCAGCTGTAGAGCAGGAGATCTACTAATTCAAAGGTTGGGAGTTCAAACCCTGGCTGCTCCAGTCTGGATGTCATATCATCCATGGGCACGAAACTGAACTCTGAGTAGCTCCTGATGCATTCAGGTTAATGAGACATGTTATATAAAGTGTGTGTTAGGTAAAGTGAGTGCTCACGTAGAGTAGAAAAGTGCTATAGAAAACCAGTCCATTTGCCATTAAGGATGAAATGACGAGACTGCGCCTACGCCTATTAGATAAATAAGGATTATTATGTACTGTGAATCATGAGGAGTTACTTTAGTAGTATCAAAGAATCAAAATAAGGAGATGGAAATGTTTTTAATATGTCCACTTTAAAGGTTGCAGTTTGGCAAGCTTTGAGGTCCATGGTAAAGCAGCAGATATGAACTAATACGTTTTCAGGGAGGATTTCAAGTAAGTGTAAACGTAGAAGGAGGACTTGAGGGGGGATTTTGGCTGCACAAGTAGTTGACCTCGAAGGGGGCACAAACTCAGAATGTTTTCACTGTGCCTCATAGCTAATCTGGCTAAACTGTACATATCTTTAATTGTTGCGGAAAGCTTCTGGCTTGTGTTTCAAGACTTTTTGGATGTACGTTTAATGGAATTATGGCAAGAGCTATAAAAATAAAACTCAAGTTTTATTGAACTGTAGAAAGAGTTTGAGACCCAGTGATGTTTAAATCTAGAAAGACTGACTCTAAACATTACCATTACTTCATGTTCTAGTCAAGAATGAGCTTTTACCTTTCAATTTGATTTTACATTCAGAGCTTTTCAAAGCAATTCTAATATTTGTAGTCATACATGAATATGAGACGACTCCTGCTCGATGAAGGCAAATCACATAAATTAACAGAAAATGAAATGTTTGTTTCACACAAATGCTGATGCTGATTTGCAATAATAACATCAACCAAAACACTGTGCTATAGCACCGTCCTTTGTGGGTGTTTAACCCTGGCATTTTATCAAGTTCCTGTTAAAGTGACATTTTATCTCTTAGCTTAGTAAGAGTTTGCTCAGCATGTGAGCCAGTTTTTATCTATAACAACTCTGCTAGTGAGATACTGACTGCGTAAACAAAAGAGCCGAAGCTCAAAACCGCACCATTCTCCAGTGAAGAACAATCCGGTCTTTGACTGTGGCTGATTGTGATCGAATGACTGCTGAATAGCTCTTTTTGACTCTTATCAGTACTCTGCAGCCTCCACCAGAATTGTTTTGTGGTAAATAAAACACAAAAATCATTGTTTTTTTTGATTGAATAATGATTATATATATTTTTGAAAAGGCTGATTTAATAACAAGGAAAAATAACATTTTATTGAAAGGGGTTGGCAGTTGATGCTGTCTTTGTTTTCATGACTGTAAATCATTTTGTGTAGTGAGTGTGTATTTTCTGAGATGCAGCTGAAATAACTTTTTGGTTGCTCACTTTAAAGTATTTGCTTTGACTTCCACCTGACCGATACAACTGAAACCCTGTTTGGCATAAAAGCGCAGCGTCTTTGCCCACAACATTACTGCGAGTCTAATATAAAAACACAACATGATGTGTGCTTTAATAGCAAGAAAACTCAGAAGAGGTGGAATATTCCTCGCTGAAGGAGTATTGTGGGTTTTCTGAATCCGGCTTGTCGTTTTATTTCAGGGGCTGGCTCTCTGTGGGTTTACTGTCACACTGTGATAAATCTCTGGAACACTGTTTGCCTGGAAAGATCTCAGAAACACTCAAAACTGCTATGCTGTGCACATGTGGTGGGGGGAGAGAGAGAAAGAGAGGAGGAACGATTACGAATAACACTGGAGATTGTGACAGAGTAAAAAAAGAACCTAGGAAACCCACAGGACAACTGTAAGGATCAATGACAACAGAAATCCGTCTGTAGTCATCAGGTTTTGTGTCATTGCTGCTCTCAAACCCTGGTCAGCTGATATTTTACCCTCTTTTTAATCAACATAAATGTCCAATAACTCATCTGTGGATGTTATTTCGATAATTGCAGTGAGTTTCTCATCTCAAGCTGGCAGATCAGGTGCTCCTCCACCCGCTTCCCTCTTTTCCTCCTTCCTTTTTTCCAAATCAACTTGAATGTCAAAAATTTTCCCTCTTTAGTTGTCTGTATCTCATGGGATACAACATTGACTGCCTTAGCATAGCCTGAGCCTCCTTTTTTTTTTTTTTTTGTAACTGTCGACTCTCCTGAGGAAACACTTTGGAAAGCTACGCCTTCTCTGGCTTCCTCCTCGGAAGCTTAATTATTTTAGTTTCTTCAGTCATAAACTCTCTTTTTTTTTTTTTTCTTTTTTGGAGTAGGCTTCGCTCTTAGAACAGCTTACCTCAAGATCAATGTATTTTCTTATTAGGGTAATCAAGGCGTGACATACTATAGATGGCAGATGATGGACAGCTCTGCCTCAGGAGGAAGGGCATGATTCCTTCAGTCTGGATGTCGAGGTGTCCTTGGGCAGGATGATTAACCCCAAATTGCCCCTGATGAATCCATTAGAGTGAGTGTTTGTGTGATAGTAAGACAGCACTTATAGGCATTGATTATTGACATTGTGTGAATAGATGAATGACGCGTGTAGTAAAAAGTGCTTTGAGTGCTCAGAATAGAAAGTGCTATGTCTGCAAGCCTGGTGAATTTAGAGTGAGTCTAATTCCCTAACATCCCACAAACAAGTAGTAATCTTGCTTGTGCATGTGTGCAAGGTAAGAGCATTTCTACACATGTACAATATTCACCACTGTATGATAGTTGCAGTGATTTACTGAAATGTGCAAATAAATGGAAATACAGTATGTAAGGCACAAAGAGAGTTTGTACAATTCAAGGAGTATTTGGGATTACCGCCTTTATTCTTCAACACAGCCTGAACTTTGCTGTTGACATTTGTATGTCTCTCCTGGCTTCTTCTGTAAATATCGATTTGAACCAAAGAAATTTAAATTTGGATTCAATACTCCATAAGGCCCACTTTCACAGATTTTCAGACCAGTTCTTGTGTAATTTAGCATACCTTAGCCTTTTCACAATGTTTCACTTCCTCAACAATAGCTTCTTGAGGGCCACTATTTCCAGTGACGCTTTGGCAAACAGTAGATGGATCAGCTGAACGGCCAGATGTATCTCTCAGGTGCTGCTGGAAGAAAATCAACAAAGATGTGATGTCTTTGTTAGATTTTTTTTCCTGTTTCTTAAGGGCATGACTTTCAGATAATGCTCATCTACTGTAGACATTCACAATATGAGTGAACTGATGCACTGACACATAATTACAGTTACTAATGTAAACTTTAGGCTACCACACTAACACAAAATCACTAAGCTAACACCCTTCATAGTTTCAAGGTTAGCACAGACTCAGTTGTAACATCTTTCTTAATCTGGAGTTCTTCGCTAATAGCTTTGTCTTTTTGTCTTTGCAAATGTTCTGCCAGCAGCAGTGGATTCTTTCTGATCTGGACAGTTTGCACTTTACAGCTTTGTCCTTGTCCTTTCGTGTAACAAAAATGAAAGTAATTTTCATAAAGCTGTCAGTGCTCTCAGTTCTCTAAGTTAAAGTGCTGCATTCACATTTTTATGAAAGTAAGTGTAAAAAGATTGATGTAAAATATTCTCATGTAAAGTATTAGCAGTAAGTTGCAGTTCTTTGCATAATACTGAAATGCTTTAGAACTAACCATCAACAGACAGCACTACTGGCACTGTAGCCCTTAAAGGCCTTTAAATAATAGTAAAAAAAAAAAAAATGACATAATGAAAAACTTAAGTTAAAACCTACTGAACACCAGCAGTCCCTCTGTGAAGCTCCAAGGCATTTCCAATCAAGCAATGAAGCAATCACTGCAAATTGAGCACAGATAAAAAATTTAATGGGGTCCATAAGGACTCCATATTAAAATTTATTTGGAGCCAACACATTTTATATCTGTTAGACTGGCTAGTTTCAGACTCTGAATCTGGTAGTTTAATAAGCTTCTCTCTGATAGAAAAACAGTTACAGCTGTTAATGCTAACTTGACTAGTATTGGGACACTGATTAAAATGTATATAAACAGTCCATTTTAAATTATCTTTGGCCCAGAGGAGACAATAGCCCTTCTGGCTCATGTTCACATATGGATGATAGAGCTTTAACCTGCGTTTGTAGACGGCACTGCAAAATATGTTAACAGACAATGATTTCTGGATTTAATTTCCATATCAGAATCGGGTTTTTAATGTAGTGCTGCCTGAAGGCCAAAGATCACAGCAGTCCAGTACTGACTTGTCCCTTGCACACAGAGATTTCTGCAGGTTCTCTGCGACTTTTGATGATTTAGCTAGTCTTAGCAATTTTACGTTGCAGAGCATTATTCTTAAATTGTTCAAAAATTTGTCGACATAACTTTTTGTAGATTGGGGAATCTCTGCCCATCTTTACTTTTGACTAAGACTAAGATGCTCTTTTTATTAAGTATTCATGTTACTGACCATTTACCAATTAACCTCATTAGTCACAAAGTGCTTCTCCAGCTGTTTCCTTTTAGTTCCACTTTTTTTTTTTTCATTGCTCCCTTCCCAACTTTGAGATGTATTATTGCCATCAAATTTAAAATGAGCTAATATTTTTCAGGAACTAGTAGAATGTCTCAGTTTAAATATTTGATGAGTTTTTATGTTCTACCGTGAAAAAGATATAGGTTTATAAGATTTGTAAGTCATTGCATTACATTTCTATTTCCATTTTTTGGAATTGGATTTGTCAAAAGTATTTTGACGAATTTTGACAGATTTTCAATGTAAAGAATGAAGATTTATACTCAGTATGTGTGTCCACTGAAGCTCCCAAAAATAAGGACTACTCTTTGCATGGGCCTATGTGAATACTGTATAAATAAAGTACGGCACTGTATTCTGGGGACTTCCTTCAGGAACAAACAAATTCTTTCCAAAAAACTCCCCCACAGTGAACATGTCAGTCATGTCTTACTATTTCTTTTAAAGGGAAGGTTTTATGGGCTTTTAAGCAATCGTTTGACATTTGGGGACATTTCTGAGTTTGCCTTTTTCTTAAGTGTTAAATGGTGACGTTTGATGCTACCCATATGATGTTACTGTACAATGATACTGTACAGCTGGTGGCTAATTAGCTGAGCCAAGCATAAAGCCTGGAAACAAAAAGAAACTACTAACAACTGTGTAATAACTAATGAAAATATTCCTATTACAGTCGCACAGTAGTGCTTTGTAGTTTGGTAAATAACACATTAAATCTGGTTGGTTTAACCTTTACATAATGCTTGCAAAACAATGTTTTTACACCACTTTTTGGAACTTAAATAAACAGTATAACTTTATTAAATTAACTTTAAGGGCAGTGTTTAGTGTATTTTGTTACCTTTGAACAGAGCTGGATAAACAGACTCCGTAGTAGTGTAGTAGATGCACCTAACTATGATTTAATTATTACCTGACACACTAATCTATTATTTCCCTTCATGATGTAGTTTAGCACATAGCTATATTTCACAAAAGGTTGAACTATTCTTTTAAGACATAAAGCCTGTTTTCTGGAATGTAACCAGTTGATCTTTGAAAAAACTTCTTTTTTAATGTAAAATAGCACAAAATAAAGCAAACATTGAACCCCTTTTCTAGTTTTCATTTAAAACGATGCTGATTCTCAATCTCTAACTTTGTTCAACTTCAAAGCATGTTGGCTGTGACAACATACTCGGCTCAGATGCCAAAGAAGACAGATGCCGTGTGTGTGGAGGGGATGGCAGCACCTGCGAGGCCACAGAGGGACTCTTTAACAAGTCTCTACCCAGAGGAGGTAAAACACATCTGATTTCAGAAAGTGTTCTTTAGTGTGTTTAAGCTGTTAAAATTAATGACACTGAGAAAAGTAAAAACATAAAAATAAAAAATTGGTGGTTGATGTGACTGTACAGCCAGATGTTATTGCATGTAAACACACAATATGGGAGTCACTGTATGTTTCTATACAGCAAAATGCAGTCACATCTTGGTACGATTAAAGGACCATGCCAACTGTGCATTGTCTACTAGACTCATTAGCCAGACGTTATCAACCCCCATTAAGTGTAATAAGTGTGATGAAAAAGTGGTATGCAAGATTAAGTTCAATTGAATATACACCCATAAAGTAAATGATTAATTTGTAATTTAACTTTCATTATGGTTGCATATTTATATGCATTAATGTATTTCAATAACATGTTCTTGACAAAAATGCATACAATGACTGAAAAGATGCGTTTGTAGGCTGGACTAAGGCACATGGCTTAAAATGAATTAGCCTCAGATACATTTACACAGTTATTTTTGTTGAACCTCTAGGTCTCTAAGAGCAATAAACTTCAAACCTTAATGAGTCAAACAGTGTGTTATAATATTGATACTGTAAACATCACAATTTGTTGATATCAAAAATGGGTAATTGGTATTTTAGATGTTGTGAAATTAAAATTATAGCATTCTTTTACAAGGTGTTATACACAAGAAAATGAGACAAATGGTCATTGGGATCATTATGTCATCATAAATGTACCTGTGTGCCAGTTTTGGTGGCTCAATTACTATTTGTCAAGGAGCAATTTTGGACAAACAGCGAGGTTCCACAAAACTAGGTTCCACAGAATTCAGCTTTTACTCTTAAAGTTGTTTAATTTTTATTTATTTATTTAAATCTGGTGATATTTAATTAAAATTAGCTATTGTTAGCTATTGTTTCAACATATCAGCCAACAAAACAAGAATATGGAATATTCATTAGATGATTGTGTAGCTACAAACTTTGACCTTAACCAGCAGATCACTTCTGGCTCTCTTGATTTTACAGTAAGTTACTGAAAGGGGGCAAAATGCAGTTTATATATGTAGAATATGCAGAAATGTCTAACCACTTGTGACAAATTTAAAGTCAGTGGAGACTGTCCAAATGCCAAAACATCCTTCACGCAACAAAAATAATCTTTTATCAACATGTGATTTTTTTTTTTCATGTTTTTTAACATGGCAAATGTTTTGAGCCACTTAAAATTATGCTGACACATCTAAATGCAATACTTTTCCCATTACTTACATCAGTGAAGGAATGAAGGAATGGAGTGAAGGAGTCACTAGCAGAGAAAGGGACTTGGTGCTGGTTGTGGTCTGAGGTAGTCTATAGTGAGCAAAAGAGACAGAGAAAACATTTCTCCTTCTATGGTATGGCTAGTAAACCATCTAAAAATACTGTGTGTGTGTGTGCATGTGTGTGTAAGTGTTAAAAAAAAAAGGAGAATGTTTCATGCTACTGGAAGATTACTTTGTCCATTTTGGATGATTTGGAATTTATTCTATATATGTACTCCTACCTTGTATGATATGTAACTCTGTGTGTTCTCTGTGTTGTAAAACATGTCAGATAGGAATGAGAACTGCGGTTGTTTCAGTGGGAGGAACACTATCTTAACGATATAAGTTCTTGTCTTCCAGGCTACATGGAGGTGGTTCAAATCCCAAAAGGTTCTGTTCACATAGAAATCAAAGAAGTGACTATGTCAAAGAACTATATTGGTAAGTAACACCCTTGAAATGATAAAGACACATGTGTAGAATTATTTTATTAGATTTTTATTAGCTTTTACCTGCAGTGATAGAAGTGTAAGGTGGAATCTATCTGTTGAGACTTTGGTCCTAATAAATGCTGGATAGCCCACTGATTTCATGACCAACTGGCTTCTCTTGCAAGCACCATAAGCCTGACATGTCTAATTCTAAGTTAAGTATATTTAACTGAGAGTATATTTTTAAATATATTTAAAAATCCTCATGCCTTCAAAAGATTGGCATTTGAGGAAAATGCATATAGAGTGATTAAATTGACTGCTGTGAAATTTCTTAAAATTGCCCATGCGGTCCACTTTAGTTTGTCCTTGTACCTGCAATGACAAGCAGCTGTATTTTGCCTTATGTACTAATTTCTCCATGATAGCTAGAACTGTGACTGTTCATCGGTTTTATCAGCGAGATAAAAGGAAACACTATTACCTGCATTTGCAAAGGTATAATTTACATGTGGATCTGGATTGCTTTTGTTGAAATTAAGAGAAAGGTGGTTTACGGGATGTAGATTCCAACAATCTTCTGAAACAGTCTAGCTAGTGATCATAAGTAGGCTGGTAACCAGGGCTGGACTGGGACAAAAAATTGGCCCGGGCATTTTGACTAGAGACTGGCCCACCAGGTATTATAGGAAAACCATAAAGCCTTTGAATGAAAACAAACGCTGTTGTGACAGTGATGTACACTGTCTTGTTGGTATATATGTATCAATCCAATAAACTTAAACCTACACCATCCTCCCTATTCTGGTATTCTAAACAATACTTAGCCAAAACCCAAAGACTGCTTGGTCGAGTTAACCTCCTAAACTATCTACAACACATGGTGGAAACCTGAAATTAAGACAGAGAAGACTAGAGGTGAGACATGATCATTACTGAATATTAAAAATAATAAATGACAGATTTAGTGATATTTTCATAAACTATTTATTTACCACATCAATAAACAGCATGCCAGGGCAAATATTTTTTCTAACATGGCAACCTTTAAAAAGTGAAAGGAGACAGAAAGACAGGTGAGAAAGAATAAAACTTAATTGACTTTTTGATGACATTTTACACACAGTACTGGTAAAGTATCTAGAAAATGTGGGAAAATACTGGCATCATATACAGTAATGATGGGACCCTGAAAAAAAATTACAATGTACAATAATGGATTTCTATACAGTTTACATCAAATGAAAACATTGGTTGTAAGATTCAGATAATTATTTATTAAAAGCGAGACATTTTAAATGAGAATAAGAAAGAAAAGTATTTCTTTGTGCCCCCCTTTCCCTGTTAATGCCCTACCTGGCCCCCTGGCAAGACTTTGCTAGACCCGCCCCTGCACAGTTACCAGCTGTCAGCAACGTAGAAAAGGATCCTGGTGTTATTTGTCTCTCAGAAACAGTTTATAACTTCCCTTCAATTCATTCATGTCACCTAAAATGTAAACCTGTTTCTCCATCACCTGTTCAGCTCTGATGATTCAGTAAGAACATCTCCTGGTTTCATCTTCATGTTTCCCTCTCACCACATATCCAAACCGATATCATGACCAACAGCTTTTACGGCTGTGGCTCCAGCAAACATCAGCTGATACCAGAAAGTAATATATAAATTCTAACAACAGCTTATCAAGCTTCAGTGGTGCTGTTGTTTAGCGCGACCTCCGCTGCTTTCCTCTTTCTGGCGCAAAGTGGACGATAAACAAACAGGAGAGACGGGACTTGCGACAGAAAAGCCAATCAGCTGATCATTGATCAGTTTCATGATTGAAGTAGCAACAGGAGAGGGCGGGCGAGAGAATGAGAGAAGAAGAGGCAGCTGTGTAGCGTAAAGACGCAGAATAGCTCCAGCTTTGTGTCTTTTTTTTTAAATTCTAGCTGAAGTACAGGACAAATCGCATTTCTTTTCACCCCAATACGAAACGCGTAATATTTTCTCTGAATACGAGACGATTCTGTTCTTTAATAACTAACCTTATGAATAAAATAAAGCACCCGCCCAGAAACTCCGTCATTCTAGTTAGTACGCAGTACGAGTTATTGTAACTGACTGTAAAAAGTCAGCACAACGAAAATAAACTATATCTAAACTTGGTTTATATCTGACCCAGATAGACTGCAATTCATAACTTCTTACCTGAAGTTCAGTTCCCCTGATACTCGGCCGGCGGCCGCCTCGGGTCTCTCATTCTCCTGCCTCACCTTTCCCTCATCCAGCTGCTGGCCTCCACCACTTGCTAATGTTACTGAATCTGTGGAAGCTCCGCCATAGCCACCGCCAAGCAATTGACTTATTTTTACACATCTGCCAGCATCTGGCCAATCCACCACCTTTCATTGTTTATACCGTTACGTAAAAAACCCCAAAAAACCATCGGCCCATAAAAACTAAAAATCACCATCGGCCCCGGGCAAATGCCCGGTATGCCCGATGGCCAGTCCAGCTATGCTGGTAACCTATAGTTACCTGCTAAACCACTAACTGCTAGCACTATCACAGCATGTATGTTAGCATTACCATTTTAATGTTAGTACTGATTTAAAATCACCACACTTCCTGCTGGTATATAGCCATAATGTTTCTGAAATATATTCAGTCCAACAGTTCTAACTCTGGAGACTGAAATAATGTTAGCTTGTTGGTTGGATCTTTTTTTCCATAATATGCTACTAGGTTAGTGTTGGTATTGCGATGATCTGGGGTCACTTTGCTGCTTCAAAACCTGGAAAACTTTCTGATAGAACTGATGGAACAATGAATTCTACTCTCCACAGAAAATCCTGGAAGAGAATGTCTGGCTATCAGTTTATGCCCTGAAGCTAAAACACACTTGGGTTATGCAACGGGACCATGATCTGAAACATACCAGCAAGTCTATCTCTGAAGGGCTAAAAACAGAAAAAAATGAAGGCTATATCACAGCAATGTGAAAGACTCATTGCTACTAATGGCAAATGGTTGATTTCATTTCTTGCTGCCAAGTGTGGCATACCAGTTATTTAGTTACTGAGTTTAGGGGGCAATTAGTCTTTCATACAGTGGGTTTGGGTAGCTTTTTCCCCTTAATAAATAAAATCATAATTTGATAACTGCATTTTGTATGTACTTGGGTTATCTTTGTGTTATATTAAAATTTGTTTGATGATCTGAAACATTCAACGGTGACAGATATGCAACAAACTAATAAATCAGGAAGGGGGCAAACATTTTTCAAGGTGTGCCCTTTGCCATTCTTCTATTGGTAGCCTACATTGTTGAATAATCAAAGATGTTTGGTTTTGGACACATCATTTGATAGATATGTACTCAAATGCTGAAACCAGAAAACCTATACGTCATAATATTCTGGATAGCTGATGAAACTGACATGCCACCTTAACACATCTTGACTTGGCCTGGCAGGATATACTAAGAAATTGTAAGACAAATGAGATTTTATCTCTCTAACAGACTACTTCTGAAAAGTTGCTGACCAGTGCAAACATTTGGGTCACAGTAAAAAACGCCTGGCTTCTCTAAAAGCTGATTAACGGGCATGTTTTAACAAGCCTATGAGGTAATTTAAAAATACCTAGCAGCTCTTCTAATGAGTCCTTAAAGACTCCTCTAGCCTGATAGAAGATTTTTAATCTGTTTCAAATCATCGTTCATTTTCATGGAGAAAATCACCTCTTCATGGAGCCAACATCGTTTCATGGCATACCTTCAGAGCATCAGTAAGGTTTTTCAAATGATCTAATTTAATTTCTTCAAATTAATGCAAGATCATTAAATTTTAGAAAACCTGTGGGTAGCTCTGTGACCTGTCTGTATTTGTAAACAGACTGCAGGTTTCTGGCACAGCTCCACCTGCTTCTAAGGTGCGTGCAGAAGTGCTTAAATCTGAAGAGGGTAAAGCTGTAAAGAAAACTTGTTGTATGTAGGAGAATTTTATTGACTCATGGCTTTCTTCAGAGTCATCCAATCTGACCATATAGAGTCACCAGTATAGTTTCACAGCCTCCCTAGCATGGACGTAGACTCTTGATCTTGTTTTACTTTTAATCAATCACTTTAAGCCTTATAAATCACTGCAGTGTGATGACTTGGCATTTTGCAATGTCATCCTGTTTCCTATTATCTGTTCAGTTCTGTGTCAACCACATTTCTAGTAATTTCCTTGTGTCTTTGTCAAGAACAAAAGGATGATCCCATCATTTAATGTCCCGTCGCCTAATGTTAAGACGAAAACAGTCTGAGACCACACACCCCATACAGAACAATCAGAAAAAAACAGTTCAATTAAGCCACTTTTTGATTAACACAAGAAAGACATCTGACTGCGTGCTGAATTTATAGGGAATGCTGTTAATGGAGGGTTTAAGTTATACTTTGAACCAGAGACCAGATTTACAGGGCCATGGTGACAGCTGCCTGGTCCACTGGGGGGTTATGGGGGATATGATGTCTATATATCAAAGTTTAAAGAGTGTAGCTTTGGCTATTGTGTTAGACTTGATCTATTATTTACTTTGTTATGCAGTTCATCTGTGACCTCAATGATAATGATAATATTTTTCTTTTGTAGCATTGTTGAGTCCTTGCTATTTAGGTCAGCAAAGTTAGCATTTAAAAAAAAATCCTTTATTAAGTTTTAGTCAAACAATATAAATATAAAGACTTGCGTAAACTGCACTGTTCAAATGTCACAATGCCCACAATCAGTGCCAGATGTGTTGAAAGCACATTTCTGGAGAAGGAGATTGTGATATGATTAAGAGCAGTAAACTATTGTTCTTCAAATCTGCGTGAATGCTACAGAGGGGGAGATCTGCAGAGCGTGAGCCAAGGAGTCAGAAGAGTGAGCGGTTGGATTGTTTCTCCTCAATTTGGCCCCATTTCAATGCAGAGAAAGTGGATATTTTCAGATCTGTTGTGCTTGGAGACCAGCTTTTGTTTTGACAACCAGACAGAGCGGTATTCATGAGATTCGTCCAAGCTTTCACCTGAACTGTGCTTTTCTTCTCTTCCTAAATTAGATGCATATACGTGTCGGTGCACGTGAATGTCTTTCTTGGCAGCGTGAGTCTGGTTCTGCTGAGTGTGTCCAAATAGCAAGTTGTCAGTGACTTTTTGGGGTGGGGCTGAGGATGATGAAGAAGACAAACAATGGCAGTGACATCACAACAAATGATTGTCTCCAGCTACTGTTCCTGTCTGTTTTTGATTTCAGCATTCTGAAAACTTTTCTTGTCATCTGAATTCCTAGCTTTGAAATCTGAAGGGGATGATTATTACATCAATGGAGCGTGGACTATTGACTGGCCCAGGAAGTTTGAGATTGCAGGGACAGCCTTCCACTACAAGAGACCCTCTGATGAACCAGAGTCTTTAGAAGCGTTGGGTGCTACCACTGAAAATCTGGTTGTCATGGTAATATAACATTTCATTTGTTACAAATCTAGTTCTTACATCATTTATATGACCATCATTTTATTTTGAACATCTGTTACAATAGATTTGACAAAAACACTTTTTGAACACCAAAGATTACACTGACCCGTTTTTTTTTCACCATCTAAAGGCTCCATTTAGCTTTGTACTTTCCAAAATGCCCAGTATGCATGGTCTGACTGGTCAGTAAAAACAAGGGACTTGTTACCTACCATAACTCCTATATGTAGGGGTACAACTTTCAGAAAATACTTCCAGAAAGTAGTTTAAACCAAAACTGTTGTCAATTTGAAGGTGGCCCAAAGCCGAACTTTCTTGGAAAAGTTTCCGAGAGTATTTTGGACTTTGAAACTTAAACCTGGGTTCCCAGCTTATACGGGTAACCCTCAGCCAGTAGTTTGGGGTCTAAAGAGTCATAAAATGGTATGGGTAAGAGAAACATACCTATCGTTCTGAAGAAAATCTGATATTATTGAGTGGTACTTTAGTTATAGTTATACATGTTAACTGCCATGTAAATATATGGTTGAATACATACAATACTTTAAATGGATTGATGGTTTCTGTCCGTTTGTGAGATATTGTGAGGCGACTGAGCACTTTCTTGTTGTAGTACTTAGTGGTTGTTGCAGCATATGCTGAAAATACCAGACCACATCACCAATGGTAAGAAAGTGACTACTTAACTGCTAGCCATTTTTTGTGGTTTGCACATCCTGGCTTCCTAATTCTTCTTTTATGCCTACAAGACTGATATGAGCCTCATAGAACATCAAAAAAAGAGAGTTCGTTCTCTCAAGTCCACTTTAAGGCTCTTTTCTGAGCTATACGGTAATCTCCTACACCCTTCCAGAGAATATCAGCAAGTCCACATAAAAACAGGGAAGTCATCAGTGACTTATACCTAGCAGCTCATTTCATATCTCTGCCTTAATCATGAGACTGATTAAGGCAGAGATGACATAAATGGCATGAAATGGAGGAACTGAGGTGGAGGTGTGGCTTGTAGAGGCAACAACAACAACAACTATATGTTTGCTGAACCAACTTAAATAGAACATTTCAGATCAGATTGGCCAGGAGGATGTGCAGAAGGTGGCGAGCTATTGTTCTGGGATTTCTGTCTGAGCTTCACCCTGTGGCTGACTTAGAGTAATACGATGCCTGATCTGTTGATACTTGGTTATTTAAAAAAGAATATGCAGATGAATAGAAACATGACTTGAGTTTAATGTTTACACTGCTCATCATCTGTTGTTGTCTATATGAATTGATGTTTGGTAGCACATGATACCAGTGAGTAGGGATGGGTACCGGTGTCCGGTAAACGGTAGTAACCAGACCGAAAAGCAGCGCACATTTCGGTGCTTTATTTCGGTGCTTTTTTTTTCCTGAGCCAATTCTAGCCAATCATTTTACGTTTCCGAGGATAGTAGGCGGGGCTAGCTACGTACGTTCTTTTAGAGCAGAGCTACAGATTAAAAATCCCCAAGGCGAAGCGGTCAAAAGTCTGGCTGTACTTCACAGCAAAAGATGCAAACTCAGCAGCCTGCAAGAAGTGCTTTAAGCTGATACTGTGATACTGTCAAAGGAGGTAACACCTCAAATCTGATGAAATACCTGGCGACACATAGCGTTTTTTTTTAAAGCCGAGAAATGCGCCGTGTTTGATAGCTTGCTGCGAGACCTCACACCGTGCACATCTACTGCGGGTGTGGTGCCTGTTATCGGACCCGGAGTTAGCAACATCCCCCAAAAACCCGAAGAGGAGAGTCCTGGCCCCTAGCCCTGCCAGTGTAGCAGAAATGACGAGGATGATGATGGCAGCAGCAGCCGTTCTTCTCTGCGTGAGTAGCTAACGTTGAGTAGACTAACCTCGTTATTACATTAATGCATGTAAGGTGAACTAGCAAACACCGTTGTAGTTACATGCGGCTGTCTTCTTGTTTGATGGCAGATACTCCCTTCACCCTGGCCAAAAAGGCTAAAATGACCAAAGAAAAAGTGGAAAACAGTTAAACATGAGAGGTTTTTGGACAAAGTTTGTGTTTTTTCCATTGTTTAAGCACTGCTTCCAGCCAAGAGTGAGACCATATATGTCCTATAGCTGCAGAAAAGGCTAACATTGTTATCTTTTCACAAAAAAAAAAAGCTGAACATGAGAGGTTTTTGGACCAATTTTGTGTTCTCCATTCTTTAAGCACCGGTTTGAGCACCGTTTAAGCACCGGCACCGTTTCAAAAGTACCGGTTTGGCACCGGTATCGGATAAAACCTAAACGATACCCATCCCTACGAGTGAGTGATACTTATAGCTGGTTCCACAAATTATTTTATTTATTTATTTTTTTGGCTGGTGCCCCTTCAGGTCCTCCTTCAAGAGCAGAACCTTGGAATACACTACAAGTTCAACGTCCCCATCCAGCGCACAGGGAGTGGTGATAATGAGGTGGGCTTCTCCTGGCACCACCTGCCCTGGTCTGAATGCTCAGCTACCTGTGCCGGAGGCAAGTCCACCCTTTAATCTTTGATGACAGACTTTTTGTCTGTGCTAGTACCATTACAACTACCTTGTGCTTTTTATGTTCTCTGCTTGGCCTCTGTCAAATGTAAAACTAGTGTCAAAGAGCTCCGGGGTGCTCCGTTTAACCTATTAAATGCCTATTTACTTGTGTTTTTCTTTAGCTTAAGTACATTTATTATATTAAATTAGATCATAGCTCCTCTCTTTTAATGCTCACAGCATGGTGGAAAATAGTTAATTTTTTGTATCTGTAATGGTTCCAAATGCATCTTTTAATTTATTATATTTTGTAAAATGCTATTAAGCATAGATTGGCACAAAGCATGTAAAGTAATATAAGAGACTGTGTTATTAAACTCTGGAGAAAAGATTAATGTCTGACATTCTACTGAGCTATGATGGTCAGTTGCCTTTTTAGCACTCCAAGCATTTTGGTGTTAAATACCATAACATGCTGTGGGTGTTTACATTCTCTTTAAATATTTCTAACCATTTTCAAATGTTTAAAACTTTATATCTTGTGTGTTATTCTGTAAATCTTCCCCAACCAATATTTCCACAAATGCTGAAGAACGCTGTGCAGAAACCCAGTATCATAATTTGAGAATGGTTTGCCAGAATCATTACCCTGGAGATTCAGCCCTCTAATAAATTCAGTATGTATATTTTAAATAATATAGCCAAAGTAATGAATATAGCGCAAATTCTGTGAATGAGCTGCTCTGCATAGCTTCTGGTTTACCAGTGATGGGGTAGAGATGCAGCTGCTCTTCCCAGTCGCCTGTCCTACAAACATTCAAAATCAGAAACCACAGTGAAATGTTGACTATGGCCTTAAGAATGACTAAACCAAACCTTTTAGTCCAAAAGCCATGGGTTTCATATAACAATAAATAGTGTTTCTTCCCAGTTGTCAAGCGTGGCCTGGAAGGGTTTGTAATATTTTGTAAAAGCATGACTGAATAAGCATGTGGGTTCTTCTGAGAAAGGATTTCCAAGTCCAGACCAGAAAACTATTCCTTAGATGGGGAAGTACCCATGGCTTTCCAGCATCATAAACATGCCTTTGCATTGTTGATCCAAATGATCTAATTTGTGTCTACTGTGTGTGTCTGACCGTGCAGAGCTTTAAATCAGTAAAATGTTATTTAATCATACACCTATTCAATAGTGCTAGCTCAGCTAATCATAAAGTATTGTTCAATATATCACCACAGTGAAAAAAAAATCAGTGAAAACCACCTTTTGACAGCCTTTCAAGTGAAACTTTTCTACTATTCCTCTAAACTGTATTTCACTTCAAGCACAGATGTGTGTATTTTCTATACTACACACACACGCACACACACACGCGCACATGCACACACATGCATCCATATCTCATTACATCTGCCAGACAGGTCTGCTGTGGGATATGTCCCAGGAGGGTCCAAACAGACCCCTTCCTGGTTGGTACGCATGCACGCGCACACACAAAACACATGCAGCAGGCGCGCACACACAGTGGGAGGTGTGACACCGATACGGTAGCCTTCATGCTTTCTGGCAGAAGCCAAGGTAAAGAGCTCTCTGCTCTGTAAAAGTGATTTGCCAACATATCCTGCAAAGAATCACGAATTTACATGTCTGGATTTACTACAGAATGAAAATGATCCCATCTCCGCTCTTAACACGGTGCACGACACGACGGCCGGCAGGCTTCTGTGTCTGCGAAGGCCTTTTAATGTGCCAGATCAGCTGAGCTCCGCGCCGCACTATTGATCAGTGTTTTCTCCTGCAGGTTCTCAGAAGCAGGAGTTAGTCTGTAAAAGGCTGGACGACAACTCAGTGGTACAGAACAACTACTGTGACCCAGACAGCAAACCTCCAGAAAACCAGAGAGACTGCAATACTGAGCCGTGTCCTCCAGAGTACGTAATACTCACTCATGATTCTTCTTTTTATGAGATGATTACTATTATAAAATCTGTCAAATGACTAAAATTAGAGAAAAATGATGAACACAGTGAGTGTTACAGGGGCCAAGTAGAAGGTAACATCTCTACATTGCTTATTTTATCTCAGAATCACAGTGCAGTGATAAAAATTCAGAGAAAAGTTGTTACACTTAATAAAATTCCTTCTATCTTCATCTTCTTGTCAGGGTTTGGGTCATGAGGCCAGCAGCGGCTCTAGCATTACTATAGAAACTTCCTTCTCACCCGCTACCCCCTGCAGCATATTTAGGTTGTTAGTAGTCTGAAACAAGAGGTGTCTGACACAGATGCCCTCACTCCCTCACCTGGCTCCTTTAAATGCTTTTGAAGAATTCTGTTTCTCCTGCTTGTGTCTTATTCTGTCAGAAGGTAAATTGTAAATCTACAGCTTAGACCTTAGGCTTAGCTCCTATCATCATAACAGATAGTTGCACAGCTGCACTGATCCAGCCATCAGTCTTCCACTAAGTTGTTCCTCACAGAATTTCCTGAAAGAAACTCGAAACCAAAGGAAAAAAAATGTAAATATTTTCTTGATTTACAGTGTTGTTTCAGCATTAGGTGATTCACTCCAACTAGGCTGCTTGGTATATTTGATGCAGTATGTTTTTTATATATAGAAAGAAACCATTAAAACTAGTAAATGTAACATTTCATATATAAGGAAGTGAGAGTTTAGAAAAGTAATTATTGATCCTGAACTGGGTGGAACAGCTATGCGATGCAAAGACAACGACATGTAAAGCAAGATGTGAATACCAGGCTAAAGTCCAAAGTGTAAATTTTTTACTCTTATATTTCCTAAAAACTACTAAATTGGCATGCAAAAACAAATTAATTGATCTATTTGCTTATTTTCTAAAAATCTTTAACGAAAGATGTCAAATTGCATATGTTCTTTGAATTACTGTGCTTTAATAACAATGCAGAGAGATAAATACTCATTCATAAAAATAACAATTGTAATTATAATGTTATAACTGAAATTAGTTACATAATGTGTTAATTAAGAATGCAAGGGATTTTGACCATGGAGCTGCCAGGCATGAGGAAAAGCGGAAGATGACAACGATGGTGTATGTATGTAGTGTGAGAGGATATGCAGTTTCCTGGTTGGACAGAAGATGATGTTGTGAGGATAGTGAGGACAGTGAAAAAGTTAGATTGAGGCAGATGATCAATGGTGGCATGTAGCCAAAAGAAGATGAAATATTGGAAGACTGCAAACACTGTAAATATTGGGAAGTTGAGTTCTTCATTATGTCATTGCTTGGCTGATTTTGTGCTCAGTTTGGTCTCTGTGCTTGGCTTTTCCCACGCTAGATCGCATATTAGCATTCAACTTAACTCATCTCCGGTGCTTATTCTAATTCTTCATTCTGTGTTTAGTGGTGACTTGAAGGAAATTCTGCCCCGGATACAAATGTTGTTGATTGTTAAGTTGCGTACTGCCGACTTATGTTGGTCATGATGTGAAACAAATGCAAATGGAGTGCACAAAATATGTATAGATGTTCATCGCTGTATTTGTGATGATGTTCATGCAACGTTAAGTATGTATTTGCTTACCTTTAGCTCTGTTTTCGGTCTCATCCCACTAAATGCTTCGTTATGTGATCAGCTAGTTGGTAACTGTGTTTCTTTTTTTCTTTTTTTTCCTTTTTTTTTGGTGAAAAACACCTGGAAACAAAACTCATGCGAGCAGAAGGAATTAAAAAAAAACTGGAGCACTACAGGGTATGAACCCAAAAGATTTTGCTGAAACATGTAGGGGCATCGTGGTGGCACGGCGGTTGGCACTGTTGCCTCACAGAAGGAAGAATGAATGGGTCTGCATGGGTTCTCTCTGGGTACTCCAGCTTGTTCAAAGACATGCACTTAGCAGAGTTAGGTTAATTGGTGATATGAATGTGAGTTTGAATGGTTGTCAGTCTCTCTGTGTTAGGCTTCAACAGACTGGCCACCTGTCCAGGGCGTACCCCGGCTTTCGCCCTGTGGCAGCTGCAATAGGTTCCATCCTGGATGGATGCATGCTATAATGCTTTTTTGACAAGGTAGTTCTCTGTAGGTTCATCATTTTGGTATGATCAGGATCTTTTGCATTACGTACTAACATTTAATGCATTGTTAATATAAAAACAATAATGAAAACACAGAGTATAGCAGCCTAAGTTAATGTTTTCAAAAGAAAAAGCCTCCATAAAAATGAGACTGACTCATGATATTAATTCGCCTTCAATGAGCCCTAGTTGTAAAATGTGTTTGGAAGAAAATAATAAAATAAAATGGCAGTGATTTATAACTTCATATGTTAACTATTTTCAATATCTGCTTCATGCCAGAAATAAGAGCTCTGAAAATGACCACCTGTGTTTGATTGTTTTGGCATCCTTACCAAACCTCGAGGGGTAACACACACGTATACAGGTGGAATATGAACTTGTGTTTGGTGGCCAAATGTCTGTAAATCCCTTCGCTGTAGCTGGAAGAATGGCCAAACTCACTTCAATAATGTCTGGAAAAAGAGGGATTAAATGCACCAGGTTAATTAGTTTCAGACTAGCTGACAATTATTTGTATATGAGAGGGAGCGCCGGTGTCTTTCAGCTGGGTGTCAGCCAAAAAAACTGATAGTATTGTAAATCTACTGTATCAGCGGTAATTTGTTTTCATATGTTCAGACTGCAGTCTTGGGTAATTTATTTTCACATCTGTATTCAGTGGACGCAGACTTGTGGTATCGCATTTATTTTGATTAGTACTAGAAGGCTGTGGCAGTTCTTGTGTGTGTATATATGTGTGTGTGTGTGTGTGTGTGTGTGTGTGTGTGTGTGTCGAGTTAGAGCGCTCATGCAGCATTTGTGTTTGTTAGGAAGGCAAACACTCCTTTTGCAGCGTCAGGAAAGGCCGACTAAAGGAGACCATGTAAACACAATTGTTTTAGAATAGCCCAGGGTTTTATGGGCGCCGGTAATGAAAGCTAACACAGATGTTTGAACATGTCGTTAATTCTGTATACATTCCTTTAGATGATGTAATATCTCACAGGCTGGATGTGTTTGGAGGACTGTTGTCTGTGCAGTTTTATGATATTAATTCTAAAGTCTGGAGGGGGTTGAATATGACTGGGTCTAATTTTCTCAGGTTCAAAAGCTAATCATCTTGACATGGCATAGCACTAAAATGCACTCCTCAGCATTAGTTACCTGTCAGCCAGGCAGCAAGTTTAAACTTCTTTAAAAAGTGTGTAATTTCCTGTGGTATATAATTTTCTTTTATGTTGATGAGAATGGATATTACAGCGAATATTACAAAAGACAGCTGTCAAAATATTAAAACAGTTATTTAATAGTCTTATAAAAAAAAACCCATAATACTTTACGCGCTTTCTTTTTGTCCAATGATACCACTGTCTTGTCTGTACATTAATTTAAAAAAGCCAGGCTAGGCCACTCAGTTGCCATATTTACCTTTTTTACTATATATATTGATACTCTTGATACTGCAAAGTATTAATGTTTGATGCCTTGGAGTAGTTTGCTTCTTTCCCTCTTTGGCAATGTGACTATAGTAAAGTTATTTAATGCGTGTTTATAGTGATTATAACCTCGTGAAATCACTTTACAACAAAAGTGTTAGCATTGGTTGCTCCATCCTCCAGATGGTTTATTGGCGACTGGTCAGAGTGTCCGAAGACGTGCGATGGCGGGATAAGGACGAGGACAGTCCTCTGTATCAGGAAGATTGGTCCCGCTGAGGAGGAGACACTGGAGGACACTCACTGTTTGACTCATCGGCCTATCGAGAGAGAGTCCTGCAACAACCAGTCCTGTCCTCCAAAGTGGGTCACCCTGGATTGGTCTGAGGTAAGGCCAGTAATAATAAGTGTTTTTCTGTAACTCATTGCACTGTCAAGATATGTGTTTAACACTTTTCCTTCCCTCTGTAGTGCACACCTAAATGTGGTCCTGGCTTTAAGCACCGCATTGCCTTGTGTAAGAGCAGCGACCTCACCAAGACCTTTCCGCCTGCCCGCTGCTCGATCCATAACAAACCTCAAGTCCGAATGCGCTGCACTTTAGGGCGCTGTCCTCCTCCCCGCTGGATCCCTGGTGAATGGGGACAGGTAGGACCTTGTCTCTCTCTAACTTCTTCCACAACAGTATGGCGGTTAATCCTACTGGCATGTTTAAAAGACAAAGTTTCCACAGATAAAACTCTATGTGTAGGTGAATGATTTGTATCATTTACACCTGGATGAAATACTGGGGATTCCAATCAGGCCTGTGACGCATGTGAGTGCATAGAGGCTGTGTTTGTGTTTGTGATTCCAAGAGTTAAAACAGGCCTGGAGTATGTGATCGGCAGCAGTAATATCTTCTTGGCTGTTTGAAGTTTATCTGCACCCCAGACCAGGCCTCTCTGTCACTTCCAGGAACAGGGTTTTGAGGAAGACAGAGGAGTAGAAGTTTTGGGCTCACCCTGATATGACTTAGTATGCTCTGAAAAAGCTGCTCAACACTTTACAACACAGCTGACTCATATTGCTGAGAGGCCGCCAAAAAGTCGTGCGTCAGAGATAGTTGTATCTACAAAAAGTATGGCTTGTTATTTTGTAGGATTTGTTAGTAACTCAGTGTAGAAGTGGAATTTTAAACAGTGTGCTCTGATGTTTAGAAGGCAGTTGTGCAAGGATTGTGTGCTCTGATGAAGGTGATGTCATGGTTTCAGCTGTGCCGATCAGGTCAGAAGTCAAAGGTTGAGAGTCTGGCAGTTTAAGTCATAGCTTTCTGGGTTCTTTTCATATCTGCCACATGCCCGTTAACACACACAAATATCGATAACACACCTTTACAATTTAGTCTGAGCCGTAAACAAAGCAGACCAAAATGTTAACCTCAACATAGTCCATCAAAGGACAGGCTTCTTGCCATGCTGAGCCAAGGTTAATACCTCATAGACCAACAGCTGGAGTCTGCCCTTACACAGCACTTTCTGACACACTGTAGAAGTGTGTGTGTGTGTGTGTACTCTCTCCCCCCCTCTCCCTCTCTCCCCCACCTATTCTGTTTTTCTGGCTGTAATTACAAGCTTAGCCTCCACTACTCTCGTCCCTCTCTGGCCAGCTGACCCTCAAAGCGCCAGAAAGGGGGGATTGTTGCCAGCTACCAAGATCCCAGTCTCCCAGGCCAAAAGGTCTCCAGTTCAAATCCCACTAAAGTTGCACCACTGACGTATGCCATCTGTCATAGCTTGCAGCGGGCCCTAATAAAGACTCTCTAATTGGGAAGGGATGACATGCAGGCTCACTGATCTAAGGCAGCCAGAGAGAATCTGTGAAGGTGACAGAAAGAGGTGGGGGGTGACTGGGTTTATTTCACACACTCGTATATGAGCACACACACATAGTTATGGCTCACAGGTGTGTTTTTTCTCAGTCTTTCCAGCATCAGCTCAGATGAACAATTCCATTATAGAGTCGAAAGTGTGCTGGCACCTACACCTTTTGTTTTTTATTAGTTTTACTAGTTTGTTTCTGTCTGTTTTTTTTCCTTCTACAAAGGAGATCAGCGGCTGCCCACAAGGCCAATCTCACTTTTTATAACAACTAGCATATAAAGAGTCAGGAGCGCATTTTGTGTTTACCAAGGCAAACTTTTATGCACCAACAAAGCAAATTTACAGTTATATTATGAGTAAATAGCCTTAAAGTGCAGAATTTCTGCTGTAGTTTGAGCGGTGGGACATTGATATCACATTAATCTTTGTGGAATTGCAGCCATTTTTAAGTTGGACAATTTACCGTATTCATAAATAAAAAACTCATACTTCTTGGAGAATCTTTCAGGCTTCAGGCTTCCTGCCTCAACCTAATAGAAATCAAAAAAATCGGATTCATCCTTTGTGATTACTTTGCCAGTCCTTTACTGCAGTTTCTCTTTTTTCTTGGGTCATTTGACCTTAAGTTTGCCAAAAAAAATAAACAACATTCATTCAATGAGAACTAGTCTCCCAGCACCATTAGACAAGTCATGCATGTCAGTGCGTAACACTGTCTCCACCATGAGGTGATGCAATATGTTTTGGAACATCAGTTGTTCAATGGCTTTTATTTGCTCTCATTAAGTGTTTTCATCATGGATCATGGAGGACTTGGATAGTTATATGCTTGCCTCTTAAAGAGCGTTCTTCACTTGGCTGGATATTTTTCTTTTTTTACTGGAAAGGATGCTGCTATCATCATCATCATCATCATCACACAGTGCTGTGAATAAGTATTTGCCCTCTTCCTGATTTCTTTGTTTATCGCATTTTCGTCACACTTGAATGTTTTAAATCGTCAAACAAATTTAATAATTAGTCAGAGATAACCCAAATAAACACAAAATAATGTATAAATTATGATTTTATTTATTAAGGGAAAAGCTATGCAAACCTACCTGCCTATGCGTGAAAAAGTAATTGGATCCCCCCCCCCCCCCTTTTCTTTTTGGAAAGCTGGGCTCAGTTTCACCAGCCGAACCCGTGCCTGATTACTGCCAGACCTGTTGAATGAAGAAATCACTTAAATCAAACCTAGGCTCAAAGATCTTAGAAAACAACACATCATGCCACAATCTCAAGAAACAGCTGAAAAACAGAGACATTGAAATGTATTTGTTTGGAAAGGGTTACAAAGCTGTTTGTTAGGCTTTTAGGCTTTAGGACTTCAGTGAACCACAGTGAGAGGCATTATCCACAAATGGAGAAAACTTGGAACAGTGCTAAATCTTCCCAGTAGTGGCCAGCCTACCAAAATTAAAACATCAGTGACACAAAAGAACCCAAAATAAAACAAAAAAACTTCAAGATGCCTCATGATCCATGTCTTCATGATTCAACAATAATAATAATAATTTTCAACAATAAAACACTGCAAACAATTTCAGTATTGCAGCAGAAACAGATGTGTTCCTGTTAGTCAAATGTTTTCGATTGCCCTTTAGATACAAGGCAGATTTTAAGATTTATTTCAGTATAACAACAAGAAAAAATGAGAAAAAAAGCAAATTGACCAACTGGCTGATATCCATTACAGCTGTCCTATTGCCCAAACCTATATCAAGCCACTCTAGGTGCCAGTATACTCTCTGCATTGATCGCTCTTTGCACCGCGTCATTTGCTCAGTCACTTCTATTCATGACATCAAACTCAGGACACGTGGCAAGAATAAAAACAACATAAACCTTGCTATCTTTCTCACATTCTTGTTTGGGAATGTCTTTGTCTTTATTTTGTTTTTTTGCAAATAAGATTTTTGATACAAATTATTATAAGCAAATAAATAAATGTAATAATAGTTAAATGTGGGAAAAAAAGCTTGAAGAGAGCTTCACGTTTCTTTTTGTGATCATGAGCAGAATTACTAACCAGTCTAAACCCTTAATATACATGTGCACAAAATATCCCTTGACAAGCAGTTTTCAAAACAGATGTTGCAAAAGCCTTCAGAGGGTGAAGAAGAAATGAGCAGAGGGAAAGAAAAGGAAAACAAGACTCACAACAAGTATAAAGTTAAAAGAATGCCAAAAGGTAACCTTTTCAACCTCATTTGACCTGTTTGCTCAAATGTAGGAAAATGAATTCAGATTGAGGAAGGTGACTCTGGTTGGCTCTGTGTGCTCCCTCCCTTTGTGCCCCAGTGATTGTTTGATTGGATCAGGTCGTACAGTGTATGTGTGCATGTGCAGGGATTACTATGTGTGTGAAGGTCCATGAGGGAGCGCAGACTCCCTGCCTAGTATTCAGGGTCACATAGAAAAGATGGTTCTCATTTAACTTGTTAAATTTACTGGCTAAATATGGTGTTGTGCAGACAGTGACTTTTGGTCTGGTGCTCTTTGTTTCAGTGTTCAGCACAGTGTGGTCTGGGCCAGCAGATGAGGACGGTACAGTGTCTGTCCTACACAGGACAGCCATCGAATGACTGCGCAGAGTCCCTCCGACCAGCCACCATGCAGCAGTGTGAGAGCAAGTGCGATGCCACCCCGATCTCCAGTGGTGATGGTGAGATGATGAAACGTGCCATCGTGTCAAATCGTGTGAAAAGTTTACTTCTCACAGTTTTCGTCACGGTCGAGAAGACAATTTCTGATCTGCAGTTTCTTTATAAGCAAAGGTTGATTGCTTTATGCTCATAGATATTGTGCCTTATGTGCACAGCTTTTACACAAAGCCCCACTTGAAAAGGTTATAAACTATCTCTATCTTCATCTTCACTGTTCTACTATGACCTAAACACAGTTGGATGACACACTCTTCTACACTTTGCCAGCAACATTAATCTTTCCAGTGAGGTTGGCTCCTAGTCAAAGCGAAGCAGCTCAACCCTCCATATACACTTACACATGATGGATGGCTATTCAGATATGTAGAGAAGGGGCCTTCGATTAGCCTGAATGGAAAACGTGAGCAGCGTTTACAGGCTGGCTAATGGGATTAGCTGTAGGCTAATTGTTCCTTTACGGACAGCAGTGAGGCAATGTCTCGTTTCATTTGGCTCTGAGAAGGCAGGGGCCAAAGCCTAATAAGGGAAGACACTCTGATCATGATAAGGCATTTAGAGCACTGCCTGTCTGGCATCCAGCAAGCAGTCTGTGTGTGTATGTGTGTGTCTGTGAGTGTGCATAGTAGGGATGGCAGCCAGCCCAGTTAGTGAACGAGGCCAGGATCTGTCTTAGTCTCTGCGTCCAAGTATAGTTGCAGTTTTATTCTATTCAGACCTGAGGGAGATCCACAAGCTCTCATGTAGCAGTTTAGTCCAGTTTGTACATCTCATATGTTATCATTACATCGCTGTTTAATGACTTGCCTTCATTCTGAAAGTATTTAATAAATACGCAACCTCTTCTGACCATCTATTTTAACCTATTTATCAAGTTTGCCTTTGCTGCAAAACAAAAGCTAGATGTGTTATTTCTATTAAATATAATGTTGCAAAGAAAAATGACTGTATATTATTAGTGTTGATGAGATATCATTTGAATTTTGATGTAGCTCACATTTGGAGTCAGCATGTCAGCTGTCACTGCATTTTCAATTCGGAAATACTTCAAATGATTGATAATATTGTTCCATGAGAACAAGATGTATATAAAAGATGCACAGTGCTGTGAAAAAGTATTTGTTTCTTTCCTGATTTCCTAGTTTTTTTAATATATATTTGTTACACTTAAATGTTTTAGATCAGCAAACACATTTTAATATTAGTAAAAGATTACTTGTGAAAATGCAGTTTTTAAATAATGGTTTCCTCTATTAGGAGAAAATAGCCTACCTGGCCCTATATGAAAAAGTAATGGCTCCCTCTTGTTAAGTCATGAATTAACTGTGATTAACCACATTTTTTGGAAAGCTGAGTTCAATTTCACTAGCCACAGCCAGGCCTGATTACTGCCAGACCCGCTGAATCAAGAAATCACTTAAAGAGAACCTGTCTGACAAAGTGAAGCAGATCTCTAAAAAATCTCTAGAAATAACACATCATGCCATGATCTAAGGAAACAGCTGAGAAACAAACATGCCATTGACATTTATCAGTTTGGAAAGGGTTACAAAGCCATTTCTTAGGCTTTGGGACTCCAGTGAACCATGTTGAGAGCCATTATCCACAAATAGAGAAAACTTGGACGGCAGGCCAGCTTACCTAAATTACTCTAATAGTGCATCATCAACTCCAAGAGGTCACAGAAGAATCCAGAACAACATCTAACTGCAGGCCTCACTTGTCTCAGTCTAGGTCAGTCTTCATGATTCAACAATAAGAAAGAGAAAAATTGCATCCATTGGAGAATTTCAAGGCAAAAACCACTGCTGATCAAAAAGAACAAAAATGCTTGTTTCACATTTGCCAAAAATATCTTGATGATTCCCAAGACTTTTGGGAAAATATTCTGTGGACTGACAAGACAAAAGTTGCAGAAAGTTTGAGTCCTGTTATATTTGGCACAGTCAAACATGGTGGTGGTAGTGTACTGGTCTGGGGCTGCTTTGCTGCTTCAGGGCCTGGATGAATGCCGTAATTGATGGAACCATGAATTCTGCTCTCTACAAGAAAATCATGAAGGAGAATGTCCAACCATCAGTTGACGACCTGAAGCATAAGCGCAATTGGGTTATCAAGCAAGATAGTAATCCAAAATACACTAGCAAGTTCACCTCTGAATGTCACAAAAAATCTCATATGAAGGTTTTGCTGCTAAGGGTGGCACAACCAGTTAATAAGTTAATACAGGGCCATGTAGGTTTAGATATTTTTTTCCACCTTAGAAATAAAACCAGTATTTAATATATTTTATGTACTAAGGTTTTCCTGGTCTAATATTAAAATTTGTTCAATGTTCTGAAACATGTGTGACAAATAGGTAAAAAGACTAAGAAATTAGGAAGGGGGCAAATACTTATCCACAGCACTATATGCAGCCACTGTGATATCACCTTACTCTTAATGCGATCATACTTTATAAACTTAACATCATGCTTCTTTAAATAAAGTCTGACACTAACCACTGAGATAGTAAACTCATCAAAAAAGTTTTTACTGAAGTCATGGCTTAAGAAAGAAGTGGGGTCATTTTCTTATAGATTTTTATACTCTTAACCCCTTTTTTTTTCCAAGCAGAGGAACCACCTCCTGCTGGCCATTAGAAAGAATGCAGGTTTAAGGCTCTCATTAGATATATTTATATATAGTCTAGGGAAATAGGTGTGGTTTTACTTAAAAGGTGACAATATGTAAATGATTGTGTTATGTTAGGTATAAAAACTTTCTTGTGTGTGTCTTTTTTTAGTCAGCTGCTACGACGAGGAGTTTTCCTCTTAAACATAGCCAGACTAATAAAAGATATGTTTTCTTTTGCTGTCTTTATACCTGAGCTCTTTTCTGTCTCTCCACAGAATGCAAAGATGTAAACAAAGTGGCTTATTGCCCGCTGGTACTGAAGTTCAAGTTCTGCAGTCGAGCATACTTCAGACAGATGTGCTGCAAGACATGCCAGGGGCACTGACCCTTTGAATACAAGAGCGAGACAAGAAGATGCCCATAAAGGCAAGAAAGATGGAGGGATACAGTGCTTAAGAGGGTGAGAAGAAAACAGCAGACTGGAAAATGCATCCCGACTCTGAACCAGTGGAAGAATGAAAAAGTTGTCAATGTTGAAGACGGGAGAAAAGTGAGGATTTCCCTGTTTATCACACCCCATACTCCTGCCCTCTGTCGTGGTGGAATCTAAACCACTGCTCAGCCCATAATGCTGACACAAACATTATTTTTTTGTTTTTTACATTTTCACTTCTGTGAAGTGGAACTCGGAAGATTAACTGTTGGTGATGTTATCTTTTATTATAATAATAATTATTAATATCATTGTTAGTCTTCCTCAGTGTTTGTTTTTTTTTACGAATCCAAAGTGCTGGACACATCGCTCACAGAGGATGTACCCCGGAGATTAGAAGAGGGGGGATGGGAGACTCCTGTCTTTGGGATGACTGTGATGGTGCTAATGGCAGAGCAGACTTCTGGCTTCGGTGCACTTTTTTTCATGTAAATACCAATTTACTGCTCAAATGCAACAGAGAATCCCTGTTGGTGTACTGTATATTTATTGTACAATCCAAAACAGAGCTGATATATTGTCCTCTGATCATCTTTTTGCCAGATAGTAGCCTACTGTTATGGAAGGGAATGTAATGTGATTGAATTCATATTCAGTTTCTTTGTGCTTGAGTGAAAATATTACATACTGTAACATATGTTAAACCCTTGTATACTGTAAGGATTTGTATATTATATATATATATGTTAATCCAGGGCCAAAAAATACACCGTGGTTATTGGAGATTTTTAAATCCTCCCCCCTCCCCAGCTGGGTGCCTTAGTTCTTAACAGTCAGGTAAAAGTTCACCCAAAATCACCAAAGTCATCTTTTCAAATGGTGCCTACGCCACATGAAAAATTAGTGACCAGACCTTTACTAGCATCTTACTGAGTTTAGTAGTAAAGGATTTATATGTTTTGTTCATCTGAGTCAAAGTGCAGTCACCATTACATACTCTCTTTAACCTCCTAAGACCCGAACTCTTCCACGGCATGCATTTTTAATTTCTCTTTGATATTTGGGCATATTGGGGCCCAATGAATGTAAAAACAAAGAATTACCAGATTTTTTTTTTTTTATTTTTTTTTTTTTATGAAAATCAGAGCCACATATGAGGATATTCGTTTAAAATTTTGATAGAACAGTAGCAGTATAATGTCCTCGTAAGTGGATATCAGGCCCTTGAGGAGCAAAACTGAGTATTTTGGTCTAAATAACCCAAAATGTGATGTCCACATATGTGGACGGCAGGTCCTAGGAGGTTAAGGATCTTTTTGAGGTAAACTAATAGCCCCACAGTTTGCAAAATGGCCTTCTTACCAATGATTACATGAAAAGATTGATGTATGAGGTCTGGGCAAGACGATTGTTAGCTCAGGCCTCAGTCACACTTTCATACTGGCAACACAAATAGAGTGATCCTCAGCAAACCTCCTTGTGATTGCTTTAGTTGCTAGCAGATTCCTGTGGTCACCTGTAGTTTGCATGAAAAATGCCAACTTGTCTGCAGACATTTATTTCTTGACCTTTAATGACATTTTAATTAGTTTACATTTGCTTTTAAAGAATAAGTTGTGTCTTACTGCTGCAACCTACATATTTTGGAATGTGTAACTTTTACTTTGAAAGCAAATGTTTAGGTTACACTTACCATTTCACTATCGCTTGGTAAGTCCGCTTCTTCCATGCAAAAAAACAGCTGAACATGGAAATCTGCCAGTGTCCAAAGCAATTTCAGAGAATTTTTTTGTCCAGCACCCTCTCAGCGACCAATTTATGCTAGTGACTGCCAGCAACCTCCAGCAATCAGTTGCCAAACAGTCGTAAAATACACACGGGGGTTGGCAGGAGGTCATTAACTGGTCTGCACACTAGTGTGCACAGCTGTTTGACTAAGACCTTAGGAAAAGTGGAGGGAAAATGCTGATTAGCTAGGTTGACATGAATCAACCTATTAGCACATCTAAAGCTCACCAATTTACAATTAACATGTAATGTAAAAAAAAAAAAAAAAGGATCATTAAAAGTCACCATTTAAATGTAAATTACGACATAAATCAGTAAGTGTTTATAATGTTGCTTTTGTATTTAGTACAAAACCAGCTCCATATAAATGCCGTATGAAGACCAGTTCAGCAACAGTTTGCAACAGCTAACATGTCTGTTTAATTTAGCTCTGTGATCTTTAAATAAGCAGTACTGTATCTGCTTGAAGCCACCAATGCAAGCAAAGACTTAATTTGAAGATTTGGTTGTCAATATTGTTGAACACTTCTGGCTTTATGGGAAGTTAAACACAGGACTACTTGTGACCTGGAGTCCCTACTGGCTGCCTGACTTGTGAAGCTGATGCTTTAAAGGGGACTAATGAACTAAATGTAGCCTATCCATTCATTCTCATCAAAGATGCTTGCTGGCACATAATAAAACCAACTAGGCATTTTGGAGCTGGGTATGTGCATCAGAAACTGAAACTGAAAAACATACTTTTAAAAATTGTTCTAATGAAAAAACAACCCCCCCCCCCAAAAAAAATGGGAGGTGATATAGGACAAAATTAAGATTTAGAGTGTTTAAGAAAGCAACCTTCCAGCCTTTTGGACTAAGTTAACGTGTGGGATTATTCACAAGGAAGTGAACAGGCCTGTTTCACAAATATTGAGATATTCCTGTTAAATATACATGCAAACACCACTTTTGTTGCCAGGCTATGTAAGCGGGTGTCACTCTGCTGCTCACAGACACCACATTCTGCCTCCTACCCCCTCATGTTCATCATCATCATCATCATCATCATCATCATCATCTTTGTCCCATAAATGAATAAAAAAACAAAACAAAAACAGCATACTCAGTGGTGCTTGCCCTGCTCTTGTATTTTTTTTTTTTAATTTCCAAGAAATACTGCGTTTACCTCTCTTTCCTCCTGCTATGCTTCGAGGCTTGCAGCCTTCCCAGGCTTCTGGTGCTATCAAGTGGGTGCTTCCATTCAAACCCGTTCCAGTGTGCTAATAAGAAAAGAAAAGTGAGGCTGGATCCAAACAGTATGAAAAAAAAAATATATATACTTGTCAAAATTTCTGTTGATTTAATGCTGGTCATGTTATCGTTTAGTTTGTATCTGTCTATACCTCACACTGGGAATTTTCATTGTCAACTGTGTATTGTTGCTTGTGCAGCCAACAAAACAGTCACACCCCCGGACGAAAGCGATCACTTCACCCAGGTGACGTTTGGGTTGTGAAAGGGGAACAGCAATTAAAGTGTGTAAGGATCTTGTCAGAGCTGTTAAAACCGACGTTCTAATTTTGCTGCTGCTACGTTTTTTTTGTTTTGTTTTGTAGCCACCTTCAGAATGACAGTGCTGAGCAGATTTTGTTGGAAAGGATGGTGGATGCTGCATTCAAAGACAGCAGAATTCAAACTGCTTGAACTGACTCATCTACTGGCTGTGGGATTAAGAAGCTCCATTTTAAAAAAAGAAAAGACAACTTAATCAAACTGGTACTCGTTGCTGTGAACTTGGATATTTGAATGTCACATTGCTTCAAAACGTATCTGAAGTGCAAGCGAAATGAAAAGCATCATGTGATTAGCTGCATATATTTTGTATTCAGTATTATTGTTGGTACACTGTTACTAATTTTTTTTCAAATGTAAATTATATGCTAATTTATTGCATTGTCACTTGTACATTGATTTCACTGCATGCAAACTGAAATTTAGCATAGTGAAAAAAAAATGCCGTGATACGGCCCTTCACCAACTTTTTTTTAAGTAGATAAATGAATAAAAAGAGCAGCTTTTAAACAGAATCCTCTGTTAACACATTCATTTTTACTATGCTTGTCAAAACATATTAGAGCGTGCAACCTTAAACTTACATGGCAAGGTTATTTCCATCATTAACTTGGTTTTGCTCAGGTTCAGTGGTTTGGAGACAAAGAGGTGGAGCTGAGATAGTTTAGATGTGCAGCGGCAGGATGGTGGCTATATTAGACAAAGGATGTTGAACATGGAGCTGCTAGGCAGGAGATAAAGTAATTCAGTTTTATTTATATAGCGCCAAATCACAACAGTCGTCTCAAAGAATTCGAATCAACATTATTTATTTGTATAAATGTTAATAGCCATCATCAAACTAAACATTTAGTCTTTTTATTTTATTTTATTATGTTATTATCTTTATCGTTTCTTCTCTAACCCTGTGTTTTAGAGAAAAGTCAAAAAGGAACTTTTACTGGGGAAAAACAATTAATGTTCATCAGAATGTGTTTTTTCTGCCAGCTTATTATCAATACTTGTGAAGAGAATCACATACTGGAACAGCATGGAGTTGGAGTTATACGTTAGGGTTACGCATTGCAATACCTCAGCAGTGATTCGTGTGAGAAGGAAACACTCAGGAGGAAATAAGTAATGGTGCCAGGGTGGATGCCCCACTCTCACAGGGTTTAAGAGATGTATACTCTTTTTTTTTTTTTTTTTTTTTTAATTCAACTTTTGGAATACCCTCAGAGTGAGAACAGCTGATGGTGTTACACCAGGATATTGGTTACCAGCTTTAAAGAAGTGCATTCATTTGCTGCCTCAGTTTAGGGTGACCATATCAAAGAAGGGACTGATCCACCTTACTCTAAATCCCCAGCCACATCATTATCTGAGATTCAAGCATAAGACTTTGTTGGAGCGGTGTCAAACAACTTTCCAAACATTTTTGTTGATATAGTCTTATTATTGGACTCTACGTTCTCTTATCCCCATCAGAAAGTGTCTAGGTCCACTTGTAGGAAGCTCTGAGATTTCCACTCTCCCTGGTAATTAATTCCAAATAAACAGTAACTAACCCACTTGGCTGGGAAACACAGCCATCTCTGTCTAATCCAGTGTCCAATTACTGGGGGAGACAGATGGCCTGTTTGGTTTAATGTAACCAGTTTAGAATACCTGTATGTCTGGCCCAGCTTCTGTCTCTTACACTGGCCCTTCTGCAGGGGTCTGTGATTACATTAGCCCCAACCTGCAGAGCTTAAGGTGACAAGGAGAGAGAAAAAAATAAGAAGCTGAGGGATCCTGTATCTGCAGATGACCTGACAGCCATGAGGTGACTGCCTTACATGAAACATTTACACCTGATTATGTGAACACATACGTCCATGAGAGCTTGCTGTAGACTCAACACACAAACAGAAAGAAACAGAAGCCATCCACTGGATACTGTGAATGTACACATGGACAAGAAGCCTCCAGGCAATGAAAGCAAGATTTACTGGTATTTACCTTTCTTGGTTTCAGGGCTGCAGGTCTTAAGTCTCGTGAGTTCAGGCCTTAGAATCCCGCCAATCCATCGAGCTGACTTATTTGTCTGGGATGGTGACATGAAAAAGTAGTTTCTTGGTTGACTGGGAAGACTAACAATAGGCCATTCAACAATAGCTACAACTGCACTTTTAACTAGTCAAATATAACTTTTAAAAAAATATAGAAATTATGTGATTTTCTCTTAAATGGAAGTTTAAAAGAACAGGTTTTAGCTCTCCTGTGTGCAACATTTGAAGATACCAGTGTGCAACATCTCAACTGATTTTTTGATTTCCAATTCAACTGTAATACAGCAGGAGAAGAACCAAGCAAGGGGCAGCTTCCAGGATTAAAAAAATGAAGCCAAAGCAGAAGTTCCACAAATTGCAGTTCAGGTGCTATAATGTTCCAGAAACTGGCTCCAAAAGCAGCTTGAGTATCATTCATGGTTGGTTTTCTTTTGCTGTGCATACTGAGGGATTTTAGGGTATGCAACCAATACAGACGTGTAGCATGACAGTGATGATGCTATGCATAGTTGGGGGGGGGGGGGATAGAGACAGCAGAGTCCAGCATGAAGGTAAAAAATCTTTAAAAAAAGAAGAAAAAAAAAGCTAATCGCTCAACTGCACAAACACAAACAAGAGTACCCCACCTAGCACTTCATTGCATGTTCACAACTAGTTATAATATGAAAACTACAGAAATGCAAAGAGTAATCTTTTTACCCTCATATGTTACCTTTAATAATTAAGGAGATAAAATTAGTCTCTCTGACTTGCAGGGAGACACTTGAATGGAGGAGTGATAGTGTGATTCCCAGTACATCGGCTTAGTAAGACTAGGAGCTAGCAGGCTACTTATGATAAGAGGTGTGGAGAGGACGAGGATCAGATTTCTCTAGCAAACTCCTGACAGTGAAAGAAGCCATTGCTGTGTTTTATCAGCAACACAATATCTTACAAGCTATGACAAAACAAAGCTGTGCAAAGATACACCAATGATAAGATACCAACAATTCCCAGCTTGAGAACTCAGGCTCCACTACATGCTGGAATTCCTCCGAGAGTTTTCTGCTGTGTGTCCGACTTAACAATCTGCCTCCCCTTGAAGTTTAAAACCCCAAATACCTGTGGCATTACTCTTGGCTGTGGTCCTGTGGCCCTGCCATAGCTCTGTTTGTGTGCCTATTCTCCAGCTGAGAGGTGTGAGGATTAGCATAGTGATGAATAACATACAGTAGCACTGTAAAGGTTTATCTTAATCAGAAGAACTGTGCTACTGCAGTGTGTGCGATGAGTGCTTGAAGTGTTTTGGACACTCTTCCATTTGAACGCAGTGCAGCAGGACAAACGGCTCCAGATGGTGTGGCTGGAGACACTACATGCGTGGATCCGGGGGGTCTGACAGGCAGGAATGCTGGCCTGGGATGGGAAGGTCATGGCTTCAGCACCTGCTATCTACTGGGCTCTGTCCTATTAAGCCCTGCTGCTTTTTCCCACAGCTGAGACCCAGACTGAACCGCCATGGGTGAGATCAAAGGCCTGAGGGCCACTAACTTCATAGGAGAAGGCAACAGCCATGCTATCACATACACCAGGACAATGTGCTTTTATTCACACCTTTCTCAGTGGACTAAACACACTAATGTGTATATGGATGCCATACTGTTACATTTCAGCAGGGCAGTGTTTGTGAATGAACCGAAATATGGCACATAGAAAGTTATGTGTATACACCACGGGAAGCCTAGAACGGAGTTGTTACTGGCGGGTTGTTCAGCAGAATGTGGCTAATGATGTGACTATTTTTATTTTGGTGGAAAATGGAAACAAAGAGGAAAACTTTAATGCAGTGGTTCTTAACCTTGTTGGAGGTACCGAACACCACCAGTTTAATATGCGCATTCACTGAACCCCTCTTTAGTGAAAAATAAAATATGATTTTTTTCAAATTCAAGACATAAATATGTTTTTTACTGGTGCACAAAATGAGGCATGCATGTCACGGCGGAGGCTCTGCCGAACCCCTGAGACCGACTCACTGAACCCCTAGGGTTCGATCAAACCCTGGTTAAGAACCACTGCTTTAATGGAAGCACTTCTCATCTAGAAGAACACTGTTGTATTAAACCAAAGTCTCACAACTAGGCAGCTGTCTTAGTAGCACCTCCAGTCTGTTGTTTGGGAACATATGAAGCCTTTATCTAAATGATTGAGTGAAATAAAGTTTAATCATTACCAGGTCATAAAAAGTAAACTGTCATTTAAAAACATCTTAAATAATGTAAAAATCATATTTTTCCAGCTACTGACTTTCTTCTTTTTCACATGACTGTGAAAGAACCAGCTTTAGCAGCAATACTTGAAGTAATTCCCCAAAGTTTGATTCTGTTCATCTGGTTGTAGCGTTTTCAGTGGGAGAAACGTTTCGTCACTCATCCAAGTGACTTCTTCAGTCTCAGCTGACTGCAGATTTCCCCAATATTATAAACAGTGCATTGCATAATGACTGAAACTAGCACCACTGAAGGAACAGTGGTCTGGGAGGTCAGTTCCTTGATCATTAATATGCAAATTCTCATGACCGCTGATCAACAACCACTGATCAAAGCTCATTGATCAAAGAACACTGATCAATGGCCATAAGTACCATTCACAGAGAGTTGGAGAATGGCTGCAATCACAGCATTGTAAGATGGCGAAAGATGTTCCCTCAGGCCCCTCCTCGATTCAGAGATGGTCTTTCCCTTTTCATGTAAATGGCCTCCTTGACTCCCCGCTCAACGGCACTTAACAGCGTACACTATATTACTCTGTTTGTGTCGGGGGACCCGATCCTTAGGGTGGACCACTCTTTGGCGCAGCGTATTTTGGGGTTTAAAAGCCACAGAGACTAGGTGTTTATAAAAAATGCGTCTCAGCTGTTCCAATACTCCTGACACATACAGGATCACTATGGGTTTTCTCTTAGGCAGCGGATGCCCTTCTCTCCTGGATCGGCTGGAGCTTTCTTTAGGTGCCTTCCCAGCTTTGACAAATGTCCAGCTGGGATAACCACATTTACTCAGGGCCTTCTTGATGTGCTGTTCTTCTGCTTCCCTGGCCGTTGTGTCTGTGGGGATGGTGTTCGCTCTGTCTTGTAGAGTCCTGATGACACCCAGTTTATGCTCCAGTGGATGATGAGCGTCAAACCTTAAATACTGATCTGTATGTGTAGGTTTACGGTACACATCAGCTTTTAGATGTCTCCCACTACTGATGGAAATCTCACAGTCTAAGAAGGCTAACCTGCTACTTTTCATATCCTCCCTGGTGAATTTGATGTGTCGGTCCACCGACTGTCACGAGTTCAAAATATTGGGGATGGATACAAGAGGAAAACCAAAATAACAACACTGGTCCGGCCGGGTCAAGTCAAACGATGATTTTAATGAACACACGTGTGTGAGATGAACACTGCACGCAGACAGCATCCGATCTCTCACCGAAAACCACACAACAATAGTTTTTATGAAAATCGGGGTATTGGAACGTCCCCTCATGCGTAAAGTAGGTACAATACAATCAATGTTGACAACTTTTAACACATTAAAAGAACATCTTCTTCTTCCCGAGGCCAGATCCTTCCCAGTAATCTTCTAACTCTGCCTATCCCCTAGAACAAACTGTCTCTTCTGCAAACATAATCTTACAGCTACAAGGCTTTGCAAACTATTATTTGAATATCTGAACTATTACCTAAACATGAGTCTTAACTACTGTTTGTGTGTGTGTATGTGTGCGTCTCGACCTCAGCATCCACTCTGTCTATAAGGACAGAGGCCAACTCTTCATGTGTGCAATAACCTAACTGAAACCATACATGTAATATGTTGAATAAATGTTCTAATCAAATGCCACTATTCAAAGCTTAATAAAAGAATATAAATGAATAAAGGATAATAATAAATCACATAGTATATGTGTTTTGTAAGTGTGTTCTTTCCATAGCTCAAAGTCCTTAACACAATAGATTGTTCAGACCTTGCGCCGAACAAAGCTTCCGACCCTCCGCTAGTTGACCAAGCCCCCTCTTTAGCAAGCACAAAAATACAATGCATGTATAACAAAATGATTATCACTGCACCTGTAATAGAAAATGTTAATATGGGATTATGACAATACCTGTAAATAGAAGATTAACATGAGGTTATAACAATCACTGTCATCCAAACTTTAATGTAATGTCAATAGCTTCAATAAATGCTTTAATGCAATGCTTATTATATGATTCTGATGCAATGATAAAATAACAGTAAAATATCTCTTCTCATGAGTTAATGTGATCCGTGAATTGTAGTACGTCCTGAGATTTGATTTTCACCCAGGTGTCATCCACATACCTGAACCAATGACTTGGTGTTGTTCCAGGGTAGGATAGCAAAGCCCTCTTTTCCACTTCTTCCATGTACAAGTTGGCCACGATGGGTGAAACTGGGAAATCCATGGCACACCCATGTTTCTGCCTGTAGTACTGGCCCTTGTATGTGAAAAAGGTGGAATTAAGACACAGTTCCAAAAGCAAACACACTTGGTCGGTGCTGAGAGTGGTCCTGTTGCTGAGGTTGGGGTCATCCTGTAATCTCTTACGAACTACCTTCAACGCTTCCGTGACTGGGATGCAAGTGAAGAGAGATGTAACATTGTACGAGAACATGGTTTCATCTGCCTCCATAATGACATCTCTCACCTTCTCAACAAAATCCAAGGTGTTCTGGATGTGGTGTTCAGAGCTGCCTACCAACGGGTTGAGGATCGAAGCCAGAAACTTAGAGATGTTATAGGTGACTGAGTTGATCATGCAGACAATCGGTCTTAAAGGTGCACCCTGTTTATGTATCTTCGGTAAACCATACAGACTTGGTGTAGATTCCCCTGGGTATAGCCTGTAGTATTAGATTAAATTTTTGAAAATTTAAAGGGTTACTAAATGGATTCAAGCGATATCCTAGTAGCAGCGCCACAGTGCTGTTTTTACTACTCCCTGTTTTTAGAAAGCTAAATAAACTGTCAATTTTGGCTTTCTCCAAAAGCAGTGTGTACTGTTTTACCAGCTGGGTCGTCTTTAAAGGATACGGCTTTGTTACATTACTGTCCTCTGTCAGCAGGACAAACAGCAGGTAAGTGAATTATATGTTTAAGCAATCAATAGCCAATCACTTAGGCCAGTGGAATAAAGCCAAGAGCCCTTGCTTGGTTGTGGATGGTGTTGAATAATTTTGTGTGTGTGTGTGTGTGTGTGTGTGTGTGTGTGCACGTGTGTGTTATCATTTGGCTAAATGGTGCTGTTGAACTGCGTACTCTATATGCACCACGCTTAAGGACATCCTCACTTCAGGACATTATGAAATCCATCACGAGTGAATGATGTTGTGATTCATCCTTTTCTGCTCCAGCTGTCTACATCTAATAAATGAGAGTAAGCTAATGAGAACAAATGGTAATGAGGAGGCAGTGCAGAAAACTACAAGGCCGTTCAGTTGCATTGTAATGCTGCTTCTGTCTCTGTTTTGCACGTCCTTCACTGCTACAGTAAAAGGTGAATCTCTTTGTAATACATGGACATGTTGAGGACATCCAGTCAAGGCACGCCAAGCGTTTGACAGCTCCAGTAATGTGAAACCTTTTAAAGATCTATTCTTTTAGTAGCCTGTAATTGTAATTAATTTATGAGGTAACAAAATGTCTTCTGGAGGAAAAAGTCATCCTGTTTAATAGTGTCTGTAATTTTGCTGCTCTCTCGTTACAGTGAAAAAGTGGCTGTAAAGATGAAATGGTCTGCTTGAAAGCAATTCAATTAAGTGAAAAAGAGATTCATCAGTAAGTTGTAATAATAAGAGAACAGAAGTCCATTACAGCCCTTGTTCTTGTCTTTAAGATGGTAAAAAAAAGGACAAGTCACACCTACAAACAAAATTGTGCCGATAACACAATTTTCATAAAACTACTGCAGCTATCATAACTTTCAGTTTCAGAAGGAAATATTTGGATTTGCAATATTCTATGAGGTTCTGTGAGCCACTGTAAACTTTTGGAGGTCTAAATCATAATTGGTGATGACTCCAAACCCAACCCAAACTCTAACCCTAGGCAATCAGAATATATAATTTCTGATTTTATTAAATTGTTCTCCAGTGTCCTGGCCATCAGAAACCACAACAAGAAATACAACAAAACATACTACACATAGTCATGGCACAAAAGTGATTACACTTTATTTAGGTAATGTAACACAGCAACCAAATAAGCACTGAACTGAACAGAGCGGTATGTGTCAGAAGTAACAACAGCAGTACCGTGTGATTTTTGTAAAAGTCACAGTGAGTTAAAGCTGAAGGACAACCTGTCTGAGCTTGTAACATTTTTTTCTTTGCCTGAGGATAAGCTTTGTGATTCTTGTAAGACTTCATGAAAAAGTTAGCAGTGTCCACTTCTAGAGAAATCTAGTTAAAAAATATCCATCCATCCATCTGGGACTGTCGGAGTTAAAAAAAACCTCAGGCCTCAGTCACACAGGCATAGACACTAGTCCATGACTCTCTGGCAACCACTTGTTTATTGGGACTGATGGTTGCCGGGTTTGTATGGAAAACAAGTCGTGTCTTCCATACAAACTACAGGCAACCGCTTCAATCTGCTAGTGCCCAAAGCATTTATAAGTAGGTTTTTGGTGCAGTGCTTTAAACATATTTGCAACCAATTTCACATAGCAGTAGCAAGCAACCTCCTGCAAACAACTGCCATGCAGTTGGTCAGGGAATACATGTTATTCTTTAGCAACGAATGGTTACCATGGGGTCACTGACTAATACTGGGAAATAGTAACTGATTTCACAGCAACTACCAGCAACCACTCACAATCGGTTGGGGAAAATTCATTTTTCCCTATTGAATTGATCTAATGCTGATTGGTTGAACAGTTGGGTTGAATAATACAACAACCTGCTAGAGCAGAAACCTTCATTAAAGGTGAGAGGATTGAAATTGTGAGTAGGTTTAAATACCTTGGGATGATTCTTGACTCAAATTTCAGTTTTAAAAATCACATTAAGAAAAATGATCAGAACTATTAAGTATAATCTCATCAATTTTAGGCGCATTAGAGGCTGCCTCTCAATGCAGTACTCAACGCTGCTAAGACATTCATGCACGCCATTATTTCTAATATGTCAGATTGCATCACATGTTGGGGCCAAGCTGAGGAAACAGTCATTAAACAGTGGATTCATGTATACCATGCCTGGATAGAATTCTTGTCTGCACTGAATCCAAACCACATTGAGGCCCATGTGAACCATACATTTCTGGGCGCTTATCAAAATACAGGTATATTTACATATTCCTGTACTCTGTCAGTATATGAAATAAATTCATCTTAGACTTTTAGATCTGAAATGGAAACATTTCATAAAATCTGACAAAGCAACTCCTGCCCATGTAACTCAATTCTATGACTCGTTCCAGTTTGAGGTCAAATGCAGCTTTTCTGGGTTTTTTTTTTTTTTTAGTTTAACCTTGGTGGTAGTTATAGTCTTGGCCTTAATTTATTGTTTACACTGGTGTCCTTCAGTGTACTCAGTTTCTAGAGAATTGCATTCATTCCTTTTCAGCCCTGTCCAATTGCTGTGGTATTGGAAATTTCACAGGCAGGCCTTTGTTGGACTTAATATTTGGCAAAATGAATATGTTATTGCTCATATCCCAACACCCGGGCAGTTCTCTGCATCACCCAGCACTGGCTGGCATCTTTGCTCTGGCATGTCATTTTCAAGGTGTGTCTAAGTAGCCTCAACTATGATCCATAAATATACCAGCAACAAAAAGAACATAGCAACACTGCCAGACAAAGACTGCTCTGTATTACTTTATCAGCTTAGTATGTTAAAACAAAAGCACTTGCTAATTTTGGTCTGGTGTAACACAAGAAGAACTTTTTGAGAATATTGTGTTCATACAGAGGGAAAAAAGAGAAGAAGCACTGTAATAGGGAAGAGAAAGACTTGGCCTATATGAAAAATAAATCTTATAAAGTAGCTGTGAAATATGATCAGTGACATGAGGACTTTAATCCAAGCAAAGCATATTAAAGGAGAAGGAGCCCTGATTCAGCAGATGTTAAAATACCAATTCACATTTTTCTGCCTTAAAACAATACCCACATGCACATATGTACATCAAAAGAGTTATTGGTGACTGTAATTCCTCCTCCTGTCTGTTTTAGAAGTGTAGAAATCCCTTTCTAGCGGGAACTAATTTGCTCATATACTGACTGATTTATTGTGTTCACCACTTTAGTTGACAGCTAACGCTAATAGTTAATAGATTCATAGTTTTACATTTTAGCATAGATTCTAGTAATGGCTCAGTTAGACTAGAGCTAAAACAGGAACCTCTTAGGAACAATCAGTATTTGCTTGGTGATTGTGTTGAAATTTTTGCTGTCAGTGACTGATGGCAAATACTTGGAATGAAACAGCTGACTGGCCAGAGGCTGAGCGTGCAACACCTTCAACCTCTGGACAACCACTTTCAGTCTTAAGGTTGCCTGGTGGGAGGCAACCTATCTCCAAACAACTGCAATCTGACTTGAAGTCACTGAGATCACTTTATATATTTAAATTCTGTGAGGTTTGGCTATACATGGAAAGGAAACAATTAATGTGAAGTTCTGTATATGAAGACAGTACCAGATTTGGAAACATAACAAAAATTGCAAAAGATTTGCTATTTTTGCTAATGTTTTACAGTTAATTGCTGTATTATCACAAACAGACTGTACTTTCTTGCCAACTTTACTTCAACCGCAAACTGATGCACAGACGTTGCTTTGAGGATAGCAGCTGACTGCAAGTTGTTGCAGGCGTTGTCCCACGCTTTCAAGCAACCATTTCAAAAGCAACAAGATCACAAGTCCATTGCACATGCTCACAACAGTTTTGGTCCTGTCGTCGTTTTCTATCGTGAGACTGTAGCATAATAGGTTTGTGACAGATGTCATACTCATGTCTATTACCTTGCATAGATGCACTATGATATATGGCACTGGCATTTTGTTTTCTTGCTTAAAAGAGGACATGACTATATTTAAACAACAGGGTAATGCTGTCTTGCCAACTCTATTGCCAGATAGCTAGTTTTGTTTCACAAGCATGTGTTGATGAAGTGATTCTCTGTGATATCACAACCTCAAAAGGTTGCTACTTGCGCTCATCCTTCTTCTCATTACATTTTCCCAAACAGTAACATTCTGCTTATAACAACATCAGTATTAATTACATAATTTATAATGTTTAATTGGAGTGTCTGATTTACTGCAGAAACAACATTTTTCTTATTATTCTAACATCACACAGTACCAGGTTATAGATATTAAATTGCATCCCACTGCTATTTTTACTGAGCATGAAACATTTGGTGAAGTGACTGCCTTTAAGTTCTATAACCAAAATGAATGAAGTTCTTCTACATCAAATTTGTTTGTTGTTGATTAGAAAAACTAATATGCTGCAGTTTAAACAGCTAGAGACATTTGGCTGTTAATATAACATAACTGTTATGTAATTAGGATCCTGGATGGAGGACATTCTATTCTAACATAACACTATTTTACACAAATAAACATTATTTTCTAAAAGTGTATAATCTTGCTTCTGAGCATTGTAAACCAATGCACTGTGTGCTGTTGTCTGATTATCTTTTAAATTCATGGATCTGATAAAATTTCATTTTGGTATCTACTATCACACTATTTCACCTTCACAAGCAAACCCTGTCTGAGGAAGAAGAAAGAATTTGTTCCTAAACCCCATATTCCAAGTTTCAGTGATACTTGTTTAATTTAACTAACTCAAACTGCAGAATCCTGATACAACATGTGCTTTCACCACTGACAGTGAAATTACTTTATCTGATGTATGGACAAGAATAGCAGTCTGAGCACCAGCAAATCTTTCAGTGTAGTCATGGGTATGCAAGTGCTGTATTAGGATGGAGTAAGAAAATTTTGAAACTGTCCTTCAACAATAAGGTGCAGACAAAAAGCTGACAGCAGAGACAAATGAACTCACTGCTCTGTCCTTGGACGTCTGGGAATTGCCAGAGCTTAACAATGACACTCTGCTGTGCCTGTACAAACCATCTCCTCTTTGATCTTGCATTTTTTTTCTGGCCATTGCACCCAGAGGAGTTAGCTATAGAGGGAGGACTCATGGTCACAGTAACACACGTGTTCTCTTGCATAGCTATTCAACATATGAGAAAGCAACTGAGACAACTTGCCACAGTTTTTCTGTCTTGTCTCCACATGTAATCCCAGACTGACTCCATCAAGCTGAGATAAGGGCACTGAGGGGGCCAGACCAGGTCTCCTTGTACTTTTCATTGCTTGAGATAGCTGTTTATCTGAGTCTGGATTTGTCATTGTAATAAAGACTCCATACAGACTTTTGGGACTGATCAGATGCCCCCAGTGGTTTTGCAATCTAGACATCTAAAGAACCTTGCTTTCTTATGTGCTTTATGGTAAATCCCTTCTTCAATGTCATAAATACAAGTTACATGGAAAGAGAAGAACAAAATGCCCTGGTTCCAAAATGAATGTTTAATTTAATTAGTCATGTCTTTAGACATTAGAAGGATTAGCTTGTCATTTTTAATGCTTACACCCAAGGGCAGAAGGAGAAGGCAATGGAAGAGCATGATAATGCCATTACCTTCCCATCTCATTCCTCCGGAATCACATGATGAGCAAAAGAGGGGTATTTTCTACTGGAAGTTGGGTGCAGTGATGCAGAGAGATGTTAAATATTCTCCACCTCGTCTTTCTCTCTGGCTTCCCTTCAAACATAAATTACCGATTTACTTGGCAAGCAGAGTCCTTGTAAAGAACTAATTTATCTGAAGAGTCTCTTCAAGGCCAGTGTGGCCATTAGAAATTAGAGCGAAAGAGCATGGGAGTATTACAAGGCTTGTTTTATGACATAGTCAAGAAAAAAGTGAATCTCTCGTTACATTTCAGAATATCTCAGTTATTAACACTGGCACATTTAATTGTGACCAAGACCCAGAAGCACAGAGTCGGTCAGACCACTGTATCACCTGTTTTAAATGTTCGGCAGCTTGGGCAGAGCTGGCCTGTACGTCCCGTTTCATATTGAAATTTAAGTATAATCCCACAAGTCCAGTTAAAAAAAACAAGTGTGCTGCTCCTGGTCACACACGGCAGCTGATCATTTTGAGTTAAGTGTTTGAACAGTTCTGTTTTCAACAAGCCCTGACTGCTCCTGTGATGACCCGAGCAGGACAATGAAAAAGAAATGTGTCCGGATGACTGAGCTGTCTCTGCTTTTTACCCCAGCATTAAAAAGTTGTTTTTCTATTTAATATTTTGTGAAGTACGCAATCATAGCATAAAGTTCACTGAGAAAATCAATACTTCTCGTAACTGTCCATTAAATGTGCAATGATGTTTTTACACCTGCTCTGTGGACTGTGCCAGGCTAGTGGCACAGTGTTTCCAGTCTTTATGCTAAGCTGAGCCACTAACAGCTGTAGATTCATATTTGTCTTACGGAAAAGGGTGGTATCAATTGTCCACTCTAGGGTCTGTGTCCACAGCCAGCCATTTTTTAACTGAAAGCCCCCATGACCTCAGTTTTAGAGGGCTTCTCTCAAGCACTGTAATCGTTGCTAGGCTACTTCTTCAGTGTTAAGTTGCAATTTACTGGCTCTTCGGTGACAACTACAATTAGTTTCTTCTTTGCAACTGTTGAGAGCTGATTTTCTAAGACCCACCCCTTCTTGATTTTGATTGGCGCTCTAGTTGTAAGCACAGAAGCTCCGCCCACCTGCTGTTCCTTCTACCTGCTCCTTGCCAACCTTCTGTTAGCAAGGGCTGCCAAGAAAGCTGGCTTAAAGACAGGGGGAAAGGGAGCTAAAATGTTTTTTTTTCTCCAGACAGAGGATGAGCTAAGGGACTGCACCAATGCCCAGTATAAAATAGATGAATTTTATTTGAACTCAGATTCATGCAAACGTCCTTAAAACATTTGGAAATCTGTATATTAGGATACCTGTGAAATGTTACTCCCTGTTGCTTGGGTTTGAATCATTCTTTTATTCATTTTTCATATCCAAAGACCCACAGAATGTGGTACTTTCTGCTGTTTTAACTGGCTATAACCATGAAGCAGTATTCCAATGGTAAAGACCCATGATATATAGCTGATTTGGAGCATGTGCATTCGCTGATCAGCCTCAACATTAAAACCAGAGCCAAACTGACTGACTAAAACATTTTACATAACAATACTATATTCTGTTGTGGTTCATGAAGGTCATAGCATTCATTTGATATGTGCTGCTCACCTAAACATTGATGTTGACCATCAAACACCTTCCCTGACTGCACAAGCGCTCCCCAGAAGTGATAATGGGTCCAGACACCACAAAAACTATCCAGGAAAGGCTTGAGTGACATGACAAAGACCATCACCGTCAAGCCAAAAGAAGCCACACATGCCTGTCAACAGCCTTGTGCCAGAAACCACAGGACACTCAGCTTTTCCGTATCCATACCCTGACCTAAATGATATTAGGTAAGCATTTTTTTGTGCAAGTATTTTTCTGGTCTATATGCCTGCCTTGTCCCAAACTGGCTGAAAGCTAAGTGAATAGTAGGCTGTCCACACAAGAGATTTACTTGCATATTTGTTCAAACTAAATCTGAAGGAACACTTGAATGTGGAAGTCAGCCATAGCACCAGTGCAAGCAGAGGAGGGATGAGCTGTCCAAACACGAATAGTTAATGCCAGATGGAAAGAAGAGAGTGGGCACATACACCAGGTTTTATAGCCCTACCATGTAAGCAAGAAAGGCCTCACAAACTGCATTAGAGTATCAATTTATCCTGAAAAACGGGTCCTTAGTGATACATTTGTTTAAAATCAAACAGAACAGAGTCATTACAGGCTGTTTATGATTGGTATTTATTTTTCTAACAAAGTCTAAGGCTCACATTTAACTGTAAACAGAAAATACAAAATCATATAAATGAACATTACATGCAAGGTTCACTATTTTTTTCCTCCTGATGAGTAACTGTTCAGGTGAAGCTGTGGAGAAGCCGTTTCCTCACAGAAAACAGGGACATTGTGTTTTCGGCTCAGCATCCTCATTTGCAATGTTTGCACCAAGAAATGGTTCAACAAAGCCGGGTTTGAAGCGATGAAAAGGTAGACTGGCAGGATGCTGTACGGCCAGTTTTGGTTTTAGTCACATGGCTTCGGCACGAACTATGACCTTGTGACCTCACCTCTTGGCCTTCTTTTCTTTCAGGATCTTCTTGCTCTCCTCTCTCCTGCGTTTGTTAACGGGGTTGCGCGGGTCATAGATCTCAAAGGTGTCCTCATCCTGCATGTTGGCATCCTTGACTTTTCTGCTTTGCTCATCAAACTGCAGAACATGGGCCATCCTAAATCAGACAAAGAGAGGTGGAGAGAGTTCAAAGAACAGCAGGACAGGATCCACTAAATCACTGTTCTGTGGAACCGTTACCTAGAGGCCAGTTTCTCTTTTGCTTTGAGAAGTTTCGTAACACCAAACCCAATAATTAGTTGAAGCAGGGGAAAATAACTATTTGACCTCCTGAATTCTTAAGCTTGCTCACACAAAGAAATTAACAGTCTTTAATTTTTATGGTTGCTTTATTTTAATGGAAAGAGACAGGATATAAACCAAAAATCCAGAAAAAAAATATTACATCAAAATTATAAATGGATTTGCATTTCATTGAGTGAAATAAGTACTCGATGCCCTACAACCCAGCTAGAATTTGGGCTCCTGCAGATCGGCTGTGTGGGAAAGAATCAACTACAGATACTCCTGATAGGTGGCTGTAGCTCAGGAAGTAGACAGAGGTCATCTACCAATATGAAGGTTGGTGGTTCAATCCCTCGGGCAAGATACTGAACCTTTATTTGCACTCCGATGTGATCATTGGAGTGTGAAAACGTGTGAATGTTAAATAGAAAACATTTAGGCATAGAAAATAGTGCTTGTATAATTGTGTTTGAATGGGTGAATGAGCGTTGAGTGCTCAAGTAGAATAGAAAAGCCTATAAAACATCACCTTGGGGAAAAACCAAAGAGGATGGCAGGAACAAGTCTGTAGACCTACACAAGACTGGAATGGATTACAAGATCAAGAAGCTGGTTGAAAAGATGCCAACTGTTGACCATCAATCGTCCTTGGCTCCATGCAAGGTCTTGCCTCATGGGGTGAAGATGATTATATGAAAGTTGATGCATCAGCACAAAACTACATGAGAGGCGCTTGGAACCACAGTCACCAAGAAAACCTTTGGTAACACACTGTGTTGTAATGGATTGAAATATTGCAGCGCCAGATAGGTCCCCCCTGACAAGAAGGCACATCTACAGGTTCATCATAATCTTACCAGTTAACATGTAAATGATTCAAAGAAACTTGGGGGAAAGTGTTTTGGTCAGATGAAAGCAAAACTGAGCTCTTTGGCAGATAATTACACACTAATCAACATATATTTAGAAACTACTACATTATTTTTTTCTATTTAATGATCTGATAAGATTACTTAATGAACCTTTAAACCCAGTTGAAATGTTAAATCAAGACTAAGAGTCTAATTTGTCAAAATAATAGTGTTCTTTAAACAGTAGCTAAAACGACTTAAATAGATGCTCTACAATCACCAGTGTTTTTTGACATTAAACCTATAGTATTGTGTTTATTTACCTAGTGTGGCTTACCCTCACTGTGGCTTTCTAAAAAACCAGATAAAAGAAACAGGGCATTTCCCAACAAAAAAACTACCAAGGTGAAGTCTTCACAAATAAAATACTAACAGGATTTCAGCTGCTCACAGCTAACTAACCTACAAAGCAGAAGCAACTGATCAATCAATCCCTGCCATTACATCAGTAAACTACATCCCTGTTTGTCCTGGTCCAAGAAAAAAAATTGGAACTACTCAAAGCTATGAGGCTATTTACCATAAAATAAACACGACTACAGTCCACACTGAATTTTTTCAACCAATACTGGAGTTTCCTACATTCCTGGTCCCGAGAGGCTTAACCCTAGTGACTCTGGTGGTCCTCTAACTTTGGTACAGGTTTTCCACAGACCCACATGTTAGCACTCTAACACAAAGAACTAACATAATAATCATGGTTAACTTGCATTCACATTCTTTTTAGCCTCATTTCCTAAACTGAGAAGTCAATTTCCCAGCTTCAAGTCTTTTTTTTCAAAATGTAAAAAAGGTAAAAATGTAATCACTCTACATTTTCATCTTAATCAGTAATGGTTCCAGTTAGTGTTGCAGCATAGCTGCAATGGCAGTGAATGGCACAGTTCCCTCGCAGCAAGGTTTGCATTTTTAACCTGCTTTGGGCCTTTATCTGTGGAGTTTCATGGTCTCCATCATCCCCAGGTACTCCAGCTTTGTCCAGCAGTTAACCTTAAGGATAACTGGTAGTTCTAAAATGACTGGCTTAATTGTTGTTGTGAACCTGAATTCACACAAGTGTACATCATTACAATGTTAGCTTTCACTTTAAGCACGTTAACTTGTGCCTAATTATGGCCTCACAGGGTTGCTGCAAAGGTAGCTTTACACTGTAACTGGTTCAGAACTGGCTGTGTGATACTCAGATACCTTTATAAATTATTACCACCCATCTCCCCCCTGGTTCTGGTACTGGAATTGGGGGAAGGAAAGGTAAAATATAAACCACACACACACCATTTTGTGATTAGACAACAACTTGGGTTTAAATGTATCTTAAGTTACGTTATTTGTTTCTTTAAAAAAAAAAACTTTCCTATTGCTTGTTCATGCAATTTTAGAAGTACAGTGCTTTATTTAACTTTTAAAAAATCTATTAGACCACCTGTCATAAAAAGAAGGCGACACAATAGAAATCTGTCAAAAACTGGTTTAAAACTTGTGATTTAATTAGGGAAATAAACTGAATTCATGTTTTGATACCCAAACTTGAGCTGGTACACATATTATGTGCATTATTTGAGTCAATCCTTCGATGAACAATACCAACCAACATTACATGGTGGAACAATTGTGGCACCCAAATTCTATTCACAATCAGCTCATGCTATGCTTGTCGTATGAAACCAGAGCATCAGATGGAAATGCAAACGTAGTTTTGTTCATACCTAAAATAAGAAAATCTTTAAATGCTTCCTTCGAAGTTCACGATCAACAGATTGTTTCAGTGTGTTTCCACATGCCTGTATTAAAAAACAAAACTCCATGCTGTAAACTTAAACAAGGGTTGTTCTAGTGTGCATGCCCTCTTGTGCGTGTCTGCGCGGTTGGGGTGTTTTAGTATGTCGGAGCGATCTGGTTTTTCTCCTGTTCATTTGAAATCGGCAGGAGTTGTGACAGCTCATCTAGAATGTCACGGCTAGACTCTGGCAGGCCCTGAGGACTCCTGCTGCGTGAGCATGCCGCCTCTGATAATTTGTCTAGCAGTCTCTGTGATGACAGCCTGCCGGTCATACAGCCTCAGAGTCATCCAGCTCTGAAACATGATGTGGAAAGGCAGCGTTCGAAGCTTATCAAAACCGCTGTGCTGCCATAATGTGAGTCTACAGAAGCCTTTCTTCTATTTATTTGTCTTGCATTCTTTTTACTCAAGCAGGGGGTGGGATTTACTGAATATGGAGGAATGGTGAAAGCAATGGAGGGCTCTTTGCTTTGAGAGAGTGGGCTCTGAGGTTGTGTGTTAGCAAAGCAGGAGGAGTTGGGGGAGGAGGGGGCTGTAGAGGGAGAGTCAGAATTTGGAGACACAGACACAGATGGAATAGTTTACCTCCTCTGGCCCAGACTTGACTTCCAATGTCTGACCTGTTGTAACCCAGATTCTGTTCGCAGTACTCCTAGAGTGGCACAGACTTCCCCACTGGTGTTTTCCTAGGACTGCTATGCTACTGCCCTGTCCCTCCCTTCTCACCATACCTGGCAGGGGCAACGCAGTGAGGTGTCTACAGCTGGGAGAGGCTCCAAACGCCAGCCAGGGTTTCTCTCAAATTCATTAGGGCCCCCACATATGCACGCTGACACACAAACGCACACACAGACTGAACTTCAAGGGGGCTTCTTGAGACTAATAGAAACTACAGATTTTGTTATTCTAAATCTCTTGCGCACAGACACTTTGCTCACGTTCAAACACATGGTATTCATTTCAAACCCTCACTCTGTGCAGTTAGACTTTGAGATCTTTGGTGAAAAACAGAATATGAGAGGAAAACACACAGTCAGGCCTGATTTCCTGATGGCCAATCTGGTGGCTGTGGCTTGAAATCCCAACGTGACACACACACACAAGCACACAACCTGAACTTTCACACACATTTATCAGAACTTGGAGTGAGCTTTAGATCTCATAGAGTTCAGGTTCATCTGTACAAGGAAGGATTTTTTTTTCATTGTCTCGTGTTTGTTGCTCCTGATATTATGTTGTCTTTTAGCGATAGTCATCATAATATGAATGAAATAATAAAACAACTTTTTTCTAGTTAGCCTGTCATGCTTAAACTTCACTGTCCACAAAATAGTGTGTATGCCACACTGCTTCTTGGGCTCTGGGAGGACTGGTGTGCTCACGTACTGCTCAGAGCTTCTACTATTATTGACTGCAGTGAACAGTGAATTTAAGTTATAGAACAATGATGTGGTACTTTTCTTGGGGGAATGGAGTTATATAGCCTCAGCATTTCGGTTAACAGTTGGACTAGTAAGTTTGTTCATCTATTAAAGTAGTCTAACCAGATACAGCAAAAAAGACAGACAAAGATTCCCTGTCAGAAAAATGAAGTCACTGCGGAAGTGCCTTAAAACCTGCATTCTGTCTTACAGCCACCAGATGGCGATAGCTGGGGTTGCAAACAAACGTCCAGATCGAGCCTTTTCCCTCCATAGAAAGCTATGGGGTGGAGAAGGCTTTCATTGTTGACCTTTTTGCTCATACCATGTTTTAGAAATGAGGAACGTAGTATTATCCGCTTGCTCATTGACTAACAACTTGTCAGTCACAACCATTTGCCGATGAGTGAGTGGTTTTACACTCAGACCCACCTCTTCTTGTTACATCAGTTTTCTTGCAACTAAGATGTTGATGAGGGAAAGCGGTAATCTCGAAACCTCAAAAATGGGAATCCAGACACCAGTGGGTGACATCATAGTGGTTATGTCTTTATTACTGTCTATGAGTATAACACTATAATCAGCAAGTTTAAACTAAAAAAAATAACCAAAAGCAACATTTAAATGAAAATTTAACCGTCTTCCATTTAATCTTTTAAATGTCTTCAAATTTTAAAGACTAAATAGTCATTTTTAACATAAATGTGTCAGGCCAGGGTCCTTCTGTGTGGAGGTTGCAGGTTCTCCCCGTGTTTGCGTGGGTTCTCTCCAGGTACTCCAGCTTCCTCCCACACTCCAAAAACATGCAGTTAGTGGGGTTAGGTTAATTGGAAACACTAAATTGCCCAATGCGAGAGTGAATGTGAGTGCGAATGGTTGTCTGTGTCTATGTGTTAGCCCTGTGACAGACTGCCGACCTGTCCAGGGTGTACCCTGCCTCTCACCCTAAGACAGGTGGGATAGGCTCCAGCCCCCCCCACACCCTGAAAAGGATAAGCGGAAGCGAATGGATGGATGGATGGATGGATGTATGGATGTGTTGATTTTGTAATTCTGTGCCTCGATTTCTTGCACAAGTACATGCAGTAGTATAATTGGATATGATTGCATCCGGTCACAAAAAATTGGCTGGTACAAGGATAACTTGACTGTTGATGAAATTGACATCACTAAAAATCAGTTTCTTTCACCTCCTTCTGACAAAATATCTGGTGCTTTAGCTGCCAGTGGGCTAAAGATACTAAAGTTATCTGTTAAATCAAACAGTATCCATGTTGTGCCCTGTACTTCATCAACCTCTAAAAGGATTAATCAAAAACTATGACAACAACAATGACTTTCCATAAAATGCCCCATCTGAAAATATGGACCACTGGAGTAAGGGGTTCATATTTTTGATGTTATTTCAATGGCCACAATTATTTTTTAGAAAGCTTGGCTGGATGATGACACCAGTAGCAGCAATTGCAGTGAGTGGACTGGTACACAGATTTACTTTCACATAGCACATAGTGTTAGTGGCAATGACAGTGAAGAAGTTGACCAGCTGAATAAGGGAAATGTCTTGAGGTACTATGTACTCTCCAAACATTACATACAGTTTCAACGGACCCAAAAGGGTGAAGTCTTGATCATGATCATGCTTGACTTTGCTTTATTCAGTGGCATTAATTGAAATAAATGAACAACGTCTGGATTATTTCCTAAAAGATGACCATGAAAGAAGAAAATGAAAATATCCCGCTTATTTATCTCGAATAGTGTCAAGCTCACTGACCATCCTTTGTCATCATCCTCTGCCAGCTCCTCCACGTCTTCCTGTGGACCCTCAGTGATGGCTGATGACAGCTTGGACTTGAAGCTGTTGAGCAGGGCCAGCGTCTACCGTAAAGATCAGACATCATTAAAACGCACGTTAACAACTACAGAATTTACAGTCTATTTCAATTTCAGTAATTTAGTGCAACATATTGTGCCCTCTTGCCTGTTCTTCTCTGCTTGAGCCTTTTTTCAGTTTTCGGTTTTTGAGCCCTTCATATTTCTTTCTTCCCTCCAAGTACTCAGCCACGGCTTCATTGGTTGGCTTTTTCTCCACTTTAGAGAGTCAAAAGAGACAAAGTAGACAGCTGTTATAGCAGCAAAGCAAGAAATCAGACAAATCTTAACTAACAACTTGAGAAATCTCTGCATGTCCGTACTTCCAACTGTTCTTTACCTATCTCAACAACTGTTTATCCAAACCACTTCAAGCTTGCTGGCTGTGTTGCCAAGGAAATGAGTTAAGTGCACTGCCAAGTTTGAGCTTGTTTGGATGAGCGACTCTCTCTGGCCTGAGGGAGCCAGAATGAGAGCCGGCCAAGAAGTTTTAACTTTTACAAAATTACATTATTCTGATGGTCTAAAATTCAAACTGGTTCTTGCAAAGATAACTGGAGAGGCTTTTAATCATAGTCTTTGTCTTTGGTTTTGTCTTTTTGACCACTTGTGAAACTGTTCCTAAACTGAACAGAATTCAGGGATATTTTACCAGATTTAAAATAACTAATTAAATAAATAAATAAATAAATGAATTACTGTGCCAACTCTAGATGTTCAGTTTTAAGTGTAATTAACTGCTACTTAACAAACGACAGGTAAAAAAAACAAAAAAAAAAAACAGAACAAGAACAGCAAGAAAACATGAAAGGAAAAGCCTTCACAGATGCTGCTGTACATGCTCCATGACCATGATTACCAGAAAACTGAAAAGATAGTCCGTCCATCTCAGACTGTCATGCTCTGTATGTATCCATGCTACTGCTCACCATCACAAAGAAGGAATAAAATAATCATCCCTCATTTTTTTCCTGATCAGAGATGACATACGTAACGGGCCTTAAGATTTAATCGGGTCAGTTAAACTTTAGCACAGATTAGAGCATGCTTGAACCATATTCAGCTGATTTGAGAGTAGTAAAGGTCACTTAACTGGTCCTACTGAAATATTATTAAGGATTTTAAAAAAATTCTATTATTATAATTTTTCAATGATTACAGAAGGCGACAAATGTAAGGAAAATAGGGGTTTGCACCATCTCCAAGTGTCTGAACCCGTTTGAAAGGATTGAACAGGAGTACATTTTAAAATTATTTTTTTAAATTAAGCAGTTTATTTGAAGATCAAAAGCTCTTTTTAAACTTTTGAATTCAAATAAGAAAAGGAGACTAATTTTTTTTATTGTTTTATTATTAGCGTACCCTATAGTTGATAATGAAAACTATAAACGTTGAAATACTGCACTGACTGTACTTAACAGCCTTTGTTGACTACATACAGAAACTGATACAACTGTTAGGCTACTTCAAAATATACTAGACTAAATTATAACATATGTGGAACTTGACTTGCAGGAGTCAGAGATTCTTCAGCTAATCATCACTGATCTCTAATGTGGAAATAAAGCTGCACTGAAAAGAAGAGGATTAATCATGTTGTTGACTCATTCTTGTTTGCTTTTTTTCTTTCTCACATCACTTGCTGGACAAAACCTATGAAGTGAAAAAAACATTTAATAAAGCTTCTTAAATGTAAATATTTTTTATTTTTCATAATCTTCTGAACACTGAAGCAGTTTTAGACTGAAAGTCAGACAAAACAGCACCAAAAATGGCATATAAAGATGCCACCTTGGATTTTTACTTCTTTATATGTTCTATGTTTTGTCTAATTTACAGACATAACATATATGTGAGAGCACAACCAACTGAAATAACTGATAATGAGGATATTCTTAGTTTCATCTCTAATACAAATTAAAGGAAGGAAACTAGACTGTAGCCGTCTAGTGCAACAGATGTACTATATGAGCTGTGTGTGTCACAAAGTACAGACAGAGAGGGTAAAATCACAGTATGCTGGGAATACTTTTCCACCAAACTGTCCTCTCTGCAGTATGTGTGAAAAATTCTCTCATCGTGAATGGAAGGAGAGACAATCAGCGTGCTGACATTGGTGTCTCATGCAGTTAATGTGCTTCTGTAAATCTCAGAGTTCAGCCGTACAGTCTGTGAAGTCACCGAGTGGCAGACAGTGAGCACAGTCTGCTGGCTGTCTGAGCACTTTCTTTCCACAACAAAATGTGATGTCACACACAGACACAAGCCCCAGATCACCGTCACCTCACTCGCCAAGCTGTGCCACTCCTGACTGGATGCTCTGACATATTCAGCTGCACTAAATAAATGATGCAACAGAGAAAACACACGAGGCCCCTGCTTGTCATTTAGGAGAGAGCTGCTATTTTATGAGTTCATGAGACAACATATTTCCCAAAATAAACTAACAGAACAACAAAGAACTTAAGGCAGGCATATGAACCAGACCTTACTGAAAAGCTTGTTTAAATGACCCAAGCATGCATAACTAACTAGAGACTATACCAACTGAAACCCTTAAATATCCTCCTGAGAACCAGGCTATTCATTTATGTCCTCTGTAATGGACATTTGTTTTGGTCTATATCTTTTGACTTATTTCAGCTAACCTACTAATGTCCTAATGTACTAAATAGAGGCGCTTTCCATTGATATCTCATGTGTTTGGGTGGCCACTTTTAGCTGTACAAGAAGAAAGAAATCACAAAAAAGTGCAATGAGGAGATTCCTTTTTCCTCGGTTCTCAGGAGGATATGATAAAAAAAAAAAATAACAAACTGGACAGGTCATGTTTCATGTAAGTCATTGGTCAATCTTGGTTTGAATAAAAGACAAATACAAAATGTGTTATAACTACAAAAAAAAGGAAAAAAAACTATTTATGTGTCTTTAAAAAATAATTCATTATGCACTTTGAGAAAATTAGAAGGAGTCGCTCCAAACCAAATGTCAAGAGATCGCCCTCCCCGGGCCTCGGTCTGCCGAAGGTCTAATCTTGTTAAAAGGGAGTTTTTCCTTCCCACTGTCGCAAACTGCTCAAAGGGAGTTTTCTGATGTTTCTCTCTATACTTTACAATATAAAGCACCTTGAGGTAACTGTTGTTGTGATTTGGTGCTATACAAACAAAAACTTAACTGAATAATGTAACCTGCTTCGTGGTACAGTACAGCTCATTCAAGAGGTGAGTGCTTCAGTTTTGTTGAGTGAAATTCTGGTGGATCCTTTGCAAATAACTCCAAATAAGAAATCACTTAATTTCCAAAACAAATGCACACAGATCACAAAAAAGGGGAAAAAAAAAAAAAAAAAATCAAAGTATAACACTTTCCCCCACTTGACTGGTGTCATTACTAAAGTCTGCTGTGCTGCTTGGAGGGGCAGCCCTTTTTCTGACTTGATTTATGACACAAACGCGTGATCTCCTTCCATCTCTTGCCCAGTCACCTCTGCTGCAACCTGTGACATGTCGGACGCTGACTGATGATGCCCTGAGGTCATACGCGAAGAACACACATCCCCTCTCCAGCTGTTGTCACTCACTATCCCTGAGTTTGATGACATTTCTAATTATATTCCTCCCATTTCCTGTCACCTGGGATCTAGAGAGCTACAAATCAAGCTGCTGTTATAGCAACCGAGGTGTGTTGTGGACGACAAACGCCCCTTTCACAGGATCAAGTTTTCCCCATTCTCTGTTAAACAATCAAGAGTCAAAGTGGCACAATAAGAAGTAATAAATAAAGGTAGTTAAACTGAGTAAACTGCGTAAACTTAAAAGCTGCACTGCTGATTGTTTAAAAAGAAACACAAAAAAAAAGAAACACCTCTCTGAAATGAATTTTTAGATGGCTTTGTGTTGCTGTTGTATAGATGCATGACACATGCCTTCCTAAAGTAACCACAATTCAGTGATATACTGCCTTTTGTAATTCATAAACAAAATAAGCAAGACATTAAGAAAACTAAAGGGACTCCATCATTGAGAGTCCATGCAGGAAGTGATGTGCTTGTGATTTACTTGCATCACTTTGTAGCTGATGATTGGTAACTAGTGGACATCCCAGGCTCCTGTTGCCTAGGTAAGCCTCTAATTTATACTACTCACTCATATGTCACTTACTGGCATGTTTCAGAGTCGTTGGCAATTCGGATTCAATTCCCTGACTTGCATTGCTTTGTACCTGCTGGTTGCTAGAGAACATTTCTGTCTCGAGTTGCCTAAGTAACCCTCTAATTGGCAGTAGGTTCAATTGCTTGCCTCAAAGCAGAGAAATTTTTAAGTTGCAACATAATGTTTCTAGTGGTTATGTTGCCCATTGTCACTGAATGTTATCAGTTTTCTGTGCCCTCTGGTCATCATGTTGCTTGTACTTGCTTCCTGGGTGTCATTGAGATGACATAATACATGTTTTACTGTAATCAAACAGTAAAAACATCTAATTTGATAGCATGCGATCAAATTATGAAAATATCTGACTAAAAAAAACAAGGCAATGAGTTACCTTATTTTATCTGAGCAGTGCTTTTGGGGGTTTAAAGTGGATGAAAATACCAAAGGTGTGTTTTGTGAAAACAATCAAGCTGAACAGTTAAAATAACAATTCCAATCATAGTATTTGGCATTTCAGATAGCATTCAATTGATACATGTTCTAAAAATGAACAACATGACTGACAAGGCACCAGTGTAATACAACACCAGGAATACACAGGCAGACCTGTATAATATCTAAGTGGGATAAAGACTGCTGCCACATCATTTTAGAGCGTTTTGAATGGACAGTGGTTTCAGAATGCCTCTCTTATTTTTGGCTCTGGTACCAGTGGTCATGCCAAGAAAGAGAAATCCAGACTGCAGGAACATGCTATAATTTATGTGAAAACTGAAGAGAAAACTGAAGTGATGATTGTGATGAACTAAACTGTGTGCTAAAGGTGAATTCTGAAGAGACGGTTTGCATTTCAGGCCAATCAAGTTTAATGCCAGGCACAGCGGTGAGTGAGGGTAAGGAATGGACACAGAATGACATCAGGCATGCAGATCAAGAATCATATACACACTGATATACTACAGGCTGAAGAATATGCGTTTGAGAATATTTTAGTGCAGGCACAATAAATTACTATTATTATTATTTTTTTTACATTTATTTTATGTTATTTCAAGTATTCAATTATTTACAGTAGAAAAATCTTTGATAATCTGAACTGCCTCGTAAGTGACAGTAAACTGATCATCTCTAGGACTTTTCACTGTCAGCTGCAAAAAATGTTAATTTGGAGATGCCATCATGACTTTCCCGTTTTGCCATATCTCAGATGACATCATTTACCCCCCCCCCCGACGATTTGTTACAGATGCAAAATAATTCAAACATGCATCATGTGTTCACTGAGTCAGCACTGACCAATTAAAGACACATGTGAGCGAATGGCACCAGACGGTGACCTTCACAAAGTGGTCAAAGCAGAATCAGGAGAAAATCTTTAGCTTAAAGGGATGGCATTGTCTGTGTGTGTGTGCGTGTGTGTGTGTGTGTGTGTGTGTGTGTGTGTGCGCGTGTGCGTGCGTAGCCCTTATTACTGCACAGCTTCTCCAGTGATATGAGATAAAACAAAAACCTCACCACAGTGCTCGTCTGTGGCTGAGTGGAGTTACAAGATTTACTGCATTTAAGCAGACATCCGTCTCCCCTGCAGTGGCCATTGGCCCGTGACATCTATCATTCCATTTAATGGAATTAACTTTTGTTTCCAACACAAAAATGTAACGAGGAACTCTTTAAAAGAAACCCCTGCCTCTGGCTAAGCTGACAGGAAAGGACAAAACAAAGGCCTCTGGCTGAGTTTAAATACCTTGTAAGATAATAGAGGAGCTTAGGCTGCTTGCCATTAGGTATAACAATGCAAGGCTGCTACTGTCTCAACACCTGAATCAATAAGTGGATTTTTTTAGAGACTACTTCTTAAGTGTTAGAATAGAGATATAATTGAGAGCAACACAAATTTAGAGAGAGCAAAAGAATTGTAGTTAATAATAGTATTGGAGTACAACATAGTGACTGCATTTTGTCCTCTTTAATCTAAAATCATGCCGCCAATTGGCAGCAAATAAACATTAGGGTCTGTGTCTCTACTTAAAAGCATGACTCCATCAGTGTTTGCGGAGACAAAAACAATGTTTGAGCAACAAGAGCTCTTCGTGGACTTTTGTAAATTTTGGCTGGTGGTAATCCCACACTTAGGCTGCTCCCTGCAGACACCCCCTGTAAACCACTTTGTTTTGTTGCACAACAACACACACAACCTCAGGCTAACCTCTGTGTCTGAGTGGTTTTTGTAATTCTCAAAAATGCGTTTCAGCGTCAGCAAAAATCCAGTGATTGACGGCATTATGACAGACTGGAGTGTGGTGAAGACCCGAGGAGATTTGGGGGCAGATTTGTACAGAATTTAGTTGGGCCAAAGCTGCAAACTAACAAACACATTGGGTTTGATGTGCAACCATGGCGGCCACTCAACAATTTTTACCCATGCAATTTTCAGAAAGCTTCAACACAAAAATGTAGGCTGTTTAAGTGGGGGGGAAATAGACGTCTGCAACTAATTGACAAAATCAGAGGGTTGCCTGTCTCAGTGTCCATTAGCAGAGAATGTAGCACAGACCACCCTCCTAGAGACTTACTTCACACTTAGATCAACTTTTAAAGATCATTAAAAAAAAAACCCCTAAACCTATAAATATATATTATATACATATAATATACACCCACTATATCATCTGCCACCAATAAATTTAAAATATAATGGATTACACCAGGACACATTTAAGAGTACATGTAGGGGATTAAACATTTGCACACATACCCTCCTTGACTTCATCTTTTGCAGGTTTTGAACTTTCTTCTTTTCTTTGCTTTATGGCCTGCAGTTCCTTCTTCAACTGCCGTGCCTCTTTCCGTAATTCATCACTGTAAATGGAGAAATACAGTTTTGAGATCATAAACACAACTATACATCTGTTATAAAAGGAATACACTTGTTAACAGACAAGAAGAATCCCAGAGAAACAGGCTCAAAGAAAAAAGTCATCCATTACAAACAAGAAGAGAATAGTTTAAACAGACATTTGGCTCCACTGGCTTCATCGCAAAACAAACACAAGGCATACATTTTTTTTAAGTTTTAAGAATATTAAATGTCTTTATAAACAAACAAGTTGTTACTTGTCATTATGGTGGGCACATACACCAAACACAGAATAAAGAATGCACATGGAAAAGCTGGTGTTGGTTCAGTAAACAGAAAACACTTTCCTCGAGAGTTTATGCCCTTAGTTGCTTGTTTGAAGTCTTACTGAATACAACATGATGTTAACTTTTTAAATTATAGTTCCCATTTAGAGTCAAACAAGACGCTAGCCTGCAAACGACCAGTGTCCCCCGATTTCTCAGTCAGATCGGTTCTTCGCTCATCTGATTGAGTTTCAAAACATCCAAATGGTGACAGCCAAATCACTCAACTTGACACTTCAAACAGGACTTCACTAACTAGTGGATGATGTCACAGTGGGTATTACCCATCTTTTTATTATGGTCAAGACCAAAGTGGAAAGAGGCGAGTCTGGAATTTGAACTTTGGTCTCAAGTGAAGATCAAGAACTCAAAAATTAAATCCCAGGTTGATTTAGACATTTTCCAAGTCAAGTCACAGGTAATAACTAACAAGAACCATGTCAAAACCAGTCAGTCTAAGGCCTAAATCTTCCTCCTCTTTCTTCGACTGCTTCCTTTAGAGATCTGCTTGCATCTCACCCTATCACTTGCATCCTCCTCTGTCACACCAACCAGCTGCATGCCCTTCACTACATCCATGAACTTCCTTCAGGTACTTTTCATTTCTTCCTGCCTGGCAGCTCCATCTTCAACATCCTATGTGCGTAATATATTCAGTCTCTCTCCTTGGCACATGTTCTAACTGTCTCACTCTCTAACTTTGTCTCGAAACCGCTCAACCTGAGCTGCTCCTCTGACAGACTTATTTGTGATCTTGACCACTCCAATGAAAATCTTAACATCTTCATCTTTGTCAGCACCACCATCTCCAACCCATACATCATAGTTTGTCTCGCTACCATCTTGGAAACCTTCCATTTCTCTCTCGCTGCTATCCTTCAGCCACAAATCACCCCAACACATGCCTAGCTAGACTACACCCTCCACATTTATCCAAGCTTTGGACCGGCACTAGAAGTACACTAGCCTGTGGCCCCCAAGTCAAGCTCAAGAAGTCCAAAGTCAATACAAGTGCAACCCTTTCAAGTCAAGAACCAAAGCTGTGTTTCAGACCATAAACTCATCCCTTTTGTGATATAAATGTAAAGTGATGAATCTCTGGTGTTGGTTTTCAAAACAGAGTTACAGTTCTTTTTTCTTTTGTCAATCTAAAGCTAAATTTGACCTCAAGAAAATTTGTTAATGAGGTCAGTATCATGTTCATATTTGTACAAAAGAACATGCACATATTTAATTTGCATATAAATCAGAGCACTACACAAGTTGTGTGAAGTTAAATATGAATGTTTTTCGATACATAAAATACACAATGCTCTGAGTGGCAGAAGTAATAAAAAACTTTATACTTCCTCTGCTCAAGTGGCACTGCAATAACTATCCCAGGCACTCCTCTCCTGGCTAGCCACCCTTATAAAACCTTTAACTGGATGACAGAGGCAGGCCAAGGCACATCCTCACTTCCTTAACTCCAAGGTGGTGTCCTTTTTGTCAGGCGGCCTGAAGCCCAGCTCATACGAGGCCAGCAATGCTGATTATTGTTCCCCATCATATGACTGAGACTTCTGCCAGTTACAGAGCAGATATGTTATGTTAAGAAATGATAATATTTTTGTACTGCCTGACAGCTCTGTTTTCATCCCATTCACTTGCAGAGCCACAAAGCACAGGTAAGCTGCACAGTCTGGGCCCCTGGCCTAGAAACATCTGAGGCATCTCCAGACCAAACAATGGCTGCTTTTGTTTCCTACATCTGCTTTTCTGGACAGACATTCATTTATATCCTTTCTCTTTCCTTTTATGTGGAACTTTGATTCTTGTGTTTGTAGCTAGTGCTATATTTGTTTAATTCTCTGACATTGTCTGTGGCAAAGTACTGAGGCATCAAACTGAGTGATATTTTAACTGTAAGTGGCTCAGCAAATATTAACAGCTGTGTCTGACTTGATGTCATGTCTCTTCCTTGTTAGCTTTCCTGGTTCTTCTGAGGATACACATAAGGAATCAGTCAGACATACAGTTGTTAGTCCTCTATTTTCCTGAAGAAAAAAAAATGCTTCAGCTGAATCCAAACTAGGTTGCCAAGGGTAGAAACTGGTTGGCAGAATCAGACACTGCCTATGCAAGGAAGATGCTTGCTCAGCTCAGTCTACAGGAGAATCAATAACAACAAACCTCTTTTCTAAGACATATTTTACATAAAGCATTGTAATGCGACACAGATGTGAAAACCCATAGGTGGGCAAAGAACGTAATAATTTGAAGACTCCAGCTGCCATTCACACTCCCACATGATGAATGGGTTTTTGTCTCTCTGGTGGTACTCTTTGATTAAAATGATAGCAGAAAACTCTCCATCCACGATACTGCAGAATTACTGCAGTAGGTGGCCAGTTAACTATTTCGTTTTTTTAAGGTGATGAAGGCAGCAACAGAACTTTTTAATACCAACTGTCAGATTTAACAAAGACTGCGCAAATGCAAGCTCAGCTCCAATAGTTAATACTGCTCTTTCATTAAGATATTTTTAAAAAGTCACACACACAAGGAATGACCGTTTAATAGCCTTACTAGTAGTACGGATCAAGTTTCAAAAACATGCTTGATCCTGCTCTTCCCATTTATACAATGTTCTAGCAATTTTTTGTACTTCTTGGTAACAATTTCAAAACTTGTCTGCTATCATCTGATATGATTTGGGAATACTAATACTTGGGAATAACACTGGTATCGAATGTAGCGAGGGACCAAGACTTTTGTTCCGTGTATTGACTATTTCACCAGTACTGTCTAACCATATTCAGTAAAGGCATGCAAGTATCGAAGGATGATGGTGCTAGGATTGCTAATGTTTATCAAGTTAAAAAATATTAGACCTTTTAATTGAAATTAGCTGCTAGGAATATATACTGCTGTGGACACTGAAACATCACAGGGTTGACCAGCTGAAGATTGAGGTTTTAGCCTCTTTAGCCAAACACTCAAAAAAGTGAATTTGGGTGGTTGTTACATTTACAAGAGTCTAAATTGTAATTTGATTAGTGCTGTCAGCGTTAATCTCGTTAAAATGGCTTTAACGCCATAACTGCATTAATGTGGCAAATCTCCGTTAATGAGTTATCGCGGATCGCCCTGTGCGTGGGGCTGCACGGCGTCAACATGTTAGCACGGTTAGCTCGTTAATGCTAAAATAAAGCAATTTAATCGCGTGGAAATCCTTTCTATGATTTATTTAATGCTTATTTTTTTTGAGTGCACCTAGTCAACACAAATTTACCTGCCTCCAAAAAGTCACATAGGCATGTTGCTTTTCACTAGTTATTGTTATTATTATTGTTGTTGTTATTTTACTAGTTGCAGTGGCCATCTTTCACAGCTCACTGAGCTCAGATGACCATTCTAATAGTAAAGACTTGCTGGCAAAGACTGTGCAGTACACTATATTATCCTTATACAGAAGCTCCTCATTCATTTAATTGTGAGGCGATTCTGTAGTTTTGGCAGTACTGATGATCATACAGTTGGGATTTCCAAATGCCCTTTAATCTAGTATCTCTTGTGGGTTTTATAGGAACATCATCCCTGACACTTCTCTGGCATTAATAGGCATTAATAGGAAGGATTTTGCAAGCCTATTTTTTGAGTAAAGAACACACTGGACTACGTGATCATTTTTGGCCTGCCTTTACATGTTGCCATTAGGAAAACAGGAGATGTATCCAAGGCAACAGCTGAACAATCAGCCCCATAACCATAGTGCCAATAAAGAAAAAAGGGCAGAAAGGACAGGAAAAGCCCCACCAACACCTGTTAGGACACACCTTGGGGCTCAGCAAATTCCTCCCAAGACCCTCACATCATAACACAACAAACTACTCTGTTTCTACACTTGTTGCCCAGTCTGAATCACAATGTTTTGTCTAATGTATGTAAATGCATGTTTTAGTCATAGATTTTTTTTTTTTTAGGTAGCCAGCATTATCGGTGTTAAGATGGACATTTATAACTCAGGTTCAGCAAAAAACAAGGAAAAAAAACAAAAGAAAATAACACTTTAATAACACTTCATTCAGTGCAAGGCAAGAATACCTGAAGAAGATAATAAAGGAGAGAAAGCACAGGGTAGCTCCTTCTTGTCCCATTTCTGCAAGTCTACCCATCCCTTTACTGAATAAGGCAATCTATTTGCCAGCAGGAGAGAAGAATTGAACAATCATTTTAAAAAACAAGGCCAATCGGAGAGGCACTCATCTGTTGTCATTTGTTGCCAGATAAACAGACCAAAACTGGCAGGACTAGATATATTATCAATCTTTTTTGTGACTCCCTACTAGCCCCTGCGGTCTGAGTGTACTTTGGGGCTGCCAGCTACTGTCACTCCTTCTGAAAATTCAAGAAATGTGAAAACCAGAGAGCTGTGGATGATTAACTTTTCATAAAGAAAGCATATGAAATGATTGGCAGTATACCAAGTACTCATGATTCAGAACCTTGCATTTAATACTCCAGTGTCTGGCAGGAGTCTGAGGCTGACACAGGAATTTGACAACCTTAAAAATAGTACAGTGATGACTGTATGGTTCATCAAAAATTCAATAGTTTTTCCAAAATGGACAAGCACGCTGTGCTGTCCTTTTTTGGATTTCTTTGTATTCTCATCTTGCCTTCAAGTGGCTTTCACGAAATGTAAATACCAGCAGAAATCAAACAGTTTTCACTTAAAATGTGTCCACAATGTGATTAAGATGGGTCAAAGGTATGTCTAAAAGTAAAATTTAACACCTCAGAGTTGTTTAGAGTAAGTACACCACAAGGGTGGCAGCAGCAGCTTCTCTTTGCTACGTTGGATTAAATCCAGTCTAATGACTGAGCAAGTGATGTGGATGAATGTGCTAGAATAACAAGGTGGCTGGGTGAACTCCCCTCGGGGGGCACTCCATGGCTTGGTCAAAAGCCAAGGAGAACTGTGAGCTGGAGTTGAGGAATCTAACCTCCACACAGGAATTTGCATGACTTTGCAGAGTGATCTAGGTTAACGCAGTGGACCAAGGTTCCTTTTTAGAGCGCTTCACCTGCCTAATTTCTGAAACGATGCTTTAGCCTTCATCCAATCAGTTATACTGGAAGTAACTCATTAATGTCATAGAGTATTAACTGTATGAATTATATTTAGTTTCACTTTTCAACTTCACTTAAATATTTTGCCTTTATGAGAGAATAAGACATAAATGTGCACAGTACCAGATGATGATGATGTTGATTACAGTCCAAGCCTCACTTTTGCTTTTTATTCACTTTGAATTATATAAAACAAACAAACAAAAAAAACCCCTCGAAACTTCACACATCTTAAATATGCATTGCTGTATGGAACTGTTTCCAGCAAGCAAGTGCCCCATATGGGGCAGACATGCTACAATGGTCCAGAGATGTGTAAACCTGGCAGTTCCAAAACATACACAACTCTGCTGCCAAGAACTGGATTATCTCAAGCAGGTTTCTGTACAAACGCAGCACCGAATGCTTTCATGATCTCTGCAACCTTTCCCTGAGAACGCACTGGGTTATGACCAATGACAAGAGACAGGTGCAGCCAATTAATACACAGTGACATACTGTCTGCAGCTTGGTCAGGATAATTAGTGTCTGATGTCTCATTTAAGGTAAACTGTCCACAAGGCTAGGGGAATGCTTTCTTAAGGTGTTTTAAATACTGAAAAGATGTTTGAAATGTGGAAAGAGAAACAGACCCAATGTGGCAGAAGACCAACAGATGAAGAATAGAACTACAGGGGCCGGTTAATTCATTAGTTAGTCAATCAACGGAAAGCGAGTCAGCAACTCTTTAAAAAAATGATTAATCTTTGTAGTCGTTTTTGAACTAAAACCTTCTCCAACACGAAGATTTGGTTTTCCTCTGTTTTATATTAACGTAAACTGACTCTCCCACAAACATTTACACTCAGGTTTTGGAAAATTGTGGTAACATTTTATAGACTAAACAACTCAACGAATTAAGAAGACATTCAGAAGATTAAAACACACACAGCTTTGATTAGAGCACATGGCAGAGTGCCAGAGGGAACATAGATTTTTCTTTTCTCTCGAGGAGTTTGACACTATGATAACTTGAAATTATATATTATATACAAATTCACTGGTTCCACCTCCTCAGATGAGAATATCTCCTGGTTTTCTTTTATGATGTTAAAATTTCTTTGGGCTGGGAATGTTTGAAAGGAACATTAAACATTAATTTACAGCCAATATAATATACTGATATTGGCATACTCTTATACTGGCTGTAAAACTTTCTTTTTGTAATATAGTACAACACTCAAAAAAGATGCTTGGGTAGCTTTAGAAATAGTGTCATTAAACAGACTGTCCTACAGAATGGTTTCAACTTATTTCTTTAAAACACACTTAGTATTGTCTGCAGCACATGTAGGAGAGTTGCATCACAGAGGAGCAGACAGTAATGCAAAGTCAAGCACAATAAGATGTTAGCTAGTTTGGGATGCAAAGTTAATGAACAATGACCCTCATAGCTTTTCATAAACATATGGGAAAAGCAGAGTATATATATTAAACAAAAAACAGTCAATGTGCTGATGAATACATTTTTTACTACCCTAAAACTGTTGCTGGCATTGGGCCCCAAAATCCAGTATTCTTACACTCTAAAGAAGAAAATCTATATCATAATCAATATTGAAAAGTCACTGTAAATCAGATACTGGATCCTTTATTTTCCTACATTTATTCACACCTAAATACATTTCTATGTATCATATGTATACACTTACACTAAAAATACACACAAGTCCCCACCAAATGTAATTTTAATTAGAATATTCTACAGATCACATGAAAATGAAAATCTGGAAGACATACTGAATTAAAAAAAAAAAAAAAAGTCGTTCCATCTGTATTATTAAGTCACCAAATCACATAAGTGATAACAAGTGGAATAAATAACAGGATGTGCTGTTCTGTCATTATCTTCAGCCTGCTGTAACTAAAAAGCCATTACCAGAAACAGCAGAGGGAGCCAGGCCATGCTGGCAGAAGCAGCTCACCCTGTGTCCCACAGCCATATGGAAGCATTTTGCTTCCCCAGTCATGCCCCGTCGGGTTTAACAAAAGTGGCGACTACCACATACACTGCTTTTGGGACTTCATTCCGTAGTGTCTTTTATAAAGCACCCCCACCCTCCCACCTCAAGACAAAGAGGCCTACTTGAAAGAGCAAAGCCGCTTGATCAATAGTAACATAAAGGGAGTGTCAAACTGTAAAGGCTTAAAGAGAGGTACCAACAACATCGACTACACAACAAGTTAAGGCAAACTCTGGGAGAAATGAATGTGTTTTGATCAATTGTGTCCTTAGTTTTAATGTTGTAAAACAAACAGGTAAAGCATTATCTGGAAACTGAATGCTGAACATGAACAAGTCCAAGCATTTTGCAATGACGGAATATTGCAGTGGAATATCATCTGGCTCCTGGAAAGCAACTTAAGATAGTTTTTACATCAAGTCAAAACTATTTTGGATTCATGCACGCTCCTAATTTCATGGTTTTCTCAGCAATAGGGGGGGGCTTTGTAAAATTTACTCCGTAAGTCACTACAAACCTGTATATCTCTCTCTCACATACTCACACTCACACACATAGCAAGTACAAAGGAATTAAATGAAAGACCAAATAGCAGAAGTCATGCAGCAGTGAAGGCCATCAGACAGAATGGAGATTAGTGACTGCTGTTAACATCCTGCCTCTTTTTTCCCAGGTGACTAGATAGCAGTTGGTGTTCTTCCTTGCGGACAAAGTAGCTGAAAGCCCAAAGCAAAGCAACAGTGGGAGAGCAAGCTCACCCTGCAACAATGCCCCCTTTGTCCTGTACTAACACTGTACCTACCAGCCTGCTCTTTGATTCCCTGCCAAGACAAACCACTGTGTTGGGTTACAGTTCTTGTAGCAAAACAATCTGCGCTTGTGTTTAATATACTGCAGTCTGCCTGCATTGGGCTGGCTGTCAGTCAGGGCACGCACACACGCACACACACACACCTGACTGGGGGCCCACTCTTTATCCTATTAGCACTAATGAGAGAGGGGTATGTTGATTATGTGTGCTGAGAGATACCTGTTAAGAGGATATTGTGGAGAGATAACTGTTAAATCACTCTCTCCATTCTCCACAGGTCATTTTCATCCAAATATTATCACACACACCATCACTCTCACCTCCATTGCGCTCACACTGTTGGCTTGGACAGACGTGCTGTTTACCGCTAAGTAAGCAATTCGTGTTGTATGCCAATTTTCCTGCTTCAAAGAGCAGAGTCCTGATGTTGGTCCAGTGAGAAACAACTGAGATGTGCGAGCTTTGGTGCGTGTGTGTGCGTGCATGTGTTTGTGAGAATGTATCAAAGTAAGTGGGTGTGTATTGACAGAGCTGGAGGTAATGTAAAGAAAAACAGGTTAGACTCCACTTCATTGGGTGAGAACTAAATAAATCATTTTGGGGAAAAAGTAGGAGAACTGGAGATAAGGACTTCCAGTAGACAATTCTTCTTGAAAAGCCACTGCAAGTTTAGTGTACTTGTCACAAGGAGGCTTTGAAATCAGTTGTTTAATGTCTCTTTGGCTCTGAAGAAAGTTTTGTAACAAGTGAAAAACACTTATCAGTTATACAATATTGGGTATTCTAAGTTTGGGCTTGTTTTTAAAGTTTAAATGTGAAGTTAGCTGTATTATGGGAAATTGAGGATCTAGTGGTTTGTTTGGAGCTTTTCAAATACTATTGACTAGGACTTTTTGGTATGAAATTTCAGAATTCTGACCTCAAAGTTTTCCACGGCAAATGTAAAGAATCAAAATAGCTGTGAGCAGGAACTTTCTTAAGTTCATCCACTGCTACTCATGAAATCAGGGTGCATGATTTTAGTCTTAGTTTCTCAATAAGAACTTCAAACTTCCATCATACTTCTTCAAGCAGGATGTCTAAAATGTATGGCTTCCAGGTTATATCTAACAGCATAGGAGCAGGAAGATTCTTCAGTCTCTGCTACTTTGATTTAGACCATTCTTTTTAGTTTGTCTTGTGAATCGACCAACTTCAAGTTTCCAATAAAAATTCATAGAGTATTCCTTAAATAGGAGCAGTTTTTCCATAGCTTCAGTTTCTCTCCCTTCATAAAAACTGTATGAGGAGGATTCTTCTTTATATCTCGTGTGTGAACTTCACTAATGCTTCTAGTTATGGCTGCAAATGTTCTGACAGACACACAGCTATATCCTACAGCTGTCAGGTTTGTGTTAGGACTCTGCAAACTGAAACCACTAAAGTGGACGTTTGGAAATATTTATGGTGCCTTTTGTAAACAAATGGAATTATACAATTCCACTACCAGGATATAGCCATACCCCATGACATGTATTCACTATGCTAATGTGGAATGAAAGTTATCCAGATTAAAAATCCAAACATTTGGCATTAACCAGTCAGAGTGACCTACCCTCAAAAAACCCTCGAAGACAAATGCAAACAAAGAGTCACACTTTTAAAACACAAAAAGATCCTGAATTAGCTCAAACATTCAAATGAATACCTTTGCATTCAAGCATCAAATCAAACTATCAAAAAACTTCACACACAGATTTATTGACATTTAATGTATAACAACTGGTTCAGGGCTGACACTTATTTTTTTTAAGTATTTAACTGCATCGTTTTTTTGATCCATCATCTTTTTTTGGTCCTCAACCACTTCTCCTTTTTGAGAGGAAAGGTGGTTGAGAGGTGATTTAACATTATGCGTAGGAAGAGGCAAGCAGACATAGTGTGCCTTCTTGAGAAAGAGAGAAAGCACTGCCTCTATTTGTTTGTGGTCCACACCTGCTCCCATGGCCACAGTGTAAAAGCTTATAGGCGATTATAAGAGAGCTGCGCATCATTCAAAAATACTGTTTTCTACTCCTGCTGGCCAAAACAACCCTCAGGTCACAACAGCTCCTAGTGGGCAGCCCACTGAAGCTCTTGTCTAAATATGGTCACTCTTGACACTGGAAGATCAAGAAAGAGATTACCATGAAGCTAAACTACAGAGGAAGCTGTGCCTGTCTTTTATATATATTCTGGAGCAATGTTCTTTGGACAGACAAGGTAAAAGTGGAGATTATTTTTGTCAAAAAACAAGCACAGCATATCAGCACAAACACCTCACACCAACTGTCAAGCAGGATGGGGGAGGCCTGATGATATATACTTGTTTTGCAGCTAGAGGATTCGGGCACCTAACAATCACTGAGTAAACCATAAACTCCTCTGTATACTAACACACTTTAATGTCAAATGCGAGGCCATCTGTCGACAGTTAAAGCTTTGCTGAAACTGGGTCATGCAACGGGACAGTGATCCCCATCACAGCCGCAAATCTACAACAGAATGGCTGAAAAAAAAGAGAAAACAATCAAGGTGTTGCAATGGCCCAGTAAAGTCCAGACCTCAATCTGACTGAAATGCTGTGACTGGATCTTAAGAAAACTGTGCATAAACGAATGTTTGCAAACCTCAATGAAGTGAAGCAATGTTGAGAAGAGTGGGCCAAAATTCCTCCACAACGATGTGAGAGATTGATAGGGTCAAACACAAAACAATTATTTCCAGTGAATGCTACTAAAGCTATGATCGGGTGTACTTACTATTTCATCAGACTACACAGGGTCCTGTAAAAATGTATTGTGATAACGTATTTTTAATTGAACTCATTTCAAGCCAAAGCTTCAAATATTCTCTGGATTCAGCTTTTGAAACTGGATAAATCACTACACATGAATAAAAATAACCAAGTTGGCCCCGTAACTTATTTTTCATAACTAATTGGGCTTACTTTTATCTAAAAATCTAATAAAGATTAAGGTTCCCCATCTATTTCAAGTTAGAAATCTATCACATTAGAATGCTTAAATACATCTGAGGAATATTTTAAATAAATCCAGTTAAGATATGCCTGTTAAAGATAAATGCTTTGCTACTAATGACTTAAAAGGGGTATCTATTATGCATTTTCTTATGCATTTTCTTATCTTCTGTGACATATATATTGTTTCAAATGGTGGATGCTCAAATTAAACATGACTAAAGTTTCAAATAGTGATGTCAAGGTATGAACCGCTCTGCCCTATGAGCCTCAAGTGCTTCAGTCTGGAGCTCAAGAGCCCCAAAAACCTTCTTTCCGGTACAGTGAGCAAATCAGCATCAAAGTGGCTGTAAGGCTGGCACTAAAGGATGACAATCTAAAATAGCTCAGGAACAAGTAACACCAAATCTAAATTTTTAAATATACATTAATTTGTACAACAAAGTCCTCCAGCAATCTAACCACAACTGCATCAGAGAAACCGCCAGACAAAACATGACTGTTCAAGAGGATTTGCTGCTGCAGAGAGGCACTAATTAATACGAGCTAATGATTGTTTCTACTGTGTCTAGGCCACTGAGCTGTTAAAATATTATACAAATCCTTCTCATCTCTCTTGAATTTGTTCTTGTTGTCATGAAATTTCAAGATTAGGTCAAGGTGGAACTAAAACAACGACATTTTTCTTGTAAAGATGCTAAAGGTTTACCATTTCCTGCTTCTCATGAACTGAAATTTGGTGCTTTTATTTATCACATCTGAATGAAATTTGAAATTTGTGGGTTTCAAATTGTTGTTTATCATTGTGTTGCACTGCTATGTCTTTAGGAATCTCAGACTAACAATTACCTAATTGAAAAAAGAAAAAAAATATGCAGCTATGAACACTGAAAAGTAACAATTTGTCTCTTGGACTTACTAAATATTTTCCTTGTCAGGAAAATAAAAGTTATATTAACAATCATTAAATAGGTAAGGTTTAGCATCGTCTATATATTACATAGTCCAATAGCTCCCCCACCAGGATGTCACACCACATTACAAGTTCAACAACAACCATAAGACGCTGCTGAAAAACTATGAAATACTATTTTTTTGTTTTTAGCAGCCATGCCATTTTAACTACACACAACAGTTTTTAGTGGTAACATTTTTCAAAATACATAATTTCAGAAAGATCAGTATGCTGTAGCTACATTTTAAATTTTTCTAGTAGTTCAGGTTAATTTATTGCAGCAGGGTTGCAAACAAACAAACAATCAAACAAGAAAAAAAAACATACCTGCGGCTCATCTTTTTTTCTTGCTCCTCTTCAGTGGGCTCTGTCACTTTCTCTCCACCCTTTTCCTTCTTTAGCTTTTTACTTATGAGCTCTCTGATCTTCTCTTTCTTCTCCGAGTCATATTCCTCATCTGTGTCCATGTCATCCTCAACATCACCCTCAGCCTCGTCACCTGACTGGAGAAACATATCAAACATTTAATGTTGATACTTCGCCTCTGAGAGGAAATGGAGGAAAATCTAAAAGACTTACCAAAGCTGCATCACCAGATGCAGATGCTTTTTTCTTCTTACCCCTGTGAGCAGAGCCAACATAGGTTCAGACTTTTTAATAATTCAAATTTAAAAAGGAAATTAAAATAGATTAATAACTATTAATGAATTACTTATCAACTGCTGGAACAGAGCTCAGTCTGGGATCATCTTTCAAAAGGTCATGGCTGCTTTTGCTTTTTCCCTTGAATGTCTATTTAAAAAAACGAAAAGAAAAGAAAAGAAAAGAAAAGAAAAGAAAAGAAAAGAAAAGAAAAGAAAAGAAAAATGCCCAGACAACAGTTATTTACATGTCTATGTCCTTTTTGAAATGTCTTAATATTTCTAATATACACCTAGTTGTGATGTGTGAGTGGCATAAGAGTAAATGTCAGAGGTGCCCACATATAATGGCTTTATGATCCAGTACCTGGCTGACTTGATTCACCATCTCCTCATCTTCTTCAGCTTCCTCTCCAAATGATAAAAGACTGAAATTCCTGCAAAACACACCAACATGGGTGATTGCAGGGAAATAACATACTGTTATAAATCTTTATCAATAACATTATTGGCACTAAAAATACATTAAACATGTAGCAAACAGAAATGAGGACCTATTAAACTTTTTACCTCTAGTTCAGCCTATCATTCAGGTTCTTCAAAGAGAAGAACGGGAAGTGTTGCGATCTAGGCTAACAGTATGAGGCCAAATATACTGGACCAAACCTGCTAATCTTTGCATTCAGGTGTTTTCAGTCACATTGCCACAGGTGTATGTAAGCCATGCAGTCTGCCTTCACAACATTTGTGAAAGAATGGGTTGCTCTAAAGAGCTCCCTGACATGGAGCTGTAGACCTGTATTAGGATTAGCAAGTTAGTTTGTGAAATTTCTTCCATCCAAGATATTCCATGATTAATTATAAGTGGCATGATTGCAAAGAGGAAGGCTTTAGGAATCACAGTAACTCAGTCGCAGCGTGGCAGACCATAAAAAGTTACTGAGATGCTGAGGCACAGTGCATGTAATCATCAATGCTCTGCTGATCTAGAAACTGCAGCCTCACATCAGCACAATTATGACATGCTACTAGCTTCGTGGCATGGGTTTCAATGGCCGATCAGCTCCTGTAGGTGTAATGTGTAAGTTGCCAGGCACTTTTGTCCATATTGTATATAAACCAGGGCCAAAGTTTCAAATAATAATAACAATAATAATAATAATATTAATAATGATAATAACAATCAGGCTAGCACAGGTACAATTATTCCCTAGGAGCCAAGAGACCAAAAGCAGAGGTTTAATACTGACCTAAACAATCTGTGTGAAGAAATTTTTTTCTAATAGTTTAACACCAACATATACACAAAACAACAAAGATCTGGGATAACAGCACATACACCAATCAGGCATTATAGCCAACTGCCTAATATTTTGTTGGTCCCTCTGTGTTGGCCCCTGACTTCACAAGACTCCTGAAGGTGTGCTATGGTATCTGGCACAAAGATGCTAGCAACAGATCCTTTAAGTAGAATTTGGATGCCAAGTCAACACTTAATAATCATTGTTGCGCCTGTTGTCCTCAAACCATTGCTGAAAAATGAAAGAGGCCTGATGGTAGGTACAGGTAAATGATGCACATCCACATAATTCATCAGACCAGGCCACCTTCTTCCACTGCTCTGTAGTTCAATACTGATGCTTGGTACTTTCTGTGGTGGACAGGGGTCAGCATGGGCATGCTAACTGGACTGTGCCTATGCATACACAACAATGTAATGTACTGTGTATTCTGATTCTATCAGAAACAGCAATACATTTTTGGCAGTTTGAGCTACAGTATCTCGATTGTTGGATTGAAACACGGGCCAAATGTCCCTCCCCAGGCGCCTCAACGAGCCTTGGCCGCCAATGACACTGACCACTGCATATCTTTCCTGCTTATAACATCAATTGGGGGAAAAAGTTAATTTTCTGTCTAACATATCTCACCTACTAACATGTGCCATGATGAAGAGATAATCAGTGTGACCACCAGTGACCAGTATGAGAAGCATAAACAGCAGCTACAGTGGACACTTTCATTGTTTTTAAACACTCGATTTCACTTCAGAATAACTTTGTGGTCTATGACCTCTGTAGTCTTCTGGTAGGTGCTAAGCTAAAGGAGCAACAACACCGGGGGTAGCTAAAAAAGTTGGCATATAGAATGCGTTGCCTTAAAGGTTTAACCTGTTTTACATAGATGATGAAGTATAGACCAAGGCTCAGTATAAGACTCAGTATAAGACAAATGAGTACTGTGAATCATGCAAAGCTCTAGTAAAGTACAAGAAAATATCTATATATAGATAAGGAAATGAGCATAATATATTCTCTTATGTACAAAAATGCCGGTGCTCCTGGGTACAGTCTTGATCTTGTTTCAATCAGAAAGACAGATGAAGGCCGAGCACTCACTTTGTGGCTTTTGACTGTGATTTCTTCGTCTCTTCTTTATCCTTTTCCTTTTTGAGTTTCTTTATTTCACGAGGTATGATGTCATCAAACGGAGAATGTAACACCTAGGAGAGACAAAAAGAAAAGCTTAAATTACAGAAGCTAGATACTAAACATATTGCTGAGCAGGTAAAATAGAATGAACTAAAATACCTCAGCAGATTTGATCTTGTGAGGATTCAGAGGTCTTTCCTCACCATCACACTCAACTTCTGCTAATCTGAGCATATTATACACGGTGTCTCCAGTGACCTGGAGTGGGGATTGCAGAAAATAGAAATGGTCAGGCACACTCTTATCACATCCTGCCTGGGGAAAATGGCACTCATCTTGGTATATTCATATATTCATTGAAGACAGCATTCATTCATGAATACAGATAGAAAATAAGTCATCATGTTCTTACAGCTTTACCTTGCCAAATATGGTATGTTTATTGTTGAGTTCATCTGCACGTCCCAAGGTGAGAAAAAACTGACTGCCATTGTCATGTGGCCCTGCATTTGCCATGGCAACCAAACCCCTCCGATTGAAGCGCAACCTAGAGTGAAACTCATCCTGAAAGGCGAAAGAAAGTTTAGAAGACATTGTATTTTAGTGTCACCTGCACACAGGAATTAGAAATCCACTTCAGAATTAAAAATAAAATGAGAAGAAAAGCAGCCTCACCTTGAACGGTCGGCCATAGATGGACTCTCCGCCTGCCCCTGTCCCAGTAGGATCTCCCCCCTGAACGATGAAATCAGGCACCACTCTGTGGAACACTGTACCATCATAATAACCTAGAAGATCAAGACATACTGTATACTAAAAAACAATAAGGCAACAACAGTTCCCTACTAACAATCAAGAAATCTGAGCCAACAAGGACATTTAAATAAAGACAGTGCTCAGCTGAATATAGGTTCTGGGATTTAAAAAAAAAGTCTTATGTACACTGACAGCAGCCATTTCTCTGCTTACAAGTGAACAAAAAAAAAAAAAAAAAAAATGACTGCTAACATTTAAGAAATATATAAGTAACTATGTCTAAGACTCAAAATTTCTTCACATTTTAGTCCATCAATAATCGTCAAAATAAGATAAAAAATATAACACTTACACGCATCATGGCCTAATACTTAAAGAGGCTAGTTTTACCAAACCAATATATTTTAAGGGCACGCCTGGAATAATTCGGCCTAATTTAGCGCAAACTGAATTTGACGTTATTCTCCAGTGGTTTCTGCACTTCCTTAGTGAATTCTTACCTTCCATGCACAGCTGCACGAAGTTCCTGCATGCTTTAGGAGCCTCCTTGGACCACAACTCAATGTCAATATCACCTGCTGTTGTCTTTAACAGGACCTGCGAAAAGACCACGAAATTATACATTCAGAGCTAAACAGTGTTAGGAGTGGCTAGCTATTGATACCTACAAATCCGCAATATTATGCACGAAAAAACTGAAGTTCAAATTGTAAACTGGCGCTTACCTTCCCATTTGTTGGTGGCTCTTGAATGTAAATGTTGCTCATCCTGCCGCTACGTTTCTGTGTTTTGTTAGCAGAATAAAAAATATATTCTCACACGATCTGAACTTTAGGTTCCTCGAATATACAGATAGTAAAGTTTGTTACAGTAGGTAACTTTAAATGTGATACATTTCACACTTCACTCTTTACAGCCATATTGGCAATACATGAGTTGACTGTTTACTTCCGAGAAAATAGGGGTTTCGGTTTAATTATTGATTTTCTGTTCCGTTTTTTTCAAAGAACATCACTTAATTTTTTTTTCTGTTTTCATAAAATACATAAAAAACTTTTATTCGCATGTGAATCAAACTCCGAGAGTTTTGATGACAAAACAATCCAAAACAAGCTCGGTACTTCACCCCGAGAAACAGATTTTTGGATCGCTCCTAGTGCGCTATCACAACTGCCCCCTGGAAACAACAAGTTCCGTGTAATTACAGCGTAATCTCATTAATCCTAATAATTATGTGTTCTTGAGAAAAAGTGAGACACATAACATGTTGTTTATAATTAATAATTGTAGAATTTTAGCAACTTGTACTTGAAACAAAAACAACTACACAAAAAATCTGAGATTTAGGCGCTGAACGGAAGTACCGTATTTACGGAAGGACCACACGGGCGATCACGGCAATGGCGGCTACTGAAAAGAATGTGGAACTGAAGCGCAAAGTAGATGATGATCATGATGGGGATGGGGACGAAGAAGATGCCGAGTGGGTTGGACCCATGCCAAGCGAAGCCACAAAGGCAAAGAAAAGAAAAGGTGGGATTCTGGCTGTTCATTCGGCACACTGGCAGCTTTTTGCGACTGCTCTCTAATCACTGCTAATAAAGCGCCAAACGCCGTCCGTTAACTTCTGTATTTGTTTCTCTCAGTACTCGAGTACGAGCGTGTCTATCTGGACAACCTCCCGTCGGCTGCAATGTATGAACGGAGCTATATGCACAGGGACGTCATCACACACTTAGTTTGTACAAAGTAAGTCAGCAGCTACAAGGAAACTTTCCTTTATATGTGTGAGGAAGCTTTTCCACTTTACAGAACTACTCACTTACATCCAGCTTATTAAACCACCTTAATAAAAGCGATGCAATGTTAAAATGCCTAAACTATCAATTATTAGTATTACCAGTATACCTCATATTCCAGGACTGTCTTTGTGCTGATCCATTGTCAGCATTCATGTTTGTCCCAAAGTAATATGTAAAAAAAAAAAGTCAGCCTAAAATGGTGACGTTTATGATACCATCACCTGGGAAATCTAAACGAAGCAACAGAATTTAGTAGTTCTTTTATTTAAGAGTGGGCAGCCGTTTTAATAATTATTATTGATGTATTTTCTATCATTCCAGTGACAAGTCATGCCAATTTCCTGCAGCCTACTGTTTATAGAGGAACCTTGCAGGCTGTATTACATGTTATTAGTTGGTTGTGTTTGTTCATTGTTTGTTTGAAAAGCCACTGAGTGCTGTATCTGTAATAACAATGAAGTTCCATCAGCTCATATAAGCTGTGTTGTTTGCTGTTGACCTGTGAGCTTGTAAGAGGACATTTTATCATCAGCAATGGCTAACATTTATCTGTTGGGTCTCATCACTTTTAGCCTGAAAGTGTATTATTGTATTATTATCTGTTTCCCTGGCATAAATTGAATGACAAACCCCCCCAAAACAAAACAGGCAAACAAAGAAAAACTTTGATGCACCCATATTCGCAATCCTGATTTTTTTCTCTTTTCTCTCTCTTTTCTTTTCTCTTTACTTCAAATAAAGATTGTCTAACTCCATCAGTAGATGGGATGTGGATAGGAAAAGTAGGCTGAAGCTGAAATAACGCCATAACATTGTGCTGTTTCAGGACAGACTTCATCATCACTGCCAGCCAGGATGGCCATGTCAAATTTTGGAAGAAGAAGGAGGACGAGGGGATAGAGTTTGTCAAACACTTTCGAAGTCATCTCGGTATGAACTTAATTCGTGATAACTTCTTTTTAACAATCTGAGTGGCACTGGACTGAGAGGGGGTTATGGAGACCCAGTGCATTGTATGTTATAATATAACGTGTCTTTAATGAGTGAAAAGGATGTGTATAAACACTGTTCTTGCTTTTTGCCCAGGTGTAATAGAAAGCATTGCGGTCAGTGCGGAAGGGGCCCTTTTCTGTTCGGTTGGTGATGATCAGGCCATGAAAGTATTTGACGTGGTCAATTTTGACATGATCAATATGCTGAAGTTGGGGTGAGTCTAAATGAAAATTTTCTTGCTAGACACAATAATGTTTTTACTGCTGATAGATTTGGAGTGCAAGTTCTCCTTTAATTTGATTGGTTTCTCTACTGTGATCTGTCTGTATGTAGCTTTCATCCAGGCCAGTCTGAGTGGATCTATAATCCTGGAGATGCCATCTGCACAGTAGCCTGCTCAGAAAAGTCCACAGGGAAGATCTTCATCTATGATGGCAGGGGAGGCAATGACCCCTTCCATGTCTTTGACAAAATGCACTCCGCACCGCTTTCCCAAATCCGCCTGAATCCCAAGTTTCGAGTCATTGTGTCTGCTGACAAAGCGGGAATGCTGGAGTACTGGACGGGCCTTCCAAATGAATTCAAGTTCCCCAAACATGTGGATTGGGAATACAAAACGGACACTGACTTGTATGAATTTGCAAAACACAAAACCTATCCCACCAGCCTTGCCTTTTCCCCCGATGGGAAGAAGATGGCCACCATCGCTTCTGATAGGAAAGTCAGAATCTTCCGATTCCTAACAGGAAAACTAATGCGAGTGTTTGATGAATCATTAACGGTAACCTGCCATTCACCTTTCAGCCTGGATCATTGCTAGCGTTATGAATTTTGCACGCTAATCACAGCTGCTATATGTGTGTTAGATGTTCACAGAGCTGCAGCAGATGAGACAGCAGCTTCCTGACATGGAGTTTGGGAGGCGGATGGCTGTGGAGAGAGAACTGGAGAAGGTGGATGGTATCCGGTTGACAAACATCATCTTTGATGAGACTGGCCACTTTGTTCTGTATGGGACCATGCTGGGCATCAAGGTCATCAATGTGGAAACCAACAGGTATGCTCACAAATGAAGGTGGAGACTAAATCACAGTTGTGTTTCGTAATAAAATAGTGTTTAAGAGATGTAAATGAGTATTTTAATTGTAGTATACAAACTGATGGAATCAAAAGTGATAACGTCACCACTTCACATGCAGAGTTATATAGACATATAACTCCCGAGCCCTGTGTTTCTTGTTTTCTAGATGTGTGCGGATCCTTGGGAAGCTAGAGAACATCCGTGTGGTTCAGCTGAGTTTGTTCCAAGGTGTTGCAAAGGCCATGCAAGTGGCACCCACTGTGGAGATGAAAGCTTCTGACAACCCTGCCTTACAGAACGTAGAGCCTGACCCAACCATCTTCTGTAGTGCTTTTAAGAAGAACCGCTTTTACTTGGTGAGACAGAAAGGCATTCATTTCAAAGTGACAGTGCTACATTTTTTTCCCTTCTTACTATAAGTTTTTTGTCGTCTCTTTTTGAAGTTTTCGAAGAGAGAACCAGAGGATACCAAGAGCGCCGATTCGGACAGAGACATCTTTAACGAGAAGCCCTCAAAGGAAGAGGTGATGGCCGCCACGCAGGCCGAGGGCCCCAAGAGAGTGTCTGACAGTGCCATCATCCACACCACTATGGGAGACATCCACATCAAGCTTTTCCCTGTGGAGTAAGTCCTCAGTGTGAATGCTTTTGGCTCCTCCTTTCATTTTAGAAGACAGAAACAGAACTTTTCCTCTCTTTGATTTTAGATGCCCCAAAACTGTGGAGAACTTCTGCGTCCACAGCAGGAATGGATACTACAATGGCCACATATTTCACAGAGTGATCAAGGTACGTTGTCCTTTTTCTTTATGAAGCTTGGCGATCAACTTTGTGATTCTGGCTCTGAGTGTTTGTCTCTTTGTCGTTGACAGGGCTTCATGATTCAGACTGGAGACCCCACAGGAACAGGCATGGGAGGAGAGAGCATCTGGGGAGGGGAGTTTGAAGACGAGTTCCACGCCACGCTGAGACACGACCGCCCATACACACTTAGCATGGCAAACGCAGGCCCCGGCACCAATGGCTCACAGTTTTTTGTCACCGTGGTACCCACTGTAAGTAGCCCAACTAAAACCACTTTCAGACCTGTATTTTATCATTGTGTGAATAAGATTTCAATTTACTCTTCTGAAAAAGTACGACAGCTACATGTAAGATGGTGACATTACCATTTCAAACTTATAATTAGAATTATGGTAAAAAGAAGATTGTATAAAGTACACCCTTTATTGGGTCTAAGATTTTATTTATCAGGTCATAATAAAAATAATTTAGGTAATTGGGTAAATTAGATCAATACAACCTCAGACGAATAACAAAATATGACATATGACACTGTCTCATATTCATTTAACAAATCTCAGGACTTATGGTCATAATGCACTGTGTCAGGTTTGGTGAAACCAAATGGCATGGCAACACAAACCGCTCACATCAGCTCCTAAACATGGAATTGGTGGGGTGATGGTTAGACTTGGGCATCTTTCAGCCATTGACTTGACTGTGAACTTCTGTGTAAACCAAAGTTATTTTAGAGTCAGATGTGAAGCCATCTGTCTGACAGCTAAAGTGAAAGTGAGTTGTGCAACAGGCAAATGATCCCAAGCACAGTGGCAAACCTACTACCTACTTCTGACTGGAAAAGAAAACAATCAAGGTGTTCCATGGCCCACCCAAAGTCCACACCTCAACCTGCTTGAAATGTTGAAAGGTTGTATTTACCGAAGTGCTCATAACACCTAGATAATGTTTTATTACATCGTGATATGTAAAACCTTAAAAATTACTGTGCACTTTCCTTTCACCATAACTACAGATGAAGTCATTTTTTATTTATATTAACACATCGTTTGCGATGCAGCAGAAAATGCACGATTCAGCAAAGTCTGGTGTCGTTCCTGGAACAGCATCAGTGTCAACAATCTTGTAATGCTGCATGTAATTGACCAAGCACAGTGTTGGGTTTCATTCCCTTTCTGTGTAACATGGCAACAGTAAACATGAATACTGTCAGGCACTCAGAGTGTAATGGAAGCCTACACAGACCTGGTGCATCAGGTGTGTGTAGGTTAAGACCTGCACATATCAGGTGTGTAAATTCTTTCTTCAAATAAAGTTGCTGACACAGAATCATTACACTGCATATCTTGATTAAATCACATTCACCAAAGTTTTCAAAATCCACAACATCACTACATGAGCCAGACTCACGGTTTAATACGCAAATTATTCTAAATGGGGGGTGAAGTTAGCAATAGAATTACTATAGTTTTGTTTTCTTTTTTTAATTTTGAGTTTTGTTTTTGTTTTTTTATATATAGTTTCCAATTGACTTTTTATGAATGGGGGATTTTTTTTCAGGATAAAGATTCTGTGTTGACTCTAAGCAGAGCTTACTACACATAATGGGTAATCAGCATTTATACCCGTCTTGCTAAATCTCTTCCAGTCAATTTAAAAGTATGGGGAGAAAATAGTTACCAGACATGAATAGGAGTAAACAATGACATTGCAGGCTGAACCAAACCACATGTAGCTACAGTTGTCAGAAGCGCAGGGCAGGTTATTGAGTAGTTACTGGTGTATGCTTGAGAAGGTTTGCACTTATAACATAGTTTCAGCATTGGTTTACCGGTAATGCAGAAACAAAAAAATCCACCTAAGTCTCGATAAATGTGCACCAAAGCCTCATTTTGCAGGTTGTGTTGACAGATTTGATCTGACTAAGACTTAAGTTTAGTTGGGTAGGGGTAGGGGTTAGTTCTATCCATCCATGCATTTTCTTAGCTGCTTAACAGTTGAAGGCTCTATACCCCATGGTATTCAAATGGGAAGGAGGGACTCTGAAATAGGAAGAAGAAGACCTGAGAATGCAAATGGCAGCAGCTCAGAGAGGTACTGTGGAGTGAGGCTTTGAATCTCCTTAAACACGAGGAGCAAAATCTTGTAATCAAATCTACCAGAAGTCGGTGGAGCTGCTGAAGGACGGCTGTGGTGTGACCAATGGAAGGAGTTTTGGTGATGATGCAAGCAGTGGTTGAAGTTGTATGGACTTTAGAGGAAGACAGAAAAGAGAAGGGTTAGAGTAACCAAGGTGTAAACAAGGATAGCAGTACTGTTAGGTAAGACATACATATCTTTGGACTGTGGTGGACTGTGGGATAAAGCCAGAGTACCCGGAAAGAATGTGCAAACAGCATACAGGAAGGCTCTACCCAGATGCTGAATCCAAGCCCCCTCGATTTGATGGTGCTAACCTCTGCACCATCCTTGTTTAACTTTAATGTCTTGCTTTTTGCCTTTTATTTAACTAAAATGCTTTATATTTAGTTAAGGATAATGACCTCGGTCAGCAATGTACAACAGTGCTTATAAGATCAACATATGTGTGATATTTTTTTTTTTTTTAATTTGTTTTTCTGCAGCCCTGGCTTGATAACAAGCACACTGTGTTTGGGAGGTGCACTAAAGGCATGGAGGCAGTCCAGAGGATCTCCAATGCCAAAGTCAACCCGAAGACTGACAAGCCATATGAAGACATCAGCATTATTAACATCACCATAAAGTAATTGTATGCCTTTGTCATGTAATGTACAGTGATTTATTAAAGAAGACCAAATGTTGTTATAAGAGTGTGTCTCCAGTTTACCTGTCGAAGTATCATCAGGCAAGATACCGAACCCTGAGTTGCCCCAATGCAACTCTGTGTGTGTGTGTGTGTGTGTGAGAGTGAATGATGGAGACAAGTGCTGTGTGAATAATATTTGTAGTAAGAAGTGCTTTGAATGTTCATCTTGAGGTGTTTAACTAGCAGTCACTTTACCAGTCGAATAAATTTATTATAGAGCATCACATTATGTATAATTTACAAAAGCCATATTCAAGTCCACTGGTAACAAAGGTTTCAATGCACTTTGTGCTTCTACGTTTCCAAAAAAAAAAACAAAACAAAGGGAAATGATGTTGCAAACTATGCGGAAAAGCTTTTCACACGTGCATTTTTCTTTTTGTAGTTGTTTAAATATTTTTATACATAAGTACAAATAGTTAACATTACATAGCAATGAATAAAGATCAAATCAAACTCAAATGATGGTTCCTCAATAACAAGACAAGTGTAAGTGTTAGGTTTAACGTTTCACTACTTTCACATTACAGAATTACTGAAGGCTGATTAACGGTGTACCATCTTGAAAGCACTCCAGAAAAACAGAAAAAAACTTGTGTAGGATAGAGGAATATTTTCAAGACTTTTTTTTTCTTTCGCATTGAAGTTAACACTCAGTCTCATAGTCTACTTAAGAAACAGCAGGTGGTTCATTTGCTTTCAAATGGAAACTCTGGAGCGAGGCGGCAGACGAGTGCAGTCGACAAATTCTGCATGCAGTACGCTCCACAAAACGGAGGCAGAATTGGTGCATTTAAAAACTCTGATTTGTTTTTACCCCACAACAGCTTGTATCAAAGTAAAGTCTGCTCGTCCTGCTCATCAGCGAGCTCAGGTAACAGTTTGCTTAGTAACAGAAAACACTACATTCAAACCAAACCTCACCAGCTGTGACTTTTAAATATGTTCACACACTTAAAAACAAAACAAAAGACTTTGCACATAAAGATCCAAAGAAAAAAAATCAGCTGCTATTCCTTACGGTAGATGACCAGGCAAAATCTGAACATTAGACTGCTTGAAGCCACTGTGTCCATTTAAAGTAGACCTATGTTATGCTTGAAAAGTTATGCTTTTCCTTCCTTTCTGGTATATGTATGTCATTATAGTGGTGACATTATAATAAGTTTTGCTCTTTATGATGCTCTTTATGAGTTGACCTACACGGAGAGAAGGAAAACGGCTTGTTGCAGACATGTGGCAGCCAAAGAATCCTGAATTGAAATCTGTGGAAGGAAGTGGAATAACTAGAACTTCCATGGGGGATAAAAAGCTTTTTGAAACCTTACTTTGGAGCAAAGTCCAAGTGTTGGGGGAGACTGTCACCGAAGCCCCAGTATAAGATGAGTATGTAGTATTCTGATTTGAGAATCATGCAAAGCTACTCCAAAATTAATCCAAGAATAAAATTATGGAGCTGAAAGTGTGCATAAGAGGTCCCCTTTACACCACAGCAATGTTTCTGTTCCATCTCACTTAACCTGCAAGTGTACTGGAATAAACTGAAAGGGGACTAAAGTCAACTGTCAGGATGATTTTAAGCGTACTAAAAAGCATACATAAATGATACTATCATCACAACATGGACCGGTGTGCATTTAGTTCAGTTCAAGGTCACGTATTTGGGGAGTTATGGTGAGTTAACGTGGGGTAGAAAAAACAGACACAGTTCACTTTGTCAGGGCACAAGGAGCATGTCTAACATTTAACCGGACCTAAGTTCAAAAGCTATAAATGCCAGATAAACCGCTCATCACCTAAACTATGAAGAAAAAATGAAGTGTGTAAGCTACATGAAGGCATAAAGCAGGACGGGAGGACGTAGTCTCAACTCAGGATTTAGGTCCAGTGACTATTTCTCAGAGGTCGGGAGTAGCAGGAAGGGCAGGCTTGAAGACATATTTGTAGTTCCCATATTATGAAGCTAGAGAAGATATATACGTCTTTTGTTTTCTTTGCCGACAATGGTGCTTGGAGATGGAAAGGTGGAGAAGTCGGGTTTAAAGCTGCAGCCTTGTAGCGAAGCTCATGTTAAAAAGTTTTTGGAGAACTGATGAACCAGGCTCAGAGGTTGGGGGGTTTGTGTTCAGATTCGGGGGGTTGGGTGGAGAGTGAAAAGAGTCCGCATGTGGAGAGAGGCGGCATTTAGGCGACGTCCAGGACGCCGGCAGCTACCAGCTGTCTGGAGAGCCAATCCAGCCCCTCGTGGAGGCCCATCCCGCTGCGGGCGTCACAGCCCTGAATGTGCCAGCTCCTCCCACAGCACAGCTTGTGCAGACTCAGCAGCTCCGTCATCTCTTCCACAGACACAGCGCCGGGAACGTCCTGAAAAGTGGACAGGTGATGCAAACTGGCATCTCTGAGCTTAATCAAGATTATGTGTCTTCTTTTTTCTTTACACTACCTGTTTATTTGCAAAGATGAGCAGCAAGGCATCTCGCAGCTCCTTCTCTGTCAGCAGTTTGGCCAGCTCACTGTGGGCCTCCATGAGTCTATCCCGGTGGCAGCTGTCAATCACAAACACCACCGCTGCACAAATATGAGAGTTGGAAGAGAGAGATTTACCATTAAAGCATTTGATGATTGGCAATAGTGGTCTGTACACCTTTCTTATCAAGACTGACAACAACTATGGGTACAAATGTTTTGTACATGTAGCACTGAAAGGCTGGCACCACCCCTATTCTGTTAAGAGCAGTAGGTGCTTTCTCCCAAGTGCAGTCATAGTATGCTCAGTTCAGGACGGATTTTCCTGTAGAACTGTTAGATTGCGGCTTCTGTCTACATCTGATTTACTGTTAAAGCAGACCTATGATGCCTTTCCCCTTCTTCCATCATACAAATGCTGTGAAGGGTGATGCTTGTACAAATGTGACAAAAATAAATTCAAATAATTCCTATGAGCTAAAAGTTCAGACTTCATTAGCATCACCTCCCAGGGTGACATCAGCAGGGCGGAAACCCTCACATACTCCGTGGACCTCCAGCAACGGGAAAGCAGTAGTGATGGGCTGAGGGTCTCTCTCTGCACAGCATTGTGGCCAAATCATTGGGCATCACAATTTCTCCTTGTGCTGTAGCAGCCTCACACAGGTTAGCCTTTTTCATTTTCTCTTTTGTCTGTTATACCTGCTCACCCGACTACCATGGGACTCAGAACCTACCCGTAAGACTTTGGAATACACTTCCACCAGATCTCCGCACTACAAACTCTCTGGGAAACTATTGCTACTTCCCAGGGTGAAAGTATTGCTACTAAACACCAGCAACAGCAAAGTAATGCTACTTTTTGTATGCTAGTGAACAACTGAAATGTTGGCAACAAAGCGCCTGGTGACAGAGCTGTTCACTTGAATTTGTGGACAGTTTAGCTTAGCACCTAACAGCACAGTTGTCTACAGGCTTCTGTGAGAAGCGAGAAGAGGCTTTTTTTAATCACATCTGGCGCTAAGTCAGCCTATTATACAGGGAGGCCCTAGCCCCGCCTGACATGGGCATAATTTAGCCAGCCTGTAAGGGCTCATTTTCCTGTCTTTACTGTCCTATGTACTAAAAGCCCAAAATGGTAAAACCTAAAATGAATAATGGAACGCAACCAATGTAAAACAAGAACAAATCAAGTAAAACCACAATATCCACAAAGGTTTGAAAAATGGCCACATGCTATGCAGGTGGGTGAGAGGTAAATCTTGTTCCTGAGGGGCAGCTGATCACAATAAAGCCGGCTTAAAGGAAAACAGCTAAAACTTCCTGAGGCCCATCACCACACCTCATAAAATAAGGATTATTTTAAACTGTGAGTCAAGCGCAGAGCTACTTCAGTAGAGTCCAAGACAAAAAATGTGGAGCCCTCTAATATATAAATCACAGGTTATTTGTAGATTATGTTAAGACCAAGTGAATGTGTCTGGTATTCTTCCTTCTGAACAGAACCCATGATTAATGTACTTCAGCCAATGTGCTTGTATTGTCCTCAAATTATTTTAAAGTAAACGACAAGCCTTTCACATGCCTACACTTTAAAGTTAACAAACTCATGATAGCTGGAATATGTTAAATTTTGCAAGATAAATGAGGGTTTGCTTTGCTGTTAGCCAGAACCACGCTGTGTGACCTCACAGTTTAGTGAGGCTGTAAATCAACCTGTTTCTCATTTAGCCAATGTAATCACTGGGTTTATTTTGGTATATTTTTCTAACTTTGTTTAATTCCCTCCCTGTGCTGAAACCACAAACAGATTGAAGGTGCAACAAAGACATCTCTTTACACCCCGCCAGGAATTTGAAATAAAAACAAAAAAATCTCTTTTTTACTAGTACCTCTAGACTATTGTGGTCTGTTGTCTGACCAATCACTCTGTGGTGTGCCATGATTTCTCTTAACCCATCAGTGGCCACTGTCAGACGTTCTTTTTTTTTTGTTTGAGATATGCATGGATCCCGAAGGATGAAACCAGCTGACTTTGGTGATCCTCTGACTTTTCCGCTCACACCACAAAGAGGTTGACATTTATGGTTCAGTCTGTACCATAAATGTCAACTATCTGATGGATTGCCTTGACATTTCCTGGAGATATTTCAGGTCTGCAGAGGATACAGTGTAACAACATTAATGATTCCATCACTTTAACCAGTACTGTGGGTTAGAAGTAGATGGCTGCGAAAAAGATGGCAAAAAAAGCGAATCAATTATGCTTTTTTTTAATACACGGAGTCAAAAAGCTTGTCTGGCAAGCAAGGGCCTGTTTACTCATGAACAACAATGATTTTTCCTTCGAACCTGCAATGCTTCAGTGACATGATAGGGATCAAATGTTTCTCAGAAACCTTCAAGTCAACATACGCTGATCGAGGGAAACATTAAAATCACACACTAATACGCTGTAAGTCCTACTGTTGTTGCCAAAACAGCTCTGAACAGTCAGATACAGTCCCAGTGTCTGTGGAATCATGCACTGGGACGTTAGCTGTGGAGCTTTTGGGTGGGGAGGTGGGGCCACCATGGATCAGGCTTGTTCCACAGACCTTTGATTGGACAGGGATCTGGGGAGTTTGGATTCTCGATCAGTGCCTTATGCTCTTTGTTGTATGCCCGGAGCCATACCGGAACAGTTTTTAGACCGTGGCAGGAGGACTTGTTAAACAATGTTTGATAAGCTGGCACAAAGCAGCAGCTTCTAGGGCTGAAAAATGAAGCAAACTTAGAGCTTCAAAAAATTGACGTAACTCAAATAGCCACTTTTACGGTGGCCCTGAGAGGTCAAACAAGCAACTGGAAAAACGCTGCAAAAGCTCACAAAACAGAATTTCAATAAAACACAATGGAAAGAAAAAAAATGCTGCAAAGCTCACACCACAAATCAATCCCTCACATCACTGATGAAACTTCCTCTTCTCTTCATTACATGTGTTTCATTTAAACCCTACACATGTTTTGGTTTCTGTCACTTCTGCAGCTGTTCAGTCACATTATTGTTGCCGTAAAAATATTTTGTTGTGTTTTATTTAATTTCGGTTGTGTTTTGTGTGTTTTTGCAGTTTTTTATTTTCCATTTGCTGGTGTTTCCTTACATCACAGTACATTTGACCTCTCACTGCCACCACACCCTTGAGCCTGCCTACGAAATTGAGTCAATCTGTAGAGAACTTCTATTGGCTACTCCCTTTAGGGGTCGTCACAGCGACGCCATCTGCCATGTCACTCTACCCTAGCACCCTCCTCTGTCACTTTAACCCTGTCGTCTTTCACTACATCTTTGAGTGTTCTCTGTTAACTTCCTCTTTACCCCCAGCAGACAGCTCCATCTTCAACACTTTTTGTCAAGTATATCCACTATCTCCATAGCTTCATTCAAAAATACTGGTGCCCACCAATGCTAAACCTTTAGACACCGAGCAGATGCATCAATGGATATATAAGTTTGAAAATCATATGCCATTTTCTGAAAGTTGACAACTGACCTTGCTATTAAAGTTAGTGTCACCAGGATTTAAACTCCCAGAGGTTTTCAGCAGATGCAAATACAGTATTGAATGACTTTTAAAATCCTACATCGCCTCACAAACTTGGGTATCCACACCACCTGCAATCAGCTCTCTGCTGGACCTCAATTTTGCTAATTTCAGTCAGAAAACCTCACCTGTTTTACATTATTTTTAATACAATTACTGAACACCTAATATGAACTCCTGTGCAGTTAAGTCCCCTAACAGACCATGTCCTTGTCCAAATATGGTTACTTCTGGCTCCAATATACCTCTGGCCAAAATACTAGAAGCCAAGGCCTTAAAACTAGACTCTGCAACCCAATAGGCACGGTGACTACATTCGTCTTTTATATACTGTATGTGAACGTCAAAGTGAAATACACACAAAGCCAAGATTTCCCAGCAGAACTGTGCATTTAACCAGATGCTCCAAATTATTCACTTCACCTGTCAGTGGTCCAAGTCACACAAAAGTACTAGTTAAATTCAAGAACATGCTATAAATATCCAAAGCACAGAAAGCACAAAACATACCTTGAGTGTTTAGATAATAGTGTTTCCAGAGGGGTCTGAGCTTGTGCTTCCCACCCACATCCCAGATGGTGAATTTTAGGTTCTTATATTCAACCGTCTCCACATTGAAACCTTGGACAAAGATTAAAAACAAGCTTTAATATAGGATAATATTAAAAAAAAGACTTGCATTATCCTGACTCTAAAGTAACTCTGTGAACCATTAAACTGCAAGTGCATTCACCAATGGTTGGGATGGGCTGCATGAACTCGTCTTGTTTCAGCTTGAAGAGGATGGTGGTTTTTCCAGCGCCATCGAGCCCCAGAGTCACTACGCGGATCTCCATCTTTGGACCAATGTGGACCCTGTTGTCCTGAAAGGACATTTTCAATGTCATTACTACATTTATAGGAAAACCCAAGGCTTTTCCATTTTTTGTGACATACTTGGTTTACAGAAGCAAATTTCTATGAACAGCGACAGTATGTACCTTAGTGAAGGTGACTGGGATGCCAGCATCCAGCTGAATGTGATCTGCCAGCTCAGTGAACTGGTGTTGCTGCTTCTGAAGCGTCTCCAGCAAACAGTTGATCTCCTGCTTTGCCAGAACAACTCTGCAGTCGTCCTAAAGCACATAAGAAGCAACGCACATCACACCTTTAAAGGCATTACACAAGCATTTCCACAAATCACCACAGCTTTGATCTTAACTGGGGTGAGGAAAAAGAAGGAAACGAGTTCCTAAACTCCTCACGTCTCCTACCTGCTGAAGTGTTTTCTCACAGTGCAGGCAGGCGGTGGACACCTGAGACAGCAGGATGGTCATATCCTCCTGCTGCTGCCTCAGCCAGATGAGCCTCTCCCTTACATGTGCGTCCACCACGCTCAGCGCCATCTCCTCCTGCCGACACAGGGTCTCGTGCAGATCTGCAAAATAAGCTCGGACGCAGGAGCGGGCGCTCTCTGCTGTGCCGGGGACCTGAAGCACACACGGGAAAGATATAAGTGCCAAAACAGAAGCATGATCATTTGTATTTTATTAAGAAGCCCTTTGTCTTACATGTTCAGTGTGTGCCATGCCTACTCCATCCTCAACTATCTGCTCGCCACCTTCTATCTGCTGCACGATGCCCACCAACTTCCTCGAGTACTCGGACACCTCCTCTGTGAAGGTTCGGATACAGTGGGCCATGTCGAGAATGGATGCACGAATCTGATTGGCTTCAGTCTCAAGAACGGCATGCTGTTAGGGAAAATAGGGCAATATATAACCATATCTTTTTCAGTGACTATATCTAATATGGGAACAAGTTTTTCAGCTACCTTATGGCCCTGGTGCTTGCCATACTCCTTACATACACAGCACATGAGGGGCCCGGACTGACAAGCTTCCTCCAGGCAGACAAACTCGATGGCGTGGACCTGATGCTGTGGACACAGGGTCTTCTCATGGGGCTTATCGGCCAGTGGCACCCGCCGGTGTTTGGCCAGTGTTCGAGTGGAGTGGGTGAGCTGAGAGCACTCGCCACACAGGTGGGTGGCACACACGGTACAGTACATGGAGGCTGTGTGGCTCTCATCCTCATCGCAGCGAATTATACACTAGTTTAAAAAAAGATGGATTGAGGATAAAGCATGTAGAAGGTGTGAAGGTGACACATCTCTTATCAGTAAAATCATAGCTGCCTTACTTCTCCCATGCCTTTCAAGGCATCCTCTGCCATTCCTGACTGGTTAGTCGCTCCATTCTGGAGTCTCTCCAAGAGTTCAAGCAGAGCAAAGTTTTTCTTTAGACCCCAAACTCCAGAGTCCCCTAAGCAAATGTGAAGAAAGCAAACTCACTTTGAAAGGCAAATAATGCCAGCACTGTACAGCTCCATGCCCTCAAAAACAACTTTAGCCTCAACTGGATCACAGATTTCTGCAGCGAGAATAATGTTTTCTGTAATAAACACCCAATTTTTCACAACTTCTGGGTAAAAGTCTTTTGTTTTTAAGGGGCTGGCATGAAGTCAAATAAACAGAAACATGCAGATCACAGGATGTTGTTCTAAGGTTCTTAGTTGGTTTTGATAGCTCTTTTTATGCTCTTGTTTTTAGAAGAATGAGCAGTCTCAGGATTCAGCAACTGAATTTCACTTAATGATTTATATAGCAGGTATTACACATATGTGTCCGCTATATATACAATGCTGGAAAGCGTGATGACATCACTCACCCAGCTCAGTGACCTGCCTGTCAAAGGGGCAGCGGACCGCTCTGCCATGGAGGGGCAACCGGGTTAGACAGTCATGGCACACCGTGTGGCCGCAGAGCAGAAGACGAGGGACCTTGTCCCCCTGGAGAGAGAAGACATCCTCACAAACACCACATTCCAGCACCTGCAAATAAACATATACCAGTATTAAAGCACCCGATCACTGGGGCGTACAGATGCTTCTGGGTTACTGCAGGGAGATGCTCTATAAGGTCTCAGACAGAACAATAACTAGTCGGATGCAGTCATCTTGACCTGTAGCGTTACAGTTGAATAACACTTCTGATTTCTACTTTCAGTGATCTTTAAGTGAATGCATTGAAAGCAGTACGAAAAGCAGCTTCTGACACGGTCACACTCTGAGCTGGGCTCCCTCACAGAGGAACTGCAGCAGTGAAGCACAGCTAGCACAGACGCCAACTAGCGACAGAAGACCAGCCAGCTCATCTGCTAGCATGATGCAGGCACAAATACCAGCCATGTCAACGTGCACAAGTCTAAAGGTATAAAGCAGCGCTAAAAAAAATGACCGTCTTGTGAAACAGTGTTTACACATGACTCTGTTCCGATTTATAAAATAAAGCTCTGACATCCTCCTGCCAACGACGCCAACGCAGCAGCATTCGCCCAAAATCAAAAGCGTCAGAGGCAAGCCTGATGTCGGTCATTCGCTCAACATAACAAAACAGCCAAACACCAGCGATCGACATGTAGTTTGATCCAAGATTGTAGTGACACCATTACAACCTTAACCGTGCTCCCATTAGCTCCTCTCCCGTGTCGGATACAGGGCTCCATCGTCGCTACGGCGCCCTGCTTGTTTATTCCTGCTGCAGCAGCGGCCATTCTTGGACGACAGCGCAGAGACCCGAGCAGGTTTGAGAGGACAATCCCCAGAAGCACTTCCGGTTTCGTTCTTTTTCGCTCTATTAGCATCTCTACTAGTATAGGCTACCATGCCTATATATTTCCAGTGACTTATGTTCAATTTACGAAAAAAAAACCCCTGCCCAAATAAATACCTATGGGCGTTTGAAAGTAGCTGAGTAGCGGCAAGATTTCCCCCTGGAAAGACTTTTTAAATTAATATGGGGTTGTAAAACATGGATTTAAAATCTTAAATGAAGACGTGACGGACAACTGAACAATGTAACTTTTAAAAACCCACTTTTTTCTTGTATTTTATTTTTGAGAGCATTACGTATGAAAGGCAAGACAATGACGTATTTTTGGCGCGTCACGCTTGGCTCAAACAGAAGCAACTGAACGTTGGGCATTGCGCTCTTAATGGTAGGTATATTTTAATTTTGAGGAATCAGGCGTTTGCTGTGTTAATCATTTAGGTCTCATTGTGGTTATATTTTTGATAAATTTTGATATTTTTGATTCGGAGAGGAGGTTCAGTTACGCCGTGTTTCGCCGTGGGCGGGCAACAATCGTTTACGCTGTTTTTCTTTTGGTCATTGCATCTTATTTTACCTTCTTATTTAATCTAACCCCTCAGTTCATTAGTGATGTCTCAACAAGCACAACAAACGATTCCCTCCGCCCCTGACTCCCCTGCGCTGGTTGTCACATCTAACGTGCAGAAGTATGCAATAAAGAAGAAGAAAGTCCTCAGCGCCGAAGAAATGGAGCTGTTCGAACTTACTCAGGCTGCAGGAATCACTGTGGATCAGGAAGTTTTTAAGTATGTTTAATAATAATCGGCCTTAACTGTGGTTTACATGGAGGAAAAGACCGTGGTTTTATGTCCTCACCCCCTTCCTCCTCCTCACAGAATCATAGTCGACTTGCTGAAGATGAATGTGGCTCCTCAAGCGGTCTTCCAGACTTTGAAGGCAATGTGTGCAGGACAGAGGGTAGCTGAAAGCTGTGGTGTAGACCCTTCAACTGGCGCCCACACCACAAGCATGACCACAGCGCACACAGAAGCCAGAGGTTAGTATCTGAAGAATGGGATGTAATGCAACTGAAAGTATATGTATATTTTTCATTTAAATGTTGAATATCTTTCAGCGCACATAGTCTGGCTTCTTTTAACTAAGAAACATTGCAGAAATCAGGCTGGGAAGTTTTAGTCTCCCTATTTATACTGTCTTATCCTAGTCCGTTCATGTTTTCCCCCTCTGTTGGGTCCTCCTAACCCAACATTGGTCAGTCCAGGATGCAGCAGCCACAAACACTTGCTAGGATTTAGATATCCGTCCCCCCAGATCACAACTGACTGAGGAAAAGTGGGCTGTCATTTGTCACCTACAGTTTAACCCTCTGAAAGTCAGGAAAGTTTAGGATGTGTTTTGCTCTTTTTAATCATTATGGGTTCACTTTTTTTACGGCAATATAAAACCCTGCACCTTTAAGGAAAGCCAAGGCTAGAAGGAGAAAGAACTCATCACTGTCTTTTGTAAAGTGTAGCATAGTTATGCCACAAATCTTTATTATGTTAACATAAATTATGTATGTATTTTTTTTTAAAAATCGATATATATACTGTTATTGTATAAAGTATCAAAATTCCCAGATCTCAGTCTAATCAAACATCTGTGAGATATGCTGGAAGTCCGATCCATGGAGTCCCCACCTCACATCTTAAAGGACTTAAAGGATCTGTTGCTAACCTCTTGGTCCCAGATACCAAAGCACACCTCTAGGGCGTCTAGTGGAGTCCATGTGGACCAACACAATATTAGGCAGTTGGTGATAATGTTATGCTTGAGTGGTGTATGAGCTGGTGGGAATGGAGAACATCAAAGGTCCAAGGATTAGGGAACATTAGGGAAGAACACTGGTCAGAGGGGGTCCTGAGACCAACCTACTTTCCAATGCAAACAAGCCCAGTTGTTGGTAACAGTAATTTCTGATAACAACAAGCGTGTGTGTATGTGGCTACAGATTAGATTTTTGATGCAAAGACTCAGAATTTTAAATTTCTTTTTCTAACAATTTATGTTATATTCTTTCTTTGCTCCTCTCTTTGCTTTTTAAGTGTGTGAAATTATCACGTTCCCCCATTTAAGTTCTGTACACGCTGTAGCAGAGGTTCTGTGCCGCACTCTTCCCTTACCTGACCTCACTAACTAAATCCAATCTTCACTTCACCCCACACAGCACGGTTTTCCACATAAAAGGAGGGTATCTGAAGACAGGCATAGTCATGCAAACTCATCTACAAATCGCTCATCCTCACTGTGTTACAGGTTTTTCTGATTTCCTCTCTATCCCGGTCAGTTCTTTCTTTTCTTTCTTTTTTTCTGTGTGTCTTGTTTCCTGAAGAAGAGGACTCTTTGGCCTCTGGAAAGAGCCCTAAACCTGCCGCAGCTCCCCCCTCAGCAGCAGGCCCCAGAGCCCCAAGGGTCAACACTAAGATTGTGGTCTACAGCCCCCAAGACACTAGTTCTCCTCACTCTCAAGGTCCCTTTTGCTGCACTCTCTCCTCCACCTTCATCTGCCCACTTGCTTGCCTTTCTCATTAACAAAAGTTGTATTTATGTGCAATTTGATATGGAGCAGGATTTTGGGGAAAAAAAAACCTGCATGCTGTGCTTTCTTTATATGTGCATGCATGCGATTGTGTGTGGACCGTAAAAATTGAATTTGCCCTTGGATGTTTTCATACTCAAGGAGATTTATTCACTGTGCAGTGGATTTTTTTCCCTTTGTTTTTAAGTGGCTAGAAAGTTAAAAAAGAAACTCTGAAGTACTTTTTTATTGATTCTTTTACACAAGAGTAGCTTGAATTTACAAGTTAAAAAAAAGAAGTCTTTTATGTTGCTGTGTGGTGATTAACCTGTCACCATATGAGTGGCGGCACAAAAGAAGAGGATCTTGACTTGGTTCATACAATATGCACTTATTGAGTTCTATTTTCAGGATTTCACTAAAGACTTACAGATTAATAATGATAGTCAAGTTTATAGTCTTCTACAGTATAAATGGTCAGAAACTTAAACTTGACGAATAAAGCAGAGAAAAGTGTGCGGGCACCAAGCTTTTTATGACTTTATAAATAACGTATTAAACATTTGACTTGCTAAGAACCCTAACCCTAAGCAACCCCAATGTCTTGATTTTGTATTTGTAAATGGTTACATCAGTTTAGTGATATATAATACAGAACTTTCACTTGAAGAAGCCCTTTCAGAATAAAAATGAATGCTAAAATCTGTGATTTTAGTACAAATGGAGAGTATAAACACTATTGAAATACTTTTTTGTAAAACAAAAACAAAATGAACAATATCACTATCAGCTGGAAAAAAAAATTCCACTTTTTCCTGTATTATTATTTTTGCTAAGGCTTATGGGATATTGCTGTCACCGAGCTGGGTGGGAGGGCAGCGTGGACACTTAAGTATGTGAATGCAATAACTTGAGAACGAAGCGACATAGAACCTTCAAATTGATACCATAGGTGCATCTACTAAAAATCTCGGACGAGTTTTAATCTCACTAACCTTGACCTAAAGGTTTTTCAAAAAAATAATAACGTAGGGTTTTGAAATTGATTCTGTAGGCATGTCGTCTAGGAATCTGAGGGGTAGTACTGGGAATTTCCAGTATTTTTAAAGTGGTCTTGAGAAATATTTCTCCAGGCTTTCTAAAGGTTTTTCTTTGACTGCTTTTTCCACTCCCCTTTAGTCCAGGCCTTGTACCTGATCATTTTTAGAGCTGGTGTATCTAGGCATGGGTGTGCAGTGTGCCCAAAAAAAAAAAAAAAAAAAAAAAATTTGAGGAAACTGGAGAAGTGAAGGACAAAACAAGAAGTTGGCAGGTCAGAAAACTATCTACGGTACATGAACAGTATCTGACAGTCATGTCTTTAAGACATAGGGAAAAAAATCTAGCAAAGAAGACCTTAGAGGTGGATCTGGCCCTTCAGCTGATCCATCTACTCTTTGCTGAAGCCTCATTCGAAATATGCTCAGTGGAACGGGTGGCCATCAAAAAGCCATTCTTAAGGAAGGGAAACGGAGAGAAAATCCAGAGGTATACTATATTTCCATATTTCAAAAGAACTAGACTGAAAATCAGTGGCATCAGGTCTTATAGAGTGATGAATCAAATGTGAAACTTTAAATAATCTTGTCAAAATAGATTGAATTGAGAACATAGAAAGTGCCGTCAGTTTTTGATCCACCATACAGTCCCGTCTGGAAAGCTAAAAGAAAGAAAGAAATCTAGTTGGACAACAGGTTCATTTTTCCACATGGCAGTGAGCCCAGACATACTGCCAGTGCACAAAAGCATACCTGGATAGAAAAACTAGAACACAAATCGGTCATGGATTGGCCTCCCCAAAACTCTGACTTCACCATTATTGAAGCGCTATTGAATCATCTTGACAGAGAAGAAAACAAAAGGCAGCAAATATCCAAAGAAGAGCTTCAAATGTTCTTCAGAAGCCTGGAGAAATGTTCTTGAAGACTACTTAAATAAACAGTTAAAGAGAGTTCGGGCTGTGCGGAAGAATAGATTTTTCAATGAAAAGACTTTATCACTCATTAAAATAGTACAAGTTCTTTTTTTCTTTTTTGGCTTATATACTGTATTTCCATGTATGCTTGTGTTTCAGTAAATCACAGCTACCATTTTTCATTTTCCAAGCAAAATATAAAGAAATAAAGGGTGACGCAAGACTTTTGCACAGCACTGTGATGAGCACTAAACCATCGTGTATGTAAGGAAAGAATCGGTTAAGTGTCTGAATTATGTCATTTACATAGGAAGATCTGTTTAAGTATAGCTATATTGGCTAAAGTAAGCTGTAAGCTAAAGGCTATAGTAGTAGTACTTTAGTTTTTTTTTATTCATTATTAATAACACAGTCTTTTTTTTGTCTTCCTTCACCAGTAAAATAGTCAAGTCTCTTGACACTTGCTATATTTGCAGTTCATAATTTCTGAGGGCACTTTCTCGCCACTTCATAGTTAATGCGCAGTGCTGTTGTGACATACTGTCAAGTATATAAGAAAATGAGCTGTTTTATCAGCTGCACTTTTTCATTCCCCCGTCATTACCATTTCCATTTTTATTTTTCTAAAATGCCATATTGCATGGTATATGCGAACAGTCCTATAACAGTCACCTAAACATTTATTTCCTCCTTTCCCTGAGTGCATTTTCTTTTTTGCTTCGTTTCAGGAGTACGCAGTAAAGCCGGTACCAGCCACAGTGAGAAGAGCAGAGAGGCTTCCAGCCAGAGAGTGCAGCGGCAGCCCAGTGCCACCAGAGGGCAGAAAACCAAGAGCTCCGGCAGCAGTAGTTCTTCCTCACAGATAAACTCGACCTAAAACTCTGGCATTTGGAGGCTATTTGTAAATATGTAGGTTTCTTTACATTTAACTTATGTGTACCTTTCTCTGTTTCACATCTTGAAGGACTGGTTTACCTAGATTACAAATAAATATAGGTGTTCTGGTTTTATTTTCCTCCTCCTTTTAAAAGATGAATGGTTGGTGTAAATAATCCATCTGATTTTTTTTTTATGTGGTTCAGGCACCGACACTTAACTGTAAGATATGTTTTGAGGGAGTGTCTGTTGTACTGAAAAATTAAAGCTGCCTGCATCACTTAATCAAGTGTCACTGATGTAAAAAAAAAAAAAAATACAATAAAAAAAATAATAAATTTGTTCAAATTTAGATAATCTAGTCCTTTAAAGTTCTAACTATTTCAAAATTGGTGTGTGGTGTGTCTCCTTATTACTCTGTCAGATTTTGGTGGCTAAAGCTTTTTGCCCAGTTGGTATTTGCAATTCAAACGAGTAAGACACAAAAGAAGACAAAAATAATTGTTTTAATTTGAATTATTTCTAGTGAGAAATGTCTATTCATTGTGAACGTTTTTCTTTTTTATATCACTTCTTTAATAAATCTCCTAAGAATTTACTTATCAGATTTGTCTTTTTTACTCTTGCTGCGGCAAGATACACCAATTCCACGTTTTACAGCATGCAAAAACTATGTACTGGAATAGTCGCTTGTATTTGATGTAATTTAGGGGGAAAAAAAGATCAGTTACCTGATTCAAATTCAGCAGATTTCATTCTCAGAGTTATGTTAAAGGTGTTTAAAAGTGAGTGCAGAGGTATGTCTGTTATATGTCATCTTATAATCAGCAGTATGTGGTGCACAGCAACATTGCATCTTCACGATTTTCCCAATGTTTGATTTTCAGTTGTTTTGTGACATTGTCAGTGTCTTTCTCTGACCTGTTATACTGAAGACAATACGGCACCCAAAGGTAAAGAGTGGCTCTTGTTCTCTTCGCTGGTCAGTAAAAATGGCTTTCCATCTCAGACAAATGGTTCTTTGTCTGAGACCGAAAAAGAAATGCAGCAAAGAATTTGAGAAATGCAAAAGAGATGAAATGCAGATTTGTGTCACTTTGAGGTTTTCTCACTGCTTTTGGAGCTTTCGGTCTTTTGATGATGAGAAGATGGTGAGCATGGAGTTCTGTAAAGTTAATACGCGCTTTTAAAAGTTTGGACATTTTTTTTGGCTCTGTACTGGTGATTCGGTTTTCTTCTGTCACACGGGGGCAGTAGAAGCACACTGCAGTTGACACAGGGAGCCTAAATTTTCACACAGTTTTTAGTCTTTTTCATAAATTTGCCTCAGTATCATGAATGAATCAGGAATGCATGCATTGTTCAGGTTTTTTTTCTTTCCCATGTGTATTTGAAACAAACCCAGACTCATTCAGAAACAGAATGACACGTCAAAAAGGTAAAAGGTGCAGAGAGAGACTGAGAGGGGGTGATGTGCGTGTGTGTGTTTGAGAGAGAGGCAGGCTGCAGGGCTTTATGTCTTTTATGTGGCCGTTTGTCCTGTTTATGTGCTCCTGCCTCTCCTCTCCTCTGCGCTCTGCATTGATGGCAGCGTGCCTGTAATTGATGGCACCATATTGCTGTGGTGTAGCAGGTTTAATGGGGCTTGACAGAGCAAGGGAAAGCAGCATGCAACCAGGGAGGGAACTTAACCCTTTCGCACGCACTCCACCCTCCATCGGAGACCCTCCCCGTTCCCCCCTGCCACCCTCGCCTGTTCTCTAGTTTTTGCGCCCTCCCCCCTGCACGCGTGCAAACACAAACGAGAATACAAATAGGCCCTCGGTGATTAGCTTGTTTACGATTCCTACTGTTATCAGTGGTCATGGTAATGGCAGTTTGGTTCATGATCAAGGAAGCTCAGACACCCCTCTGACTCCACTTCTGAAAATAAATACTCGCCAGCTGTTGGGGCTCCTTACTGTTTTGCTTGGAGGAGCCTAAATGTGTTTGACAAAGGTAAACAGCTGGGAATTTATTTCTTCAAAGTTGCTGCCAGCCTGCAGTGCCTCGATGTCACCTACAGGGGCCAGTGTGGATCCAAGATACGAGGAGTGGCCTTCCAACCGACTTGGATTTCCATTGGCATCCGCTCCAGTATTTTGGATGTGTTTATTTTGTTATGAGGGAATTTCGTAGCCCGTACAGAGCCTTTCATTAAATAGGGAGCGTTATTCGTCACTCAGGCACGCTGAAAAACATTCAGGCCTGCAAACACATGCACGCGCCTGCACACACTATATGCTCCATTAATCAATAGAGAGGATGAAATGATGCTATTGTGTGTGAGGCAAGGCGAATGGCATGTTGAAGAATGAGCTAGTCAAAGCTGTTGGCAAATCATTAATGTAAGGTGCTGGTCTAAACCAAGTTCTCACATTCTCTGTGCAAGCTGTTCCCAGGTGACAAAAAACTGGGGAGAGACGCTATTTTAAGAGTCGATATCACACCTCTTGTCTCTCCCTCTCTCTCTCTCTTTCTCCCTCTCTTTTTTAACCAAGTCACTTATATTCCCTACTGAATCGCTTTCTCTCTGAAAGGATTTGGGTGTGGTACGCAGGAATATCCCGTTTCTCTCTTCTTTCCATCTTTCCCCTTTTTCTCTCAGGTATTATCACTTTCCATGAACTCTCGGCCCACATTTCTCTGGAAATTTATAGGCCACTTTCCCTCACTTGTTGTCTATACATCCACTCCCTCCCTCTAACCCCTTTGCTCTCCATCATCCCACTCCCCGCCATCCACCCTCCTTGCCAGGCCGGCTGCAGATTGGCTATTTCCTGCACGCGCCCAGTAGAGCCCTTATCAGAGGTAGAGTGCTGATTGTTGGTCTGTCTCTCAGGCTGACTGACAGTTTGGGCTGCGCTGCTGAAATGCCTGATTTGGTCAATGTTTGTCTGTGGGGCCTTATCTCCACACCTTATATTAACTGCCTTGACAGTATGTGCAGGCAGTCTCTCTCCATCTTGTTGCACCCTCCCACCACCACCACCAGCACCTCCCTCTATCCTCTGTCTCTATCTCCATTCACTCTCTATACCCGCCTCACACTATAGTCTTTCAACCAGCAGCTAAACATTTTCCCACTGATCCTCCCCTTCCATCATTGTTCCTCTTGTAGCTGGATCAGCACTAGAGGACCATAAAAGTTGCTTTATTTCTGCCAAAAGCAGGAATAGGGTTAACAATAGTCCAAGTTATAAAGCAACATATTTGTCCATTTAGTTGAATCAGGAAATGTCGGTTCTATCTTCTGAACACCTAAATCTCCTGAGATTCTTAAAACACTGATGATTGCTTTTTCAGCGTTGAGCATTATGAGAATGTCACAGTGTGGCCACACTTTATGGTTTGAATTTGTTGCAATTTGCAATAAATTTTAAAATCTTAGTAAAACATATATGGATTTTCTTGGTCATTTTTTCTTGGAAAAATGATGCTAACACGTCAGGACCGTGACTACTCAGTTTGGCTAACTTCTTGTGAGTCATAATTATTAGCCAACGAGCCTGCAGTGTTCCTCATTTTCACAGTCACACCCCACATTGTTAGTCACACTTTGTTTCAAAATGCCAAAAATGGTGACTATTAGGTCACATTAGCGTGACTGCATCCATTTTTTATATACAGTCTGTGTAGGCTATGCTATAGCTGCTATTTTTAGAAAAGCTAAGTTCAGAAATCTCCCTTTTTAAAGTAATAACACTACCTTCAGTACCTCTCTACAGGAAACCTCCTGCAAAATCAACGGTCAAATTGCATTCCTGCATACGATGCATACGATAAAATAGACCTTGAAGACCTTGAAGTGACATTATCTTGTCACACATAAAGCGATAACATGTGATAAGACAAAATGTGGTTTAGAAAAAAAATACATTTCTTTCGGATGACTAAAAACACCTCCTAAAAGAAAATTCAAGGACATGACCTAAGTATTGGTAATTATAGCTACAGCCTTGAATGTGAACACCAGACAGGTTCACCTGCATTGTTTCTGCATGTAGGCAGTAAAGTCAGTGAAAGATATTTCATATACAAGAGTATCTACATGGCTAGATACCACTAGAGATAAGTGAGAAAAGATAATGATGTGTGTGTCTGTGTGTGTGTGATATAGTGTAAAGGGTGTCTTAAAAGACTCTTGCATAGCTGCTTTTGTATTCTAAGACGAAAACTCAGATGTGATATTAACCTCCTAGGACCTGGGGTCCACATATGTGGACATCACATCATCATTTTGGGTTATTTAGACCAAAATACTCAATTTTGAGCTACAAGGTCCTGATATCCACTTACAAGGACATTATACTGTCACTGTTCTATCGAAATTTTAAACAAATATCCTCATATGTGGCTCTCATTTTTCTTAGAAACAAAAATCAGGTTAAAAAAAAATCTGGTAATTCTTTGTTTTTATTCTTTGTCCCAATATGCCCAAATATCAAAGAGAAATTAAAAATGCATGCCGTGCAAGAATTCGGGTCTTAGGAGGTTAAAGCAGCGTTAAAGAAGAGGTAACACACTTTTTCAAAAACACAAAAACTGACCACCTTAAAATGTGACTTGGAGCTGATCTTAGAATTAGTTTAAAATTGTCGTGAGTTTATAAAATGTCAAACCAACTGAGGAAAGTTGAGTGACCTTGTAAAACCACAAAAAACACATGAAATAGTCAGAATATGGTAGACAATGCAGAGAAAAAAAAATCAGAGCCTCTCTGCTTTGTCTGTGTTCTGTCTTCTTATTCAAAGCAAAGCTACACCTCTTTCCACAGATTTTCTTTCTGATTATATGAGGTTAACAAGCAAATATCAGCTGATTCTACTCTATTCTTTTATGAGTCACCAAAGATTTGCAGTCATCTTATCTCATCATGTATTTTGACCATCATAAAATTGCAATTTGGCTTAACAATATTTCAACATTTTGAATTTGGGAAAACAGAAATTCTGGGGAGAATGCCAACAAAAAACTATCCAGTAAATTAACTTTGATATAAAACTCTTTCTTGATACACGTCTTGCTACCTGGCAGCTTTCTTGACTTGACCGAGGTACTGTAAAACTCCTATTAAGAGGGAAACAACCATTAATTTCATGTCAGTGGAACAACATTTAAATAATTCAACCCCCAAAATAAGTTTCATATTTTTGTTTATTTGTATTAATCAATGTTATTATATAATAATATATATGATATGAACATGATTATATTATAATATGTTATATGATAATATTTTTATGTATTAAATCCCAGTCCAGAGTGTTGACACCAATAGCATCTCTGCTTATCCCATTGAACATATTATGGATACAGTAAGCTGAGAGAAAACAAAAAACAACTTAGATCTTTACAACTTAGACAAGTGGATACAGTGATGGTAAAAAGTCAGGATTGGATATTGAATTATCTGCTTACAAAGTTTTAAATTAGATGAATTCAAAGTCAGATGAACAACACATGACATATTGCACAGTGTGATCAGTTAATTAACAAAAACAAAGCCAAAGTGCAGGTGCTGTGTGTGAAAACACTCCATGATTCAATAGCTTTTAGAACCACCTTTAGCGGCAATAACTTGAAGTAATCACTTTCTGTACGACTTCATCGGTCTCTCTCATTGTTGTGGAGGAATTTTGGCCCACTGTTCTTTACAACAGCTTTCAATTATAGAAAGCTCTCTTAATGTCCCGCCACAGCATTTCAGCTGGGTTAAGGTCTGGAGTTTGATTGGCCCACTGCAAAACCTTGATTCTTTTCTTTTTCAGCTATTCTGTTGTCTATTTGCTGCTGTGCTTGGGATTATTGCTTGATCCAGTTTTGTCAGAGAGATGATTCTGTATAAACAGGAGTTCATTATTGGTTCAATAATGGCAAGATGGAAAGGTCCTGTGGCTGAAAAACAAGCCCAAGCCATCACCCCTTCACCATCATGCTTGACAGTTGGTCAAGGTGTTTGAGTTGTTTTGTTTCACCAAATGTGCCACTGTGAATAGTGACCAAACATCTCCACTGCATGCTGTCTCCTCTGTCCAAAGGACATTTGTCCCAAAATCAGGCCTTCTCCTGACAAACCTATCCAAACAAGCTTACATACTTGTTAAGACCTTTTCAAATTGTACTGTCATGAACTTTAACAAACTAACTGACACCATGCTATGTAACAGCATACTAATTGGGACGTCCACATCTGGGAATTAATCTTTTCCCTTTGTTTGTTTTGGACGTTTTTAACCCTTCCCTTATGAGCAGTAGCAATTGCCACTCCTTGACACTGTGTTAACACACACTTGAATGCTTCAAACCAGCAGACTTCCAAAACTTTGGTTTTATGTGGACCACATAATTGTTATTATGTCCTGATAACAACTACAAAGTACAAAAATAGACGTAGTTTATGTTTCACCTTGACTGTATATCTGCCACCACACAGCTGAAACTGTTGTGAACCTCTATAAAAACCATTAGTAGCTCACGTTTCCCATTTCTGCTGCTTACTTTGTTCTTGGAGGGAAGGCAGGACAAACATCACCTTTTATAATGTCTTTGCTCATAACTTGCATTTTAATTCCCGTGTGCCTCAGCCACATGATAAAATGATAAAATGCTCATTTGGGCTTTGTTATTACAGTAAACACACACATGCACCGAGTAGTTTATTTAAACCAATTCTACATATACTACAGCATGGGTATATTAATCCATAAAACAAAGTAGCTGCAAATTAATTGATTATTCAGTGTTTTTAATGAACTAGTCATTGAGCAATATAAATACAAATCTGTTGTCATGTGTTGTATGGTTTTCTAAATTTGTAAAGCAATACTGCCTCTCACAGCCTTGTCTTTTAACAGTGATTGAGTTTATGACTGAAGTGTGGAAACTAAAACTTTCTGCAGACACTTTTGCTGCTCTCTTGTTCACTTGCTGCTGTTTTACATTAACCATAATCTGATTTACAATCCACCAAACAGCATGATTCTCGAGTAACTGTAATTACCAAAGTAAACATATAAACCCTGACTGTAATGACAAAGAGTTAATCCACACATACATACCGAATCCTGCTTTTTTGTTAAGTAGCACTAATCAACAGAGACTGAGGAGGTAAACAAGGCCTCTTAAGCTTTATTTATTTATTCACTTTATTAGCAAGAGGCTGTTCATTCCGTCTGTTAATGGCAGCTGTGGGAACGAATAGAATTCACACTCACTTGGACCCCTATTGTGTGGCAGGCTGTCAGGTTACACACACGCTGACACACACGCACACACAATAGGGGAGGCACTGTGCACAGCTGTTGTCTTATATTATTTGTTTTCTGAAATCTCCATAGTTACAGTAGAAAGGTGCTTCTAATCTTTACTATTACAACTATATAAATATATGCTTGTCTAATCAGGCCACTCCAGACCAACTATCAGATTGTGTCTCAAATATGTTTCCGTGCAATGATCGGAAGCAAAGCTAAGCCTTTTTTGACATTCCAGGAGAAACAAGTTTAAATGGAGTTTTCCATAATTATTGTCTGCATAGATGTTCAAATACTACTGATTTATGCTTGTTTTTTCCCTTTGTATAGACATTGTCAGTTATGTTGCAATTCAGCTTTGATTGTTGTTGCTCTGTGATGTGGCAGGGAACAGTTTAAAGGTTTAACTTGCAACTGAACATCATGACTTAGACTCGAGTGTTCATGTTCAGGTGTATTAATGAGCTGTTAGCTAAATTAGTGTAACTGTTGAGTATAGGGGCAAAGGGAGTTTGGAAAAAAATCGAAGGTAATATTAAACACTTAAGTTTTAGGAAAAAAAGCATTTCATAATGTTTTTTAAGTTGTCCCCACTCATCAGGGTCTGGGGGCCGTTTGATAAGGATCAAATCCAGTGGGCCAGTTTCCTTCTATAAGAGGTCTCTACGCATCTCAGAAAAGGGGCTAAAATCAAACTTAACAGAAAAACGGCAAACATGATGATCTTGCAGACAAAGAGGATGAATTGAAACATACATGATTACAATATTAATGATAACTGTAATATTGTTCAGCCTACGAGCCTAACCATGCTGCCCTTGCTGTTCTAGAGTCCAAGCACCACTCTATCCCTAGTGGGACGTGATTGTAGTAACAATAGCCATAATTTATTGATTTATTTTCCATTCCTTTATCCCCCTTCTTCAGCCCCTCTTTGGTTCCCCCTTCTGGTCAGACAGTATTGGAGATAAGAGGGATGCACACATGAACATACATGCACACACACTTTTCAAGTGCAGAGACTCTTACTGGTTTGTCCTGTTTTACTCTGCAACATATTTGTCTTATCAGTGTTTCACTGTAATCACTTGCCTGTGTCTTGTGTGTTGCTTTGCAGTTTGTTTATTTTTCCGTCAGCACAACTAAGTTATGTACAGTGCAGCACACTTGCTCTAGCACAGTGTATCAGGTTCATCGACTTTTAGGTTATTTATACTACTTAATTGAAATATCACACTTAAAATAGACATGTTATAATAACTCATCATCTTCAATTAGCGCTTACTTGTTCTGAGGCAACGAGTTTGCATATTTTTAACTTGTTTAACATGTTGGTCAGACAAAACAAGCAATTTGCCACTGGTGAAATGTAACTAAATATAATCAAGTGCCTGCAATTTTTTCCCCATTCCATGCTACTCAAGAGTGCCCCTCTAATTCATTCCACAGAATATTTTACTTTTCATTTCACAGCATTTATTGATCGCTATCAAAGCAAGTGGCATTTTATGTGGAAATAAGCCACTTTTTAAATTAAAAAAACTTAAATGATCCACTAGTTTAAAAAACAGATCCACTTTAATTTTCAATTTTTAAAACTGATTTCAAGTAAATGCAATCAACCGTGAATAATACATACTTTATATGCACGTCGCCTATTTTTAATGTACAATATTGCTTTTAATAACTAAACTGTAATATATGATGGGATTTTTTCTCCCCGTTTTCTGGTATTTTCTAAACTAAACAATTTCCAAACGATCGAAAATGTCTACAGCTTTTCCGATTGATTGCACTGGGGTAAGTGATAACCACAGTATTCCTAGACCTTTGGCAGTGTGTCCAGGGCTTTGGCATCCTTTTCATAGTAGTCAGTGTAAATGACATCTGTTTAAACTTTCTAAAGAATACGTGTAATAGCTGTTATGAGGAGGAGAAGTAACAACAACTGTGCTGCTGATTATGAGCTGCTAATTGTCAACTAAAGAATAAACAAGGAAGAAAAGAGGATTTTAATCATTTCCCAATTAAGATGCTTTCAAAGGTGTTTTGTGTGCATGTGTGTGTTGCGGTGCTCCAAATTCTTTTTAATTAGGGAAACGATGGAGGTTACTCCTCTACCCTTGTCTATGTGAGATTTAGACAATTCTTTCTAATCTGTGTATTTCAACTCTGAAGATTTTTAATTGACTTTTATTTCTGCATATTTAATTAATACACCTCCAATTTGCAGTTTACAAACTTTTAAACCTGTTGGGTAGGAATTATTTCTGAGCTCTTTCTGTCTGAGTACCTGTATTTGCTTGGATCAATGAAAGCGGGAGAACAAACAGCAATCAACATCTCCCATTTTTTAAAGAAAAATATATTTGTTCCATGTTATGTTTTTCTTTTTAGCTATTTAACAAAACAGCTCCTAGTTTCTGGTTGCATGCAGTATTTTAACCTTTCGTGTCTGTATTCATGCATCCACGCCTCTACAGGTGTGTGCAAGCCCAGAGATAAAGCACCCAGTTGTAGTGCAGGACATTTCCCCCCTGAGGAGTCCTTTATATGTCAGTGCTGTTATGTCATGTTATGTTACAGCCCTGACTCCCTGCTACAGTACAGTATCGGCACAAGTATTTTGCATGTGTAAAGACAGATTATGTACTTTTTTTTCTTCCTCTTCTCGTGACATGCTTTTACCCCATTTTGTTGATGCGTGCATGTGTGTTTGCACGTGCACGGGCTGGCTGTCCAACATCACCGTGCCGCATGCTCATTGTGTTGGGTCCTCACTCACTGGCGTGCTGGAAATATGCCAACAACTGTCCCCCAATACCCCAACCCCCAACCCCCATTGTACCCACTCTGAAAAGAATGAAAGACCTGTCTCGCAGACACACACATGCACACACACACACACACACACACACACACACACACACACACACACACACACACACACACACACACACACACACACACACACACACACATTCATCCGTCTATCAAACCACATGGAAAAAGCCATAAATTAGCCTATAACGTAACGAATATTTACATACATTGCTGATCCCGTTAAGGTTAATCTCATTTTCATTCAACTCCTGTGGTGCCTCAGAGAGCTGAACCTCTCTGTGCAGTTGCACCTGAATTTTGAAGTTTAGAAGGGACTTGACAGTTTATTAAGGAAGGCTGGACCATTTAATTCTGGCCATTTTTGTATTTTTCCTCAATCTTTCTTCTGATTCTAAAATAAAGACTTACGTTCACTCTTATTTTAAGTAAATAAAAAAAGTTTTGGATTTTATAACATTATCCACTCATGCAGAAAACACTGGAAAGAGGTTGAATTTATTTATTAGATCTTTTTTTTTTATTTTAATTTATGAGTTAATTCATTCGAATTTTTGGTGCTGGTCCTATTGTTAAACAAATAATGAGGGGACGTTTGTAGGAAAATTCATGGTTGTCCAATCTAAGTGAGACACTGTTTCTAGAACTTTTTAATCTCAACAAAACAAAGCTGCTGAATTGAAAACTGTTATGTTAAACATTTAGTTTTTTTTAAATTCTCCGAGCACTGCAGACTAAATGTTACTCTCTGCATTGTCTTGGGGTTTGATTGTATTTATGTGTATACTCTGTTTTTAGAGTAATGCATAACTAAAAATAATGTGTAATGACAAACTGAACGATATCACCACTTTTTAACAAGATTTTTAGAGATCAAAAATCCCCCAAATCATAGTTTCTAGTTATTCTCTTTGTCCTCTGGTCATTGCCTCGCACTCTTCTCTCTATCTTTAAATTTGCCTTTTCTCTTCCTTTTCTGATTTTTCCTTTCCCCCACCCCAAAAAACCTCTTTCTTCCTTCCTCTCTGTCAGCTTGCTAGCACCCTCATATTCAGTCTCACTCCCTCTATCTCTGCCTGCACCCCTTCTTCATTCCCTCCTCCCTCCCTTCCTCCCTCGTCGCCCTCTCACTTCCCTCTCTCCCTCTCGCTTTTCCCCTGGCAGGCTGGTGATTGACACTTACAAATTACCCGGCGGCAGTGGCATTGTGTGTGACCCCTCTCTCTCATCTCCAGCCCGCCGCCGTTTTGTCATCTAATTACTGTGAATCCCCGGCCTGCTCCCCACTGCTGCATTTTTAATATGCCTGCCCCCGCCCCTTCTCGCTTTCTCTCTCCCTCCCTCTCCCTCCCTCTCTCCCACACAGGCCCCCACTCTTCCATTCACCTGCAGTCGACTTTACCTGCTCCTCTGTCCAATACTTGGAGTGCATCCGTCGTCTCTATACTCTTCCCGTGCAACCCTCGGAGTGTTTTCTCTCCACCGCCTCCATTATCACATCATCACCTCTCCTGCCTCCTCTCCCGGCTCTCCTCCTCTCTGTGGAGTGTCGCTTCATCCCACACATGGACCTGTCCATGTCAATCTCTCTGTTTGCATTTCACTTTTCAGCAGTATCATTAGTGTTTGGTAAACATGTTGTCCGGTTCACTTGATCAATAGGCACTAATGAAGGCACGGTGCTTTCTAGCTTTGATGACTTTGCCTTCAGATTTGAATACTTTTGGCCTACTGTTCTTAGGTTTTCCATTTTTCTTTCTTTTTATGAAAAAGCCTGTTCTGCTGTTCTGTGTGCGTTCTTGCAAATGCAACTTTCGTTAGAAATCAAAAACATCCTGTAGTCCATCAAGACAATTAATTTCAAGACAATGAGCTGTTTCTTATCATTAATGCGTGTTTGCAATGCTAATTATTTTATTTACTGTTTAAAACAATACATAATGACAAAGAATACCAAAATTTCAATGCAAGTGACAAATGTAGCGACTGCAGAATCTCCCTTAGAGACAAAAATACATTTTCAAAGTTGCTGAGATATATCGTCCTTCCATCGTGTGTAAAGACATAAATAAAGAGTCCTTCTTTCTCAAAAGGATAATGTGTGTCGGAAGTTAAAGATTTCAGTATGACAAGGTGCAAATGTTCACCTACAGTTCCTCTCATAGCTGGGCTCACATACAGTCTCTTCCCATTTCTTTCTTTGTGTGTGTGTCTGTATGTGTGTTCTGTCCAACGCTCAGCTGCCCACAGCCAGACTGAGCTCCCCCGCCGATCTTCATCTTCCAGCTAGAAATCAGCAGAGCATGGCAGGCTGCTGCTACAGCACCACTCTGAAGGGAGGAAGGAATGAAGGAAGAACAGAAAGAAGTGGGAGAAAGAGCAGAAGGAGATAAAGACAAATAGAAAAGGATGAGTGGGGTTGTTGAAAAAGCAGATTTGTTTTTTAGCTGCATTGCTGTGGAGATCAGAAAGGGTTTTTCTTTTCTTTTTTAAAATTCAGAGTACAAGTGATGACAAATGCCTTAAAGCAGTTGACACAGATGTGGAGGCAGCCGGGATGGGCAGGGGCTGACCTGCCCCCTCCACCTTCTGATGTAGCTCCAGGGCGTGGTAGGATTTAGCATGGCCTCATTACCTTGTCATGAGTTTGGAGAAATATGGGCCTCCTGAGAGAGACTCAGGGACGTGCACTGATGAAAAGAGAAAAGGAAGGGAAGCTGACAGCCGACGCATGGAGAACGCAAAAGAAAATGGGAGGGAGGAGGTGGAATGAATGAGAAAAAGGAGGGAGGAAAATAGAGTTAAGGAAAGGAAGGTAATTGAGAGAGAAAGGGAGGAGAGATGTTGGCAGATCTGGAAAAACAGAGGAAAAGTGAGGAGGGATAGAGTATGGTGGGGAGTGGCGAAACTAATGGTCCTGCCTGGAGAGATAGTAGTCAATCAATCATGTTTAAACAAAAGCAGCAGGCCCAGGAGAATATTTAAAAAGTGCTTATTTAATTAAAAGTCCCTTTGCTCATATTTATGAGCCATCCTTCTTTCAAATATTAACCTTCCAGGTCCTGGGAGGCTCTTGGCAACTCAGCCCTGCACTGTGAACTGAGTGGCTCGGATGAGACAACAGAGCTGAAGTTGTAGAGGAAATTCACTAGCTATGATTTTCAATACACTCAGATTTTCATTTATTTATTCTTTTCATATGCAGAAATCATTTGACCACAAAAGATACACCTTATATTTATAGGACCTGACTGGTATCAATCAGTAGTAGTAAAAAAAAAAAAGTAGGATTGCAGCCAAGTATTTTTTCTTATCTTATTTTTTTCACAAATTAATAATTTGAGCTGCAAAATATAAATAAACAAAAAGGGGGAAAAATACACACAAACCTACAAAGTCCTACAGATTCAAAGGTCCAAAGCCCAAAACTATGTAGTTAAAAAAAAACCCAAATAAACTGCAAATCTTCATAATAGTGAAGTTGGAACCTGAAAAAACTAATATGATTATTCAGTGAACCACTGAATCAATCAGTCCTCTATAATTACAAGACCACTGTATACAAATGTTCCCTTCAATTGATATATCAGCTAATTATTAATATCAGCCAATTTTGTCACTACTGACTGATATCAACATACTGACATACGTCATTTATTCATTTAAGTGGCCACTGTTTATCTGGCGTATCTTATCCCTTTTCATGTGTGATGACGAGCTGACAAAAAGTCAGCCAGAGGACAAAACAAATAAAGACAATTTCAGATTGTTAAATAAGCAAATAAATATTGTAAAAAATAACTGTTGGAAAGCAGTTTGTTATTTTCAACATTAGTATTGGCCCCAAAATGTGCACTCTACAGCTCTTAAACCTCTTTAACCTCCTAGGACCTGCCGTCCACATATGTGGACAACACATTTTGGGTTATTTAGACCAAAATACTCAGTTTTGCTCTTCAAGGGCCTGATATCCACTTACGAGGACATTATACTGCTACTGTTCTATCAAAATTTTAAACGAATATCCTCATATGTGGCTCTGATTTTTCATAAAAACAAAAATAAGTTAAAAAAAAAATCTGGTAATTCTTTGTTTTTACATTCATTGGGCCCCAATATGCCCAAATATCAAAGAGAAATTAAAAATGCATGCCGTGGAAGAGTTCGGGTCTTAGGAGGTTAAACTTAAAACAGGATGTTTTATAAGCAAATATCTGAAGTAATACAGTTGAGATGATCCATTATGTGATGCCCCCAAATCTAAACATATTCAGATAGAGAAAGGTAGCAGATACACACGAGGAACTAGAGCAAGATCATTTGTGTTGTTGTTGTTGTTTGATTTAAAGAGGTGCTTCTATAATGTGATGTTACTTAAAAACTACTACTGAAGAAGCAAAGGCCTAAACAGCTGTTTTTTCCCCTCTAATGGAGCTAGTAGAATCTGTTTGTTAAAGCCTACCATGTTAAAACCTTACTTTATGAAGCAGGTTTTCTGTTATAGTCTAAAATACCATCCTGTGGGACCAAACTGAAATAGCTTAGTCTGTATATAAAAGATGGGTCTGTAAAATAAAGTCAGTGCAGAAGTGGATTAAACCAGCATTCTTTTAATGGCTAGCGGAGAGGTGACTTACGTGGTTGCAAAAATAAATAATTGATTGTATTGACTATGAGAAACTGACCCTGATGCCCAACAGCTGTAACCTCAGCAAACACTTTCTTGATGAGTTTCAAATTGATGACTCCAACATGATATCAGTTTGTAAATTATTTTCCAGGATAGAGTAAAATAGACCATATTAGCACAAAGTGTCCGCCTCCTCAGTCAGATCCACACTGCGCTAGTGTAAAATTATAAAGATAAAATGTATACACTCAAGTAAAGTAAGTAAAAATATTTTATAATTTTATTTGATAGTATGTAGTTGCTCATATTTCTCAGTCACTACTTAGAGTGTTTTTTTTTATTTATGTTTCTTTCACATATTTTATAAGTTAATATCTTTCTTAAACTGCAAGGTCAACTGTTTCAGCATAGCTTTTATCTATTTTCTTTAAAGAAACTCTCACTTTGAAAGTCAGCTTGCGAATACTTACTAAACCATATAGATCAAGACCAAATTTCCTAGAGCTATGCAATACAAAGGTATTCACTGAGCATCTCCTCTGTATTCTCACTTATGGCTATGCAGTCTGCACATCCAATATAAATCAGCATTTCTCTATTCCTGTATCCTTCATCTCCTTTGTGCCCCACTTCAGCTGGTGTTTGGAGCTAAAATCAAACGGAGGAAGGGATTTTTCTCTCTTTTCTGACATCGGCATTTTCACACATTCACACACATCTTCAGAGTGCAGGGAATATCAACACTTCACAATCTTCTTAGTTTCTAATGAGAATGCGATCACAGGTAATGCTCACTTCAGACCTTCAAAAACACTTCACTGTTTTATGAGCCTCTTGCTCACTTTGTATAATCACATCACTGTGTTCAAGCATCCACCTGAGAAATTCTTTCATTGCATTTGGTGTTTTTCCCAGTATTTAAGTGCATAATGTTACGAGCACCAAATGGTAGTTAGCCACTTGCTAATCATGTTTGAACATTTAGAGCATTTGGTGGAGACCAGAAGAGTAAATACTGAACTAGCGGTATATTCATAAACAGAACACTAAATTAATGATAAAGCTGCTCTGTAACAGATATATGAATAAACCACAGAATTAATATGACACTTTGCGGTAAAAAGCCACCAACAATGTTTAAGGAGACTCGGGATTTAAGCAAAAAACCATCTGTCTTCCAGGTAATGTTTGGAACTTACTTGATTTTAGCCAGATATTCCCCCAACCCAAACCTTTTTTTGTTAGTAACCTTTGGTATACTGGAGACTAGTGTTGGTTGTAATGTGAGTAATGTGTACTGTGATTTTTGTTTAATTGTAATTAATAATATTATGTGCTAGTCAAATAATAATAATGCATTTACACACATACACATACAATTACTTACTTTTTTCTGTTTTGAAATAATGCGAAATATCTGGTTACATTTCTGTGCTCAAAAAGAAAGGAGAAAAAAACAAACTTGATGCATTTTCAGTGTTTCTTTGGCCTACTTTTTTTTTTTTTTTTTTTACATTATTTTGTTCTGGGTGATAACAAGTGTCTGTTAGCTGTTTGAGACCTCTGTTTCACTTTTTGAAGCTGCAGCTACAAGCGAAGTACAACTCCACAGCATAGGTGGAGTTGCTCAGAAGGAGAACGATCCCAGATCTACAGCTAGCTTTTAGCTCATGCTAAACGCTAATGCTAAAAACTAAAGCTTTTAGGTCACTCCATGGGATATCATTAATTTCAGCTTGTTATGAAATGAGGCATAGTCCATACATTCCAAGGTAATTGTAAAGAGGGCCACACACTCCCTAGACAAACAACTTGCTCAACCCAAATGTAAAAGAGGTGGAAGCTGTGTAACAATGTGTTTTTTCCCAGCAGGTGATATTGTAATGCAACAACGTACTTTAACCTGTAAATTAGCCAACAATGTTGCACCAATATATATGTGTATGTATATCTATATATATATCTATATAGATATATATATAATTGAATGAAAAGCAAACAGCAGAAATGGACAAAAAAATGAGATCATCCAAAGTGCTATGGAATAGCTGCAGCAATATCGAGGAACTCCTGTTGTCAGCAGTCTAAACAGCCAACTTTTGTTTGTACATGCAAATGTAGGTGGCTGGAGGTGGAGGTGACAATTTTCCCGCTGGTGTCCACCCAAATAGAAAAATTCAACTGAGTGCTGTTCATCACAGGTAGAGGTCAAATGATGCATGGCTGGAGCTGTGTGCCATTTATTGTTTGCCCTGTCCTTCTGTTTGGAATGAGATGTTAGCACAGTCTGAGACTGAAGGGGCTGTGGAAGTTAAGCTAAAAACAAACAAACAAAAGAAACAAAATTAAAAAACGTAATCATTTAAGAAAGATTAATCAAGATTGAGTAAGTTTAGTTATAGTGTCAAATACGACACTCGATCAGTGCGTTCAACAAAAACAGCATTGAGGTAAAATGGTTTTCACCGCTGAATGTGCATGTGTAACATTGCCATTGGACTGGTTCTCATATAGCACTTTTCTACTCTAGTTGAGCACTCAAAGCATTTTATACTACACGTCTTATTTAGCCATTGACACACAGATTCATAAAAGTACTTTTTATCAAATAATCACACACATATTTATACTTTGTAGACAACGTTAATATCTTTCCCAAGGATACTTTTGTTGGGTTTGAACCATCAACCTTCTGATTAGTAGATGACCTACTCTACCTCCTGATCTACAGCCGCCGCAATTTCAGTATTTTCATTGACCACAAAATGTATTTACATCCACTTTTATGTCCAAAACCACATTCTGTTTATATGATGCATTCACTTCTTTCCTCCATACATTTGCAAAGTTGACAGTCTTCAAAGTATGAATCCTGTGTTGTTTACAGCCATACTTGCCAGTAAGCAGTCTTCTCTGCTGCCTTTGCAGCCACCATTGCCTGTGTGTGTTTTTTGTTTTTTTGGTCCATTACCACCACCTGTTGATCACCTGAACTGAATGTAACACTATACTGTGTATCACCTCCCTCACAAATGTACAAGGCAAACAAAAATGGAAACACATTTCCTGAAACACGAAAGAAGTCTTATTTTTTGGGGGAAAATGTGCAGCTATTTTTATTATTTATAGTTCTTCTTTATTTGATTGCCTTTAAAATAAATACTTTAAGTACGTTATACAAAATAGCAAAAATAATACCAAATCTAACACTGCAGAGTACAAATATGGAGTAAATAATTTCCAGCAGGAATTATCCAGGACCACGGTATTTTACCATCATATGTTAGGAAAGAACTGGAATTCACTAAAGCCTTAATGAGAATTAATTTTAAATCTCTTTTCTAGGTATGAAGCAGTGATCACGCTAACAGTCTATGGTTGGCATTGTCGCTCTTGTGAATGGTGCCATGTGAGAAAAATGATGTCACAACTTCTGGCTCACGGTGTGCTTTGATGTTGATTTGGCTTGTTGTGCACCTCCCTGTTTTTGTAAACTGGTGCAAAGCTGGAGGCAAAACTGTGTGAGCAGGTTACTCTGTGCATATATTTCAAATATATGTAGATAAAGGGGCATAGAGACTCTCAGGTAACTCAGAAGGAGATTGCTAAAAAAAGATGAGAGTACAGAAAACTTTGAAAAAACAAACGAACTCTGCAGTCACTTTGTTCAGTTCAACTTCTATTCATATTTCAGTGGTGAACCTGTTATTATTCTCTTTTATGGATTGCAACACCTACTGCAGTAAGCTGAATGCACCTCAAGCACAAACATAGGTGGTTAAGGGACTGTGTTGACATCCCAGTTCATAGTAGCAATGACAGTAGTGTTATCAGTAATGGCGGCATAAAGTGGAAAGTCTCCACATACAGATCCAGATCGAGGTCACTGTGACCATGCTGAGCTTTTCCTCCTGGAATTCAAATACAGTGGGTGTTTTCTTACCAGATAAGCAGATTGCTACCAGTCCCTTAGTGTGGTTCTGCCTCAGACTTCTTCCTTCCCTCCATCATCAAGTGCTTGCACACATGGGATTGCCTCCAGTATTACATTTTACCTTACAACATAATGTGCCCTGACACGACTACATGTAGGCAACAGATGTGTTCATTCACTTCTTGTAAATTTTGCTGCTGATTTTAGTGGAGTCATGCTCTTCAAATCTGACTCCTGTTGCCTAAAATGTATATAACACCTTCACACATCTACTTACACTGCTGCTGTTTTGGCTCCCACCTCATTTCAAAATTGGCTTACAATTCTGTTAGGGCTGTGTATCAGACACCTCCAACAGATCTCCAATCCTGAGCTCTTAAATCTCTATTGATTCAGGTGCCTCTGATCATCACAAGCCTCCTGTTTCTGTAAGTAATCAAATCCAGTTAAAAGAAATTGTCCACTTGCAGGTATTATTATTGTCAGATTTATAGCACCTCGACACACTTCCTATAAAATATCATATTGTGTAAAAAAAATTACATTTATCAGTAAGTCTAAGCAGAAAAGTCCAGAGCCCGATTTCCCCGGCCACCTTCTTCAGCTCATTTGGGGGACTCTGAGGCATTCTGTAGCCAGTTGAGAGATATAATCTCTCCAGCATGTCCAGGTTCTGCCCTCGGGGCCTCCTCTCAGCAGGACATGCCCAGAACACCTCACCTAGGAGACACTCAGGATTCTGGCATCCTAGTCAGATGCCCGAACCATGTCAACTGTCTCTTTCGATGTGGAGCAGTAGCAGCTGTACTCTCAGTCCCCTGAGCTATACAACTCCTCCTCCTCTAAGGGAGCCCCACCAGCCTTTGGAGGAAGCTCATTTCCTCTGCTTATATCTTAAACGAAATCTTATCTTATTCTTTTGGTCACTACACAGAGCTCATGGCCAAAGATAAGGGTAGGAATATCAATTAACTTTTAATGAGTGCATAACAAACGTATTTCAACCATAAATCGCATATAAAAGATGGATGGATCTGCTGTAATGCCACTAACTGTTTTTTTTGACTCACTATTTTGATGTTTCATTATTTGCATTCTGTCCAAATGGACCAAAAGCTGAAGTGCTGTTATTAGTAAAAGCTAGCGAGCTTGGTCAGTCAGCTACATGGGAGCAACAAGCATACACGGATAATTAGCGCTAACCAACAGGCCAATAAATAGCACTAATTTAACACACTAAAAGTAAAGAACATCTTTTTGAGGTGTACAGCAAGACCAATATGTCAGACAATTTTGATTAAAAATGTTTCAAGAAGCACCAAACATAGTAGAGAGTTCCAGTTCAGTGACTGTAGTTTGTGGAGTTAAGGTCAAGCAGGAAGCCTGTGTTGAATTAGCTGTCAGTCAAAACCTGCAACTTTCAAAACAAAAAGAAAAAGAAATGGTTATAAAATTAGAAATTGATTCAGAGACAAAAGCTTATGTTAATGCAGGTGCACAAAATATTTTCTCCTTCAAAGTTGGGCATTTTAACCCTTTATCATCCAAGTACCAGAGAGCGCCTCCTGGATTTATTTTGTAACTTTGACTGTAAAATGAAAGAGACCATTTGAATTTTTCTAGCCCCAAGTGGTTGAGGAGTTATGGTAATGTAAAGCACACACGGTATAATCCAGGGGAAGCTGATTTTTCTGTCTGTGTATGAACAGCAGTAGCTTTGTGCTACTATGATAGACCAGATAGCCTTGTAAAGTTCATCTCCTTTTCTTAAATTTTGTCTCTTGCACAAAACAATAACGGAGTTACGATGCTTGTAAAATGGGCTCACCTCCAGGCCAGTGGTAAAAAAGAGAATTTAACAAGACACAAGGGTTGAAAATTAGCAATAGCTATAAACTCTGTGTGCAGCACATCAGTTTCATGCTCCATATTCAAACTATATTACTCTACATTGAAACTGAATCAGTGAAGATTAACCCACTTTTGGAGCCAGCCACAACTGGCCATTGAAGGAACTGTAGCAACCAAATTTATAATGGTTTTCCAGTGTCCAGGACTTGTTGGAAAAGAGTCCACCACTACACTTTTCACTTGAATTCAAACATGTATTTTGGTGTAGTTTACTTTTCATGAAATGTTAAAAAATTTCAGCTTGCTCCAAAAATCAAAAATCATGTAAACTTGAGTATATATTCGTGTGTTCCAAATTGAAATATACAAAACAAACAAAAGAAAGCAAACTGCTTCAGTATTTGGACACATCTATGTGTTAGGTCCCATTTTAGCTAGGGAAATGAAGTCCACAAATAAGGATTTCTAATTAAATCACTCAGATGTTCAGTGTGGTCTTATTTCAGGTAATGTATTTTACGCAATGACAGAATATACTCTTTGCATGAGTTTTTGTTTGCGTTGCTTTATATATCCCAAATAGCCTTCAAAGATAAAATAGAGGGGAAATTCAAGTGGTTAGCACTGACAAAATAACTAAAGGATAGAGTCGAAAGGGACTGAAATGAAGCACTATGAGACCAAGGAGTGGGTGCGGGTGTGTGCAGGGGATGTATGTATATGTGTGTATTTGTGAGGCAGGAACATAAAAACTGACTGGAGAGAGGAAGAGAGATAGAGAGAGAAGAGAGGTTATTGCTGGAAAGCGTGAAGACAATAATGCAAACTGACACTTCAGAAATGAGATCCCGGTTGCCTTGGCAACAGGCCCTGGGCTAGGGGCTAGCGAGGGGTGAGGATGGGTGAGGGTGAGCGAATGAGGGGTGAGAGGGGCTGGGGAGAGGGCCGAGATAGTGAGTAAATTATGTTTGATTAGAAGCGCAATCATTTGAAAAGAGCAGAGAAAAGCCTGTGGTGAGGCATCCAGCAATCAATGAAGGACAGGAATGTGCTGCATGTGAAGACGGTGAGGGTGCTCCTCACTCGAAGCAGCTCCACATGGACTGATGTGCCTCTTAAGGGTTTTCTCAAGTGTTTCTCAGTGGTGATGTTTACCTTTAGAAGAGTTTGTTTCAGAGCTGGAGAAAACAAATAGCACGCCGTTTAGTTTTTATCCAAGATACAAAGCATTAGCAGGAAAGAATTACTGTACTGCTTGGTAATTCTTTGCTTCAATGATGTGAGCTGACAACAGAGAGCATCCGTTACTTCATTTTAATACTCGTATTAACTCATTTCAGTTTTATTCACAGACACACCTTTAATGCAAAGTGGTTCACACAGCAAGAAAAATATTAACAGTAAAAAAATTGAACTTTAAAAAGTTCAATTTTGGGGGGGAACATGTCATAATTTAAAAAACAAAACACCTTACAAACATGTATTTAGCAGCATAGAAACATTTAAAGAAGACTTGTTGCTACAGCTCCATATTTTTTATTCTAGGACTCTGCTGGAGCAGCTTTGTGTAAATCCCTGTTCAAGTTCATCTTTGTTCAGTCCTTCAGTTCATCCTCTGTATAAAACAAGCTGTTTTAGCGCCCATCTCCTACCCTGACTGTTTGCTCCTGGCAGTAAACAGAAGATCTGAAAAAGTAGGTGGAAGGCTCATATGTATGTTTAGTATGATGATTCACCAACATAAGAATTGAAATCTGTATATTATCAAAATAATAGGCTCCTTTTAATAGATTTGTTGCTTTCTATAAAGTAATTGTGAGCAGGTACAGAAGCCACGTCGAGTCAATTTGAGTGTTTTATATTTACAATTTACATTTTCTCTCTTTTTTTTTTATTATACTAGTGCTCTTGCTCTAATGTCATTAATTACTTGGCTGTGTACTTAAATTCAGTGCAATTCAGTTTTATTTATATAGTGCTAAATCACAACAACAGTTGCCTCAAGGCACTTTATATTGTAAGGTGAAGACCCTGCTCATATGTATGATCACAGAAGGAAGAGATATTGTAAAATTAACACTTTTACCTTCTAGTATGGTATGAATATGAATTACTTGTTCATATTCTGCAAATTATAACGAAGGAGGTTGGAGCAAAATTACCCAGCATGTTAAAGAAAATTCAGGTAATATTTACCATGTTTTGTTAAGTAATCCAATAAAAGTATAAAACCCAACAAATCATTAGTCTTCCAACCTCCCGTACCCACTTGTTGTCTCTCAGCCTCAAGCCCACAGATTTCTGTTGGTGATGTAAATCTTATAAATGTCTACTTTAAAAAAAAAAAAAACATTTTTATGAAAGACTACTACAGCCAGTGTGTCAGTTTTGTTTTTTAGTAAATGCTATGGAAACTGTAGCAAGCATCACACTTGCTTGGGAGAGTTTCCAGCTCCACACAATGTTGTTCTTATGAGCATTTGTGACAAAAAAAGGTGTGTGTTTATGACTGTCCATCATAATAAAGGAAGAGGTGGGTTTTTTTTTTTTTTGAGGAAGAGATATAATAGTCTTTGGATGTACAAATAATGGTGGCTAGTAGATCAAGCTGTCTGTTGGTTTTGGTTTTATTAAAGAAAAGATGTAGACGTTATCCTCTAAATAGCGTCTTCTTCAATACAATCCAAATCGTATTTCTGGTGAAGCTGTGTGATGAAATGCTGAGGAAAGGGAAAGAGATGTTGCTAGTCTATAGGCTCATGTCTGCATAGCACCAACAAGTGATGCTAATCTTAAACATGTTCAATTTAAACAAATCATTTTGCAGCTTTTATTCTAATATTATGTGCCTGTCAGCCCTGGCCATTTAAAACTGCTGACTATGCAAAATGACAAATTGCATTTTTTGGTCTGAATATTAGGCTATATAAGGATTTTTACTGTATATAGTACATTCATTGTTTCGATAAAAAAGGAAGGAGTACTGTTTCATCACAGTATTCCAGAAAATGCAGGACTGAAGCCATGGGAGACACGGCAAACTGTCTTGAAATGACCCTATGGGTGTGTCATCCTGAAGGAGCTGGACTACCTGTGCAAGCTGAATGCACTGCAGGCACTGTCTCATGTTACCAGCACTTAAAAGGACACTTGCAGAAAAGCTAAACTTGAACTAAAAACAAACAGACAAAATAACTTCAAAAAGGTGGCTGTCTTCTAGAAAACTATTCCTCTTTTGGGGGTTATCTTGTTGTTGCCTCTCCGGTGCACCTGTTGTCACTTTCATTTGCACCAAAGCAGGTAAAATGGAGTTACAATGGCTGATGTTTTATAACAGACAGATATCTCTGAAGTTTAACTGTCTGTCTGAAAAATACGCCAAGTGATGGATGTGGAAGGATTTCAAGTAGCTTCAGGTGACACCAAACAAATAAGAGAGCAACAGGTGTCACAATTGAATATATGAACAGCAACATGAACATCACCTGAGTTTGTAATACTTCAAAGGAACCTCTTCAGCTCATTTTCAATTGCATATTTCTTATTCTTGGACTCTGCTAGAGTAGCTTTGTACAATTAACAGTTCAGAATGATCCTTATTTATTTTATACTGGGCTCATCTATTGCCTGAAACAACCCTATTTAGCTCTTCTGCCATTAAGACTTTCTTTTTATCGGCTGCTCCTTGTAAACAGCAGGTGGGTGGGGCTTCTGTGTTCACAGTCAGTGTGTACCTTGGATGACCATATTAGGGATATCCTCTCTCACTGATGTCACTGATCTCATTATTTGAAACTTTGGCCATATTTAACATGACCACCGACCCCTCTAATAGCATATATATCACAAGAAATAGGGAAAAGCACAACAGGCACTCTATAAAGAAGCTGTAAATGGTAAATGGCCTGTATTTGTATAGCGCTTTACTAGTCCCTAAGGACCCCAAAGCGCTTTACACCTCCAGTCATCCACGCACACATTCACACACTGGTGATGGCAAGCTACATTGTAGCCACAGCTGTCCTGGGGCGCACTGACAGAGGCGAGGCTGCCGGACACTGGCGCCACCGGGCCCTCTGACCACCACCAGTAGGCAACGGGTGAAGTGTCTTGCCCAAGGACACAACAACCGAGACTGTCCAAGCCGGGGCTCGAACCGGCAATCTTCCGATTACAAGGCGAACTCCCAACTCTTGAGCCACGATCGCCCCTAGAATGTATTTAGACAGCCACCCATCTTAAAGATCACTCCTAAGTACAGATACTTTTGTTCTTATATTAGCTGGACATTTACAAGTTGGGACTAAATTCTGGGCTCTGACTCAGATGTGAGTAATGATGTGAGCAAATCGCAAACCAGTGAATGCCGCCTTTGAATGTGCTTACATTTCACGAGAAAAAAAAGCACAGCAAAGAGGCAAAGATCAGAACACAGTGGGTCTCTGTTAGTTTCGAAGATGCATTTATGAAAAGTTAGAACATGAATTTATAAGCAGCAAAAGCTCCAGTAGCAGTGACTTCTGTTCTCAGCAGAGACTAAAACTTCTGACACCTGAACAAGAACTCTTCTTTGAATGTCTCTGCTGCCACCGGGGCCACCCGTCAGTTTGTTATTCTAAGTGTATTTTGGTTATGTTTGCATGATTCACACCCACAACTTTATTTTTAATATTCAGTTTCAACCTTTGAAGCTCTGATGATACCAAATGCGTGAGGCTGGCTTAAAAAATAAAATAGGATGACCCACAAGACATATTTTTTCACTCTGTTCCGTGAGCAGCGATTTTTAAAAGATTTCAGCTGCAAAAGTTGAGTATGTCATTCAGTATGTCAACGAATATGGTAAATAAAATAGAACATGTTTGGTTTTGAGTGAAAACAGGGCCAGAATCATAACCAGGAGAACATATATGATAGTAGTATTTTATATTATTTAAAGCAGCTGATGATTTCTGAGTTAATGCATTATAAGGTCTTCCTCTGAATCACTACTAATCACTACTACTACTCTATTGTGATGATTTGTTTGTATATTCTCTGAAATTGCACACAAAAGACCAAAACCCTTGAATTTGATGCGTTTTTTGCTAACATGTAGCACAGACAATGTAAAACATGGACATGGCTACTGTGGTATCTCCCACTGGTTTTGGCCTCCACATTTTGAAGCTTCAGTGTTGTTGTTTTTTTGTTTTTTTTTTAAATTTTTGGATCCAAAGGGTTGCCTTGTTAACTAACGCTAGCTGGGTTAGCAAGCTGCATTCATAAAGGACTTGAGACATTGCAGACACCAATAGGCAGCAGCCTGTGTCCCTTAACTCTAGTAACCAGGTGGATGAGTTATAAAAAAGAATATCTGTATATTTTATTTCATTTTTTAGTGTTGTACAGTTGAACATTTTAACATGTGAGTCTGTAGGGACTGACTTCCTTTTAGAGCCAACCTCAAGTGACACTTAGAGAAACTGCAGTTTGTAGGTTCTGCGTCGACTTAATTTTTTTCAGCTCCCGGGTAGCCCCTTGACATATGGGTGTAATCTCTGAAGATTTTGATCTCACCTTATTTGAGGCATAACAGCCGCATTTTGATAAAAAGCAAGTTAATTATATCAACTCTATAAGATGGGGATGTCCCTTTATGCAAGGTTGAGGATGTTAATTAATATCTAACCTCAACTGGAGTAGTCATTGATGAATCTGTCACTTGTCCAGTGCTACTGGCACTTTTAAAATACTAATCTACACTTACAGTTGGACCAAACAACAGTGTGAAATAGATCTCAGTCTGTGATTGTTGCGTTGTATTGTCAAACCGGAGAGCGATGTGTTAACATTTTTGCTGGCTTGAAATGTAAGAAAAGTAATTAAGCACGAGTCCAAGAGGCAGCAGTCATTACACACCTGGGCCATTTAGATCGCTGATAGTGCGCTAACATTGCATCGTTTACAATTGTCAGTCTAACCACAGATGAACAAAACAGCGCAAAACAAAAGGATTAAATGACAATGACAGTTTGAGTCGACGCAAAGAGTTAGTGAATCTAAGTGCTTTAGATTATTTCCATTTCCAAGCATGTGCAGCCCAGAAGCAATGATAAAGTAGTACTATCTTCTAACCTTTCACTGCTACTTTAAAGCTCTTTAAAATCTATATTATTTAAATATCAGCATAATAATAAATCAGCATATACCTCTATGGAAATAAATCTAAAGTAAACTTGTGAAAAAACCAAATTTAGATTTAAGATTTTGAAACTGCTGGCATCATTTTGCATAAATTTTAAAAGTAAATACAATTGTGTGTACAAAGTTTTTAATGCCTTGTGTATTGCCCCCAGCAGCACAGATGGACACATATGCAAGCAGCACAGTTGTACACGTATGCACACACACACACACACACACACACACACACACACACACACACACACACACACACACACACACACACACACGCGCACACACTTACTAACACACATACACACACAGAGGAACACACATGCACACAGGCAGCAGAACTGAATGCGATAGGGAAGTGAAAAATGATTAACCCAGGGTCAGCTCTCAGCCTCAATCTCAGCAGCGCTCAAAGAACATCCTCGCCTGATTTACACTCGTCATGTTCCACAGCACACATTTGCATATATTTATTAAATTCACCACGCGTTGGAGAATAAAATATAACGGGTTGGAGGGGATGGGAGCGTGAGGAAAGGAGTGGAGGAGGGGAACGAGGGAGGGGGTTATTTAAAGGAGGCGTGTTTCTGATAGATTTGCCTTTCATTCATATTCATTTGTTCTCTCTTTCGCTCTATCTCCCTCTCCCTCTCTCTCTCCTGTGTTTTGTTCATTAGCATGGAGGTCAGCACAGGCATCAGATGTGACTGCTCAACGCTTTGGGGAAAACATTGCTGTTGGTCAGCCTATTGAATTGACCTTGTTATCATTGTGACAGACTGTGTTATTTATCAGTTAGTTAGATAAGCCAGCATGGAGGATGGTGATAGTCTACCACATGAAATGAGTCTCGATACTGAATCTGCAGTGACAAACGTCGCCCCGGGGTGTTTTCACATTCGCTAACTAAACTCAGTTATCTTTAAGTGTACCAAAAAAGTGAAATGCGAGAAAATAAGTTGGCTAAACATATCTTTCAGTTTATCTGTCGTGACATGGACGCTGATATGCTGAACTAAAATGATGAACAGGGTTCTGTAAACACAAACTACCTAATATCAGCATGCTAGAATTTTCTTTTTAACACTCAAAGCCTCGCAGAACTGCTGGCAGACTTTTGTTTTGTGAGTTCTGTGTCTTTATTTGGGTAGGAGGATGACTTTTTATTATCATGAATTCAAAGAGATAATCATGCTGATAAGTAGCATTATGATCTCATTATGGCTCCATGTAGCCTTCACAGACTTGTTAAAAAGTAGCAAACAAGATGTTTTTCATTTAGTCCAGAAACACCTAATTAGCAAAATGTTTCCACCCGCTCAAACCTTACATTAACAACATTAAGTTCCCTATTCTCACTTGAGTTTACAGACTTTCTTTGGTTGGAGATAAACAGTTAATGCTGGAAAAAAAATGCTGATTAATCACCCCAAGTTCACATAAAATAAGGTTCATACCACGTAGGTGTGAAAACGTTTTGCAACCCTCTCGCTGCCCGCTGACCTCTGCTCTTTGTCCCGTCTTATCCCTCCTCCGGCAGCTGATGTGAGCAGCCGTGGCAGGTAAGATCAATAGGGCCGAAACCTGTCCAGAGCTTTAATCCATCAGCTGTGAGCACGGAGAAGAGACAGGGCAAGGAAGGTGTCACTCACACACAGACCCCAGCCCCTTTCTACTCCAGTCTGCTAAATGGGCATCTTTTGAAAACTGTCAATCAGCAAACTTCCTTTAACGCAATTACTCATATACCATTACCTACCTGGCTTATGTCCTCCCTTCCTCTCCCTCTCCTTTCTTCCTACCTACCTTCCTTCCTACGTTCCTACCTCCCTACTGTCAGTGCTTTCTGTGTTTTGATTCTTTCATCTCATCTTTTTCACCTTCTTATACAAAAGTCAGGGTAATGAGCAAGGCCAGATTTTTTTTCTCCTTCTGCCTGTCTTTGTTTCATTCTAACATATATAAATATATATATTTAATATTTTTTTTGTTGCGGTACTTGCCATTATTGATAAATTCTACATGATCTACATGACCCCGCCAGTACTGCATCACCTTTATTGCATACAAGTATTGACGTGTAGCAATAAGAACATAAGTAACTATTAAACAATACATTTATTTCTTTTCTCTTTTCATAATTATCCATCCATCCATTTACCATCAGTGAGTTTCATATTTTTTTTCTCTTTATACCACTATAATTAATTTGACATGAAGGGAACACACTAAAAATGTGTCCAGGGGTCCAGGGAGGGCAGGGAGGACAAAAGACACTAATGTGATGTCACAGGAAACACTCGAGAAGAAGACTGAGTTTCAGAAGCCAGGGTTTCGCTTATAAAGTAGATCAACCTTTTAGTGATGAGTGGCAGTCATCCCATGCCTCAAGTAGGAGCCCCTGATTGCACATCTCCCACAGGTGGGGAACCAGCCACAGGTGAGTTGGGCGCAGACTCAAGAGTCCCACCCACAGATGATCTGGAAACCAAGCAGAGAAAGAGAGACAGTCCACTGGGGAGCCTGGGTTCTGACACTACTACTTCCTATGTTAACATTGGTTGTTCTGCATAGGGCTTTACTTTCTTCTCCGATTTTGTCAAATGGTCAAAACCAACAAGGCACTATATCACAGTGCAGGTGGTATAAAATATGAAGCTTTAGCAATCTAAGAGCTTCTTAAGTCAAAGTAACTCACCTGGCCTCAAACCATCTGGGCATATGTTTCACTTATTGACATCTCAGAAAAGGAAATCCAGCATTCAGTGTTGGCCATCCGTCCATCCATTCATGCAACCAACTACGGTTGCAAGATGCTGGAGCGGGACAGTGGGCACCAACCCATTACATGGCAGAGAGACAGACAACCATTCACACTTAAATCCATGCCTACAGCCAATTCGGAATCACCAATTAACTTAACATGCATGTCTTTGGACAGGAAATGGGCAACAACACGAACCGTAGCTCTAGTCCCTGCTCCACCACTCACTCATCCAAGTATTAAACATAATCCCTCTATTTATAATTATAAAACTCCTTGAATTAAGGGTGATACCCTACACTTCAGTCATACCTTGATTGGATTATTTCAAATTTAAAGTGATGCCATGCAGAGGCAAAATGATAAAAACAAAGTCACTGTTCAATTATTTAGGCACCGAGTATATGAATACATATGCCTGTGTTTGTGTACATATCCATATGTACACAAACACAGGCATATGTTTGCGTACACATCAGTGTGTACATTTACACATGCAAGAGAAGATACGCACACATATTGTGTATGTGTCTGTTTCTGTGCGTGTAGCACTGTATACTGTATGTAAATATAAACAGCCTGTACACATACTGTGCAAATCTTAGGGCGCATAGACATGTAAATGTGTGTACATGTGGAAATACACAGAGCACATAGAACACAATGAAAGAAACAAACAAATAAACAACAAAAATAAAAACACTGGACAGTCTCCACCGTTCTGATGGCAGGCAGCCTGCCTCCCTGGAAGGCCCCTGTCTGCTGTGTAGTAAAACAATTGGCAAGAAGGATGCGAACCTCTCTCGCTCTCTCTCTTGCTCGCTTCCTTTCTCTGTTTCTCTCTCTCTCTCACTCCCACAGTTAGAGAGAGAGAGATAGAGAGAGAGTGATGGCAGAGAACCAGTAGCCTGTGCCAACAGGCATAGTGGGACTACTGGGCATGCTGGGACTAGCCTCAGGAGTTAAGACTTGCTGAACTACAGCTGCAACCAACCCAGCCATCACCAGAGCAATAGAGAGTGACCATGGGATACATGTGCCGAAACACTGCTACAGATTCACAGAAACACATATGCTCTCCACCATCTCTCTCTCTCTCTCACACACACACACACACACACACACACACACACACACACACACACACACACACACACACACACACACACACACAAAGATGTCTGTCTGGTCCCGTGCCATGTGTCTCAGCTGTGCCAGCATCACCACCCCCACCAGGACTGGACCTCCCGTGTATGCCACCCCTTTCCACCTTCTTCTCCCTCCTTCTCCTCTGCTCCTCCCTGCCGGTAGCCTTTGTGGGCTAATTAGCGGTGAAATTGGTGAATTGCAGGCTCGGGCACACACACACACACACACACACACACACACACACACACACACACACACACACACACACACACACACACACACACACACACACACACACACACTCACATATATAGTCGGTGAATTGCAGGCTCAGGCACAGCAGTGCAGACACTTCAGCATAGCCAAGCGCCACTTCAGCCCCTGAAAAGCCTCTGAAATGGGGCATGCAACACAAAGACAGGAGTGGAGAGGAGAAGAAAGGAAATTGTGGAATGGAAGAAGAGAAAGAGTGTGAGCAGAGATGGGGAAATATGTTTGCTCTGGGTTTCTTCTCACAGTTGAACACACTGATAATTTAGAAAGACATTTACATGAGTGTCTTTTTTCATATGTGGTCTGTTTGAGGGTTACCTGACACTCACCTGCGTATCATCAGCTCCTGCTAAGGAGTCAGCGAGAGCTTTTTTCTAAGATAAAGTAAGAGTGAGAGCTTCCAGTCTATAATGATTTCTGTGATGGACGACAGTCATTCCGTCATCCCTCCATCCCACCCACACCCCATAAATTACCTCTCATATTAACAGGCTGTATTAAAACCATGCAACGTGTTAGGGCTCTCATTTAAAATTAATAAGTGGTAATTATGGAGGAAGGGAATCTGATGAGGAAATAGTAGAGGCTGAAAAGGGGCCCAAGCTAGAAAAAAAAAACCAAAAATGAGAAGAATAAAGGTGTGAAAGGACCGAAGGATTTCTGCTTCTTTGCAGGAATCTCCACAGGACTTTTCACATGTCAGGAAAATAATCAAGAAAACATGCAAATAAGTAATTTGAAGAAGAACAGCTTCAGCCCCACAGATGTTTTGATTGAATGCCAGATACCACAGTCACAGAGACAACATGGCTTCCCAGCTGAGCATGAAATAAGAAAAGTGAGTGGATGACAGGAGGACAGTTGCATTGTTGGATCTGCCTGATGCTTGCCACAGGCACAGAATGAGTATGAGACAACAAATAAATTAACATGAAATTGCTACACATTCTTCATCCTGCTCTGTCAGCTCACTGAATACTTTGAAGACAACCAGTGTAGAATTCTTCATGAAACTCTTTCTTTCACAACTAGCTGGTTGTTGAAGGATCATTTTGTTTTATTACACCTCGATTCACCTGTCCGTGATAATAACACTGCACTTATTGAGATAATCACTGAGATCACGCTGCTATACAGAAGTGAAATAATGCAGGGAAAAACAGGCAAGATATCGGACAGGATTTGAACCAGTACAGGTTAGCCGATTTTCTTTGGAAGAGAAATCATGTAAAAACAGGAAAAAGGTCTCAAAATGTTTAGCTCTAAACATCTGCAGACTGTTTTGGTGACTCAGTTTTACATTGACTTGCTTATTAATTGTATTATATCTATATCTATCTATCTATCTATCTATCTATCTATCTATCTATATATCTATCTGTCTATCTATATATATATATATATAGATAGATACATATATATATAAAAAACCACCCAGCACGGCCCTGCGGGCGGTTTATCCTTCAAGCTCGGGTCCTCTACCAGAGGCCTGGGAGCTTGAGGGTCCTGCGCAGTATCTTAGCTGTTCCCAGGACTGCGCTCTTCTGGACAGAGATCTCCGATGTTGTTCCCGGGATCTGCTGGAGCCACTTGCCTAGCTTGGGAGTCACCGCACCTAGTGCTCCCATTACCACGGGGACCACCGTTACCTTCACCCTCCACATCCTCTCGAGCTCTTCTCTGAGCCCTTGGTATTTCTCCAGCTTCTCGTGTTCCTTCTTCCTGATATTGCTGTCGTTCGGAACCGCTACATCGATCACTACAGCCCTCTTCTTCTGTTTGTCTACCACCACCAGTGGTAGACAAACCGGTTGGTTAGCCACCACCATTTTGTCCGTCTGTATCTGGAAGTCCCACAGGATCTTATACTTGGCACAAATGTTCCTGTAGACTATGCCGGCCACTTGGTTATGGCGTTCCATGTATGCCTTGCCTGCTAGCATCTTGCACCCTGCTGTTATGTGCTGGATTGTCTCTGGGGCATCTTTACACAGCCTGCACCTGGGGTCTTGCCTGGTGTGATAGACCCCAGCCTCTATGGATCTTGTACTCAGAGCTTGTTCTTGTGCTGCCATGATTAGTGCCTCTGTGCTGTCTTTCAGTCCAGCTTTGTCCAGCCACTGGTAGGATTTCTGGATATCAGCCACCTCCTCTATCAGCCGGTGGTACATACCATGCAGGGGCCTGTCCTTCCATGATGGTTCCTTGTCTCCTCCTCTTTCTTGGGTTTCTGCTGCCTGAGGTATTCACTGAGCACTCGGGTCAGTTGGGGCCATCTTCCCAATGTATTCTTGGATGTTCGTTGTCTCATCCTGGACTGTGGTGCTGACACTCACCAGTCCCCGGCCCCTTCCCTTCCGCTTAGCGTACAGCCTCAGGGTGCTGGACTTGGGGTGAAACCCTCCATGCATGGTAAGGAGCTTTCTTGTCTTTATGTCAGTGGCTTCTATCTCCTCCTTTGGCCAGCCTATTACCCCAGCAGGGTACCTGATCACGGGCAGGGCGTAGGTGTTGATGGCCCGGATCTTGTTCTTACCGTTCAGCTGACTCCTCAGGACTTGCCGGACCCTCTGCAGGTACTTGGTGGTTGCAGCTTTTCTAGCGGCCTCTTCATGGTTCCCATATATATACATATATTTATATATTTATTTTGATGATTTGCTTAAATTTAAAGTGGTGCCTGTTCTTGTATTTTTAAACTTGCTTAGTTAGCTTACCGCTCAGGTTAATTAGCAGTGTTGCTGTGTTGCTTAGTGTTTAAGCAAGAGATCTTTGGAAATATTATTAATTATTATTATTATTATTATTAATATAATTACTTTTTGAATATATTATTATTGCATCACAGCTCATAGGATATATATATAGCATTCTGATGATATCTGTGCATAATGTGTTATATACAATGATCTATATATTTTTTATTGTTACTAGTGTGATTTTTGAAATGAAATGCTTTGTTTTCTACAACATCAAAGGTGTTCTTCAGTGTTGGCCCTGAAATGTACATGTTGTGGCACATGAGGGCAACTGAATTCCTCACATGTCAAAAACTAAACAGTGAATGAAAAAGGACACAAACTGCAGGCCCCAGATCCCAGTCTTGCGATTTGTGCCATTAATGCATCATCAGTTATATGTCAACATGCTTTTTTTTCTTTTACAGCAAGTATATTTTAAATAATTATCCAGAGAGTTACTCTGATAGTTTGTTTTACAAACCAATTATTTGACAATTTTTATGGTTTTATGGATTATTATTTCATTGTTTGTGAAAAGTAAATTAACTAATAAAATTCATGCATTTTAATTACCTTTTAATTTACTTTTTATTAACCTGGTTATTAACCTGGTTATATAGTGTTACCTCTGCATTTTATTTAAATTAAAAAAATATACTTGTGAAAATTTATGACTATCGTGATACATATTGGCTTCATACTGATTGGATAATTCACAGCTGGTCCTGGCTAGTTGTGGCTAGTTCTGACAATTTCAGGATCAGTGTGTTTGGATTGTAAATAATAAAGCCAAAATTAGATGTTATTGGTCAGTTAAGGTGTAAATTCATTAGCTAAAGCATGAAATCCACATAAACATGGACATTAAACTGTACAAAACACAATGGAGTGCTTTTCATTGATATTTACTGTATAATAGGCACAGAAATCTTATTATTAGATCTTCCTGAGAGACTTTAAGCCATCAGCATCATTGCTTTAAACTAATAATACTCTGAATAAAAGGAGCAGAGCAGTGTTGTCTGCTGAACTGTCCTACTCATCCTTCTTTGGCCCTTTACAGTCCCCAGGGACACATTAGCCTCTTAATGCTTTGTCATCACCATAGGTTAATGGACCTCACAGCAGTCTGTTAAAAACAATCCTGATCAATATGCCATGTGTGCAGAAAAGGATAAGATCCAAGAATAGACTAACTGGACTTTTCTTTTTGTCTTTTTTTTTTTCTCGCTTTCTTGAATAGTGTCTATTTTTCAATATTTGTGAGTACTAGGTAGAAAAAATCTAATTCAGTTCATGACAGTGTACGAACCATGAAAAGGATATACTGTTAATTTAGTATGCACAAGTGCAACCACACCTACGGACAACTGTTTTTGGAGTCCCTTTAAAGGCTTTAATTGAACCTGTTGTGCTACTTTTCTGTCACATATCCTGTTACAGTGGTGGATGCTCATATTAAACACTGCTTAAGTTTCAAATAAAGAGGTCAGCGTATGTAGAAGTGATCTTGGTGAGCCAAACTCTCAGGCTTCAGGCTGCTCTAAATGCTCCTTTTCAGACAAGTTTTAGTAGTCTTGTCAAACAGAGAGGATTTCACTAATATGGTCATTTCAAGCACAGCTCTGACTGTGAGCACAAAACCCCTTCCTAACTGCTGTTTAAACAGGATGTTGATTTAAAACAAGGGTGGCCTTGAAGGGAAAAGAGCTAAAATGGCTTTTTTCAGACAAAGATTGCAATGTGGGTTTGCATTGAAGCCTAGTATAAGATAAATAAGGATTATGTTGAACTCTGAATCATACAAAGCTATTCTAGTAGAGTCCTAGAAAAATAAATGTCAAACTGAGGAGTAGAACGGGTCATCTTAAAGCTTAGCCCAGGGAAAATTATGCCTGTAAAGGAAACACAGGTGGGATTTTCTAATGGTCCAAATCAGTGTAACGTTCTTCATTGCCATCATTGCTCAGCTTTCCTTTGAATGGTTTATCAGATAGAAATTAGATTGTGGAGGAAGAGATGCTATCTATAGGCTAGCATTTGGGTTCTAGTTAGCACTTCTGTAAAGTCATTCTCATCAAGCAAAGCAAGGTTAGAGGGGGACAATCAACACAGTCCAAACAGTAAGTAAACAGGCTAACACTTGTTCGAGCCAGACACATGGAAAACTGCTTGTACACACACGCAGGCACACACACACACACGCGCACACACGCGCACACGTGTGCACAATTCCAAGCCTCTTTACATCATTATTTCTTTCTCCCTCTCCATCTCCAGCAGAGTTAGTCCCTGGTCTGGCTCAGAGTGTCTGGCACCTTTTGCCCCAATCGTGCTCCAAGTGGGGGCGTAGCTGAGGGGGTAACAGGAACGAAATAAAGGAAGGAGAGGAAGGAGTGAGGATGCAGGAAGACAAGGTATTAACACCCTTTTCAACACCAGAGCCCCCTCGCACAAACCGAGCAGAGGGAACAGTCTAATTGCAAGGTGTGTGTGTGTGTCTGTGTGCACGTGCATAGATTCATGTGCATAATAGTGAGTGCCCATCAAGGTTTTCTCACTAGCTCTGAATATTTCTTTGACTGCAAGAAAACAGCTTTAATGCAAGGCCTTCTCTTCATATTTAACAACCTCTGTGACACTTCTCATCTTTAATACTTTCGGATTAATGCTGTCTTCTGTTTTTCTTTTTTTGGTCATCTTTCTAAAATAAGTTTGTTCTGACATTTTCTTCGTTGTCTGCCTTCCCCTTCCTTTTCTTTGTCTGTCTTTCATTCTCTTCTTTTGTGTGTGCTGCTCATTCCCCTCAATCCAGAAAATTCAGACAATCTCTTTATTTCTCATTAGTGCATTTTGACAGTTAATGAGTGGACTGGTGCATTTTCATGCGAGCTCCACCTGAGACTGCATAGTGAGTGAGAAAGTGAAGGAGGGAGATAGTGGATGGGGGTGAAATTCATGTTGATAAATCATGTGGTCAGTAGCACAGGCCTATGTTTATCTCCTGCTGTCAGTGGAGTATGCAGTCTGAGATACTGCTCACACACTGCAACACACATGCAGGCACACACACACACACACACACACACACACACACACACACACACACACACACACACACACACACACACACCAACGAAAACGACAGAGGATTGTCGCTACTTGCGATTTCTTGCTTTTCCTCTTCCTTGCACCCCCTCCCTCACACCTCTTTGCTCCTCCATGGGGGGATGAGGATGCCAGATACAGAGCAAATCGCCCGTTTACATTGCTCTGTCCACCCCAGAATCCCATCAGTTAGCTGTTTGTGCTGATTACAGGCTGACTAATAGACTTTAAATCTGTCTCTCCCACTCTCACTGTTTTATGTTTAACCTGCTCTCTCTGTAGTTAGGAACATTTCCAGTTAAATGCCATTCCTTCTGTGCACAAATAAACAACACTTGCATACTATTTTGGTCTTAGCTTTAAAGTTTTGCCCTTGTGTAAATTTGTTGCAGTCTGCACATATGAAGTCACTGTTTTAAAATGCATTAAATGCTATGCTACAACAACGCACCTTTACACACCTTTTATGATAATTTATAAGGCTGTAATTCAAAAATGGATGAAAACATGATAATAGCTGCTGGCTATCAGGTGTTTTTCAGGATTTAGTGACTGTTATTCTGTTATATTAAATAATGGTGAACACAAACAAACTTTTGTGTTTAAAAAAGTGTCAGAATATCTCAGTAAGGCTCTAAAAGTGTTTAAAGGGAATGCAATGACAGAGATGAGACGATTCCTGATATAAGCTTTAGGTGGACATATTGTCACATAATCTCTCAAGGAAATCTCATTAAATGAATCCTATAAATTACATAATAGTAGAGTGAAAAGTTTCAATTTCATTTTAAGTTGAAATGTTTAAAGTCTAATTTTAAAAAAGTTGACTTCATATTGGCATGCACTCTATTTTTATATTCTCGCTGAGAAAGTTGTAACCGCAAACTGACCCAACCATGTGAGTGTTTCTGACGATAAGCTTTATTATCTGTGCCATTTTCATATAATTGTCAGGCAAACTTTTTTCCAAGTTTTTTCCAAACTTTTTTTTTCATCTATATGCTTACTTGATTTATGAAGGTAATCACGCAATGTTAGAACAAAAAAAGACGAGTATTCTAGGGTCTTTGAGGAAAATACTGCCTCACATAAACTTTAGCTGATGCAGTTGTACAGTCCAAAGAGACTTTTTACAAAGATGCAGTTACAAAATGAAGATGGAAACAGTTCATTATTTCAAGATGGACACTTAAAGCTGCTCTCATCAATATTTTATTCTTTCTTTGACTAAGTAACTAATATGTGAATGTGTTCATTGTGTTGTGTTGTGTTCAGTGTGTTGAACCCTAATTATAGACTAAAGCAAAATTGAGAAGCTGATGAAAGCTGCATTCAAAGATACATATCTGCTGACATGCTAACTTAATAAAATACTAGAATTTAACATAAACTTAAAGTCTGTTAGTACAGACAGAGTTAACCAGAGAGCAATTTATACTATCTGTAAGAAATCACACTAACACTACAAACATAGCTGAGAAGTCCAGTGTCTCCAGTTTCAAGGTGAAGCGGGCAGTAATGGCACTACCACTGGTACCTACCTGGTACAGGTAACTACCCGTCACTCACAGTGGCTAAGCCCTTTATCTATAACTGTTATATTTGCTGCAAAGTTAGATATGTTAACATAGTAGTCGATAGAGGTTGATTGGATGTGGGAGCCTCAATCGGCCATTTCAGTCATTGTGCAAAGGTACTGTTTAAAAGGTTGGGGAAACCTGCAGTTAGCTGAGACTGAAGAAGTCACTTGGATGAGTGACGAAATGTTTCTCCCACTGAAAACGCTACGTCCAGATGAACAGACTTTCCTGGATTTCCTTACCTGGATGATCGAGCATGCATCAAGACATTTGAGTAACTGTAGTTTGTTTTGACACTTTTTATTTACTTTTTAAAGGGATTATTTATTTAATTCTTTATGCATTAGCTCAAGAAATGGTCTGCTTCATTATAACATGAAACAACACTTTGTGACACATTAAAGTACCACAAAGTATAAAAACAATTGGTTTTGTCCAACTTCACAAATAAAATACTATTTATAATGTAGTCATGACAGTGCTTTTGTCCCTTAAAAACATAGATTGAATGTATTTACCAAATAATATGTAAAAATGCAGCTATAGGTTGTTACTGGCATCTGTATTTAAGTAATTATTTAATATTTCTTTCACCAGTGATCAATATGGTACGCAATTCAGATAGCTTTCACTTACCCTCTCATGCTTGCGCCATGTTAATCTATTGTTATACCTTTTCTATACACCAGTGTGTCACAGAGACACGTTTCATCGTGTGCTCATTGTTCGTGTACTGCGCATTTACATATGTGTGCGTCATGACACATGATGTGAAGTGTGTGCTCTCACACTCATGTTTGACAGTTGGGAGTGTCACCGTGACATCCTGGCCTCTGTGAAAAGACATGAGCCATAGTCTATGTAGATGAATGCGTCCGTGTGTGTGTGTGTCTGCAACAGGCCGGTGGGAAGAGAGACAGATTGCGTTTTAACAGCCATCGCTGTCATCTCCAACAGCTGTCTTCTTCCCATTCTCTATTCAGAGGGCCTGTGTTTGCATTGTCTCCCCCATGACTCCCTCCAGACACCTTCTGAAGAGAGAGAGAGCGAGAGGGAGAGAGAATGAGAAAGGGAAAAAGCAGGATAGGCCACTAGACTATCCATCCATCCATCCATCCATCCATCCATCCATCCATCCATCCATTCATCCATCCATCCATCTCTTATGCTTAGCCATTTGAGGTCCTGGCTGTGTTAGGGCAAAATGTGTGTAAAACTCGGGACAAGTTGCCAGTCTGCCACTGGACAGTAAAAATGAAAACAGAGAAAAATTCAAACACAGACAGAAAAAGCAATATAAGAATCAAAGGTAAGAGGTTAATGTTATGACAGAGGCAACGTTAGATTTTTCTGCTATCCCTCTCAATTTCTTCATTCTCTTCCATCTGCTGTAAATGTTCTATATCCTCAGTTTTGTGTTTCTCCATTCATATTGCATCTCCACCTCCCACCACCCTTTACCCCAGCCTCCTGTCTTGTATCTCTCCTCCAGCTCTGCTTCTTTCGCCTACCTCTCCACCCGCTCATTGCCTCCCCCTCCACCCTGCTGCTGCTGCCGCTGCCCTGTCTCTCTCCCATGTTGTCTCTTATCAGGTAGAGACGAGATAAGGCCGCTATCTTGCCGTGCCAGGGCTTTGACATGATGCTTTAATGCATAATAAGTTCACTCATCTTTTAATCAATGCAGGCAAATGATAAATTTCTGAAGGGTTAACAGTCAGTCATTGGCAGATTTGGAGAGAAAAAACATAGAGATAAAGTCTGCCTCCAAATCAGACAGGAAGGTGTTGGATTTTGCACAGACAAGTATGCAAATCAGATGTACATATGTACAGTCACTGTCAAATTCATAGCAGACCCCAGGAGCATTGTGTCTTTCTCAGGATTTTCTGGAACAATTGGCTATGATATTCCTATAAGTCCACATTGCCTGAAATCTCCCACCATGTTGCTGTTGTTGTAATTGTGAAAGATCACAATGTGTTCTATTTCTATTTAATCTTTTCCAACCCATTCCAAGATAAATATCTTGGATGCACAATCAACCTGTTCAGCAATAGCATAATTAGTTCTAATTTTGGGGACTTTAGTGGTACTTAGAGGGATATCATATCAAACACAGATACGGTCACATTTAAACCTCATTGTGACAGTCTTCAGTTTTCTTTCAGTTTTGGCAGCCACACTGTAAAAGAAAAACTGGTAATATTCCAGATGACTGGGTGCCAGAAAAATACTGGATCATCCAGGGTGGAACATCCATATTTTCTGTTGCAAGAATATTTGCTGTGTCTTCAAGAGTGTGGTAAAGATACCAGGAGAAAGGCTGTTACAAAGGAGAATCAGGCAGGGCTTTAGAAGAGCATCAACCCAGTTGCAGGATTAGTATCTACTTCTTTGTGCAAGTAGGAACAGAACAAACACCAGCAGTCCCACAAAATGACCTCATGTGCATGTTTCTGACCAACTGTCACAAAACAGTCATAGCCCTGTCCCATGCGAATCAATTGTTATTCCCCAGGAATTCCCAGAGTTGTCCCCAGAAATTACTCAGCGAACTCGGAATCAGGTTAAACTGAAAACTAACCATTAATTAGGATGTATTATATACAGCAGTCCATGATACTGAAGCAAATGTTCACAGAGAAAAAAATAAACACCAAAAACCCAAACTTCTTCAGTGAACACATGAGGCAAAGCTAACAGAAAGATCTAAAAAAACAAAAAACAAAAAACAAATGTACAAAGGAAAAATTAGGGGAAGTGGACACAGCTAGGGAACAAGGGCTGGTTGAAACTAATCAAGACAACGATAAAAAGGAAAGCAAAATTAAATGAAATACACAGGAGACAAAAGACAGTCAAAATAAAATGGAAAGTGAGAGGCAATAAGTAAAATAAGGACACAAAGAAAAAACAGCTTTACAGAATGAATAACACTTAAGGACCACACAGAGAGACCAATAAGGGAACAATGTAAACTCTACAGTCAGGACTGTATTAATTGTACTTTTCATGTGGCTCTAGGGAAAGTCTAGGGAAAGTCTGCAAAGTTTCACATTTTGACACTAAAGGTTAAAGTAGACGGTGATGATAAAAAACATTTCAAAGCATTGTAATTTCTGAAGTGAGTCTTGCAACCTACTGTACAGCATGTTTACTGACTGCCTCAGTCTTGTGCAGCACTTGATGATGCATAGCTAACCTTAAAGGTTTTCACAGAAACACCACAGGTATGAGAAGTATAATTTTTGAACATTCATAAAATGCTCGTTGGTAGAAACACACCTTTTTAAAAGTCTTACAATTTTAAAGTCTCTATCTTTCTGTTACCCCCATTTTCTGTGTTTATTCACATTTACAGTTTTTCATGTTATTTTACATTTTACATGTTAATTCATAGTATATTAGTGTAATTCTATTGATTTTTGATGTGTTTAAACAAAACAGGAAAATGTAATGAAAAAAACAAAAACAATTAGGTTAAAGTAGTTAAATTAAATATTTTTTAACAGTGTAGGTTAGCTAGCTGCAGCCATAGATTGTGAATGTGACATTCATATCTGCTATTAATATCTCCACCTTTACACTTAAAAACAATGTGTTTATTTTTATCACATACTTATTCTCTCATCTAAATATATTCATTTCCAAGTCATTTCATCTCCAAAGACACAAAACAACCAAAAAATAACAATTACTAACTAATAACTAACACTAAACTTTGTAAGCCGAAGGGTGGTGTCATTGTGGTTGCATCTTTTATATATCTATAAGCTTAGAATACAGTGCTCTGGCACAATCCAAGACAGTGAACTTTGACTTGGGAGACCTTCATTTAAAGGCTTGAATGTTTCCACAAATCTCTCTTTGGCTCTCTTTTGGAAAATGAAGAAATATTAACTCTGCCAGATCCTTTTCTCAAACAAAAACATTTTTTGCTAACACTGCTATTTTAGAAGTAGAGAAGCCGCCCTCACTAAACCACTCACCCCGCCTTTCTGTCCTCATGTTCTTCAGTCATCCATTCAAACTTGCTAAACCCCTCCTACTCCTCTTTCTTCTCTTTCTGTCTTGATGGTTAGTTCATGGGTCACCCAGGTGACAGGGCCTGAGCTGGGAGATAAGAAGTGGTCAAAATGGCATTACTACAGCCGGCACTCTGAGAGGTGACACTGGGGCAGTGGATGGATGGTGAGAGGGGGTGGAACTGGGATGGATTGGCCAGTGGAGGTGGGGGCTAATCTGCCATCATTTCAAGTAATAACACATTAGTGATAATCATCGCTACACACAGAGAAAGAAGGACATACACGCACACATATGGAAGATGCACACAAAGACAGAGCCACGAATAACAAATAGAAATACAGAAAGACTCTGCTTCTTATTCACTCTCTGTCTCTCACTGTAAATCACAGCTCTCTGTACTTCACCCCTGCTGGTGCCCCTCCCTCCAGTCCTACGTGGATATCAGGCTGGTGCAGAAGGGCTCAGCCCAGCTGATAGCAGGTCCTCTGGGGGTTGGGGGTGGAGTACTGAGGGGTGAGACATGGGTGGGTGGAGGTGGCGAGCAGTGGTGGTTAGCATTTGTGTGTGCATGTGTGTGGAGGGGTATGGGAGCAGCAGCTCAGGGACTTTGAAGCTTACCCTGCTCCCTGCGATATGGAGGTCAGGGGTTAGGCAGGGCAGGATGGCTCGAGGAACATGTTTGTGTATGTGTGTTTGTGTAGGTGCTTGTGTTTGCTTGACTTTTTGTTGAAATCATTCCTGTGAGCTAAGATAATCATAATTTCTGAGACTCTTAATATATGTGTTCTGATTGACACCCTGCAAGTTCTACATGTTTATAGCTTTTGCCAGTACCCAGCAGTCAGCCAGGCAGATGAGTGTGTGTGCAGGTGTAACAACTCATGAAGAGAAATTGCCCTCTTTTCTTCTTCTTTTTCAGAGTGATTGAGAAAATATAATCAATTTAGGAGACACTTCATCTTGAGGCAAAATGGCAATTTGACCCCCGCAGAGCACAGGTCTGATGAGAGAGCGAGGGCTGTATTGTCACAGGTGCAGAAATGCTACAGAACCACATGTTAGCATTAAAGAGAGAGAAAGCAATTTCCTTTGTTTTGTGTCTGCTTGGATTTACTTCTCGCTTGGATTAGATGACACATGGGCAGAAGTTTGCCAGAAATTAATGAAGAAATTTGTCTGGGTATAAAAGAGTCTAAAAAAATGATTACTTAAATACTTAGTTTATTCGCGTTACTAAGTCATGTTTTCTGTGTATTACCTTTTAAACAGGTCCTCCAAATTAAATGCTAAAAAACATTTGCTACACATATGAGTGCATTCTCAGCTTCCTCCCATATTGTAGAACAACATCCATTCTCAGTGCCTTCCAATGCACCTACAAATCACAGTTCCAGAAGAATAACTGTTTTTGAGTCAAAGAACTTGAATCATAAAGAAAAAAATATTTGCATAGTTAAGATGGTGAAAAATGGTGAATATAATTATTAGACATTGTCAGCCTGTTATATCAAAACCCATCTTTTTGTTGACCCATCTATCTCTCTAACCAAACCTTCTGTTTCAGGTATTGTGGCTTCAAAATAAAGCAACACTATTTACTCCTTTACTGCTGATGGACAAATCTTAAGGGCAATATAGCTGCCAGAATTATTTATCACTTAAATGTCAACCATAGACTGTATATAAAGGATGAATGTAGCCACTGCACTGTCACCCACTCGGATTTGTGTAATCTCTGAAGATGAAGTGACAATATTTGGATAGGAGTGGAGTGGGTGGAGTGCTGAGTTATCTGTATAGGTTAGCAATTTTTTTGACCAATCCAATGGTAGAATTTCACTCACAAGAACTACATGGCAAGCTTCAAGATAGGCTAGGGATGGGAATTGAAAATGGCTCCCAGGAGTTCAGTTCATGGGAATGGTTAGTCTGCTTGCCTACTGATTCCTCTTATCGGTTCCACTTGCACATGTGCTACAATCAGCTGATTTCAGTTTGTGTGCAGTAGGAGGAAAGTAGCAGTGCAGTGTGGATATATGCATTAATTTTTATTCCATAACAGAACAATTGTGCGATGGTAAAGTGTTGATTGCATACAGAACAGAAACAGTGGGATTATTATGCTAAGCTAGCAAAGAACCCAGAGGGATGTTAGCTGAGTGAATGCCGACCCTAGCCCAGCAGCCAGACCTTGAACTTCAACAGGTAACAACCTAATGAGCAGTCAGACTGCAGTGTCTGTTTCTACCTGTTCATGTTTGTACAGTAGAATCACTGTGGTGATATCTATGTGATACTTGTGTTCATACCTAAATACTAAGAGAAAGATCATAAGGTGTTCTCATTAGAATAGGGATTTGATGTGTGGGACTATAGTCTATAGGTTTATATTGTTAAATGGTAATTATGAGACAATTCATTTCAGGTCATTCATTCTGGATTATTTTAAAGAAAAGTGTTCTGTGTAATATCTGTAATACATTACATTTATTGAGTAACGAACCAAACACTGCTCACAACAAAGTGGGGAAATACCGCCAACACGCACAAGATGTTTGACCACACTGCATACAATTAATATGCATGAATGTAATATCTGTGATATGGTGCTTAGTGATGGTGGCGACTCATTGAGAATCAAATCGACAAGTGATATCGATTATGGCATTGAAATTGCTAAATTCTTATCAATAGAATTTAGCCACTGAGCAATCCATACTGTTTATTTGATAACTAGATTAAAAATGTTTTGAAAGGCACAAACACAAATATGGTTGAAAGGCCCCATTCAGTGTCTCAAATAAGCAGAGATGATCCTGCTAAAGCTGCTATACTGTCTATCTATCAGTCAGAAGTGGCTTGAAGCCCTGACGGATTTGAGTGAGTTAGAAAAACAAAATCACCTGAAAAATGAATTGTTATGAACTGGAAAAGACCAAAATAATTTTTGTAAAAGCCTATAAATACATTTTTTTTCTGTTATAGATTCAAGGATTTTGACATACAAGTATGGGGATTGATTCCTTTTGAAGTAGCACTTGTGTGCTTGGATATATTATACATTTTTGCTAGTGGCAACAAATCTCCTAAATGACCCATACCAACAATGAAGTTGTGATTATGTTGATAGACGGTATCCCATTCCTCTGTGCCATAGAGCTCAGTTGTTACCAGTTGTTATCACTCTGATCAGTAAGCCACGCTGCTGCATTTAGTAGCATGTCGTTGCATTATTAAAACTGCTGGCATGTAACATTTGCACCGGAGCTAAATAAGTTGCAGAATCAGTCAATATGGACATAAATCCCAGTCACATTGAACTGGTAAATACTCACAACAGAGCACAAACTACGCATTAATCGGTGGTGGAAAATGTTCCCCACCAAATTCTGTATTTCATCCTTGCTTTTCAGTATATGTTAAAAATTACAGTCCCTAGCTTTGGAAATTTACTTTCAGAAATTAAATCATATATCAGTGAGTTTTTCATTTTATGTCTTCAGTAGGAACCAATTGCCTTATAGCTTAAGGCCAGCACTGGGAAGTTGTTTTAAAAGGACTAATACATTGTTGATTTTAGTCTTGTTGTGGGATTTTTTGACTGTGAAAAAAATATGGAATAACACCAACATGGTTTTTTTTTCCTTCTCTTTTTTCTCCTGGAGTTTTCCCTTATTGCTTCTCCTCGTGCCTGTCTCTACATTGTCATCTGACTTCTACCTTCCATCCTCATTCTCTCATGCCTCACAGCCTCTCTAATATACCTTTACTATGCTTCTTCTTGCTGCTGTAGTTTTTCTAACCTGTCCCCCTTCTCTCGTTCTCCCCCCTCGCCATTTCAGCTCCTGCATTCTTATCTCTATGTTGCCGTCCTCAGTAATTATTATTATGTGCTGCAGAGATAATTCGAAAGCTGTGAGGAGAGAGAGGAGAGAAAAAAAAGGGATGAAAGAAACAGTGGCTGTGGCTTCCTGGGCTGTGCTTCTCTTATCTGACCTTGGGCAGAGCCACTTATTGTTAGGCAAATCTCATGTGCAGAAAAATGGAGTGAACGGCTGTGAGAGCGAGAGAGGTGGTGGTGGTGGTGGTAGGGTAGTCGGGAGGGGATAGAGAGGGAAAGGGGAGGGAGGGACTGAGGAGGAGATGGATGGAGGTGGAAGGAGAGACGTCAGAAAGCAGCGGGTAGAAGGAGTGTTTTATGGAGTGATAGGGAAAGAACTGAGCGCCAGAAGAGAGGAATCGAGGTGTTAAAAAATTTCCCAGAGAAAGCGGGCAGACGTGCGCACGGTTCAGGGGAAGGGACAAAAAAGGGAGGGAGCAAAAGAAAAAAAGAAGATGTGTATTTGAGGCAGGATGTAATGACGATGAATGTTGCAGAAAAGTAGAAAATGAGAAAAAAATATTATTTTTATGGAAAGGGAGAGAAAAATAGTTTAATATGTAGTGTCCCGTTTTCATTGCCTAGTGAAGTACTGTAGACACTTTAGGCTTGTTCAAATAAATCCCCTTCCCCCGCTGGAGAGGAGTCATAAAATCAATTCACTATTTGTTTGGGAAGAGAGCATTCTCAAATTTGTCTATACTAAATTGTACTTCTTGTGGATGTGACGCACGATGTCTGCCTCTATTGACTGCTATCCATTGACTATATTTCACGTTATCTCCTAGTGACCTCTTCTTAGTGAATACATATTATATTTGCACAATGTGCAGCTAATGTTTTTTTTTTTATACATAGGAGACTTTCCAGTTTTTTATAAAGGGTGCTCACTTTTGTTGCATCTTAACAGTTATTTCCAGGCTGCAAGGTGATTTTGAAGGCTTGAAGCTATGCAGTGGGCACGTACACATGCGAGCGGGAACCATAAATTCCCATCAGTGGCATCTTAGGCCCATGAGGGGCTGATGTGTGGCCTTTTCTGCCTGCTGCAGCTCGGCTTCCTTTAATTACAACCCATTCTGCAGGAACAACAGGCTGTCCTTCCACCAGATTTAAAATGACCTACTCCTAGTAATTAATCGGCCTTCGTGTCCTTCGCTAAGTGCAAAGTGTGTGCGTGCGAGGGTCGGTGTGAATATGTCATTTTCTATTCAGATTCACAAAAATGAAAGGAAATCAGCAGCTGAAATATAAGGTACATGTTAACAACTTAGATGGTCAGTTTAAAGTTTTGAAACAGTTCACTGTGTAACGTATAAAGAGGTGAATGAAGTACTCTGTCTTATTATCCCTTTTGAAATAATAGCCATAACCACTTGCATTGCTTTTCTGTTATCCTTGTTATCCTGGATTTTAACTGTAATGTATTATTTTCAGTTTTATTTCATTTTTTAACCTTATGTTCATACTATTTTACACCTGTTTTAAATTTGTTTAAGACTTTTCAATGATAAATTCAATTTCCACATTTAAATGTTTGTGTTAAGTACCGGGAAAAATTTGCTTGACAAATGTCGCTTACTTCTTGTGGAAGTGAGGCATTATGAGCCATCAAAATCATGCATGAAAATGAATCTGGAAATGTCAAAAACTGAAGTTCCTCTAATGGCCATTAGAGGTTGGCTCCAGGAGTTAGGCAATCCACACAGACTCCCATGTTAAATGCTAAAAAAACAGTTTACAGCCTTGTATGGAAAAATGTGTTTGGCCTCCATGGCTAAATTCTATCTTAATGAAAACTGTACACAGGGACTTTATTTCTATGCAACATGCCCTTGTAAAGTGTGTTGACATGGAGTGTTGAGGCCAATCCCACCAAACGTAATGTGTTAGAGGAAAGAGCACGATCATGTAAGGTAATATCGGTTGTGTTACCAATGTTGAGAGATAATCAGAAAAATTTATATGTCTTAGTTTTAAAAAACAACCCCCCCCTCAACTAACATGATAAGTAAATGCAAAAATCATAAATGTATTGATTTTATGGGATGAAGTTGTCATTTTACACTCCTATTCCCCTTTTTTCTATTACAGAACGTATTTAAATAATTAATTGTTATTTCAGCTGTTGCTCTCTTTGGGTTTTGTAAGGATGCACATACCCTTTTGAGCAACAGATTTGTTAAACATATGCTTATTAAAATGTGGAACATTGTCGCAGTGTCTGCGATGATCAACACAGGACAGATATGCCTTGCTTACAGTATTCAGAACACTGAGTGAATTAAAAATGCATCTTCTGAAAAGTGCCAGGGAGCCAGAACTAGCAACAGCTCATACATTTCTAACACTATCCATTTGTCCAAGTATCCCCATGTCTTTTTGAACAAATAAATAAATAATCTAAGAACAAAAAAACAAGGGTAGATACATACAGTCTATGATCAGGATTGGCGTACTATACCTTTCTCTAAACTTAAGCACATTTTTCACTTCACTCAATTAATCAATGAATTATTATCTGAATAACAGTAAAACTAGAGCAATAATAGCAGGTTATATTTGTAGTGAGTAAATGCTCTCTCCTATGACTAGTATTTAGGAAGCACTTCAACGATTGTCAGTGACAGCATGTTTGAAGTAAACACTCATGCCTGGTCAGGCAATTTACCTGCACATATGATCAAGCTGACTGCATTCCTGGGAGTCACTAAAACAACATACAGTGTGTTCACTTTAACGTGTACATATGGCATTACAGAGCACAACATATATCATCATCAGTGCCAGCATCTTATTGCCTGTGATCATTCTTATTATCATCATCACTGATGCAAGCAACCTCCCATGGCCTCCTGCCCTGTGATTGCTGATCTGTCCTCTCCAGAGCCACAGGGGCTCCTGTGTCCTCTGCCCCTTGTTCCCTTGTAAAACCACATCTTTATTCCCCCTCCTCTTTTTTTTAGCCCTTCCCTCTCTCCAATCCACCCCTGCCGGCTGCTCAATTCAGCTTCTTTAACCAAGGAACAAACAAACAAAACACCCTGGGGTAATGAGGCCACCTTGGGGAATGGACACAGTGAAAGAAGCCTTGCGTATTGATGCGGGATTGACCATTATTGAGAGCAAGAGAAAGAAAAGGAGGGAAAGAAGAGATATGGAGAGAGCAGCTCTGATCTGATGGAGTGGATTGAGCTGTCTGATGCTGCTTGAGTGAAAAAAGGTGACAAGACAAAACCCTGATCAGTGACTCAGGCAATGAGATAACCACCTTTGGGCCATTGTGCTCAGAGCAGTGGTCTGGATTTAACTCACGCTTTCCCACACTACGAAGAGGACTGGACTGTGTATATGTGGACAGAGGGGTGATGTGACCGCAGTGACCCAGGGGTGTAGAACAGTTTTCCCCCTCATCAACCTACATGACCACAGCAAGCTCGAGCAAACCATTAAAATTTAAATGCATGCTGAATGTGGTTAAGAGTTTGCAACAATTAAAGACTGTGTAAGCTTAACTTCAATACCTTTTCTTTCATCTTCTTTTCACCAGCCAATTTGTCTCAGGTATAAAAAGTAATTCTAAGACATGTCTTTTATAAGGAGTGGACTGGAATAAGACCTATATACAAAGCTATCCACAACTCCACTAACTGTGTTTGAAGATGTGCTGAAAAGCCTTCAAATGCAATCTGCAGTAGTAATGAGCTGCTGTACACTAGCAAAAAAAAAAAAAAAAAAGCAATGACAATGACAATCATGTTCCTTTAATCAAACAGAATTGATCAAGTAATTGTTAATTTAAAAAGATAGCAGCTTAAGTATCGGTGTCCCGTCTTGCACAGCTAATTAACTTCCTCCTACGATGGTGGTTTGTTTTTTTCTTTAATTCCTTATTAGAGTGGACCACTTCAGATTTGACCCTCTCGGATTAGAATAGTTATGGTGGGGTTGTTTTTGTTGTTTTGTTTTTTTTTTTTTTAGCATACAACCTCTTTTTCACGTGCTGTTATCTGTTAGTCTGTTTACACTGGAAAATAAAACCTGATTGTACAGTGTCTACCAAATCAGCTCTTGTCATGTTTCTTTGGTGTGACGTTTTAGTACATAGAAGACTTCAAATGCAAGTTTGTTTATATAAGAAAAGAAAATAGAAGAGAAAGATTTATACCTGCAAACCTCACAATTTTATCATAATGCAGCTCTGAATTCTAAGTAAAACATGTTTATAATTGACAAAGTGGACCAGTTCTGGTTTAGGCTGTGCCCACAGTGATAAAAGACTGCATGTAAAAAATATCATGTATTTGCAGCAACAATCATACAGTGCTAGTACTTTCTGTGGCTTTAGTTTGAAATACATTACTTTAAAATCTGGGTGAGTAATGCAATACCTTTCTAAAATCCATACATCCATACTTGTGTATGCTGTCTATCAAAGTTAATGCTGATTTCAAGCACAAGGTATTACATTCAACTCTTACATCTGACTCACATCCTCTGCAGATGTGGACTATTTTGGATCTAGTGACACAACATACTGAAATACCATAGCTTATTTTGGGGAGTTTAACAACTCAAATGATAGATATATGATTTATTTTGCTCACGAATATATATTTAGTTGTTCAAATTGTTACCAACTGTGCTGGTCATCCCCTAAATAATTAGCAAATATTTCCAAAGATCAAGAAATGCTATTTCTGACATGCACAAGTAGTAGCTGCTTTGACAACTTCAACTGCAATTCAACGACAAACCCAAAACAACTGTGAAAAAACTGTAATCTAGACCCTTTCATAATTGTAAGGCAGGACTGCCATGTTACATATTATAGTCTCTGATTTTCCTGTGTAGTATTTTGAGTGGAAAATGAACTGAAGGAAACTACAGGACTGGTTCTTGCAATGAAAAAAGCTCTGGTTGAACTTGCTTATGATTGCATGGGCAACACTTTCTAATGAGTGTTTTTAATAAATCATAATGAAAAACATTGTAAAGAGAGTAAAAAATGTTTACTAATTGTTTGAATAATTAATTTATAAACCATGTTTCATTATTATACCGGTGTTTTGTTTCAGTTTATAAAAAAGAAAAAAATATGTAGTGTCTCTATTTGATGGCTATTACTAGGCTAAAAGTGTGTTTATAATAGTTCTTTTACAGAGCATTTAAGTAGTCAGGTGACGTGCCAGTGACATAAATATCAAGCTCCTCCTCTGGGAGACCACTGGTTTTCTGCCCTGTTTGACTTAATTTTTACTTTTGTTTTCCGTGTTTCTAGGTTTGATTTAGGTTCTAAAGTACATGGTTAGATTTAGGAAAAGATCGTGTTTCATTAAAAACTCCTAGTAGTCCTCCATAGGCATCCTCCATAAGCATCCATATGTGAAAGGCTGCAAGTGAGCCTGGTGTCAATATTGCCATTACTGGTGCATCACAGCAGTGTTGGCAAAGGACACCTTGTCCTTATCTTTAAAGCGCCAGCTTTGACAAACCATCATTTGAGACCCTGGGAATGAGAACAGACACACAGATCAGTAATGAAACCTTTATTACAAGGTTAACTCAAACATTTGATCATCATTAACAGAATGTAGTAAAATGTTCTGTGTGTCAATGTCATCAAAATATCACTGTTGTCAACTAGAATACAATACATGCTAATGCTCTTTAATCATCATCAGTAATAAATGGTAAAGTATGTAAATATTAGTTGTTTTACTGTTAACAGTACTGGAAAAAGAAATAATGTTTAATAATCATCAGTAATGTTATAATTTGTGAATTTTATGTCATTAGGTTGTGTAAAAAGAGATAATACGGACGTATGCCAGGTGTTGTCACAGAGCAAGAGGCAGAGTGCTCCCTGGGCAGTTTGCCAGTCCATGTGAGCTAAGACATATTACCAGTTAACATAACCCATGCATGTGAGGAAGGCAGGGTATCTGGAGAGACGCCACACAGACACGGGGAAAACTTGTAAACGCACACAGAAAGGCTCCAGCTTGGATTCAAACTCAGGACCATCTTTGCTGTGTGGCGACAGTGCTAACCGTCACACCGATATCCGCGAGAGAGAAGCAGGACACAGGTTCACGGTCTTTTGAATTATTTCTCACCTCAGTCAGATTTGATAAACAGCCTCACTGAGGGCAAGTGCCTGCTGGCAGCTTTTGAAAATACCAATCAGATTATCAGCATCATTTTAGCATAAAAGGAAGGAATTATTTCATTTTCAAATCAAGGCATCCAGACAAGGTTCCAACCTCCGCATTATGAAAAACAAGAACATAAATGGCTTTTATTAACTTTGCAGCCAATGATGCTGATAATTGTCATTGGCTGTCATTTGTGAAAGGGAAATCTCATCATGTATCTTTTGGATTTTTTCTCATTAAATGTGCTCATCAGTAATCCCTTGTCTCACTTTGTACTTTGCTGCATTCCCTTGTTGCATGCTGACAAAATGTCCAATTGTCAGCTTTTGAAACAGCAACAATTCTGGCAAAAACAGAAACAAGAAACATACTGGGATTTATTCGTTGCCTTTTTTCATGCTAACATTCTCCCCTTTAGGGTTTCAAACAATTCAGTGAGGTGTGACTTTATTTTATTTGAACCCACACTATTTAAGAAAAAATCTACCTATGTTTCATATATCTGTGCTCAGACATCACATCGATGGCGTTGTCAGGCAGTATGGAGGATGTTTGTGACAATGAAGACCAGGGCCAGAGTGAAGGGCAGCTGCCAAAGCAGGAACCTGTGTGACAGTTGTAAATGACTGGCCCGATCGGCTCCTTGTAGTAATTATCTAAATGGGCTCATTCAAAACCTCTTCATTGTGGAATCAGTTAATTAATTAGCTGTTTCACTGACAGGATAATGGTGAGAGCATGCTAAATAGATTAGTCTGGAACTTGATTTATCGTTGCAAGGCACCCCCCACCCAACTCTGTTTATCACCACCTCTCACCCCCCCTTTCTCTCTCCGTGTGTGTTTTTCTCTTGTCTTTGTAGCATCTATAGCAGCCACCCACCTACTCTCTGAAATTTCCGCAACTAGATACAAAGCTGCTGAGGTGATAAGGCAAAAGGAATTCAGATACAGCATCGCTGAGTTACAAAGAGATTTCCAGCCGGACAGGTGTTCAGTTTATACACCAGCACATGCTGCATCTCTGATAGTTATATGGAGCACAGAAACAATGTATGGAGATAATGAAACTTTTGAAGGCAGGGTTAACAAGCCAGCATGAATGACTGAGTGGTGGCATTTACTATTACTTTTACCATTGTTTAGCCTAATTTCATCTTTGTATGTAGTGCAATTTCTGTCACTAATTATAAAATTTGTGTCAAGATGTTAAGTAGATTGGCAAGTAAATCGGCAGGATGGGTGGAACCCCCTTTTATTGTGTTTGATATGTTAGAAAAATGCCTAGACTCAAGATCGCTGTACGCTAATTTGATTGCTCTACAGCAGCACAACTGTTGTAGTCAAAGGTAGAGTGTGTATAGCAGTGAGTATATGACAGTATGTAGGTACAGCATTAAAAAAAACACACTACACTAATGTGTAATGTGAAAAGCACTCGAGTGGTTTATAGGACCAGAGAGCACTGTACAAATGAAATCCATTAAAAGGCAGAAAGAAAGTCAGGCTAAAAAGTAGACTGTGTCAATTAGTAGACTTTGGCTGTCACTAAGGCACAGGTAGGTGTGTCTATAAATACAGTAGTTTACTCAATTAAATGAATATGTTTCATAGACATTTCTTAAAGTGAGTCAAACATTTTCAGTAGTATTCTTTCAGCTGAAGTCCTGGTGACATTGAGGACAAAAAAAGAATTTGAAATGATGAGTAGTCTTAAATGCAGATTGCCATGTAAGGTCAAGAGGCCTTGGTGTTCTCTGTTTTAGGAGAGTCTTTAAAATTCTCCCACAGGAAATGACACCATCAAGATTCTCAGCAGGCAATAAAATACCTGCTGAGAATCATGATGCACATCAATGAAAGCTAAAGACTACTTGGGTCCATTGGATAATTGGGTCTTCTTCTTTGAGCTGCTCCCTTTAGTGGTCGCCACAATGGATCCTCTACTTCCATCTACCATAGCATCCTCTTCTGGCACACCAAACCTCTGTTTGTCCTCCTTCATTGCATCCATGAATCTTATCTGTGGACATCTTCTTCTCCTGCTGCCTGACAGCTCCATACTCAACATGATTTGCCAAATATATATCCACCATCTCCTCTCTGCACATGGTCAAACCATCTCATCCTTTCCTCTCTGACTTTGTCTCCAGTGTGCTCAGCCTGGGCTGTCCCTCTGATGCGCTCATTTCTAATGCTGTCCTTTTTGGTCACTCCTAACAAAAATAGCATCTTCAACTCTGCCACCTCCTGTCTTTTTGTCAGTGCCACTGTCTCCAACCCATACATCATAGCAGGTCTTACTATCATCTTGTAAACCTTCTCTTTCACTCTTGCTGCTATCCTCCTGTGACAAATCACCCCTGACATTTGTCTCCACCCACTCCACCCTGCCTGCACTCTCGTCTTCACCTCTTTTGTGCACTGTCCGTTGCTTTAAATGGTTGACTTCAGGTATTTAAACTTGTCCACCTTCACTACCTCTGCTCCATCAGATCTTGAGTGATGACACTAATTTCCAGAGAACTTATTGATCCGTGGGCGGTGATTTTGTGCACGTTGACCTCTTATCTCAACCATAATCTGAGCAGGTTAGGCCTGCAGCCTATGTTACCATGACGATGTACCCTGGTGAGAAGTGAAGCACCTTCATAACCCTGAAAACCCAGAGTTAAACCTGAAGTTACCTCACTAACTGCCCAAACGTACTACACAGCAGAAGCCTCTGGTGTTTACACGATGCACATGACCTAACAGTGTGGCGTGCTTAAAAATCTTTTGGTTCAACCTTTGTCTTATTTTTGGCATGTATGAGCAATTATCTCAAGACAGATATGATTAGATTAGATTATCTTCACTGCAGCTTTGGTATTATTATGTGTCTCTCAATTTATTCAAAACAACCACAGCTCAGCACAGAAGCTCGCATTTTTCTTTCTCCAGAGCAGAAGCTCTGTAGCGGTAACTTCCCCCCACACATTTAGATCAAAGCCGAGGACACAAGAAAGAACATAGCCAGAAATAACCAGGTTGAATTATTTTTGGCATGCTTGTTGGGAGTGGGGTGGAGTTTTTTTGGTTTGATTTTTTTAAAAGATATTAATCACAATACTGGGCTCCATATAAATATAGCAATCCACACAAATGTTCTCCAAGACAAAAAGATTTTCCTTTGGGGTCAGATATTAAAAAGTGCAGTATAATGCAGTATAATAGCATCAACAGTATCAGGTGTTATTTTTGTGCAGATAAAGGGTCAGTTTGGTTTTTAGGAAAATGACTTTCACTCATAGTTATAGTAATGTAGATAGCTCTGAGTTTTCATACAGGACACTGCAATACAGTGTCGTTGCCGCAATACAGTGAAAGTGCATAGGTTTTAGGCAGTTTGGGGTGCGCATAGCATCTAAAGATTGGATCTAACATTTGAATCGATTCAAATAGATGAGGTGGCATATGCTTTTTGGAAAATTTTAACAAGAAGTCTTTTATTGGGAGTGAGCTAATGGGTGTTGGACGAAGCAACTCTCCTTTTTTTCTTTATTTCCTATAATGCTGTTTTTATTCCAGGGTGCTTGGGGTTGAGTGCCCCCAGCAGCTCGACCATAGCAAGCTCAGCGAACAGAGCAGATCTATCATTATGTCACTGAAATTGTGTTGCTAAGAAACAGCTTGTGTCCAAGTTTATCATATCCAACAATTGATATTCGCAAATTCTGCAACAGAAACTAAACTTGAACAAATGCAAACTACTCCTTTGCAGTGAATTTCAGCATCTGCAGAGGCATCGTCCCTGCTCGGAGAAAGTCAGCTGAATAAGTCATCACCACATAATCACATGATGTTACACAGTTAGCACATTCTATATATATTTTCTCATATATTATCTGTAATCCTGAAACTGTAGTTCAAGTGGACTGAACACAGTGACCAAGTCAGCCACTTAAAATAAATAAAAATCATTTGCAACTGCGAGTGCTCAACCCTCTGTGAATTTTTTTTATTATTATTTTGACGCAATTCATACGAGCACATGATAGCTGTCAGAGTATATTAGCCTTTGATTTCTGCTGAACTGAACTATAAGCTAAATTTAATTGCACTGAAGTGAATATACCCAATAGTCTGACGCAGCATCAGAAATGATAAGATAATAATCTTTCCAGTGTGACTGTGGTACAGTGCATGTAAATCACAATATATATATACACAAAAGAATGATGGATGAGCTGGAGAGATGTGTATCCAAAAAGCTCAAATAATAGTCTCATCCTGTGGATTGCTGTTTACAAAAAAATCATTTCTCTTAATATCATCGAAAAATTAGTTGAAGTTGAAGCCACTTGTGTTTTGAATGACATGCTGGGTCGACTCTTGGGCAACTCTTGTAAAAATCCTCTAAATTAATCCCGTTAATGTTTTCACATGTCAGCGGTGATAAGCACATCGAAATAATAATAAAAATAATAATAAAACACCCACACATCAGATAAGCACAGAGTCACTTGAAGCTCATAAAAAAAGTTCTTCTGTTGGGTGAAAAAAAAGGCAGATGTAGGTTGTAAGGGTGTGTTTTAGGTGGTGGTGGTGGTGGGGTGGGGGGGGGGGTGAGGAATAGGATTATGGAGACACAGAAAGAGTGTGTTAGAAAAAGGTGTTATTGAGCGCACTGGAATCACTTGATTAATCAAGAAAGGAGAGGCAGAGCTCTCTCCTGCCGATGTCCAATCATAGCTGGAGCAGCTCCGGGTGCTGCACGGCAGGCCAAATCCTCTTGTTGCTCCACCAGGAGCATGAAAGCCAGGAGGGGAGTCTCCTTTTGTCTGCACAAAGGCAACCCTAACGTGCTTTCACTATGACAAGGAATGGGAGGGCTATTTTGAAGGGGGGGGGGGCTGAAAAACAGCCTACAAGAGGTGCGAATAAGATGCCCATTCATCTCCTGAGCTTTACACTAATTCCCCGACCGTCTCCTTTTCTTTCCTCCGTCTGCTTTGCCACAAAACAACAAACAGCGAGAGGGAGTGAAAACACTAGGATCTAGGGGGACTTAGAGCAGACGTGTAATCCCTGCCACTTCTGACCCTCCATCGGTGTGTAAGTCCCTGACCTCCCCATTGAGGGGCTGGGATGTGTGACTAAAGGACGGGTGACCCTCCTGCGCACACATTTGCACCCACACCCACACACACACACATAGATCCTATTGCCCCCAAAGCAGGCCCTCACTCACACACCCCACACTCCAAGCCTTTTAAAGAGCTGAGCTAAGGAATTCAGGCTTTGGAACACCTCCGCGGTGTTGAAAAGAGTGAGTCTGTGAGGAGTCTATAAGTAGGACCAGGCCTGATCGTGTTTCTTTTCTCCCACCATTTAATTCGTCTTTAGAGGCCATCTCGTTAACACGATCTTCCCTTGCTTTTTTCTTACCTCTGTCCCCTCACAGAAAGACCCCCTCCCTCGCCTCTCCATCTTGCCCAACTTCAAAGGTCCCTGCCAGCCGAGGAAAGAAAGTCACCTCTTTCTTCCATTCAGCCTCTCTCGTCTTCTTCTGGCTCCTCTTTTCTCGCTGTGGCTTTCTTTCTCTCCTCTCTCCTCGCTTTTTCCCTAAAGCGGCCGCCGAGAAATCATCTCACTTACTGCCGCTGCTTTGCATTTGAAAAAAAGGAGTAATTAGCCAGAGGCAGCGAGGGGGGTGAAGATAGCCTGAGCGAAGGAGGCATTGAAGGAAATAAAAAAAAGAGAGAAGGAGATGGCCCCTCCTTGCTCTCTCTCCACCTCCCCCTCCTGTGTCCGCGATAAAACTCAGAGGACATAAGGCAGGATAACTGCCTACATATTTGCTGCCTACACATCCTCTGCATGTGGCACCAGTAGGCAAGTTGTAACAGATGAAAGACTCTGTCACACCTGATGTAAGCTCAAGGTGGGCGTCTGAATGGCTTAGGGGGCCCCGGAGCCGAACACGAGCCTGGATAATGCCAGAAATTGCAGTTTCAGGGGCCTAGGAGAGCTGTTTACAAGGGAACCCCTGAAATTCTTTGCAGTGGCCCTGGCTGCAGCTCAGATTTATCTTTACAAAATAAACACAGAATTCCTTTTTATAGGGGCTTTGCTGATTTTTTTTCCCTTAGTGAACAAAGAGAGGCAGTAGGGAATCACATTTGTGGTTATTTTTGTGTATAAAAACTAAAAACTTTTAAAAAAGTCAGACCCTCAGATTATAAAGCGCTATTCTTTCCAAACAATGTCAGAAAAACCAAAATCCTATCACGGTTATCTCACTTTGGTGTGTTTCATTTCAGGACCCGGTGCAGTCCCTGTGGTGTTCCTTCAGCTCATTCACTGTGTGACAGTCTATTTCAATAATCTACATGCGTATAGCCATAAGGCAAAGATAGGCTCAGCCCAAGCATATCTAAAGGTGCAGTGTAATCCTGTAATATGCAGAGTAGTGAGGAAAATTCATTCTCCCCTCACACCCACTGGGGACTTAAGCCCCCTGATGCAGCTGATAGGGATCCAGTGTTATCTCCACAACACAGAACAATTTTACACACTCACTTTGCTGCTCCCACACACACACACACACACACACACGCCCACACATGTAAAACCAGAAATCCATGCCATGACCACCTTAAACACATACACATTTGCACACAGCTGCTTCAACGCGCCATAAAAAGAAAAGAATATTCAAATGCATTAAGCACTGTCTTGTTCTGTTCATATTTCTATCTGTGGATCACCGTGGACCTTCAGCACGCACACACACACGCACACACATAAAAATGAGCTGCTTTGGCTGTTCCTCTCCTCCTCATGGACATTTACCAATGTAAAATACCACAGTGACAATCAAATGGGAGTAAGATTTTCCTGCAGATATACAGCCTGCAGAAGGTAATGCTTTTCTTTCTGTTTGAAAAAAAAAATGCAGGTGGATTTTATCTGAGTGAATAAAAAGAAGAGAGGAGAATACAAGATGAGGAAATAAACGAGGAAGTATTGTTGGAGAATGGAGGAAACAAAGAAGGGGTACAGGTGTTGAGGGAATAAGAGAAGAGTAAACTAAACAAAAGGAGAAGAATCATAAGCAGAGGAGAGGAAGCAAGATGGGAAGAGGCTATGGGAGAGGAAAGGAAACAAGAGGAGAGGAAAGAAGAAGAAGAAGAAAATGAGGTGAATAGAAACAAAAATTTTAAAACAAGTGGGGAAGAACAACGATGAAAGGAAAGAAGACTGAACAAAAGAAAGCAAAAAGAGAAGTTACAAGAAGAGAAGAAATAAAATGAGACGCTAGGAAACATGAGGAAAAAAACAAGAGGAGTGGAAGCAAGAATAAAATTATGAAACCAAGGGCAGAGCAGAGGAAATGCAGAGGAGTGGGGGAAGAAGAAATGAGAGAGGAAAAAGGAAGAGGAAAACAAGAGAAGAGGAGGAAACAAGAAGATACAAGAGCTGAGGAGGGGAGAAGAAACGAGAGCAAACGAAAGAAGCAGAGATGAAAATTAATGTAAACAAGAGGATAAAAAAAAACAGAATGGGGAAAGAAATGAAACAAGTCACCAGGAAAGTGGAGAAGAGGACAAGAAAACAGATGACAGAAACAAGATGAGAGGAAATGACAAAAGAAGAAATTAAAAAAAGAAAGTAGACGAGAAGAAATCAAAGACGGTGAAACTGGCAGAAGCAAGAAAAGAGAGAGATGACAAGAGGAGCAGAAAGGTAAAGATTAGAGGGTGAAATGAGAGGAGAGGAAACATGATGGGAGGAGAGTGGGAGAGGGGAGGCCCTAGAGAGGATGAGGGCTTATCCAGAGGAGAAGATTGGGAGACCTGGATGTTGGTTTAGTCTGGCTCTTTCTGTTTGTATTGTCTGGGTTTGTTGCTGTTGTTTGCCCAAGCTTACATGCCTATTTTATCTGGTGAAAAGTTATGTGCTCCTCTGAATCTGTCTGAATCATTTCGCTTTTCCTGTCCTAAGCATTTCGCACTGAGCAGCTCTCCAGCTGACTATACTCTCCTGCTTTATGTTCATTCCAACAGCTTTAAATTTCAGCGATTCCCCTGGCTTGCGCCTGGATCAATATTCCTTCTGTGGTTTGTTTTCTGGCAGCCGACATAACTTGGCACACCAGCGAGGATGAGTGTTGATCCTTGGTATGGCACATATGGGCTGCAGTGTTAATACTTAGCACTGTAGATCCTGGACTGTTGATTGTGTCCAGTGTTGACTCTGGAGAAGCGTCGCTTGTTGATTCGCTTGTGTACATCTGCTGTCAGGGCCCCCAGTGGTGGCCTGCTAAACGGGGAAGAGCCTGCCTGGCAGAGCAGGGTTGTTTGTCTGCCTCCAAACATATTGATCTCCTGCAGAAGGGAAAACATTAGCGATAGCGTCTGCACAGGCTGGGCTGGAGGTGGGTAAATAGCTTTGTCAGGTCTGGCGAGCCTTCTCTGCCTTGTAGGAAATGAATAGCAGGTGTATTTGCTGAACGTTTGGAGGAGGGAATCTCCTGCCAGGCTGACAAGGCGGCCAGGATGATGGGATGTTACAGCAGACCCCATCCTCTTTTTTGGTCGTTAATGTGTGTGTGTGTGTGTGTGTGTGTGTGTGTGTGTGTGTGTGTGTGTGTGTGTGTGTGTGTGTGTGTGTGTGTGTGTGTGTGTGTGTGTGTGTGTGTGTGTATGGGAGGGATGAAGCTGGGTGTTGCCTATATATACCATATACCATTTCCTCTGCATGTCAAAAAAATACACAAGCTATGATTTAAACAGTCAATTCAAAACTTAATTCACCAGATTTGATTAGACGCTCAAGTTTGACCAGTTTGATATAAAGAAATATTCAATTTGAAGGCCTGACTGCCCATAATGACTGACAAAAATCCCAGAATCTTCCTTACTGTCTGTGCATGTTGCTTCCATTTGCACATAAACAAACACACATGTGACAAGCTGACAGAGGAAAAGAAGGAGTCCAGGATATGAATATTTAACAGTAGCCTCTTGCAGCGCAGAGCCTGCCAGTCATTGTCAAATAGGACTTAATCTTTTCAATTTCTGCGTGCAAATATTCACACTGGCCACTGTTTGTTGCCCAGATTAATGAGGCTCTCTGCCCATAATCCTCCGCCGCTAATTCAAGTGGCCGCCGATGCGGTTAGCCAGGGGAGGACGGGATGCTGAGAACACATACATAGCTGAGATTATTTCAACCTCCCCCCTTTCCCTACTCCCATCTCCTCTTTTTCTGCCCAGCCTTCCCACTTTGTCATGCTGAGTCCAGTCCAATTCACACATCTTCTTCTGTATGCAGCTGACCAATGGGGAAGCTTGTATATGTAAGTGGATTAATGTATAATTTATTATAATGGATATTTGAAAAGGAAATTAAGTGGGAATACAGTGAGAGCAGCTGGGGAAATATGAATGGATCTGATAACTTAATGAGAGTAAAGAAAGAATTTCACATGTTTTGTAATTATTATATAATCAGTATTTTTGCCCAAATAATCAATGGCAAGCTAGCTATTTCCCCCCCAGTCAGTCCTAAAAGATTACATGATAAACTTATTTCTGAGAAATGTTCTCCAGTGTACAAAAAGTTGCATTCAGTTAGTGCTTTCACTGAAAACTCACAACACTGAACATTTGTGGCATTCAGCTGAAGGGAAAAAAGCTCAGAGTAGCTGATTAAAAGGGTTTTTTTCAGTCAGAGATGTGTTTTTGTCTGTTTTTGTGGAGTCTTTGTTGACTCGTGATGAATGTGTTCTTTCACAACTCTTGTGCTTTTTTGGGGGGGAGAAAATATGCTTCTCTGTGATAATCACATTACATGATTTTACAGTTGATAGAATTAAAAAAGAGACCATATCAGTTTGGGTGCGCATGTCCGTCTACTAGATATTATAAATCATTCTACAACTGCGTTATCACATTGAAATAGCTTAATCACGGCACACGTCAAATGTCATTTCCTCTAGAAGAGGGCAGATACTACTAATCTCCAAACTAGCATGACTATGTAACTATTCTTTTCATCATGGCTATATTTAGCTACAGCCTGATGTGTGCAATGTGCAAAATGAACAGTACATGCATTTTTTAGATCACTTGTCTGACTATGGGGTTGCTGGGAGGGGCCACAAACCAATAAAGACAAAAAAAACATTCACAATCACATCCAAACCTTCGGCCAGTATGGAATCACCAATTAGATCAGCAAATTTAAACCTAGAGTACATTTGCTGAGAGGAAACAGTGCTCATCCCTGCACTGCTTCACTGCCCTTATAATGAATAACAGAAAAATTCAATTATATTTTCTTAATCTGGATTGGACATTTGTACATTAGTCTGGGGTTGCTTGGGGCAATATATAGAAAATGGACATAGCCACTGTGACGCTTTTAGATTGTGAAGCCTCAAGTTTAGCATTTTAGCTGTTGCTTGAGTGGATGACTGAGTGGGTTCACTGCTGCTATCATGATGCTTTGAAAACAAAGGTGAAGCTGGGGAGGGGGATTTCACTGCATGCTCATTGGTTAATGAAAAACAAATAAAGCAAAAAGTAAATTCTGTATCGTTCTCTTCTCTGATTCTAATAATGACCATAATTAACAAAATGAACTTCATGTTTTATTCATTCAGTATGACCAGGAAGTAGTTAGTGAGCTCATAAATTCATCAGGAGTGCTTATGGAGGTCAAAGAGCTATTTACGGTCTAGTTTTCCACAAACAACCTAGTCTTTTCGCAACTACATGTGCCGCCCCTACAGGCAATTACAAACAATACAGGTTTAAAGCATTCCGACTCATTTTCAGACTCTGGAGCTACATCCATCTTCTGAACAGTCTGTGGTTAGAAGCAATGGCTGACTAATGGCTGACTAACCATGGTGCATTCATATGTATCTATGATTTTAAATGAAATGATCATATGTTTAATGAGAAACATGCTTAAAAGGTGTTTTTGTCCAAGTCAGTCTATGTTAGCATAACCAATCTGCTTTAAAGCTGGGGATTTTAACATTGGCGTCTGTGGAGACCCACTCTGATTCTTATTTGAGAAACTGCAGTTTTGTACTTAAGTGTGGATTTCTTTTTTTTCTCCTGCCACTTGGGCACTCAGCTTCCATTTGACTGGAAACTGGGTCAGTCCAACTCACCCACTGTCCTGCCTGCTTTTAAAGATTACATCTTCTTTTCTGACATGCGCTTTGAGCCTAGTTCTCAATCCACACGCAGGCTCATAAGGTAAAAGCCAAAGCAGCTAGGCTATTGTGGTTGTTAAAAACAAGATGTTACATGATTCAATAGCTGATGATGAAAGCTAAAAGCTCTGTCTCCCATTCTACTTTAAAATGCTCTAAGAATCACAAGTAAGCCCGCAATCTGAGAGTGAGGTGCTCTATTGGGGTAATGTAGTGCCATGAAGTCTTTATGTGAGGAGCAGAATTTTAAATTTGGGAAGCCAATATGGGAGAAATCTGCTCTCTCTTTCTAGTCCCTGTCAGTACTCTCTGTGCAGCCTTCTGGATCAATTGAAGGCTTTTCAGGGAGCTTTTAGAACAACCTGATAAAAATTAGTTTCAGTAGTCCAGACTAGAAGTAATAATTACAGAAACTAGTAAATTCAGCATCACTCTGAGACAAGATGTTTCTAAATTTAGAGATATTGCAATGCAAGAAAGCAGTCCCAATATTTGTCTAATATGTGCATTATGGTAAGGAAAAAGACTAAAGAAAACATGTGACCAGAGTGTCAGTTATATTCTTATATAGAGATTAGAGAATGAGTAAACTAAGACTCCCAGAAACTGTATAAGCCACACAGCGTCGAAGACATAATAATTAAGTTATTATGGTAGGGTCTTTACCTTACCATATAAAACGCCTTGAGGCGACTGGTGTTGTGATTTGGTATAAAACTGGTAAATAAAATTGAAATGAATTGAATAACATAATTTAAACAAAGATAGCACACATATTGTTATTGCACCTATTATTAAAACCAGCAACAATTATGGATCTGGTTCAGTCATGTTGTTAAACAACTGTAACAACATAATTTCATGTCTGTAAAGCCAAAGTAGCCAAATTAAGTGTGTGTTTTCCTTTATGTCATGCTTTTAGTAAGGTCCAGCTGAGAGGCAGCAATCCAAAAAGCACACCACATCATTAGTCCATATGAAAATGCAAATGCGTTACCTAATCTCTAATCTAATCAAGGTAATCTCAAGGTTTTTTCACTTACCAGCAGAAACAGTAAAGCTGGTATTGTTTTTACACTGAGCCTGTGTGTGCATGTGTGTCTGTGGACAGATTTTGCCACCATGAAATCGTTCTAATCATGCAAGATTAAAACTATTATAACCAAGATCAGATGGAAAGTAGAGATGGAAGATGCGTATGATCCATAAAGAGTATACTGAGGATGGACTCTACCAACCAATTTATGGACTCCTGTTTTGAAGCCTTGAATTTTTTTTAATCTTTGCTGTCTTGGCTTTCTGAAAGCAATAATAAAGCAACAATCTGAGCAGGATGTGACTTACAATCTAATGATGCTATGCACGCCCAAGTAGCAAATAGAAATGGAGAAGTTCATAGATCCAAAACTCATCATATATACTCACTGGCCACTTTATTAGGTACATATTTCAAGTACCAGCTTTACCATCAGAATTATCTTAATTCTTTATGGCATAGATTCAACAAGTTGTTGGAAACATTCCACAAAGTTTTTGATTACATTGACAGGACAGTATTGAGCAATTGCTGCAGATTTGCAGACTGTGCATCCATGATGGGAATCTCCCTTTCCACCACATCCCAAAGGTGCTCTGTTTGGTTGAGATCTGGTGACTGAGGAGGCCATTTACAGTGTGAGTACAGTGAGCTCACTCGTTCAAGGAAGCGGTTTGAGATGAGTTGAGCTTTGTGACATGGCTGGAAGCAGCCATCAGAAGAGGTGTGTACTGTGGTCATAAAAGGATGAACATGGTCAGCTACAATACTCAGGTAGGCTATGGCATTTGAACAATGCACAATTGGTGCTTTCTTACTTTTCTTTGCCCAAAAGCGTGCAAAAATCCCCCACACCATTACACCGCCACTACCCTGAGCTGTTGACTTAAGGTAAAATGGATCCATGCGTTAATGTTGTTTATGCCAAAATTTGTGACAGCAAAAATTGACCAAGGAATGTTTTTCCAATCTTTGGTGAGCCCATGTGAATTGTAGCCTCAGTTTCCTGTTCTTTCCTGAGAGGAGTGACCCAGTGTGATCATCTGCTGGTTCAACATGGTGTCCTTTCAAAGATGGCCTTCTCCATACCTTTGCTGAATTGAATTGTTTTTTGACTTGCTGCTGCCTTTCCATTAGCTGTGTGGTCATTCTCCTCTGACCACTGATGGCCACTCACTAAATATTTTCTCTTTTTCAGTTTATTCTCACTAATCAGAGATCAGCATTTTCTGAAATATTCAGACCAGCCTGTTTGGCACCAACAATCATGCCACATTCAAAGTCTCTTAAATCACCTTTCACCCATTTTGATTTTCAGTTTAAGCTTCAGCTGGTCATCTTGACCGTGTCTACATACCTAAATGCATGACTCGCTGATTTCATATTTGTGTTACAAGCAGTTGAACAAGTATACATATTAAAGTATATGGCATATGTAAATACAATCAAAACCTTCCTGCAATCAGATTATTGCTCCCCTGCTGGCCATTTGAAAGATTGCTGGTTCTTAAACCTTTATTCATCAGTATTTTTTCATCAGTATGTTTTCTTTCCAGTATCCTTTTCTATAAATTGATATAATGAAAATCTAAAGAATATACCTAATGGTGTATGTATATGATGTGATTAAAACAAGAGCAATAATGATGAAGATTACCTTTAATAAACCTTTTTTAATAAAGCTTTATGGCCAGTATGGAGAATAGGACTAGTCATGATGATCAAAGCCTAATCTTAAGCAGATATTGGCACCTTTTGAATTGTTTGGAAAATCTTGAACCTGTCCTTTAACAGGATATAAGATTAGCTTTCTATCTGAATATCTCTGGGGTGAAAATAGAGGCATCCTACAGTCCAATGAATACTAAAAGATTAAAGCAAAATGTAGAAATGCTTGCTCACTAAAAAATATTAAAACAAAAGCCAAAAGGTAAAGGTTTTCATATGTCAGTCTTACCTAAATATGGAGAATGCAATGAGAACTGCTAATTTCACTTTATTTTGCTGAATGTAGATTACTGCCACAAGAAAAAAAAAATCCAAGCAATTTTCATGTGATCTAACAGTATCGTCATTCTTTGTAGTTCATACAGTAAATGTCAACTGGTGATCCTGCTGTGGGCAGTCCAGATAGCTTTCTGACCCTCGTGATCCTTCCTCAGGGTGACTCAGATGAGGTTAAAGGTCCATGTCTCTCTCTGTCTCACACATACACATGCACACACCTCACTCCCACTACCTTGGAGGTGTAAACCATTCTCCAAGTCAGCTGCTTCCCACTCTTTATTTCCTCCAGTTTTTTTTCTCTTCACAGGAAATGCCAACCCTCTCTTCTCTCCTCTCTGCTCCTCTCTTCTCTCCTCTCCTCTCCTGGTCACTACCCAGAGCTCTTTAACTAAAAGCACCTTCAATCCATCGCTTGGTCCATTAGTGTTCCCAGATAGGGGAGGTTGGATCCTGGCGGCTATGTGTGACCCTACTCTGATTAATAGAGTAGGTGAGGGCAAAGGTGCAATGCACACCCCCATTCATTACTTCATTAGGATGGCCCACAGTGAAAGGTGATCTCCCTCATTATATCTCAATGAAGGGGACTGAACTCGGCACAGTGTGAGCCATCCAGTCAGGCTTTTACTCTCTGCAAATGCCCAGAACCAGCCACCTGTCTTTTTACTCTGTTCCGCATAAAGTCACACCACTTTACACCATGGTTGACTGCGGGAAAGAAATTCAACCTGATGAACAGTTGCGCACATCAACTTGTGACTCCTGCTCACCTGGAGCTGAATAATGCCCTAATTATCCATTCACAAGAGCCATGTAGCATACCACGTCGAGTTTGTGCGCGTTGTTTGTCTGCATGCAGAAACACGGGTGATTTAGTGCCCACGGGGTGAAAGGTGAATCTGTTTGTTTGAATTACTCCTTTATTCCGGGTAATTGAGAAGGTTATATTTGTGAGCTGTGATTCCAGCCATGTTTGTTTTCCTTGATGATACTTTCCAATTATTGCCTGTCCTTTCAAACAGAGCACATCCATTCATACAGTACGAGTGCAGATTCCTGCTGAGCACAAAAACACACAAAACTAATTCCAAGTGCTTCTTTCAAAACAAATTCTTTGCAGTTTTAATTGAACAGAAAATTTGAAAGGGAAAAGCCGAAGGTGTATGAGGGGAAAATATAACGATTGTGTTTAGGAACTAAAAAACACCAAACATGAAAACAGCGAAATGAAGCCATGCGAAATTCACAGGGGGGAAGATTTTTCTGACTCTGAATGTTAATTCTGTACTGTCTGGTCTGAGTTCTGAGGCTTCGAATAATGTGCATGTTCATTTTTCAATCTTTTTAGATAGTTCAAAAAAAGCATATTAAAAAAATGTATTGTGTCCTACTCGTATTATCTATGCCTCAAAGCCTGGCGTAGCTTCTTACTTAGAGCATAGTCCTCATTTTCTCTGAGAAAAAAAAGGCTAAATTACATGAATAACTGACTTTACTCCAGAATTACATGTTCTTTCATTTTAATGAAAAGGAGCACAGGATTTTATTTTGAGCCAACCCTATATATGCAATCGTTCTGCTAGAAATACTCACTAGACCTATAAATGTGTATGAAAACAGTCCTTAGCATTTATTCTTGTGTTTTTGGAAAAAAAAAAAAAACTACTATCGAGCTGTTATTAAGAAATTTAAAATAGTAATTCAACTGAAATTACACAAAGCCTGTGTATGACATATATGCACACACTTTTCAAAACAAATTAAGCACACGGAGGTGGAAAATTTGAATTTGAGATTTTGAAAAAACACCATGCTTTTTGTTTTGTTATTTTTTTCCAGTTGAGATTGTTGGCCGAACTAAAGCCATATCTTTCTTATAATGACTTTGAAAGACTTATACGTGCTCTTATTATGACATGGCTGGATTACTGTAATTGTTTGTATGTAGGTTGCTGGTACAAAACGCTGCCGCTCGCCTTTTAACTGGGGTGAAAAAATGTGAACTCCAGCTTTAGCATCACTTCACTGGCTTCCTGTTAATTTTATGATTCATTTTAAGATTTTATTGATTGTTTTTAAGACTTATGATCTTATTCATGTTCACACTTTCGTCAGAGGTGGCTGAACTTTTTCAATTGTTGCCAAAGTCTCGGGAATGCCTTACTATTTCATATTCGAACTGCTCAAACTGTTTGTACTTTTAAATATTTGCTCAAGACCTATTTCTACTCTCTGGCCTCTAATTCGAGCTAAATCGACTTGTGTGTGTGTTTGTGCTTTTTGTGACCTGTGAAACAATTTGGTTGTTGTTTTAAATGTGCTATACAAAAAAAACAATACAAATACTCAACAAATAAGCATGACCTTTTCCACACAATAACTTATACGAATGCCCTCAGAGAGAAACTTTCCAAAGGTATGCTAAGAAATATCAAGGTTAGCCCTTAAACACAGACTGTACATGAAGGATTGACAGAGCCTCTGGGTCTGATATTATTTACTTTACCTTTATGATTTGAATATCTCAATGAGTATTTTCAAATTATAGTTAATATAACATGCATATTTTATAAATTATGTTTGCCATTACATGAATAGCGCACAGTATGTTTTTTTAGGGTGGGCCTACTATATGATCGATAAGTCACTGCTAAATGAGTGTTTGGTGTCCTTGATTTCTTTGTTAGATCTACTCGTTACTTCTGAGATCTGGTTTCCCAAAAACAAGATAGTGACAGACAAATTGCTTAAGTAGAGGCTTCATAAACCAGTGGATGACATTACATGGGGGTACATCTATCTTTTATATAGTCTATATTTAAAATTGTCAAACATCACATATGATCGAGTGAAACTGACTCAGTAATGTCAGTTACACAGCACTATCTAAAGTTGGCTAACATTAGCCACCACAATTTAATCTAATAAAAAAACAAGTAAGGCTTTGGCGGCAAATCCTGAGTGAAAGAATTTAGACTATGAATGAATTCAAGGTGGCTTTTCTGAGAGACTGAATGTGATGTTCTTTTTCTTATTCTCATACTTATTTTTAAATAATTGATTGTGTTAATTTATTTAAGCACCAAGACCGAGTGGTAGATTTAAAAATAACAATGCCGCCGGTGATGCGTGTCAGGCACGTGTGCATTCAATTATGCAATCTTATATGCATATAGGTGCATACATGCTTGAATATGAATTTATCTGTGAGGGCAGGGTTGGCTGCCTCCAGTGGGATAGAGGTGTTGGTGGTGCCGAGCAGGAGGAGACAGGAGCAGGGAAGATAGAGGGGAGCGAGAGAGTCCCTCAGGCGTGTCCGGGCTCTGATGGCTCCCCTGACAACCTCCTCTGTAATGGTCTCCCTCTCTCTCTCTGAGTGCTGTGAAATTGCAGGCCGGCGCTCTACAGCTGAGGACTCAGAGGAGACAAACGGCCTTTTAATTCAGAGCGCAGAGAGGTGACGGAGAGGGAGGCCCTAAGGGAGGGCTACCAATCAGACATCCATCATACTAACCTCTCCCCTGGGACTGGCCCTGCCAAAGAGGGGCCCTGGAGGTGGTCTTGAGCGTACATGTGCGCGCGCCTTTGGGGTTGGGGTGACACCGCATGCATGGGAGGGAGGTAGGAGAGGGGAGGAAGCGGTCTGCTCAGGTGTCTGGGCTGCGACGGTGCAGAGTGGAGGGGAGTGGAGCATTGAAGATGAGGTCTGAATTTGGGTGTGAGGGCTGAATTTCTTTCTCCCTCCCCATGTCTCCCATTTATTTATGTACCTGTTCTAGATTTACATTCCCATCCACCGCTTCTCCCTTCAATTTAAGACTTCATTTCAGCTCGCAGTGCAAAGCAAGCACCTAAAAAATGATCCAGCTGCTTCAACCTGATGGGGTGTTTGCTTGTTTTTAAGAACATTTTCATAAATTTAATCAGCGCAAACATGCAGATTCTTCAGTGCTGTAGGAACCAAGACTGAAGAAAATCCCAGGTTCAGGGTTTGCGGACATTACTTGTGTTGTTTAAATTACCGCCTTTATTCCTCCTGCATTATGAATAAAACTACGGAGAGGTAGAGACCTGGATGCTGCACGGCAGAGATATTTTATGAAGACCTCTCAGTAAAGAAAGGCGACTGATGTTCAAACCACTTCAGATGTTGGTCCTTGAAAAATATGTGTTGTGATGGTCTGTCAGCCTGCATAAACAGTTGCAAAGCGCAAACAAACCCCACCCTGTCCTTTAAAAACAAACTAATAATTTCAGAAGTAAACATGTTATTATTAAACGCTTCATCCAAATTTCTATTTAATTATTCTCATCTGATTTTGAAAGGTATTCCAATCTTTTTTAATGTGCTGAATGACAAAAATCAGTCCTTCAGCACTTTAGCACGCACAAAGCCTTTTTTTTATGCAGGCAAAAAGACAAAAAAGGGTGATTTTAGTGCTAAACTTTGCATGTGATGAAACTAAATTCCAGGGTGCAGGTAAGTGAACTTTACTTTGTCTTTCATTTTTTTCATTCAAAGTTAATGTTTTATTAGGACATTTTTACTGCTCTGTTGGTGGGCTGCTTTTTAAGTTACTTTATAAAAGACAAATGTGTGTTTTGCCATTAGCTAAATGAGGTGATATGACTGCTGTCTGCACGACAGTGGAGAAGGAATCAATTAAGGATCACAAAGAATGCATCCTTAAATTTGATGCCATGTGATTGTTAGTGAGGTCAGCTGATTCTCACTGGGAAAAAAAGGGAAGCCTGCTGCTGTCCTTGGTGCTTGCTGCCTTTGGTACCATGGACAGCTCCCTCAGTTTTTCTCCACAGGTGAGTGTCTCACTCTTTGGGTGGTGTTTAGCGTGCACAGAAGAGCAGAACAAAGCAAAAGCAAACAGAGCTTTTTTATTCCCTCGCACAGTTGCATTCAAACAAGAGGTGACTAGATGCATTTGCCTCACATGCTCTTTTTCCCACTGTGGGCTTTTTGTTTGCACCTCCCAGACCCCCCACACACACACACACACACACCCCTTCCATCTGAATTTTTAGGCTAAAGGTCACTGATTTTGGAGCTTGGATAATTGAGGAAACTTATTCAGCCTCATCTCTACAAAAACCCAATCTGGCCAGGTTAAACCACAGCTACCTGTAGAGTAAATCCACACTTGGATGTGTGGCATCATTTTGATAAGAAAAACACTAATTATACCCCGTGTCATAGCTGAAAGGCCGGAGGTTCCTTTAATGGCTCTATACACCATCAGTGTAACAATTTAGAAAGACAGTAAAAAGAGAAATTGAAGTAAGGAAAAAAACAAATAGGGTAGATAAGGAGAAGAAAGAAAGAAAGAAAGAAAGAAAGAAAGAAAGAAAGAAAGAAAGAAAGAAAGAAAGAAAAGAAAGAAATGTTTTATACGTGGCTTCTGCCATCATGATGCATGTTTGGTAAATGAAATTAAAAATATTGTGACCTATTTTTAAAAAAACATGTTATCAATACTCTTTTAAATTGTATGTAATCAGTAAATATTAGTTATCTTAAAGCTAACACCTTCTTAGAACCTTTCATAGTAAAAGCACCTAAATGTTGACAGTATATTTCATAGATAGATCTTAACAGTTTTCCTTTCTTCCTCTGTTAAAACTAACAACCTTGTTGTTTGTCTGTTCCTCTAAATGTTATCTTGAATGGCCTTCAGTCGTGTAAAATGAGCCAAAATTCACACCTAATTTCATTCAAATGAGGCCCCATTATGCTTAAAACAGTCTCACCCAACACGAATTAGCGCATCGCATGTTTGCTTAACTGCAACTAACAAAACGAGGCTGTTGGTAAATATTGAAATTCCCTTCGATTGCTGGCCACTCTGTTAAAGCGCCGGGTGACCACGCTCTCCCTATTGATGAGCTCCTGCTAATCCATCGCATTTCCCTGTAAATAGCTTTCTGCATGAGAAAAGGCCCGCCCCCCTCCTCCTGTCTTCGCCCAACACAGCCACCTTGTATTGCAGGGGCATTTTGCCACAAGGCCATTATAAGGCTGTGTAGCATTAGTCCTTGTTCGGCTACTCCCTCTCCCAACAAGCTACTTCTAGTCCGATTCATTTCAGAGGCGTGCCTGTTGTACCTATGTACTGACATTCATCCGTTTTGTAAATTTTCACGTTCATCGCCAGTAAAATGTTCTGACGTTCATAGTCTAACCTGCAACTGATGCATTCCCTTCTAAAGCCAGTGCCGTCTCCGTGACCCACCGTGAAACTTCCTCATGCCTGTTGGCCTCTATCAGCGCCACTACAAACACCCTGGATCCACGGCCTAGGTGTTTTCTGCTCAGGGTCCGCTCGGAGGCTACAGCTATGAACGTGTAACCATAACAACTGCGCTCTGATTGGCTCTTCTGGCACGGGAATTAACAAGGGCGTCATCCAATCTCAGCTCAGGAAGCGCGTCGCGCTGGCAAAACCTCGTGATAACCAAGGCACAGGGACGTGCAAGTGGCGACGTGAGGTGAGCCTGAAGGAAATTACTGGACCCCAAACAAAGCGTGAGCAAAAGGGATAAATTATTTAGAAGTAAACACGTTTAAAAAATGATGTTTTAACATTGAATTGGCGAGAAAACATGCCTGGTTTGGCCATTACGCAGTCCATCAGCTGGCGCAGCTGAATTTTTTCTCCCCTCTTCTCCTCTGGATTTGTGGATTGTGACAAGTAGCAGGACAGCGACCAAACAGGACCAGGACTACAGCAGTTTTCGGGGATTGTCACTCCGCTGCCTTTGAACGACAGGTCCCTCCAGTTTTCGCCTGACAGCACACCTCCCTGAGCCAAGACGTTGTTCCGCGTAAACTCGGAGTGCCCAAGTCCGAGCAGCGCAGTCCGCGTGGGTAGGTCGGCACTCGGCGTCCTGCAGGCCGGCGATATGATGGTCCACTGTGCCGGGTGCGAACGGCCCATCTTGGACCGGTTCCTCCTCAACGTGCTGGACAGAGCCTGGCACGCCAAGTGCGTCCAGTGCTGTGAGTGCAACTGCAACCTCACCGAGAAGTGCTTCTCCAGAGACGGAAAGCTCTATTGCAAAATTGACTTTTTCAGGTAACTGAATTTGGAATCAAGAGGTCTTCAAAAAGAGAGAGAGAGAGAGAGAGAAAGAAATCACGCTTTGATTCAAGCATTCGTGCAACCCTTTTACGATAAGGGAAAATATTTTGTGGGTTAAAGATTGATTTAAAAAATAGAAGAACAGGATGAAAAAAAATACAAATAAAAGCCTGGGACATAAAGTCAAGCTCGGTGCACTGGACTCAGGTCATAGGCCACGTTAACCCGTACTTGGATTAAAAAAAAAATGGTTAAAGTAATTTAAGATAAATCTAAAAGTATACATTTTCCCTTATTTGTTAATAATATCCGTAATTTTAAAAATGCATTTACCTATCTCTGTGTGGTGATATTTTTAGGAAATAATATGAGCCATGTGGCGTTAAAAGGGGCCTCTATTATAAAAGAATGGACATATAAATACATTGATTCTGTATCCTCGTGTATTCTGTGCTTATTTTTTTTCCTTTCTTTAAAAAAAATCTATTTCCAGCTCCAGACAACATTTTTATTTCAAACACCCATTAGGCTATTAACCGGTTCACAATTTCCAAAAAGTGTTCCAGGTAATTGAGTGATAAGTGAAGCCCTTGTTTGTCACTCTCTTAGCATCATTTTCATTTGTATGTGTCAGTTATTTTCTCCCAAATTGTCTAATGACATGTAAGACACATCAGCCTTTGTTGGGACGGGGCTATTATTGGCCTCGCGCGGCCTTGGCCGTCATATTACCACAGGTCCCATCAAGCGGTGGATTTAAATGGCCAGCCATTAGCCAGGCGAAACAGTAATCACCCTAATGTGTCCATTTGTTGTGTAAGTAGAGTTGTGCCCTTTCGCTGGGGGAGGCTTGGCCACGCATGTGAAAAGCGGATAGTGATGCGATACCATTGTAAGTGAATGGAAAGGCAAGCCCAGTGTTAAAACAATGCTCCACAACAAGGGTGCCTGCAGTCACCCAAAGGCTTAACCAGCCCCCGACAGGCGGACTTAAAATCCAGCTACAGCAGGCCCAAAGTGAGCCTTAAGCATCTGCTCAAACTCCTTCCATCAGTAAAGACATCTGTGCAGGCGAAAAATACTGTACTCGTCACTCAGTCAAATGTGCTTTATCGCACTTCTTTTGAGAGTAATTAAAAAGAGAGAAAGGGGAAAAAAACGGACTCACCCTGGCAAATCAGGAGGGGGAATTTTAGTGAATTTATTTTTGGGCTATTTGTGTATCAAATTGATGAGTCTTCCCACCCAGTGCTATTTAAGCGCGGGTGAATATGGATTAAGAGAAGATTTTCACGCTAAGATGCTCCTACTCTGCCTAATCCTATAATATATCCACGAGTACAATGTGTTGATTGTCACTAATACGTTTTGCGTGGGGTTATTGTCAAAGCACCTCAATCAAAATTAGGAAGGTTGTTTAAAAAAAAAATCTTTCTCTAAAGTCTTTTTCTAAATGATTTTAATGGCTATGTTATCAACACTCTCATAGAGAGAGGTGCTCTGGTTGAGTGATTACCTGTTACGTGCCATATATTTACTAAAAACGTTACAGTGGAGTATTATTATTATTATTGTTATTATTATTATTATTATTATTATTATTATGTGTTAGTGAAATTTGTATCACTTGCTAAACTAAAGGCGTTAAACCTGTTTATTCCTGCTAAACTAATATTATTTTAATACCAGCCTCTTTTTAGTATTAATAATTATATGATGGATGTGGGTAATTTCTAAAAGACCCTTTTACGCGCTGCAGTCATAAAAAAATTCTCAATCTCACCTTCATTTTTCGTTTTTCGTGCAGGCGATTTGGCACTAAATGCGCGGGCTGTCTGCAGGGAATCTCGCCGAACGACTTGGTCCGCAAAGCTCGCAGCAAGGTGTTTCACCTAAACTGCTTCACCTGCATGGTGTGTAACAAACAGCTGTCCACGGGAGAAGAACTCTATGTGATAGACGAGAACAAGTTTGTGTGCAAAGATGACTATCTGAGCTCCGGGGCCATAAAGGAAGTCAACTTGAACTCAGGTAAGCGAAGCGACAGCAGGCCTGCGCTGCGTTTTTGTCTCCCATTCAACAATAAGCAATGATAACAATATGAGGGCTGCTCATTCTCATCGCGTTGTTTATTTTAATAACGGTGGAAGCTTCATGTTTTTTTAAAAAAAAAGAGAGAGAGAAAAGAAAAAAAAATCGGATGTATAAAATGGCAATCAGCATTTTAATGGACAAAAGAAAAGCAGAAGTGGCGGCTTTAAATGTAAGTTGATACTGAGCTTTTGCAGCAGTCCGGGGAGAGCATCTCACAGTAACCTTATGAGATGAATACTTTCAATATTTACCTCCAAAGAACAATAGCTTTCTGTTATTGTATGCCAGGGTCCACTGGGGATGAGCCTGTTGGTCTGACCGTGTGTGCTGCTCCTCTTTCCACTCTATTTATCCTTATAAAAAGCCCAGGAGGGCAGCAACTCCACTCAACACCCTATTTACTAAAGGTGTCACGCGCCCCTTTTTCATAAACCTTTTGTTTTGATCTCCCATATAAATCTCTTAATTTGCTCGCAAAGGTAATATGGCTGCATGTCCGTATATCATTTTTTTTGTGCGTAAATTGGAGATGTTAGCGACTGAAGATTTTTTTTGTATTATTTTGCGTATTTGTTTTTTGCGTTTTGTTTGATACTTCAGATATTATTTAAGAAAAATTAATGTACAAATAAAGAAAGAAGGGAAAGCAGAAACTGGGAGACAAAAATTCACCGAGGTGCGTAAAAACGCATTTCATTTACGATTAGGTAAAGTTTCGGATGCGTAATAGTCAGCGACGCTTGTGTGCATCTCCAAGGCTGATTAAACCAGCCCCCCCACCCCCCACCTTGACATTTCGGATCGTGACTTGACCTTCCTTCTTGTTTGTCCCCCCACCCCACCCATCCGCCCCGTTCCCCAGTGTCGTCGTGCACAGATAGGAGTTTATCGCCGGATCTGCAGGACCCAATACAGGACGACATAAAAGAGACGGACAATTCAACGTCCTCAGATAAGGAAACGAACAATATTGAGAACGAGGAGCAGAACTCTGGGGCCAAAAGGCGGGGGCCCCGGACCACCATCAAGGCCAAGCAGCTGGAAACGTTAAAGGCTGCTTTTGTTGCCACGCCGAAACCGACCCGGCACATCCGAGAACAGCTGGCACAGGAAACAGGGCTGAACATGCGAGTCATCCAGGTAAGATCAGCTGTGTTGTTTGTGGATCGCTGGAACTTTTTTTTTTTCCGATTCGGATGAGGGAGGGATCTGCGGCGACACGGACAGATTAGAGACAAATGACACATTATAAATCAAAGGAATTACTTTTTAATTTTAGTGAAATGTGCAGACATTTAATTGAAAGCCTCATCATCTATTAGTGAAATGTCAAAACACGATGCGGACTATTAGATGAATATATGCCACATTTAAACGAACCCCACCACCTGCTGTATGTAAACTGTTTTCCTTGTTTGTTTATTTTGGCTTTATTTTTGTGTTGTGGAAGTATTTCATGTAATATATGGATTTGGTTGATTTTATTTTGTACTGTAGCATTTTTTTTTCCTAGCTTGTGAAAAAAAACAGTCCAACATATGGAACTGGAAGCAGCATGGTGCCTAAAATGACAGTTTTATGTTTGCATTAACAGTAGATTCACAATATGCAGAAAAGCATTGTTTTTAATGTTCACACTTACTTATTTTATTATTTATTTATGATTGACTTTTACAGAAATATGGTTACAACATTTGATACTTTTATTTGAATGCAAGTTTTTTTTAAAATTACTGCATTCAAAAATCATAAATCACACTTTATTTTTTTTATAAAAAAATGTCTCCTGCTTCCGTGTAATTTCAGCATAAAAGCGTCAAAGCACACTTTGAACTTACACTAATACATTTTATTGATGCATGAACATAAGAAATACATTATTTGTAAAAGAATTTCCTTTTTTGGGGTGCAGACTGTTTATTTCAGCAATAACATATGCTGCACAGCCATGAAATTAGTGAAAGGTTAGCTTTGTTTTTGCCAAAGGTAAGAGAAAACCCACGTACAAACATGTTGTGCAATACAACACAAGCATACACTGTTATTGGACCTCTCTGCCTGTCTTTTCATCCTCAAAACACACACACAGACACACATGCAAGCACACATGCTTGGTGCCTGGGTGCAGACTGTGTTAGGATGATTAGCACCATCTCTGCCAACTGTGATGTGGCTTTTTGTGCACTCACTGTAATTATCGCTGATTTCACAGATTTACATACCACCCTCCCCTTTCCCACCTCTCCGCTCTTACTCACTTACAGCCCGTGCCTCTCCACCGCTTCATCTATATCATAAACTGCAGCCAGCATGTGCGAGTGTGCAGCAACAGAGCTCAATCGCTCAATGAATCAATCAATCATTCAATGAACCAGCAAACCAGTCAATATATCAGTCAGTCAGCCTGGGCTGCGATAAGCCCCCCCACTCCACCTCTGCACCCTCCGCCCGTGTGTGTTGCTCGGAGCCAAAATGGAGGCTGCATTTCGTCATCTTCCTCCCCGTTCAGTGTGTGTTAAATACCATTGCTCTCAACGCAGGGAGCCCTGTGAGCCACGCTGCTTCTCCAGCATGCGTATGTAATCCCTAAGCAACGCTCTCTCAAGGGAAGCGAGAGCATTTCCATAAAAATGTACCCTACAGTTAGATGATTGTTCTCAATAAGCAGGTGTTGCGTTTGCCGCTGGAGCACAGAGTGCAGAGCCTAAGTAGTTTTAGGTGTGTGTGTGTAGGGGGATGTGTGTGTGTGTGTGTGTTTTTCTTTTTTTTTGTGAGTGTGTTTTTGTTAATCTGTAGCACAGTGGGATTCTCCCTCTGGCATAGCCTAGCTGGTGTGAACATAGATCATTATGCAGCAGTGAAGCAAAGGCGAAACGAGATGTGTTATGTGCTTATAATTCAAAGACATTCTTCCATATGATGCACCGTTTTGCAATTTTGAAACCCTCCTTTGTTTGTCTTTGAAAGACAGTTTATTTAATCTCAGTGGTTTAACTTCGTATGGCTTTGTATTTGGGTCCGTTGATATTACTTTGCTATTCATCTGAAATTTGCAACAGGAAACTGCCATCATCACCGGAAAAATGGAGCAGAAATTGTTCCTTTCTTGTTATTATTCAGTCATCGCTGGCTTTCCTAATTTTTCATTTTGATCCTTTTGTGCTTTCTTGACATGAACTCTAACACTGTAACACAAAACGCCTCCCGATTCATTATGTGCAAACAACGATTTGATTATACCTATGTAATTCTTGTGTCGCACGGCAGAATGTTCATATTAGATTGAGTTCTTTGACTTTTTCTGTTAATGGCATTTTTATGGATTTTTATACTTTAAGCTAGTCAAGTCATTTTTGAAGCTGAATTTCAAGCATTTACACCTCAATTAATACAAATGAAAAGAGGCCACAGCTAATTGTGGTACAGTAAATACAGTTCAAAATGGGTGCAGAGGTGCCAGATAATTGGGAGGCAAGTACGTTGTGTCATTTCTGGGAAATAGTTTGCAGCTTCTGAATAAAAGCTCTTTAAAGGAATCAATTCATTTGGATTTAATTGTGGAATTTGAAAGTGGTGCAAACTTTGCAACACTGAGCATTAAGAAAAACAGTACAGTAAGAAAAACTCTTGAAACGATAAGTTGGTCCATATGTCATTGTTTTAGCTTTTTCAATTGTGGTTCACAGATTTTTTTTTTTGTTTGTGATCACACCCCAGTCTTACTCTCACATCCACATGATTTGTGCGTTTTTACAAGCTCTGCAAGGTTTACCACAGTTTGAGTGAATGGTGAATTGAAAAAGGATGGTAATAAACTACAAAAAAAGAAAAAAAAGATGAGATCGGCTGATATCTCAGACCCTGGTTTGTTTCAGGTCTGGTTCCAGAACAGAAGATCCAAAGAACGGAGAATGAAGCAGCTGAGTGCTCTGGGCGCCCGACGGCATGCTTTCTTCAGGGGCCCGAGGAGGATGAGGCCGCTGGGAGGCAGGCTGGAAGACCCAGACATTTTAGGACCTGGAGCCTACGGTTACTATGGAGGTAAGAAATGAACGCTGTGACAACAGATGCAGTGCTAGCACAAATTTAGTGCACACTTCTTGCTGTGTCTTTAAATACACTCAAACACCACACCTGCAGGTTCTTTACCTCTTGCAATATTAATGCACAATATGGAGCGAGTGCAATAGCAAATATAATCTGTATCCCTGGTTTCACACTAAAAAAAAGTGATATTGTGTAAGCAAACTGCAGCTCTGAGGAAAGCAGGTGCCTAGAGGATGTTTTTCACGTTGCAAGTATATCACATAAATCTGCTATATAGTAGAATACAGGTGGAGCCCCAGTGTACTTTATTGGATCATTTGCTTTCACGTTACTTTCTTGAATCCACTAATCTTTTGTTCAAAGATGAAATGATCAGGACTTGAGTCTGAGTCTAATCTCATGCACGCTGCACTCAGTTTGTGTGGTACACAATAAGCAGCTAAGAAGCTTTTAACTGTTAACTGTTTCGAACACAGCTGTGTAGTCTGGTTATCTCAACGCGCCCAGAGGAATGTAAATAAAGTTTCAATCCTGTTGAACTGTCACATTAGTTAAGCAGCTAGGAGAGAAAATGCTAGATAGGAGCACATATGCTCTAGTGGGACATTTTGCAAACAAAGCTTGCAGAATGGGTGGCATGACTGAGGTGTGATTTTTTTTTTTGGCCTTTCAGAATGGTGAACTTCAAAAATGGCACCTGTAATGGCTCCACTATATTTGTGAGAATTGATTTCTGTGCCATTCAGCAATAGAAACACGTCTCCCTTCTTGTCTCTCTTAACTTTTATTCAGCATGAAGTTGCACCTAATAACCCTTTCCAAGATCACAACTTGTGAGTGTCATTCACTTTCTGAAAAGTTGCTAGCTTCCCTCTTAAAAACACAGCTGTGAGAGAGAAATACTTGTTCAAAGAAAGAAAGGGTGAGCTCGATAAGCACGTAAAAATGAATAGAAGATTCATTAATTTTAAAGAGAGATGCATTCATTTTAACCAAAGCCAGACACATACCTCCATACAGAAATATATTCAGGTATTTCTATATAAGACAAGCTAGATTTGCATAAAGGTCAGTGCACTAATTTACTGGCCATTCTAATGCAAATAACAACAACAAACAACACCCTGATGAAATATTTCTGCTGCCACAGGGGAAAACAAGGCATGTATTTGCACTTATAGTCACAGAGGTTTTTGTACAAAAAAGCAGTTGTAACTGGTTTGTTGCTGAAATAGATTCTCCAGTTGGTGTAGAGATTGTCAAAAAAAACATTGCTTTTTAAAGGTCATTAAAAAAAGAAAGAGAAAAAAGACCCCTCGCTTCAAAAGAAAATAATCTCAAGACAAAAGAGCGAGATAACAACACAGCGCTAACGCAACAGCCGCCCCGCACTGTACTGCAGGAATAAAGCCGATGCACCTGTCATGCATATCAGCAGTTTATTTTTGATGGACAGTCTGTGAGCTGCTGTTTCCATACAGCACCTCCTGCACCTCTACCTGAAGGGCCCTGGCATTGAGGATACAATAAACCGGAGCCATCAAGGCTGCAACACAGGGAGTGGGAGGGGAAAAGAGAGGACAAAAAACCTCCATCCCTCGCTCTCATGTCTCTCGCTTTCTTTGCACTCTGCTTTTCACACCCTTTTGTCCCACGGCAGCGCAGGCCAGCCTGCTTGCCTTTATCTGAGCTCGCTGCCTCCTCGTGTTCCTCTGCTGCTGTTCAGAGCGAGGGATGCCTGTGTGTGTGGTATGATGCATCTGCATATATGAGTGTAATTATAGTTTGCAGAGCTGACACTCCCCTCAGCACCTACCCTGGTCTCTTTCTCTCTCTTTCATCCGCACACACATGAACATACCACAAGCCAAGCTTTTTGCTTATCCCCAAGGTCAGCTGAACTAGCAGGAGCCTGTTTGGGAAATCAGACAATTAGCTTGTTTGTACAACCTTTGATTATACCTCCTGATAATTTCTAAAAAATTAAAAATTAAAAAAAAATTACACACTACGGCAAATAAAAGCAGATCTTACAATTAGGCCGAATGTTTCTTGACGTGTAACCTGTTAGTTCTCAAGCCTCCCCGTTTCGACTGAAATAGCAGCGAGAAGAACATATGGTAGGAGTGGAGAAATGTTAGTGTAGCATCTGGGGCACAGGATAAAACCTGTCATCGATCTCGGTTCACGGTGGTGCTGAAACCGAATAGATTTAATGCAACTCTGGGAGTTTGGAATGAGAAACAGGAGGCAGGTGAAGGTTTGTAGTAATTGTTGATTAGTAGATGCAAACAGTGTATAAAGTAACAGGCTATTTGTTAAGCCAATCAATTCTTTCTAAACTGTTTTGGTCATTGCTTATGATGAACAACACACGAAATAGAAAATCACTTAATATTTAATCATTTTAAAAATCACCTTCCAGACGTTTTGCAGCGTGAGCACTGCCTGTGGCTACTTGTCATCTGAGTCCACTGTGCTGGCTGTAGTGGAAGAATAATTGCAGTGCCTGTTTGAAAGCATAGCGGTGTTGATTTAAGATCGATTCATTTTGTTTTTTCTAATAATAGGGCACATATTCATATAATTTAAGTTTCTTGTATGTAAGGAACAGTTTAGCTTAAAGCTCAACATACATCCTTGGGAACAGCTATAGTCTGTCTTAGTTATTAGATTAAATCTTCCTGTCTGCAACATTAAATCTCAAAAAGTACAAACACAACCCCTTTTTCAGGTTGAGTGCTGTATATAGGATATGATATAGGATATTTTGGGTGGTCTCTAAAATACTGACAATATACTATTGTTGCTATTCTGCATGTAGAGTTAAGCTATTATATTGCATGACTACGTGCAATCACAGTTGAATGTGAATTCTTATGGGTGGATTTGTTTCCTTCAGTCAGAGCTAGCATTTTCTTTTCCACTGTTTGTGCTGAGCTGGTCAAAAGAAGTCTTTGTGCTAAGCTAAGCTGAGTGAACTGCCCTTTGGTGATTGCATTACATCTATGAGACAACCTCAAGAGTAGCATGGACTGCCTTTAATAATAGCCTTGGCAAGACGAGTGTTCATCTTAAAGACCATAGTTGTTGCCAGTTTAAAACACTAAATGCACCATACACACTACATGCAAAGAAGTTACAGGGAGTTTGCAGGGTTGATTCAGTAACTGGTTACCGGCTTCATATCTGCTACATTATTTGATATGTTTAAATTTAGTATAGGTTTCTCATTTGTAGCTGAGACCAGAAGGCCATATTTTGTGTTTCGACTGGCAGATTTCCATTTACTCTGGATCAAAAGACCATCTTATAAGCGATGATAATCCCTTAGAACGTTGTTTTAACTATGCAGTCAACAGGGACAGTCTCTGTGGATGTCACTGTTTATTTTTGACACTCAAAAATCTTCTTCTACTATGGGAACCAGAAACAAAATTGTGCTGTAGAAGTACGAGCGAGGAAACACAAAGAGATGTCTGAAACCTCTAAGAGGCATAAGCATGCCAGTCAGTGTCATAGGTTAACCAGAAAATATTTATTTATCCAAGTATGCAATGAAGAACATCTTTGAAAGCAACAAAATCTGTTATTAATGTGTCAGTTGTTTGCTGCAGCGCTTTGAAGTGAACGCCAGGAGAAGGTGCAGACATTTTCAGCAAGACGAACCACGGTCCTGGCTCAGTCTTTTTCAGAGTGCTACAGAGGAAGCATTTTAAACATGAAGGTTCTGCAACAGATATATTTTTAGCCATTCTTTATGATGCATCTAGTTGATCGTTTTGACACTTTCTGGACTATAAGAGTAAATCTACTCTTATAGGTTTAACAACATGTTGCACCAAAATCTGTGTGATCAAAAGATTAATTCTATTGATGCCAAAATACTTGGCTTTTTTAATAATGTGACTAACGGTCCAAAAAGTCACAATGACCTGCTTTCATTTCATGATTATCACAGTAATAAAAAATTCACTTGTATCAATCAGCTAATCTATAACTTTGCTGTTTGTTGTCTTTTATTTTGGGGAACTAATTAGCCTTCAAGTGGCTGAATAGGGTCATGACTGAAATCTTTCCCACCACATATTGTTGATCTACTTACAACTTTTTGTAGTCTATGTATAAAATATTTTTTTATAATGTATTTTTTTCTGTTAATTATGGATTCCTGGCTAACAGAGCTAGAGTAGAAAGATTAACTGCTGCAGAAGCATTAAGGCGAATACTTAATGCCCAAAGTGCTGTTGGAGATGAATGGGGTTAATGCTGTTAATTCATAAAAATGACTGAAACCCATAATTATTTACATTAGAAATTTTGAGAATGTCAGATAAATGAAAGAGCGCAGGTATGGTGAATGACCTTACTCTGTCATTTTCATAATTAGGTAGTTTGGTTGCATGAGGGTTAAAGTCAAAAAACAAATTCAAGGTTGTGGCGAGAGATTAGGGAAATAAATGTGTACAAAAACATACAGAATGAGCAGTTATACAGTTATTTATGATACTATTCTTATACAATATTAATATAACATTGATAATAAACCTTTAAATATCATGGTTGTCATCGGGGCTTGGCTATCGAGACACTGGATACAAACACAGTGGGAACATGGCATGGTGAAATCACAAGGTGGGGTCACGTTGACACGATGCTGAAAGCACGATGTAGTGGACAAAACAGTGGAGAGAGGTATAAATAAAAAGGAGAAATAGCATGAAAAAAAGATTTCTAAGGACATTTTAATGCCATTCTCCTTTTCTAACTTTTAACATCTGAGCTGTTGTTGCTAATTTTGCTTTTTTATTTTTTACTTTTTCAAAATTGATTTTGTGTTGTGAAGTGTTGGTCAGATGAAATGAATAAAAAGATGTCAAACTTGTGTGGGACATCTGGTGTTGACTTCTGACATTTCTTTTGGACTGGTTGAATAATAATAAAACTAGCCATCAAATAATTCTTAGCTGAGTCATCAACACTAAAGTAGAGAAACCACCCGTAGTTCAGCAAATAACCACAACCCAGTAATGTAGAAGCAAGCGACAGCGCTGGTGTCTGCCATCAGACCTGACAGAGAGAAGCAGCCGAAAGGACCTGGCAGGGCTGCAGGGAAGCTGGAATCTCATTTTGGAATTTCTCATCCAAATCCAGAAGTTTCTGCAGGGGAATCCATCGAGGTGCACGCATGGCTGCGAGCTGAATGAGGGGAGAGGGAGATGAATGCACTGTGTAAGAGGCGAGAGAACTGAGGTGGAGAGGTGTGGAGTTGTTTATACACTCAAATGAGGCTGTTGGAGACCGGTTGGTTGGGAATTGGACATGATCAATTTCACCACTTAGGTAGGGGTGGAGCTGTGTGTATAAATGTAGACTGCTCGGGGGAACTGTAAGTGTTTTTTGTATCTGATAGAAAGTCTAACCACATGTGTTCTCTTCTTACGCCATAGAATACCAAGGTGACTATTATGGACCAGGGAGCAACTACGACTTCTTTCCCCATGGCCCTCCATCATCACAGGCTCAATCTCCGGCTGACTCCCCCTACATCCTGGGCTCTGGTCCCGGAGCGATGGAGGGTTCAGGCCACCACCCGTCAGATGACCAAAGGTTCACGGACATGATCTCCCATGCGGAAACTCCCAGTCCAGAGCCAGGCTTACCAAACTCACTTCAGCCTGTCCCGGGGGAGGCATTCGGGGGTGGTCCCAGTCCTCCTTTCTCCTTGGCCAGTAATTCCAGTTACAGCGCTCCAATGTCCCACCAAGGCCAGGAGATGGGAGAAACCACCGCTTGGTAAAGGACAAAAACACAGGGACCATTGCCTGGGCTGAATGTCAGCCTAGTTAATTCAGGAGATGAATTAAAAAAACAAACAAAACAAAACAAAAACCATTGTGGGGTGAAAATTACAGCTCAGATTTTTACGGACTGATTTTCACAACTGATGAACTGATGGACAAAATCAAGAATGGGATAGCTTGTAGGAGAACGTAATATTTGCTGCCCAGTAGACACTCCAAAGCATATCCCTTCCTGGATTACTGGACTTGAAATATATATATTTAAAAAGGAAAAAAAAATGCGATTCCACCCAGCAAAAATGCTTCTCGCCTTCCCCTTGACATTAACGACGGTATCCTCTAATAGGGAGAAATGCCAAAGGGGACATGTTTAGTTCTCTTAGTTTCTCACCACCTTCTTTAAGACATTGCTTCAAAGCAGTATTAGTTTCCATTCTGTTGCTCTTCAATGCCACTTCACGCTCAGCATAACAAAGGAGCCGGTTTTGATACATGCTTTAATGTTCATCTACAAACACGCCTGTTTCAATCGAGGCAGCTTATTTTAAACATTCGCCAACATGTCAAATCAAAAGCTGCCACTTGATAGACACGCTGACACCTCCAGCACGGCACTGACATTCTCTAGCCCACGTCTCAGCTATAAGTCCCTTAATGCACACAAAGCGTTCTTGATCATAGCTCAAAAGAAGGATGTCTATACCATTATTCAAAACACGGACACAATTATACAGACACTTGTACCCACACATACATACACACACACACACGGACAAATCTCACACCCATCGAAGCGGCCCTGATAGTTCTGCTCTGCACACTGCTTCACCTGACCTTCCTTTTGTTACTGTCCCTTTTAAAAAACATGTTTTAATGGAATTGATTTTCAAAAGAACATTGAACCCATAATGGAGAATGTCCTTCAACAGCTGAGGTCTCCTTCCTCTAAAGAGAGAAAACAAAAGAGGGGGCAGACAACATCTGTGACATTACCGCTGTCTGCTCCGAAGCACTCATTGCCATCTAGTGGCCACATTTTTAAGGCACAGAGAATTAAAATAAGCTCAAAAGCGGGAGACTCTGGTTGTGTGTGTGTTTGTGTCTATCACTGTGTGTGTGTGAATATCTTTGTGTTTCAAAGGACAAATTCTCTGCATTTTATTTCAGACCGATCAGGGCCAAGTGTCACCACAGCTGCTATTTGAAAAGTCCGCCTTTGTGAAAACATATTAAAAGAAAGAATTATTTTTTTGTCTCTTAATTCCTAATTTCAACTCCATGTCATTCTTTACTCTCTCAGCTCCATCTCATCTCTACACAAAATGTCTCAAACAGACCACATCTAACACGAGGAATGCTGTTTTCTTCTGCAATGAGTTAGCTCTACTTGAAATTTTGTTTTCAGATTGTCTGTATTTCCTTTGGACATTGTTTCAGATGTAGGAAGAATGTGTCTTTTTTTCTGTTGTATGGAGATATTCTTGGATACAGGACTGAGTGGGAGCTTGTTCGTGTGTGTCTGAACGCTTGCGAGTGTGTATGCTTGTTCACGTGTGTGTGTGTGTGTGTGTGTGTGTGTGTGTGTGTGTGTGTGTGTGTGTGTTTATGGGGGGGAATTGGGGCAAGGCTGTATTATTTCTATGTAAATAGCACTGGTAATAAAACCTTCTCTTATAACTTGAAGATCTGGTTTCTTGCTGAATGTCGTCACACATCTTTTCTTTAATTTGCTGTAAAGCAAAGTAACTGTACTAGCACGATTTCAAGGCAGCCATAATTTGCTTTAGCTACTCATTACATTTTAGAGAAAAATATTGCACTCTTAACTCAGCTACACCTGTTTAGCATTTACTGTGCTGATAATGATTACAATAAGAAAAATGATTAGCTTGTTAAAATGATGCATTACAGTAAAACTAACAGCCCAATAAAATACAAAGCAGTTTAAATAGCTTGATCCCAACCAGCTATAACACATATATCTCTGTTAGGACATTTTATAAAAAATTAATCAGTTGTAACACTTTTGATGTTACTGATACTGGTGAAGACACTTATAGATAAATTCAATTTTAGGGTGGTTGCCAGCCTCAACACATGCAAGAATTCACTGCAATGCAGTAGCGAGCACTTTAACTACTTGTTTTACCAATTGTGTTTATAGTGTGTGGATTAAATGCACATTTATTTACTTTTTCAGCTATAAGGTTAAAAACACAACATTAGCATGTAATTAGCTTACAAAACTGAGTGATGAATATCTTAGCTACCAGCGGCAGAGGCAAAGTGACATTACCATTAATCTGGAGTCATGTTTAATGGTTAATTTTGATTAAGCTGAATATTGTCTGTCCTGTCAATACTATTTTTGCTCTTCACCTCCACTCATGGGTGGAATGTCTGGCTCTCTGTTTGCTAAATGCTCAATAACCAGCTAGTTGGTAACTTGACTGTCTCTCTGATATCTGCTGTTCCAGTTGTTCACTGCTAGCAGCAGGGACTAAACCACATAATGACTTGTAGGATTGAAAAATGGTCAACATGTAAGTGCTAAAATGCATTTCTCCTAATGGTAATGATCACTTGCACCTTACTCCAACAGTGAGTAAAGTACTGATGAGGTCCTGCATTAAAATGATCAGCCTCTCCTTCTCTCTCTTTCACTATGGTCGGCGGCAGATCACATGAAACGGACTAGCAGCCAGCATTGATGGGGGGCAGTCGGCTCGAGTCACTTTGCTGTGCAGAAGTGGATCAGTGAACTCACCACACACTAGGACAGTTTACTGTGTGCACGCAATATGCTCAACACATTTTTTTGTTGCAATTTTCAAGTAGGGTCATGCTTTCAAACTAGCTCCAAGCTAGCAAATGACCTCTTTTTAGTTTCAAAGAGACGTGAGGGTACCTCCCAAAGTTTGACCTGCACAGGCCCATCCACTCACTGTCCTCCTCAGTCATGCTGTTACCACCTTTGCTGCAGAAGCACTAAACTGCTGTGAACCAAATAATAAAACTAAGCTTGCATTCAAATGACAAATCAGTAATGTGGTTGTTTAATTTTTTTATGACCAAATTTAATTTGGACATAAAATGTATAATCCAGGAAGGGATGGCTGCTGTTCACCGTTTTTAAATTCCTTAACAAATTATGTGGCTTGTTGTGTGAATAACTGCACTAACAGTTTGTGCTGTTACAGTAACATTTTATTTATTTTATTTTACAGTGGTCCCTCACTATAATGCGTTTCACCTTTCGGGACCTTGCTGTTTCCCAGATTTTTTTGTGAAATATTGCATGCTTTTTTTTTCTTTTGTTACAGCGCATTGTGTTCTGCGTCCTGATTGGCTGTAGACTATTGTCAATCAATCTCCCCCGTGCTGTGTCTCCTGAACAGTACAGAATGCGTTCAGCTTGTCAAATTTACATAAATCTTCGATCGCTCGCAGTGTGACTCTGAAGTGCTGGACTGTATGTTTGTAAGTTTTCTCCCCAACAAACACAACAACGTTAGCGAAACGTTTTGCACTGTCAAAGCCGCCTGCGGTAGGACCCAAAAGGCAGAGGAAGATGCTAACCATCGCACAAAAAGTTGGACTTCTGGAGATGCTAAAGGAAGGTAGAAGTTACCGTATTTTTTGGATAATAAGGCTAATTAAGCGAAACAAAACAGTCAGATAAGTCAAACTTTACTCAACTCATTCTTCTTGCTTCCTCTACTTCCGTACCATTGATTCATTAATGTTGAATTCTTTCGCAGCTTCTCTATTCCCATGTTCTGGACCTGAAAACAGGGTTTGATCTTTGGTTTCATTCTATAATACTGGACTTATTTTTCTACAAAGCTTTTGATTTTGAGAGTGTTTAAACAAGAGAGAAAAATGTGAAAATGTTCATGCCTGTCTGAGAAAAGTGTATAAAGTGTGTAGTGAGGGGTTTTACAGTCTTAAAACATCTATGATAATTGTAAAAAATGAAGCTGGCTACTTCGTGGATTTCACCTATCGCAGGTTATTTTTAGAACGTAACTCCCGTGATAAAGTAGGGACCACTGTATAATGTTTGTGTGTTGATGCATCTTGCTAATCAATCTATTGGTCTCATCTAAATATGAACTCTTTTGGCAATAATAAATAAATAAATAGATAACTACACAATGAAAAAAAGGGATGCTGGTAGCTGAAATGTTGAACTTCAGGCTCCAAATTAGTAGTCCACAAACCAATGAATGACATCAAGTGTGTCATGTCCATCTTTTATATACAGTCTATAAACTAGAAAAACAAAGCAGTTAAAGACTGTGGTGACTGTGGTGACAATACTCTGTGGATTTGCTATTGAGGCCCTGCACATTGCAAGTAGTGATTTGAGTTCTTGCTATTATAAAACAAATATTGGTTACTGTAGTGCAGTCATTTAACTTGCAATAACACACTTGAGTTAAATTGTTTGGCGAACAACTAAAATGCACCATGAACAGCAAGATGAAGAAAGCATAAATCAAATTCTTTTCTCCATCCCCTTAAATCTGGCTCTGGAGTCAAGATTTGTCTTAAGCCCTCAGGCACAAACCCAACACCAAAAATCCCCTTCTTGTATGAAACTGACTTCAGACCAGTGCCCCTTGGCAGCCTTGTCCCTCTCCAGGTCCCTTGAACCCCCCCACCTCCTCATCCCCTTATCCCCCTCTTTATCCCCTCCTCTCTCTGTGGGGCCAGGTGGACAGACGGTGGCCAGGTCTGCAGTAATTTTCCCCCTGACTGGTTTTAATGTAAAGGGTAATGTGAGAGGAGACAGGCAGACACTGTGTGTGTGTGTGTGTGTGTGTGTGTGTGTGTGTGTGTGTGTGTGTGTGTGTGTGTGTGTGTATCATTCTTATATATGTTCACACACTTTCTCACACACTCGCGCACGCACAGAGGTGGATGTGGTCCTCAGCATCTACCAGTCCATTACCAAAAAGCTCTACATCTTCTTTATTTATTTCTTCCTTGCCCCCTTTGTTTACTCTCTGGAGTATTTTCCTCAATTCAGGTTTTTATCACTCCAGCCTCTCCAGCAGAGCAAGATACACACTCTCTCTTAGACCCTCACACACACACATAGGAGAGAGAGAAAAATTCTGGTAATGTATTGGTAGTTGCCCACTCTTTAAAAATCCAAAACAAGTCAGTTCTCTGTGTATATGCACACACCTACAAACATGTATATTCACAAATAGAATAGCACAAATAGCACACAGATGCACAGAAACTTGTACCAAGGCCTAAACAGCCCTGGTAACCTTCACCTTCCTTTCACCCAGTAGCATCTGGTTATCATTCTCTCTCTCTCTCTCTCTCTCTCTCTCTCTCTCTCTCTCTCTCTCTCACACACACACATACACTCTTTAAGGTGCACATTCACAATTGTGAAGCCTCTGGATCATGCACACACATATATGAGAATGCACGCACGCACGCGCACGCGCGCACGCACACGCACGCACACACACACACACACACACACACACACACACACACACACACACACACACACAACAATCCCATTACCATCACTACGTTTGTAATGGATGTGTTTGCGGTGCTGCTGTGGGAGAGAGGAGAGACCTGAAGTAGCTGTTATAAATCACTCGCTTGTTCCCCCTCCCCCTATCACGTACAAACACACACACACACACACACACACACACACACACACACACACACACACACACGCACGCACGCACGCACACACACACGCACACACACACACACACACACACACACACACACACACACACACACACACAGAAGAGTCCTCTATGGCATCACTACATGGGGCTCCCATTCACTAACTCTGCAGCAAACACACACTCTCACATACATATGTGCATAGCCATTCCCCCCTTCTCCTTTCTATCCTTACCGCCTGGGGTGGGGAAATCCTATTACCCTATGAAGAGAAGGAACACATCATTAATTACATTCACATGCTCTTTTACACACACAAACATGTATGTATGCCAGATTTCCTTGCAGCACAGGCTTCGTCACTTAGATCACAGCTACTCGTGCTGCCACCAAACTCAAAAAATAAGCTGTATCATGCAGCTATATTTTGTAAATTTATCTGCCAACTGCTCTTGACAAGTGACGTTAGAGCTGAGCCACTTTATCTGATGGCGTGTACGCATACACACACACACACACACACACACACACACACACACACACTCGGCCCCTGCCTTCGCAAAAGGAATATGTCATAGCATGTGAGAAAGCAAAGTTACGATAGCTGAGAGAGATTTCAGGGAACATGGACAGGCAGATCAGGGACTGTCAGAGTGTCTCCCCCAGATTTATTCAGAGCCTCAGCAGCCTTTTCAAGGTTTGCAGGATAGATGGGTGCCATAAAGTGATACATGCTCGCTATAACATGAGTAGAAGAGGAGGAAGCCATGCACAGCGAGGGTGTCAGGAAGAATGTTTATGCACCCAACTGGGCAATCTTAAGAGCACATTAAGTCATGGCTGTACAAGCCAAACTAGAACTATAATTTGACTTTAATCGGGGAACGGGTTTTGTTTATCTTGAACAAAAAATGTTAATATTTGAGTTTTGGTCTCTACCATAAACCATAGCAACATTTAAAGACCAAATTAGAGCAAAAGATGTAGTCCTGAAAAGAATTATTAAAAACATTAAAGCAAACAAACTTAAATTTGGCACAGAAGTTCACAAACATAATTTCACAGCATATGTGTCATATGTGAAGATGATAGATGGATAGAGTCACTCACTTCCTGATACATAATAAACATTATAACTGAGAAAAATCTCTTTAAAAATATAGTACGAATATAAAGGTCTGGCCACCCTTTTTAAAAAATGAAGTTAGGAATATGTGTTTGAAACTTACTACATTCATAGGTGTAGTAAGATAACTCTTTATAAGATAAGATAAGATAACTCTTTATTGTCATTGCACAGTCATACATAGTACAATAGTTCAATGAAATTGGAAAACTGTCCCACGTCAGCACTACGTACAGCACAACACGACACTACACATCACAACACAGTAACTTAACTTAGGTAATAAAATTAAGAACAAGTGTATGTGTATTGCACACTGGTATTATTGCACATTAATTATTATTGCGCCTTGTTATAAATATAAATATTATTATTGTTATTGTTGTCCCCCCCCCAAAAAAAAAGTCCAGGGAGTTAGCCAATCAGGTCAGTCTTTTACACTTCAGCAATAACATGCCGGCTTTCACTTCTCATCATTGTTGTCATTTTGTTCACATTTAAAGTTTTGAGATTTTAAACTTGGAAAAGGGCCAGTTTTGGTCTGTAATAAGACAAAAAGGAGAGCAGGCCTACAGTATGTGCAGAGCCTCTTCCTCCATCACACAACCACAGCACCACCAAGTGGATCCAGACTGCCACTGCACAGACGCAGATCACGGCTGACCTCATATTTTTGGTGTTAGAGCAGGATAACTAAAGGAGATGCAGATTTGAATAGAAAAACACTGAGAGGCACAGGCACTGCCTGTAGCAACAATCAGAATAATGACTTTGCAAGTCGAGTATAACTGAAGCACTTCTTGTATCCAACAGAGCCAAATAAAGTGGGAAGAATGCACGTATTTTGGCATCAAGGTCAGGAAATTTTTAGAAAAGAAAAAAGAGATAAAATAAAAAAACAAGCTTTTTTTAAAACTCTGTCATGAGACCCACAATGCAACACATAAAGGCTCACTCGAGAGACTGATCAAATAAAAGAATTATAATTTTTTAGCGGAGACCTTGGTGTTCTTTCTTTGTAGTTAAATTTTTGTACAAGCAAAAAGTTGCCTCCTTTTTCATTTCAGTCTTTTATGCTCTTTGTGCATATCGTAAACAGCAAAATTCAGCTGATCTTCTAAATTTAATTTAGAAGATAATTTATTTAGCCTCCAGCTCTATGTCACAAACTCTGCCATATTTTTCACATACATTTAGGCAGAGAGTAAAATGTAAAATGCTATTTAGTTTCTATCATATACTCTATCAGTTGTAATAATTTCAGGAAAAAAATTATTAATTGACACATCACTATCACTTCATGGGATGTAAGATCTCCAAGCTCTCTAGCCAAAAATAGCACTAACAAACAACTCTGTTTTTAGTGATAAATATTATATGTTATGTTACATGTTATATGTTAGTGCTATATATTAGTATTTATTTACTATATACCATGATTTATTCTAGGTTTACTTAAAGGGTTTTTTATTGCACAGCCTAATGAAATCACTGCATATACACACTGATTGCCACCACACTGTTACTCCCTGTAAAATTTTCAATTTCTCAAAAGCTAAAAATCTTTTTTGTTGATTATACTTTCTAAACTTTACATTTTTCCAAAATACAGTTAGTTCAGTTTAGTTTTTCATAGCTCAGCTTAGAGTCTGAAAGAAAAGGGGAAACTCTTACATAGGCAAATACACTCACTGGCCACTTCATTAGATACTGTGTTGGATCAGGCCCTTAGTTAATCATCTATCTGAAACACGCTGTTTTAGCTCCCTTCATTATGTAGTCATGGTTTATATGAGCATACATTGCTGTGACAAAATGTAAACACTCACTGGGAATTTTATTGGGTACAATTGTTCAACTGCTTGTTAATAATCTAATCAGTCACATGGCGGCACCTCAGTGCATTTATGTTTACAGACGTGGTCAAGGCGACCGGCTGAAGATTACACCTCCAGCAGAATAAGGCTCAGTGAGGGGGAGGCCATATGCCATGACCAGTTGGGGTGAAAGGAGGAAAACAGGATAAAAACACACTGTGGAAGAGAGCCATAAATTAATAATGACTAATAATCAAATACAAAGAACTATATACACACAAAGTGGGTTAAGAAAAGGTGAAAAATTGAACAATAGAGATCAAAAAATGTGGAGTGGTCTCATTAGTCTCGATTTCTGTCTGAATTTGAAGTAAACAATGCGAAAACATGGATCCATCCCACCTTGTATTAATAGATGCTGGTTCATGCTGGTGTCGGTGGTGTAATGGTGTAGGGGATGTTTTCATGGCACAGTTTCAACCCTTTAAAATCAACATGAACATTAGATAAATGTAGCCTACCTGAGTATTGGTGTTGGGCATGTCCATTCCTTTACAACCACCCATCTCCCATCTTTAGTGTATCAATCAGAAGCTAAAATCATCACAAACCCATTTCTTTAACATGACAATGAATTCATTGCACTCAAATGACCTCCACAGTCATCAGATCTCAATGCAAATGAGCACCTCTGGGATGTGGTGGAACAGGATCACATCTATGTGCAGCCAGCAAATCTGCAGCAACTGTGTGACTCTATCATGTCAACATGGACCCAAATCTCTCAGGAACATTTCCAGCACCTTGTTGAATCTGTGCCATGAAGAAACCAAAAGCTGCTCTAAAGTTAGTCTTTGACTTGAAAACTTTTACAGGTTTACATTTACATTTGTATTTACATTGTGTGTCCCAGAGTAGGTAATAAAAGCAAAAGAAAAAAAGCATGGCCTCAGGTAAATAGCAATGTCATGTTTCAAGGTAATGTTGGTCATTTAATCAGTATCTTTGCTCAACCTTAAGAGACTGCAGTGGCTAAACAATAGAGACGATAAACATTAACAGGCAGTACTTTAGTGTTGAAAGAATGATTACTGAAACGGTTTACTGTGAACATTGTTAAGGTTTTCTGTTCTGTATGAACATTATGCAACCTGGAATGTGTTCATTCGAAATGTTTCCTTATTATGCTATTTCTGTATTACATAGTTGTAACTGTAATGCTGTGAATAATAAAAAATAAAATATTCCAAAAAAATCCTCAATCTTGTTTACCAGAGCAAATTAGGATATTTAACTACATAACAAGTCTTAACTCCAGTGTCTTGAACATTTTAAGAAGTAATAATTAATCAAGCCACGATGTATAAACAAAGTGATATAAAAGAAAGCTCAAATCAAAGCATACTTGCCCAAAGTGCTGACTTTAAGTAATTGAAGCAGTCAAATGAAATAGTTTTGATTGGTTTCTGTTTATATCAGCCTCATTTTTCTTTAAATATTAAATATTTGAATAAATAAAGATTTGATTTTATATATTTTTGTTTAATTTTGCTCAAAATTGTTTTATGTTCATGATGGTGAAAACTATTTTTTTTAGTGCAATCGCAAGGCAAAATGTGTGAAAAGGGGAAATGAGAGGAGCTGGTGTTTGTTTCTGTTCCTATTTTTGATTGTGGTGAGCTCATAAAGTCTGCTACGAGGTTCTGCTTCCTCTTAGTTCATCCTCTTGTTCCATACAACTGTAGCTACTAATAGTTTCTTCATGGGAAGCTGGTAGATTAGTTTTAAGATAAAAATCATTGTTGCTACACAACCTAACAGCTAACGATATAACTAACTGGTATTTCAGGAATTCCCTACAAGTCTCAACAAAGGTATGTCAGGAGTGCTTCCCCATGGAGGTTTAGTCCCCTTCACATTAAAGTTGACATGTGATCACTGTGTTACACCATTTATTCAAATGTTGCCTCTGCTCTAAAGCGCTTTCACTATGCTAGATCCTATTCTGACACCAATTGCTACAACCTTTCAATTTTTGAACATTTTACTGTAAAATATTTTCTGAAAGCCTAAATGTGACTCAAACAAAATAAAATAAAAATACCAGATTCACTGAAGCCCACAGATCATTCTCTGAATACCAAAATATATTGCTCAGTATTTTTTTTCATTCTCTAGAGAGGTCATCACTAAAATGCTTTTGGAGTCCGACATTTCTGACCCTGAAAATCTTCAAGGATTCTTGAGAAAAACTTTGTTTTCTTTATTTTGTTTTTACATTGTGGAATTTACTTTTTAATAATGGAATCAAAAGTATAGCATATAAACTAAACTGATGAATTGCAGAAACAGCGCTCATATTCTATTTCATATCATTCACGCACCACAATCCAAACTTCTAACAGTGAATCCCAAACCTATGAAACACCATTGGATTATTTAATGTCCTTGCAATTACAATCAGAACAAGCATGCATCTCTAGATGTCAGCAACATGATGAAGTAGCCACATATATGATCAGAAAGTAGAAACTCTGAAGTGAAAAGAAAATTACTGGAATATTTAGAACTACGTGACTGTTCTGTTTGTTCTCTACGCACGTCTCACAGGAATACCATATCTTTTAATAGTGAGCAGCTAACATTACAAAACCATGTTTCAAAGTGTGTTAAAAAGGAGGAAAAACAAATTCAAAACTCTGTTTTTTTACCTTTCCCTTTAAGCAGGAATTGAAATTCTTAAACCCTAGAGACTGGTGTTTTGAATAACAAAAATAGAGAGCTTAACAGAAAAAGGAGCCTCCTGGTATGAGTAACAAGATCATTGGCATTTTGTTTGACTGAAATCATTAATTAAACACATTCTACACATTCTACCACATTATAAAACATAAGACATTATAAATTGCTCTTATAATGTCAATTAGTGCACTGACCACTGTTCAGAAAACTGATCCTATATAGTGGGCCTAGTCTGAGCCAGATGTGTTGAAACGAGTTTCCAAATATGCACAGTTTATTCTTTTGCTACTCCTGAACTAGCTCATCAAACGTGTGGGTGGTGGGTCTATAAAAAACACATTAAAGCAACTCTACACGTTTCTTTTTTGGGAGGTGAGATGACTAAAGCCTATCAAGACAAACAGCAAACTCTCACTACTAAAGCCAAGATAAATAGTTTTAAAGTGCTATAGTGAATATGTACAACACTATTTAAGGCCTCAAAGTTTAATCTAAACAACTACAACTGAAAAAAAATGTCTGCTTTTTGCCTGAATAAATGATTCAAATGCAAAGGTGCGGCTGTGGCTCAGGTGGTAGAGCAGATCAGCTACTGATTGGAAGGTTGGTGGTTCGATTCCTTTGGCATGCAGACTGGCTCCCCCAGTCTGCATGCCAAATATCCTTAGGCAAAACGCTAACCCGATGCGTTCATCGGAGTGTGAATGTTTATTAGTTGCACTTGAGTTTAGAAGTGAATGGGTGAATGAGGCATGTTGTATACAGCGCTTTGAGTACTCTGGGAGAGTAGAAAAGCACTATATAAGAATCAGTCCATTTACCAAAGGCACGTCACATTAAGGGACCAGTGAAACCAAACTGAGACTCACTGTGAGTGTAATTATGAGTCAAAAAATGATTTAATATGAGCACTGGTCTTCTGTAGAATTTATTATTTTTTTTAAGTTAAAATAGATTAAAAGAACTCATAAAATGAAATCAGAAGTGTGAGAGTCGGCTTCAATCATGTTGCCTTCTTGTGCTGTTCTGTCAATACCAAACTTTACCAATAAGTAATCTATGTTAGCCAGAAACTTCAGGCTTCTCTTAATGTTCTCTTTTAGACCGTTTTCTTTGGCTCATTACAATGTCAGAAAGAGGAGGTATCCTTAATATGGTAATGCCTGGCACACAGTTATGGCTGTTAGCCCAGAAGCCCCACCTTCCTGCTGCATAAAGCTTCTATTTTGCTCAACAAGGGCCAGTAAGAGACAAAAACTGTTTCACAATCATTCAAAACTTAAGTTCAAGAATAAATATGTGTAACTGGAAATGTGCAGAATAGGTACCCTTTGAACACTGGTGAGCCATTTTCTTTTTAAGGTTTACTGTCCTAAAGTTAATATGTACAGATGTGTATAAGTAAAAACAGTGTGAAAATGATTTCAAATAAATTCATAGGGGGTTCAAAACCATAAAATGAACAACGAGAAATACCTTAAATACTCAGTGGATCAAATCTCCTCTAATCCCCCACCTGTTCCCTGTGTAAGGTGATTCTCATGCTTCCTTTAGGGAAGTGCAGCTCTTAGAGCGATGCCTGTGACTAACCTAGCGTATAGGCAGATGTCTTCTCTGGCTGTATGCCTGGATCAGGTCCTGTAGGCACTAAAGTAAGACGCAGATGACAAAGGACACCTCAGTGAAGAGTCAACAACTCTGCATTTTGATTATGGCCTGTAAAATTAAGGTGTCACCCTGAAAGACTATATAAACTATTTTCTGTCCAGTATTCAGTCCTGTGAACAAAATCAAGGTAATGTTTCTAGTTGCACAATTTCTGAATGGAGACAATACAGTGTGACATTAATGAGGACATAATAATGAGTAATGCTTATATGTTTAATCATCCTTGTGATGAAGAGTGGATAATAAATAAATATTAATAAGAATACATTTGCTTGGGCAAGGGAAGGAAACTAAAACAGCTTGTTTCAGACAAAGGATGAAATGGCAGGCTGCATCAAAGACCAGTACGTGAAATAAACAAGGATTATTTTAGCTGTTAATCGTGCAAAGCTACTCTAGTAGAATCCAGTAATATAAACACTGAGCTGGCGATTAACATGACAAGCTTAGCAATAAGTGATTCCAGTCAATGTTCATTTGCAAAGGCCTCACTGTGTATGTCTGCTGTTTGATACTGGGGAGGTGTTGTACTGGGGGGTTTACAAAGATTTAGTCACTGAAAACAGCCTTCTGCATCTATACATGTGAATGAACCAAAAAAGTAAATTTGCAGCCCTTATGACAAAAACAATAAGCTTAAATGTTCCGCACTACTGAGAAGTGCAGAGTAGAGATAATTCTCAGTGAGTTTGCCCCTTATTGTGATACTTTTCACTTTAATGTGGTACTTTTGTCCTCCTCCACAATGATATAAAGATTTTTGCTGCAAGACAATCAAAATTTCAAAAAGAAAATTAATTTACCTATGTTTTGAAAATGGGACGTTTTTTTACTGTGACAAATAACCTTTCAATTGCAACTAAAGTCAACTTACTGACCTCTTAAATAGCCCTTTAATTTGAAATCTACTAGAAACCTACTGTCTACAGTAGGCTTGTAATGTACTCTGACAAAATTACACCTTTGAATCACTATTATGTCTACTGCTACTATGTCTTTCTTGTCATTGTCATAAGTCTAGGAAAATAACTTCTTTGTGACTTGTGGGCAGAACTGTGTTCAACATCTGCTCTTATTTATTGCTTCACTAAGCTGCTTTACGCATGCTTTTACACAACCACACCTTTAGTAACTGCTTTCATAGATTGCATGAGCAAATATTTTCCACTAATAAATCCTAGAGTTTCACTTCACCAAAGAGTTTTGTGCACCGTGTGAACTTCTAATATGGCCTTCTTATTGTGTAAACTGGAGTCAAAACCTCAAAACAGAAACATATTAAACAAAAGATTAATCAGAATCAGAATCAGAATACTTGATTAATCCCTAAGGAAATTATGTATGTTATATGTTTACTAGTTTTATTAGTTTTATTAGCCTTTTTAAAAAACAAACAAACAAACAAAAAGAAAAAACCCCAAAAGGAATCTATTCAAGCATCAGCCCATCCATTCATCCATGCATGACCACATTAGGGTCACCAGTTAACCTCACCTCAGCCTATGCATGTTTTTGGACTGTAGGAGGAAACTAGGACGCACATATGCACAGGGAGAACATGTGTGCATGTGTCCACAACGAAAAACTGTAGCCTGGATATGAACCCAGGACTTTCTTGTTTACAGTGGTGGTGGGATGCTCCTGACGTCAAATGCGGATTTGATTATCTCCTCGATCCTATAATCACACCTTCTATAATGACTCTGGAGATCAGGGGGATGGCTCGTCTGTCACTGAGAGTGAGGACACTGACTGCATAGTGGCAGGGACCCTGGGGTGGACTTCCTGAAGGCTCTGGATGTTGTAGGGTTGTCCTAACTGACCTGTCTCTGCAAAGTTGCCTGGAGGTCTGGGGCGGTGACTTGGGTGTGGAGAGGGTGTACTGTAACCATAGGTGTATTACACTTCTCATTCCGGGAAAGTTTTTGACCTGGTCATGGAACAATGGGCCAGGGCTTTATCCTCTCAAAGATGTTCAAGAGTGTGTGGGAGTTTGCTCAACCTGCCCAAAGTCTACATGTGTCTTGTGGACATGGAGAAGTAGTTTTACCGGGTTCCTGTGGGTATACTGTGGATGGCATGGGGTGTCTGGCCCGTTGTCACAGGCAATTTGGTCCCTGTAAGTTAGTCAGACATGTTTTCTGGTTAATGCTGGACTCTGCCAGGGCTGCCCTAGGTCACTGACTCTGTTCATAGGTTTTATAAACAGAATATCTAGATGTAGCCAGATGTAGCCAGATGTAGCCAGGTGGAGGGTCTCCAGTTTAGTGGCTCCAGGATTTTATCTTTCCTTTTTGCAGATTATGTTATTCTGTTTGGTTCATTAGCTAGTGTGTGCGTGCGTGCGTACGTGCGTGCGTGCGTGCGTACGTGCGTGTGTGTGTGCATGTACATGTTTAGACATCTTTGTGAGGACATAAATTTGGCATGCCAATATACTTGTGGGGACCAACAGTCACTTATGGGGACAAAATGCATGTCCCCACAAGTTTGAAGGGATTTTTGAAGCTCAAAATGTGGTTTTAGCGTAAGGGTTACAATTAGGTCCAGGTACAGACTTAGGCATTAATTTTTGATGGTGTCTGTGTATAATTAAGGTCTAAACCTAAGATCTACATTCCATAAATCAAGTTTTACTTGCTCACAAACCAACTTCAACTGGTTGACTGACTGACTAACTGAACAGACTGGCATGAATAACTTCATTTCCTCTTCTTCTGTACTGGTGCTCCAGTCAGTGACCTGGAATGCCTAAAAGGACTGGTGTCCTATCCTAATCCTCAGGGCCCAGTTGTTTAAAAGGTATAATACAGATAAAAATCATCTGCTTTTGGTTTTTCCTTGGTTTTCAATGGATCACATAATCCAGCTCACTTTTGTCCTCATTATTCAAAAAAAGAAAAGAAAGGATCCAGATAGGATGACTTTGATCCAGGCATCCAGGTACAGACTTTTAAGAATTACCACAGATCTTACCCACTTTGTCATGATGCATATGGAATAATTTAAGTTTAAAATACTGAAACATTTTTCAAATATTACAGAGAAGAGGTAGAACAGTAATCACTGATGGGACTATAGGTGGCAAGATGGCCCCTGTGTGTGTTCGGCCAGCTGTCAGCTGCTACCTGTACTGTTTCTACTAGCGGGGACCAACAGTCACTTATGGGGACAAAATGCATGTCCCCACAAGTTTGAAGGGATTTTTGAAGCTCAAAATGTGGTTTTAGCGTAAGGGTTACAATTAGGTCCAGGTACAGACTTAGGCATTAATTTTTGATGGTGTCTGTGTATAATTAAGGTCTAAACCTAAGATCTACATTCCATAAATCAAGTTTTACTTGCTCACAAACCAACTTCAACTGGTTGACTGACTGACTAACTGAACAGACTGGCATGAATAACTTCATTTCCTCTTCTTCTGTACTGGTGCTCCAGTCAGTGACCTGGAATGCCTAAAAGGACTGGTGTCCTATCCTAATCCTCAGGGCCCAGTTGTTTAAAAGGTATAATACAGATAAAAATCATCTGCTTTTGGTTTTCCTTGGTTTTCAATGGATCACATAATCCAGCTCACTTTTGTCCTCATTATTCAAAAAAAAGAAAAGAAAGGATCCAGATAGGATGACTTTGATCCAGGCATCCAGGTACAGACTTTTAAGAATTACCACAGATCTTACCCACTTTGTCATGATGCATATGGAATAATTTAAGTTTAAAATACTGAAACATTTTTCAAATATTACAGAGAAGAGGTAGAACAGTAATCACTGATGGGACTATAGGTGGCAAGATGGCCCCTGTGTGTGTTCGGCCAGCTGTCAGCTGCTACCTGTACTGTTTCTACTAGCGGGGACCAACAGTCACTTATGGGGACAAAATGCATGTCCCCACAAGTTTGAAGGGATTTTTGAAGCTCAAAATGTGGTTTTAGCGTAAGGGTAGAGCTGGGCGATAGAACGATAACGATATGTATTGCGAAATAACTTTTTCTCGATAGAAAAATTAAACTATTGCGATAGGCCTCATCTCTCTTGTCCTCTTAAAAAAAAAAAGAACAGCCAATCCAAATTAAGTAGCGCAGGGCCGAACCAATCACAGCCGCAGCGTCACGTCACGTGACTTGTTACGTGCAGCACAAGTGCCAAGGCGCACATGTGTATTTGTTTGGGAAGCAGCCAGCCGGGCTGCCCAGGTAATGAAGGAAATGAGTGTGCCGACTAGAGAAAAATCAACCGAGAGCGTGAGCGAATGTTACCGAAGAAAAAACCGATGATGGTTCCAACACCGGAGAGATTGTCGAACGGAAAGGCCACAAAAGTTCCGTAGTGTGAAGGTATTTCGGCTATTTCAATTCTGACAAAAAACAGAGTAGCGCGCACTGTAAATTGTGCCGAAAGCAAGTCTGGAAATACAATAAAGCGGTGCATGCTCAATCTCTGACTGAAAGCGCTAATTCGTCATTTGGCTTTTGTCAGACTAAAGTAACTGTTAAAACTGTTTGAAAAGCTAAGCTATACAACAAGGAGAGATTGAGAATTTCCTTTTAGTTCTCAGTTTATTTGATATTGACAAAAGTTAGTCAATTTTGTCTGTTCTTCTGTAAAACAAACTAAGATTTATTTTTAGAATTAAAATTTTGTTTCTAAGTGGAATTGACAATTTAGTGGTCTGTTTTGTTTGTTTTATTTTGAAACTTAAACGCTTTAGCGGCTGCCTTTTGTGTAGTTTGCAATATTTGCCTTTATTTATCTGAAACTGAAGTCTCATGTTCCTTAAGTACATCTACCCTGTTGAACTTATTATGGGAAATAAATATTTAAATTAAAACAAGCTGCTAATTATTTCACATTTTACTTGTGAGCAACGGCACATTTTAATCTTACAAATGTAGTTATTTGGCTTATATCGTGATATATATCGTTATCGCCAGAAATGAAAAAAACATATCGTGATATGAAAAAATCTTATATCGCCCAGCTCTACGTAAGGGTTACAATTAGGTCCAGGTACAGACTTAGGCATTAATTTTTGATGGTGTCTGTGTATAATTAAGGTCTAAACCTAAGATCTACATTCCATAAATCAAGTTTTACTTGCTCACAAACCAACTTCAACTGGTTGACTGACTGACTAACTGCACTGAAAAAAAAAGTTCTTTCGATTTACTTGATTTTATTGTGTACATCGGTCCCACATAATATGAATAAGTATGACTGACTTAATTTTCCACTTTCCCTCAAGTAATTAATGCTTGTCAAATCAAAGTATTTTATTTACATCAGATTACTTTAAAAAATCATGTTTGATGTACATACTATTTATTTGTTAACATAATATCAATGCATTGCATAATGTCAATATATTTTAATGTTTAACACCAACTTATTTTTGATTGCCAGTGGTACGCAATGATATTGTGTAATGTAAACACATTGCAATTATGTTCCTGCAACACAAATTATGGCTTTAAATCCTACTTAATTTTTTCAATTGAAATATTAACTGATCATTATTGACAAAAAAGGCAAAGACTGAGTGCTGCTGAACAATTCACCTTTATTAAACTGTAACAGCAGTGAAAGCAGCAAGCTGCCATGAACAACCCCAAAATCACATCCATATAAACTTGTTAACACATTTTTAAAGATAGCCTGCAGAAATAACTAAAAGAAAAATTTAAAACATTTGCAAATATTTCACAAAAAACTGACCTTAGCAGCAAAAGTGCTTATAGATGATCCTGTCATCTCTTACATATAACATTTGTATTAATTACACAATTGAAAATTTAAACTAAATTAAGACCTGAAAAAGCAACATGCTTTTATGAATAAACAGATTTACACAAATATAACTTGTGTATTATTTGACAACAGTTTCAGCTTCTGTACAAGTATTTACCTGTACAAGATTTCAACTAAGTTGAGCCTTAAATGATATTGTTACATAACTAATACCAAACACCTACATGAATCTTAATCTTCCTTTTAAACATGTAAGCAGGACATTAAGGTTGACTCAGATCATATTGCTAAAAATCGTCAGTAAAAATTTCTTACAACATGATACCAAAAGGAAAAATCTTCCTGCATTGCAGTCACATGAGGGGAAAGCAATAAAAACATAAGCAGTATAACGTTACTGAACACAAAATGAAAAACTGCAAAGAATTGCAGAAGTGCTGTCTTTGACTTCTCAATGAAACAGATGGTTTTTAAAAGCAAGAACTTTAGAGAGTTTAGCTCCATCCAGTTCCATGAAAACCTTCTGGAAAACGTCAAAGGTGTAGCGGAGGTCAGCAGGGTAGGCAAGGTTTAATGCATACATGAGTCCAAATAGCATTATCACAGCAAATGCTACATTATCCAAATTCTTCGCCACCCTGATGCCTGCAAGGACAACTCTTGTTCTTCTGCTGAAGCTTGCTCTTTAAGAAGATAAGTTCGAACAGTGGTGTCTTCAACAGTCTCATTGATGGCACGTTCTTCCATGCCCTGTAAAAAAGAAGCCATGTTAGTCATTTCATGCCAAGCAAGTAATATGACACACTGTGGAAAGTCCGAAAAAAGAAAGAAAAAGACAAGTACATACCACATACTCCCGGATAAGCATGCCAGGGTCTTCACCCATGTAGATACACACTCCCTTGACACACTCACGTCCAGCATCAACATCTTCACACTGAAATGAAATGTATGTAATTAGCATCTTCATTCAGCTCTTGTCCTTGATTTAAGTTTTAATAGTGTACTTTACATGAATGTTTTTAAAGTAAAGGCACACAAATTAATAATAGGTTTACTGGCAATTAATAATAAGTTGACAAAGTGAAGGTTAAAAAAAACAAGCAGATGTAAAAATACAAAATGAGAGAATTTATCATGGGAAAACATCTGAAATCTTCCACAATTATAAAGTTCATCCAAAGAGGATCATATTAAGTGAGTGTTGAGGCTTTATCACTTACATTATCCATTTGTGCCACAATTCTTTCCAGTATTAGTCCAAGCTCTCCTCTTCTGTTGACCAACTTCACCAGGTTGTCCAAGTGGAAATCCAGCTGAGCCAGGAACTTTGAGGGGGGATGGTGGCAATTCTCTTAAACTCAGCGTTGATCTGAAAACATGAGCACAGAGGAATGAGCTTCAAAGGTTTAATACCTGGAAGAAGGCTGCAATCACTCATGCTGAAGAAATGGGCTGTCAAATAACAACTGTGCCTTAACCATTTTAGGCTAATACCGCAAAGAACACCGTGTATGAGGCAAACCTTACCTCATGGAAATCAAATAGAGCAGGCAGCCTCCACCATTGGTGCATCACGAACAACTTCATGTCTTCTGTATGAAAAAGTCTCTTCCATCTTGAGTTTCACCAACTCTGTTACTCTTTTATGTCCATGTCAATAGCTTTAAGAGTCCCTTTGTCTGCTACTTCTGAAACCGAGGTAAGGTTAAGAAACTCATTCCCAAACAAGGAATCCATAAACTGAAGTCTGAAACTGCCCTGAAGACCACACTGTCTCTTGACTTCAACGATGAGATCCTCAGTTGATTCGGGCGCCCATTAGAGAGTGAGCCTTCGACAGGTTCCGTCAGCCAAGACAGTCTTTAGGACCATAGGACTCCCCATAGGACTCTGTAGGCAAAAAAGAATTACATATCAGACATACAGCTATCCATACCCAATAGTCAAAGTTATAAAGATCAGACATAAAAAAAAAACTTATCTAATGAAATACATGCGACTGAACCTATTACACTTATCTGAACACCTTTTATTTCTATATGCCTTTTTAAAGTCACAATGTGGACTGATCCAATCTTATAGTCAACCAATGGATAAGTATCAAGGAGTTAACAGATTGAAACGAGAGTGAATATTCTTGTGGATACTGGGCTGAGCTCAAAAGCTCTGTCGTGCTCTTTGTACCAGCCACCAAGCTCTCTGACAATGTAGAATATGCTGTGGTACAAGGCAGATATGGTTTTTCAGTATTCTGGCAATCCACCTGCTGCCCTGTGGGACAGTACCATTCCCTTTCTATAAGTTATGCCCTTTAATGTCACACACTGTGCAAGGTTGACCTCTAGAATGTCAGGGAATATGTACCTAATGACTTAAGCTATCTCCTCTTTAAGCAAATCCACTAGAAAAGCTGATACAGCTGAGACCTCTAATTCAGACTTGCCAAGAGATGGGGAGTTTAGATGGTAAGCTATCATCATCTTATGTTTTGACTTCTGTGATCATAAAGGTAAAAATTCCACCATCACAAAAAACATTAATTTTAATTGAAAAAAGGTATTCCAGTCCAGAAGAGTACCGATCTTTCTCTCATTTATACATAATGTTTTGAGAAGCAGCTCACATATGTTCCACACAAAGTAGAAAAAAAAAGGGGGAAAAAAGGGTCCTAATTTTTGTTAGGACAATGTTGGAAAATTCACAATACATCACTTAATAAACTTATCTCCTTGTAGATATCTGCTGTATTATTTCGGCTTGACCAATAGAATAGTCAAGTAAGTGACACTTCACCTAAAACAATGACTAAATGGAAAAATGATTTGGCATTTATGGGCACAGGTTCTTAAACCCACGTCTAAGGTGGCAGGATCCTTATTATAACTTGAGTGCGTGTCAGCAGCAAGAATTAAGGTATGGCACTGTGGCGCTCCCAGCTTCTTAAACTCTGACGGTTACAGCCTGACTAATTAGCCAATGTAGCCATAACTAGCACGAGTAACACAAACACTATTGCACTCTCTCAGTGACGTTTTAACTTGCTAAGCCATCAAAAACGCCAGTCCTCTCTGTCACAGAAATAAATTCCATATCTGACCGACAACAGCTGCTTTCTCCCGACTATGTGCAATTTGTTACTATTTTTCAGCTTTAGCCACGAAGCTAATACCAACTTCAGCTAGCACTGTAAAAACAACATGTAGATGCATTACAGATTACTTTTCATATAGCATGCACTACAACAATTCTGTGAAAACGTACCCAACTAAAACAAATGTATTTAAATTACTTACCTTCTCAGTATGCCTGACTCAGTGGCAAAGGTTGCATGTGGCTAAACAGTCTTCCAGAATCTGGCGGTCAATTGCGCTCTCCTTAAATTATGTTGTTGTCTTATTGGATAAGACTCTAGGTCTTATTATCCAATCATATTTAGTTGTTGTCTTTGAATATATTGCATCATTTCCGGTTGTGGTCAAACATGATTACAATGGTTTTAGTATTCTAATTTAGTCACTTTAAATCAATGCAAGAAAAATGAGTAGTCTCAGTATTGTTTATAATCAAGTAAATGGTACTTTATTCAATCATGTAAATAAGATAAACATGAAAGGCTTGTGTAGCATTAACTAAATTCATTTGTGCAAATTCAAAAGCCTGCCAATTCCCATTTTTTCAGTGTGAACTGACTGGCATGAATAACTTCATTTCCTGGAACACTATACAGCAAAGCCTTTTTCAACTCTTCTTCTGTACTGGTGCTCCAGTCAGTGACCTGGAATGCCTAAAAGGACTGGTGTCCTATCCTAATCCTCAGGGCCCAGTTGTTTAAAAGGTATAATACAGATAAAAATCATCTGCTTTTGGTTTTTCCTTGGTTTTCAATGGATCACATAATCCAGCTCACTTTTGTCCTCATTATTCAAAAAAGAAAAGAAAGGATCCAGATAGGATGACTTTGATCCAGGCATCCAGGTACAGACTTTTAAGAATTACCACAGATCTTACCCACTTTGTCATGATGCATATGGAATAATTTAAGTTTAAAATACTGAAACATTTTTCAAATATTACAGAGAAGAGGTAGAACAGTAATCGGTGATGGGACTATAGGTGGCAAGATGGCCCCTGTGTGTGTTCGGCCAGCTGTCAGCTGCTACCTGTACTGTTTCTACTAGCTCTGTTAATATCTGTTTTCTTTAATACTGCCACTATTCTTCGGGTCTACGACTTCAAATCGCTTTTAAATATCCGTGCCACTGTCGAGGAGCAGTACCGAAAGCCCCCAGGATGTGAGGATTTCCGTGTTCCACCTGTGGTAGAAACCGTACCTTTGTTTCTCCGCCGTTATCCACCTAGCCTTCCCTTCCCCTCAGGAAGAAACACCACAGAAGGCGAGGGAAATGAGCCGGAATACTGGTCAAACTCAAAAAGTTGTGTGGCGGCATTCACGCCGATATTCCCGGTGACTAATCCTCGTATTCTTCTTAAGAACCTCGCCCCGGACAACAAATGGTTTATGTCCTGGCGCTCCCTGGATTCGGCTCCCCGTTGGATTATACCGGTGACTCCACATCTTAATATCCAGCGCCCTCGGCATCCGTCATCTTCGCAGAGCGGGAGTGGATTATCAAAACCTTCGCCCCCTATGCCGATCATCCCGGCCAGCGGGGAATTCCGCCCTAGCTAAACTGGCCCTGGTTAACGCTAGATCGCTAGCCAACAAAACCTTCATTTTGAATGATTTTTTTCACCACTCAGAATTTGGACTTTCTCCTGGTGACCGAAACTTGGCTGAACTTGGGTGAGTTGAGCCCGTTCTCTGAACTTGTCCCCCCTGACTGCAACTACCTCAACTCGCCCCGAACGTCTGGTCGAGGCGGAGGATTAGCCACTGTTTATAAAAAACGCTTTAATTGTCGGCAGTTAACAGTGGACGCTTATGGAAGTTTTGAACTCCAGTTATTTGAAATCCACTTGTCCACTCCGGTGCTATGTGAGCTGGTGTATCGACCTCCTAAATATAATAAGAACTTTATACAAGACTTTTCTGAATTCTTGGCAGGTATTCTACCAAAGTACGACAGTGTTTTAATCGTAGGGGATTTTAATATTCATGTTTGCTGTTTAAATACCCCGCTGACCAATGATTTTTTAAACCTTATAGACTCATTTAATCTTGTTCAGTCAGTCAAAGGCCCAACTCACGAACTCGGTCATACCCTGGATCTCGTACTCTCTTATGGCCCATTGACACTGAAATCTGTAACATAAATTTTTCAGACCACATGCCTGTCCTATTTGAGTTTCCCTTTTTAGGTCAGCCTGGTAGATCTGTTGTGCCCAAACTCCGATCTCGTACGATCAATTCAAATACAGCAGATCGCTTCGCCCGTTCCTACAAAAATCTAAATCAGGCATTACCTACTAACAGTACCACTCATTTGAACACTGATAGTCTGCTTTCCCTGTTCAACTCAGCTTGTCTGGAAATACTGGATTCCATTGCTCCTTGCACCACTAGGTATCTGAAAGCTAAAACCCAACCATGGTAATGACACCAGGGAACGCAGATGGGCATGTAGAAAAGTGGAAAGAAAGTGGAAAAAGGACCGTCTCCAAGTGTCGTTTGGGGCACTTGGAGAATCCCTGTCAAGTTACCAGAAAGCTGTAAGAGCAGCTAAAACAAAATACTTTTCCAAGATCGTGTCCAACAACTGTCATAAACATTGGATTTTATTTGGTATTATAAACTCAGTTCTTAATCCTCCCACTGCTTTTAAACATGCTGTGGTGAAACCTATCCTTAAAAAGCAGAATCTGGACTCAACAGTTCTATCAAATTACCGCCCAATCTCTAAATTGTCCTTTTTGTCAAACGTTGTGGAGAAAATTGTCCTTCTGCAACTCCAGACCTTTTTAGACCAACACGACATTGGTGAACTATTCCAATCTGGTTTTAAAATGCACCACAGCACTGAAACCGCTCTTTTAAAAGTTTCTAATGACCTCTTAACTTTTACCGACTCGGGAGATTCTGCTATTTTAATATTATTGGACCTCAGTGCTGCTTTTGACACAGTAGATTACAGGATTCTTATCTCTCGACTGGAACAATGTGCCAGAATTAAAGGGCTTGCTTTGGAATGGTTTAAATCCTACTTATCTAATCGTACTTTCTCTGTTAGACTCAGAGATAAATTGTCTCCAAAGACGACCCTTTTTTGCGGGGTCCCCCAGGACTCTATCCTTGGTCCAGTCCTTTTTTCAATTTATATGCTCCAGTTGGGATCTATTTTTAAAAAATATGCAATTTCGTTTCACTGTTACGCAGATGATTCTCAGATTTACCTTCCACTAAAATGAAAATCTGTGAATCTTCTGAAGGGACTGTTTGATTGTCTAGAACAGGGGTCTGCAACCTTTTACACCCAAAGAGCCACTTGGACCCGGTTTCCACGCAAAAGAAATCACTGGGAGCCGCAAATACTTTTTGACATCTAAAATGAAGATAACACTGTATATATTGTTTTTTACCTTTGTGTGAACAACTAAGGTGTGCTGCTTATGAAATCCATGAAGTGCTACAGAGAAAATTACATTTTATTTATGTAATCAACACATTTTGAACTCTTAAAGAAATATAACAAAAGCAAAGACACCCAGCTGAACTAAAATGATCCATGTAGCAAACAAAAACTGTTGTGAGCCGCCTCCCTTATATCGCCTTTGGGCTTTTGGAGCCTTGACCTGACTTTTAAAAAATAATTGGTAAAAAAGCTCTATGCTGCTGAAAAATGAAAAATAGATATTTGCCAAATTCTGCCTAAATATGTATTTTACCTGGTTAATGCGTGCGGCGGGGGCGTGGTCTGCAGCGCCGCTGCAGGGAAGGCGGACGCACCTGAGCGACACCCGCAATCACACCTCGCCACCTTAAAGTCTGCGCTATCTGTGCTGTTGTGTTGGTGGTGTGTGTCGGGCTGTGAGCTGCGGTTACAGCCGGCTGTATGCGTGCAGCAACCGCGTGTGAAAAGCGCGCTCATGCAAACATCGTCGGGTCTGCCGTGGTATGTTTACAATGGGACTTCTGCTCCTGAACCTCTGCGCTGGCGTCTGCTAATCGGTGCTGTCGCGAAGTCAGTTTACGCAGGACTGTAAGCTGTCATCTGTCGCCTGTGAGGCGTGAGCAGTGTTTGTCTTTAACATAGTTCACGGTGGAGCTGCTGACATAATGTGGATCCGAAGATCCATAATTGGCCTACCCGGGGTTGAAAGTCTCGATAAATGCATGGTGTTTCAAGGGAATACCGGCTTCCAGCGAGTGTGACGCTTGTATTGAGCGAGGAAAAAATAATAGAATATAATTTTATATTTATATTTCAATATCACAATAATCTTCCAATTTACAACTACAAGTTTAAAAGAACTAACATAAATAAAATACACTTCAGCTAAATACTTCTAATTTATTTTCCCAAACCACGCGGAGCCGCACTATAAGGACTAAAGAGCCGCATGCGGCTCCGGAGCCGCGGGTTGCCGACCCCTGGTCTAGAAGATGTCAAGGCATGGATGGCTCTAAATTTTCTAAATCTAAATGAACAGAAACTGAGGTCATTGTCTTTGGTCCTTCTGACCATTATGACCTTGTCCCCTTAGAAAATTATAAAAAACCATTTGCAAGAAATTTAGGGGTGATTTTTGACAGCAGTTTAACATTTGATAAACAGATAAACAATGTAGTCAAAACCAGTTTCTTTCATCTTCGCCTAATTACAAAAGTTAAGCCCTTTCTCTGTTTCAGAAATTTTGAGAAAGCGATCCATGCCTTCATCTCACCTTGCCTCGACTTCTGTAATAGTCTCTACTCTGGTGTCACCTCTTCATCAATTGGCCAACTGCAGCTAGTTAGAAACGCCGCAGCACGGCTCCTAACTGGCACACGCAAGCGAGATCATATATCTCCTATACTTGCATTACTACACCGGCTGCCAGTCAGCTTTCGAATTGACTTTAAGATCTTAACACTAGAGCAGGGCGATACGACCAAAAATATTTATCACGATATACATTTGAAAATTTGCGATAACGATATAACTGACGATATAATTGACACTAGACAAAATACTCTACAACTCCACAACTTTATTAGTGCAAAAAACCCCATCAATGTATTTTCACTTAAACAAGCAGCTGTTTTTTATGTGCATTAAAGTTATATAAAAATGTAACACTGCAAATTCCTTGCAGACAGTTTAACCAAAAGGCATTTCCAGTGGAAACTGGCCGACATATCCTCAGCATAACCATGTATAATATCCACAAAACTTAAAAAGAGGTTATACATACACACAATAGGTAATATTATGTTGAAGCACAGTACGTATCACTCCGCGAGGCTCCTGCCTACGATAGCCGTAATGCTCCGACAATCCATCAAGCGGTGCGGGTTCATAGCTTAGCAAAGTCGTACTAAAACATTTGACAGATTTTCGAGCGCCGTGTACCACATAAAATCGTTTCGAGGTCAGTAAACACAACCAGAATTCATACATAAGGCACACGGGATTATAAGGGGCGCTGTCGATTTTCAGAAAAATCAAAGGATTGATTTTAAGTGTGCCGTATTTTCCAAACAACACGGTAATAACGACGGCCCGCTAGCATGCGCTACCAAAAATAGTGTTTTGTTGTGTATCTGACGGACGAAAGCTAAACCAGTTCCACACCACTGAAGTTGCAGCATTTTTACAAACCAATTCTGGTTCATCCGTTTCATTTAACGATTCACTTTCGCTCTTCTCATTCTGCGTCGTTGCCATGTGCGTATGTAAACATAGGCACTGCGCATGCGCGTTTTACCCATATTCTATCGCGATATTTCATTTTCCTATCGTTGCCCAAAATTACACCGGTATTACCGTGAACGGTATGATATGGCCCAGCCCTACTTAACACTTGTTTTTAAGTCGTTGCATGGACTAGCCCCTACATATCTTGCTGATCTCCTAACCTGGTATTCTCCCCCAAGATCCTTGAGGTCTGCGGACCAAATGCTTTTGGTTATCCCTAGGTCCAGATTAAAACACAGAGGAGACCGGGCATTTGCTGTGACTGCTGTTGGGATTTAGAGATTCTTTTATTGCTATCATATAATCTGCCTTATGATGAATGTATTAATAACATGTTTTAGAGTATTATTTTAACAGTAATATTGTTTACAGGGTTCATATTGCATTGAATATGTTTGTCATCACATTGACCTTTCTATTTACAGGTGTAGTTATGATCATTTTATACACATTGCATATCTGTGCTTGTTTAGAGTTGATGTTCTATCCAAGAGGGTTTTAAGCTTCACTGGTGAGAGTGTCCAGGTGATACATGTTGAGGGAAGATGAGAACATAGCAGGTTAATTGCATGCATGCTTACAATACACATAAATCTAGTAGCAGGCCTGAGCGAAGGCCCAAGTGTCTTCTGCTTCTTATTTGAGACCTGCGCCAATTCTGTCTACTTAGTGATTGATGACGAGGGTCCATTATTAGCCCTTAGAGACCCTGAAGCTTGAAGTTTATTACCTTAAAAGGAAGGTGTTATCAAAAAGAGAAGTTATATGTCTGTTTATAGTTATTAGAGATGTACAAGATGTACCCTTGTCTGTAAACAATGACTGTACACCATGTATTTTTGACCTGTATTGACGTGTATGTGGGGGTGTGATCCTCTATGCTATAAAACCAGAACCCAGTGTATTTTTGTCAGAGCAAAACAGGCCATATGCTGATGGTTGTTCTCCGGTGTTAATAAAACTCATCGTTCGATTGCACTTTTCTGGAGCCTCCGTCGTTTGTTGTCTGATCTGCAGTTGATCGATCTCGCTTCACTGCCCCCAAACTCTGGAATACATTGCCTTTGCATATCAGATCCTCCCCAACATTGGATACTTTTAAAAGTCGTCTAAAGACCCATTTTTATTCTCTGGCTTTTGATTCATCATGAGTTTGTTACTATTATTCTTTTTAATGATTTTATTATCTTTTTATGATTTTATTCTCTTTTTTATATGATTTTATTCTCTTCTAAAACACTATTCTGTTTTTTATGTTTATTGCCTTGTCCATTTTATTGTACAGTACTTTGGTCAACACCTGTTGTTTTAATAGTGCTATAGAAATAAATTTGAACTTGAACTTGAACTTGAACACAGTACTTTTAAGTGTGTTTATTTCAAGTGTTACAAAGAAGAGCTATGGTGGTAACTTTCTTTGTAACATTCAGTCCACTGACTCAACAACTAATAAATATAAACAATTGACATTTTGAAGGTGTCCTTTAAATAATAAAAGTTACATAATTTCAAAGACTATGTTGTCATGGATGGTCAGGCAGCACTCAGACGCAAATCCAGGGGCAGGTCCAGGACACTCCTTTTCACACAGTCTGTGACTCACTCACACTCACTCTCAACCAAAATGGGTCCACAGAAAACAGGAAACAGATCCTGGAGGGGCAGTACAGAGAATAGAAACGTTCGTTAGGAAAACCAGGAAACACAATGAGATACGATATGATTCACAAAGAGAACTGGAGCTACACTACCCGAGGTAAGTACAACAATCCAGTGAAAAACAGCACTCCAGTGTGGCATTAAATAATGGCAGGAGCAATCATGAATGATGAGCAGCAGGTGAGTGATGATGAGCAGGTGTGGAGATCGAAGCGGGGACCAGGAACCATACACTGCCCTGGCACTATGTAACATAATCATCATCATCATTATCTGTCTTTGACAAAGACTTCTTTAAGCCTTATTTGATACCTTCTGATGCAGTAGCTGCTGGTTCTACTAGAGGTGATCCCCTGTCCACAACAACAAGAACGAGTGTGTCCTCTTCATTAGAAAGAACTGGATCAGTTTTCTCTACATTTGTGGGCTCAGCATCCCTTACAGCACCTTGAATCCCATGCAGAGCTTGTCAGTTTGCACATCCAATAATGTTAAGGACCATGTCTCTGTAGTCTGTGCTCTTGTAAGGTTTGTTACCAGTTTGGATGTTTTGGGCTTCAGCATGGTCCCTTCTTGACTTGGCCTTCTTCCATCTGAATTTAACTTACTCTGCTGTCCTCCTATCACCCCAGCCTATTGTGACTCAGTCCTACAAATACATCATAACGGTTCCTGACACCGACCAGTAGTGCCTGGGTCCCTGGCTCCTTTTGAGCTCATGGTTTCATGCCCTTATTAATTAAATGCTGAATTTATAGGACCAACTTGATTAGTTGAACAAAACACTCAAAAGTAATTTTGAACAGTTGCATCTCCCTAGTCAGTCCGTTACTGGGAGGGATTACAGGAGGATTTTCTGGGTCCTCATCAGGCTCAGGTGCATCATAAACATTATCACAAAGAGATACATTATGTCTTTTGACAACGCTGTGAAGCACAATACAGGCAAGTATTATTTGGCATTGTAGCCTGTGGCTCCACTAGCAAGTAGGTGAGCAAGCAAAGGGCCTTTTCAAGAGAAATAGGACATGAAAGAAAACGATTTAATCAAGAAGCACATACTTAAACTCCACATTTTTGTTTTGCTATTCTGCTCAGCACCACACTTGATTTCCCTTGTTCCCACATGTCCTAACACAGTGCTGGTGAACAAATCCATCAGTCCATTTATCCTCTTCCAGGGCAGCTTCCTACACAGAAAAACCCAGACTTCCCTTTCCCCAATCACCTGCTTTAGTGTATCTGAGGGAACACCAAGGCGTTCCCATGCCACCCGTAAGAAATATAATCTCTTCAAATTGTCTTGGGTCAGAGCCATTCTTAAATGATTGAACGCTTCATCCTATCTCTAAGGGAGAGGCCAGACACTCCTCAGAGAAAGCTTTCTGTGTACTATTTTCAAATCACTGGAATCTCTTTTAACATTTTTTACTTCACTGTTTTTGCATTTTACAATGTAATTTCATCAAAATACCTAAGCGAATCCGAGAAGTTAAACTTCTTTTCAAGGCTGAACTGTGAGGCTTGTTAAGAAATGATTCACTGAGGCCTAAAAGTTATTTCCATTAGAAGACTTCACCCTCTTGAACAGGGTCCAAGGGGTTTCTTTGGCTGACTTAACAGTGTACCTAATAAGTCCAAGATGCATCACCACTGCACAAACAAAACCGCTTTTATACTTTAGAATCCAAACTAAGCTGACCTCATCTGTCATACCATGTGTGCTCTTCATGATGTGCACAATAAACATTAGTATAACTCTTCTGCTCAAAACAGAGCCACGCAGCCCTGATAGAAATCAGACACCTCTCAGACATATGGTAAGTGAGGGGCTACAATTTCATGTGCTATTTCAGGGTTTTACTGTGACCTTTTCCTGAACACTACCACTGCCTCTCTGTGCAAAAGCCTTAGCAGCTTGAGTTAAGTTCTTCTGGGAGTAAGGGATGAGTCAAAAGAAACTACACTTTCTAACACATAACTCATGTTTAAAAATCACAGAGGGAAAAAAAACCTAATGCTCTCTAAAGAAAAAAGTATGAGTAGAGAACAATGACTGCTTTATTTAAAAAGAAAAAAAGAAAAAGTTCTGAAAAGTAATTGTGAGTTAAAAGGAAATGCTTTCCAAGGCCTGCAGACCAAAAACATTAACACTTTTCTTACAAGAAACAAACAGGAAGTGTTAATGTTCACTCAACTTCAACTTTAGGAAGCTGAGCCCATGTAATATAGTTACTGAGAAAGTTAAAATGAGCAGTGTGCAAGTCATATAACCTTTGACCAGAAATATGGAGAAAATTGTGACATTTCTGGGAAATACTGTTGCTGAGTAAAAAAATTTATGCACTAGGATATGCACTAAGCCTTAGTTGTAGAGGGCTGAAGTGTTGTTTCTGCATAATGCTCAAACAGGTTAGGCACTACTACAAGTACTGGTTGACTGTTTTACAGCTTACACAGCACCACTGACAGCCAATCAGCATCTGTAATTTGTAATTTGAAATGTTTTCATAACACAATCTGACCAAAAAGAAAAGAAAAAAAAAAGAACTGACTTTTAGTTTAACCTTTAGTTAAAGCTTACAAATGCTGACAAATCACCGTGGTAATCCACACGTTCAGGACTGTTAAGGGTATTTTTAGTATTTAGGTTCCTCCTGTTTTAGGTATTTTAGGTACTCCTGTTAACAAAGCCAAGAACTTTGTGAATAGCTTCTTATCTGTCAATTTGTTTGCTTGGCGGGTAATGGAATAATAAATAATGTTTAAGATTTTCATCTACTAGCTATTCACAAACCATTTTTCTTTTGCAGGGTTTTAACAAGCAAAAGTGGCAGATGCAGCTCAGCCTAATTATAGCTATGCTAATTTATAGACTAGAAAGCGAAAATTTCAGAAGAAATTTTATGTGTGCCTATGCCGCTGCTAATCACTGTAGTTGCCATTCATACGGCTACAGAGAGCAAAACTCAGAAGAGCAGCCATTCTCCACCATGAACTATGGTAAAAACAAACACCGCTCACGCTTCACAGATGACAGCTTACAGTTTTGTGTAAAGATGAAGTTACTTCATTACAGCGCCGATTTGCAGACGCTGTGCACACAGGTTCATGAGCAGAAGTCCCATTGTACCACGGCAGACCCGACAATGTTTGCATGAACACGCTTTGAAGCATTACATTATGGACCACTTTTCACACATGCATTCACTTTTTGTTTTTTGTTATTTTTACACAGTGTTCTGAATGATGAACAATGGTCTACAGCCAATCTTGTGTATTATTATACAAACTTTGGTTGTAAGATTCAGATAACTATTTAATAAAAGCTAAATATTTTATATGAGAGTAAGAAAGAAAAGTATATCTTTGTGTCCACCTTTCTCTGTTAATGCCCTACCTGGCCCCTGGCAAAAGCTTTGCTAGATCCGCCCCTGCACAGTTACCAGCTGTCAGCTACACAAAAAAAGGAGCTTGGTGTATATTTGTCTGTCAGAAACAGTTCATAACTTCCTTCAACTCATTCATGTCACCTAAGGGTAAACCTGTTTCTCCATCACCAGTTCAGCTCTGATGATTCAGTAAGGACATCTCTCCTGATTCATCTTCATGCTCCAGCAAACATCAGCTGATACTAGAAATTAAAATCAAAAGAATTCTAACAACAGCTGATCAAGCTTAAACGTGCTGCTGTTGTTTAGCGCGATAAACAAACAAAAGAGAAAAGCCGATCATTGATCAGTTTCATGACTGAAGTTTCAACAGGCGAGAGAATGACAGGGGAGGCTGTCATAAAGTTCAACATCGGTAACATCGGTAACTTAGCGCGCACACAGCTGTATACAAACTCCGTAGTGCTAGCTAGCACGCAGTACGAGTTATTGTAAGTGATTGAAAAAGTCAGCACAACGAAAATAAACTACACCTAAACTCGGTTTATATCTGACCCAAATAGAGTGCAGGTCATAACTTCTTACCTGAAATTCAGTTCACCTCACGCCCTGCCTTCGCTTTCCCTGATCCACGATTGACCTCCGCGTTAGCAAACACCGGTCGATCGGTGGTAGCCTCACCGCCTTGTATGTCTCGTCTCTGCTCATGGCATGTCCTTTCTGTCACACACCGGTGGATAGCTGCCCTCTGTTGTAGCTCCACCACCAAACAACTCAGTTATTTTTTCCACATCGACCAGCATCATCGGCCCATATAAACGAAAAACAAGTCCAGCTAAGACACAGACCCTTGCCGAGCGATCGGGCGATTAAACAAATTTTAGCCACCTCACTATCAGCCAAGCCTGGGTGGTTTTTCACGGTCGGTCGCTAGCCGTGCTAGCTAGCTAAGCTAGCGGCGCTAGCTAGCTAGCCAGCCGGCTATCAGGAACACGTAAGAGAACTGTTGCTAAATAAACTACACCTAAACTCAGTTTATATCTGACCCAAATAGAGTGCAGGTCATAACTTCTTACCTGAAATTCAGTTCACCTCATGCTCCTGCCTTCGCTTTCCTGATCCACGATTGACCTCCGCGTTAGCAAACACCGGACGATCGGCGGTAGCCTCACCGCCTTGTATGTCTCGTTTGCGGCATGTCCTTTCTGTCACACATCGGTGGATAGCTGCCCTCTGTTGTAGCTCCACCACCAAACAACTCAGTTATTTTTTCCACATCGACCAGCATCATCGGCCCATATAAACGAAAAATAAGTCCAGCTAAGACACAGACCCTTGCCGAGCGATCAGGCGATTAAACAAATTTTAGCCACCTCACTATCAGCCAAGCCTGGGTGGTTTTTCACGAAGGGGCGCTAGCTAGCTAAGCTAGCGGCGCTAGCTAGCTAGCCGGCTATCAGCAACACTTAAGAGAATTGTCGCTAATATGGGATGTCTTGATAAAACGAGCAGATATTTGAAGTTTACACACCTATATTCTCGCCTGAAAATATCTTAAAAGTGTATTTTGTGACCTAGAAACACGAATAAAAGACATATAAAACGAAGTGGTGTCCGCCATTGTTTAACTCGGCAGAGGGGTGCTATGAATTATGGGATATGGAGTTTTGTAACAAGCATACAGATTTTCAGCCGTACTACTCCCGGTATACCACTAGAGAGAGCCAACCCACCACAAATAAAGTCTGTTTCTATGGAAATTGGCCTAAATTTGCACTAAAATCTAAATATTTCAAAAACTATAAAAGTCATAAACACCAAAAGTGTATACCATACTAGTCCAGCTCCAGCCGCACAAAATGATCTAACATATGTAACCCTATTTTCAAAACTGTTTGGCAGAGAAGCGCGGGAAAATTTTCACTAAAATATTAATAGCCGCACAAAATGAGGTAACATATATGAAGCTTGTCTCAAAACTGCGGGGCGAGTTTCGCTGCAAAATTTCAGGCGGAAACTGAAGAATAATAATAATAATAATAAATCCGACGAATAGTAATATGTGTGCCTCTTGGCATAGGCACACATAATAAATCCGAGGAATAGTAATATGTGTGCCTCTTGGCATAGGCACACATAATAATTTATATGCATTTTAACTTCCTCCTCTCTTCATTTCTTTTGCTCACAAAGTTCTCTTTTTCATGATCTTTCTTGTCTTTAATACTACTGTGGCAATGGTGTTGCAACAGTGGAAAATTTCCTTTCAACATACATCACTATTTGCAGTGTTTTCATTTACACCTGTCATGTACTACTACACAATGCTGCACTTTCATACTCACTGCAGTATTGCTGCTCCTCAGTGCTGCTAAGGCAAAAGCTGACACTGCAGGACAACTACACACAACAGAGCATGGAGGAGGGGGTAGAGTGTCTGTACAGACACAGAGTAACTTAAAGGATGAAAGAACTACTGAACTAAGATGAGAGAAACAAAGTAAAGTATTGATTCTATGACGCTAATTATCCAGTACCAATACCACCTTTGGTATCAAAGCTGATCCACCCACTACTATTTAGAACTGCTGAGTCACAACTACAGGATTCCTGGTCTGAATCTTTAAAATTTGTGTGTGTTCCCTGTGCCTACAAGGATTTCTCCAGGTATTCCAGCTTCCTTCCAAAGACATGCATGTTATAACCTAACATGATGATTATAGATTTGAAATGGATAAAGTGCTTAAAGTGTATCAAATAAAATGCATAAATAAACCTAGCTTGTAGTCTACAGCTCTTTAAGTGGTAAAAAAGGCTGGAAAAGCACTATAGACATAGAAGTATGTTACATTAAAATGTGCAAATGATGAAAGAAGCTCGGGGTGTCTGATGGCAGAATGGCTGCAAATGCAATACGTGTAAAACTGAAACCGAAAGACACTCCACACTTGGACTTGTAAATCCAAAGCTAGACCCAGCTTAAAGCTTAAAATGAAAAAAGTGTTATTTCACGTATTTACCAGTAAAATAATATGATAGAGATCATCATCTAAGAATGTTTTCTGGTTTAATCTGGTAAAACATCACTGCAAACAAAGAAGCTCAGTTCAGCTGTTTTATCTAGAGTGATTAGATTAGCATGTAGGCTAGACAAATTAGAACAAACAATAACAAAAAGCTTGTCGATTAGTCTTTTCCCTCAGCAGCACATAAGGATTTTCTCCTAGTTACCTGGTGTCAGAAACCACAAGATATCATGGGTTAATGCCCCAACAGGTCAGTTTCCACAATAACATGAGGGTTGTTTTGGTGTTGTTGTTGATTGTGTCAGTGATAGGCCTGTGATGGAAGACTTGCAGAAAAAAAGCAAACTTCTACTGGTCCTTACAGATGTAGTGTTCTCATACGGGGTCATTTTACTCACATGCAAAACCGGAACATCCCATAAAGTCTATAATTTACTGGAATTGAATAAGCTTTCATGACTCCACCTGTGACGTGCTCAATGTTCTGTAAATAAATTATGTCGTTAAGGAGGAGCAAATGTAGATGTGCTACCTCACTCCTTGTGTGCTAAGCTAGTAGAAGAGTGGGTTGTTGGTGAGTTATTTTTGGAGTCTACACTTTACCTACAAAGCAGGCAGCATTCCCACAAAATCTATGTCTTTATCACAATAAACATAGCAGCATTTTCTTAATATTATTTTTCTAATGTAGTTTAAATATTTGTTGTGCTTTGGGGAACAAATATTTAAAAGAGCCTCACAAAGTTTATCTTATTTTGTTTTATGGGGGATTTCTCCAAAATAATAATAATCATAATAATAATGATAATAATACATTTTATTTACAGGCGCCTTTAAAGACCCACAAGGTCACTTTGTGTTAAACACAACTATTGAAAACTGTTATGATATGCATCATTGTTTAGAACTATGCAATGTTGTTCTATGAAACAGCATTTCACAGAAAAGCATTATAAAGGTGTGACTATGGTGGAAGTTGCCAGTACTTGTCAGATTGGATGTCAGCTTGTTTCGAAACATCAACACAATTCCGGCACAACTGCTTCAGACTTTCCATTGTTTTAGAAAGCCCTAGTTTGCCCATCTCTATTCGCAGGTAACTCAAGTCCAGCCAAGGCACACACTGTAAATCAACTCGGAGCACAAACAAGAGAACAAGGTCAGGTAACAGAAGGCACTCATAAGTTGAGAACCTGATTACCACCACAAGGGTGAAGATGAGCTGGCAAGGAGTAAGGTTTCTGCTGACCCTTTTACTCCCATAAGTGATGCGATAATGGCAAGCAGGTGTGCTGGCTGAAAGTGGGTCAGAGCAATGCAGCGCCTGCCCAACTCCACCTGAGAAATGAACGAACGAGAAAGAGAGACAGTAGATGCAAAAGAGAGCAGTCCTGCGAGAACCATGACAGTCTGCTCTTCTCTTGTTTATGTGCTCAAAGATGTAATCTCTACGATAGGAGCCTCGTAGCTGAGTGCTAATTATAAACATAAATAGCATGGTTGATTTATGTAAACCACTTTTTTTTAATTACTGTTTTGCTTAGAGTTGTGGTAGCTGCAATATGTTCCTATGTTTGTCCACTGCTGACATTTGTAAACATGTAAATAGAGCTCAGATAACAACAGAGATACTCTTGAGATATCCCCCCCTTTTTTTTAACTTTCTTGTGGATTACATACACTGATGTGCAATGAGTGTATCTGATCACACCAAATGAGAGAAGACCAGCAGTGGCGATCAGCATATCGATTCATGTTGCTGTAATGCTTTTAAATGAATAACTGTGATGACATTCAGTACGCAATCCTAAATGTAACAGAACTTTTTTTTTTTTGCAGTGTTCATTTCCTGCCTCTGGTAAAACTCAAAACGTCTGTGCGAAAGCAGTAAAGATAAAAGAAAAGTATAAACTGTAATGTAAAGAGGCTTCCCTTTATTTGGAGTCTTTTGCCCTTTGTGGTTTTTGGTTTTTTTTCCTCAACCAGGCATAACTTTTGGGGATGGATTTGAATGAGAAAACAAGCAACAATCCATGCCTAGTAGTACTAGCTATACATAACAGAGTATGCCCATTCTGAAACATGTTGTCATTTTTCACTTTATTAAAGACCATAATTTGTAAAATGAACACCTTGTTGTATTCAGTTCAGTTCAAGCAACAAAGACTAAAAAAATCACAAGGAAGTATTTCACACCATATGTAAAGCAGGTCACTTGATAAAGCCATATCAGATGAACAACAGGCTTATTTCCTCATCAAAAGGAACTTGCATTTGTTTTCTCCATGACCTTCACTTTTATAACCTAATAGAAGTTCTGTTAATCTTTTATATACAGTCTAAGACCAAGAGGCTGTTTATTTTTATTATTCTAATTTGTGTTATAGTTTGATGCAAACCTGCATTACATACATAGTTGGTATCAACCCTTACTAAAGCAGCTTGTATCCATCCACCAATTAGATTGTTGCACAAATTAGCTCTCGATTTGTTTGTGAGGAATAGATCACATAGAATAGATGACCTCTCCTCTGTTTTACACAGTATCCTGTGTAAAACCAATCCAATGTGTTCCATTGCATTAATTAGAAAAAAGTGCTGTCCAGATAGCATGTTGTGTGTTGAGGAAATAATATTTTGTTATTATAGTTTGCAATAGCACCATCAAAAAGATCCAAAAACTGAATCTGTAGTGAAACCTTAACTGTATCAGAGGAACTGGAATCGGTCAGAAACAGGTAGAGCATGTTAGCTTTTAAAATGTAACCATTCATTATGTCATAATTACCTCTCATTACAGTTTCATTCAGCCAGTTTAGAAAAACAAATGTTATCCCAGTTTTCCCCATTCACAACGAGAAGCAGATTACTGTTTCTGCTAAGACATGTTCTTGGTGGGTGTGTTTTTTGTAAACTGCACTTGGAAATCTAAAAACTGAATACATAAAACCAACATTGTCTCTGTAGATACAAAACTGACTCAAGTGAGACAGAACGCCCTGAGAAAAAAATGCAGCTCAGCCAGGCCTTTCCTTAAACAAACAGTGCCGATGTAATATATTAGAGCTGTAAACGCTATTTTCATTTTGTCTTTTCCACTTAAACTTTCGGTTTCTAAAAAACCAGAAAACAGTGATTAGTCCCCTTCGCTATTACTTATAGCTCATTATAATTAATCAGTTATGTTGATTTGTAACTTCAAAGATAATGACTTATAAGAAATGGCAGTCAAATTTGAAAAATTACTGAAAGAAGATAATATTTTTCCCGATCCATTTTAGCCATCATTTAACCTTTATGACAAGTCAGTGACACTGATTGAAATAACTTCTGCTTTTCCTTCAGCTTCTCCTCAAGGCACTGAATGAGTACAGGGTCCACTTTGGGGTCAAACTTATTGGCAAACCAGTGGCCATAGTTCAGCAACCAACGCATTTCCGCAGCACCATATATACAAACGCTGCGAACGTGTGTCCCTGTGCACGGTGGGTACAGCTGCTCCTCCAGGTACTGCCACTTCACCAGCCTGGTTTTGCTCATCAGGTCTGTGATATCAGGCTTGGATCTAGGCACCTCTCCAGGGACACCTGGCAGTCGCACAAGTGTTGCCCAAAAGTGTTCATCTGGGGAGTAGGTGTCCTCTGACCAGGACAAAAAATCTTTTACTACACCTGAGGCATTCATATGCTCAATGAACTTCCGGGAAAGTACAAAGTAGGCGTTTCCAGAGAACACCTCAATATTGTGTGGTGGTGGGTTCTTTACATACTCTGTTTTCACTGGCAGTTTTTGATATTCAAAGCTGGCATCTTTCAGCTCATAGTGAAAGGTGAACCGTTGTTTCTTAGCTGGCGTGGGTCGGCTCGTCTCTAACATGTTTCTGCCATTCAGTTTCTTTAGTTCTGACACTAGCTCCACGTTGGACTTGAGAGGGAAGTCTTGGCCACAGAGGTTGATGACATACTTCCACTTGACTTCTGAACCCAAAAGATCAGACAGACAGTTGAGATCAGCCTTTAATCGGCTAATGCTTGCGTAATATACTGATTCTTTCTTGCTGGTAATGAATACATTGGGCAGACACTGGGCCAAACCCTCCATGGCTGATATGAACTGAACAGAGGACTTTTGATCATAGTGGATACAGTAGATATTACTGGGTGAGTACAGTGCATTGATGAGTCTCTCTACCATCCAGGCAGATTTATGCACAACCAAAGAATAAGCAATAGGAAAGTCTTGCTCCTCTTCTGTGACACACACATTATCATAACCCCTGTACTTTCTGAATAAAGTACAGTTAGAGGTAAGATAAGCTAGACTTTCATCTTTACTCTCCACAACGTCTTTCTTTTTGATTAGCAGAGATTTCCCCACCTCCACTGGGTCCATGTCATAAATAGCAGAGCAATCAATATTGTACTTGGGAATTATCTGCATGTCCGTAGCGATATGTGAAGGTTCAGTGATGTAGCTGTGCTTGACACAGAACAATAGCAAGACACATATAGTCAGCAATGACAGGACAGAAGGAAGGAACTGCTTTCTTCTTAGTCGCAGTGATAAACATCGCAGGGTCATTCTGTAGTGAGAGAAAACACAACATGAAGGAACATAAACCAAACAGATAATGTTATTCTTCAGAAACACCTAATCACCTAAAAAAAGCATTTCAGTTTCTTTTAGAATAGCGTTACTCTACAAGAAGGAGTGTCTCTCACTTGACCCCCTCAGAGCCAGCTGATTTGTTTATTGTGCAAGTGAAGCCATGCAAAGACAAACAAAGACACCCACAGGGTGTCAAACGTGCCATACCTCCACCCTGATTGAAGGTTAACTGTGCTGCTAGCAGTCACGGACACTTGCACTGTATTTATAAACAGTATTTATTACAGTATATATATATATATATATATATATATATATATATATATATATATATATATATATATATATATATATATATATGTGTGTGTATATATATATATATATATATATATATATATATATATACACACACACATATATATATATATATATATATATATATATATATATATATATATATATATATATATATATATATATATATACACACATACATATATATATATATATATATATATATATATATATATATATATATATATATATATATATATATATATATATATATATATATATATATATATATATATATATATATATATATATATATATATATATATATATACACACATATATATATATATATATATATATATATATATATATATATATATATATATATATATATATATACACACATATACATATATATATATATATATATATATATATATATATGTGTGTGTGTGTGTGTTGTGTCTGTATACAACTTGTGCATATCCTTTTGTGTAGATACTTATGTTATACCTACATGCTGCCAATGGAGAGATGCCAAACTGTGATTCATTGTTCTGGTAACAGTGACGATAAAAATCTATCTTATCTTATCTTATCTTATCTTATCTTATGTTACCTTCATAGAAGTGTGACAAGTGTCCAAAAGAAAGAAAGTGTCACTTTGTAACGCCAAGTGTATAATATTTGATACAGTTTGTGAGACTTCTACGTCATCACTTTTTCCCTGAAAAAACTGATTTTCATTTATTTTTTAAGCAATAAATAGATGTGGCAAAAATTATACAAATGAATACAAATATATGTAAATTGACATTCAATTGATTTTTTTTTTAATGGTCGGAAGGTTCAATAAATTCTCTATTTTAAAAAAAAATAAAACAAATATTCTGGCAACAATTATTTACTTAAGAAATTCTGAGGAAACAGAATCAGATTTCACCAACTCCTAAGTAGCTTGTAATACTTACAGTTTCTACAGTACAAAGGTAACATTTTGCATTTCTTTATTGTATATGCGGACGTTATTATTCAAAGAACAAAACAGAAAACAGGGTCTTATTCAGATCTGACGTATATGATTTTTTTTCTTTATATAATGAGAAGAATACAACACACAGAAAGACATATAATTGCTATTAAAACGTACCTTTACGTTTGGAAATTCATTTTTACAGATTTCACATGGATATCGCTGCCTCATTGTCATTTGCTTTGAAAATTCATAGGCCTAATTAAAAAAAAACAACACCTCCCAATTCAAAACAGGAGAAATTCGTCTGAAATTTATAAGTGTGCCCTTAAAAAGTGTGACCAAAACACAAAGGTGACGTGACTATACACTAGAAAAGAAGTTAAAAGAAGTTATCAATTCAGAGTGGATGAATAAATAAATAAATAAATAAGATCAAAACAACTTATATTAATTACTTCCAAACGTGTGATCTGTTTATTGTTGTTTGAAGACTGTCATTGCAACTACCTTCAACAAAAAGAACGGAATACTATAGAATATATAGCTTATATGATCTAATCTCTTTAGTAGACAGAGACAGAAATGAAATTGGGAGGCCTTTGCCATCTATGATATACAATAGCAAACGGGAGAGCTAGTTTAGATGTGATGAATACATTCCATACTGTGTAAAGCCCTCACCTTGCTCTTCACGCTGGTGCCGATCTCCCCAAAAGACCTGGCAAGCAGTTTTTAAACCTGAAAGTTGTCAAAACTTGGGTTTAATGCAAATGTTCCATCTTCGCTGCTTCGAAAGTAAAACTTCGACTCACGAAAGTGAAGAATGAAAAAAAGAGGAATGAAAACTTACTTGTGTCAGAAAAAAAAGTGGGCATTCATCCTCCCTGCCCCTCCACTTTTTCCACACTGCTGTCGCGGCATCTGTGGACAACGCAAACTTGAAGAAATGTCCGTGTTACGTTATTAATCAGAGGAAAACGTGTTCAGAAGAAGCGCGACAAGCTGTCATGACCGTGCTGAGCTGAGGACCACAGGACAGAGACGCGCTGAGAAATAACCCGGAAAAGAGGGAGGGGTTCACGAACCTAATTACAGCTCAAGTCTAAAAAAAACTGAAAGAAAGAAAAGAACAGAAAAGAAAAGAAAGAAAAAGCAGAAAGACGTGTTTGTCTCTGTAGTAGGTTAAAAAAAAGAAGAAAAAAACTTGTCTTAAGAGGGAGAAATGAGCAAATAAAAGCGGGTTTCCTCTGCAAATGCGCTTTGCTGAAACGACTGCTTCCTGAACAAATTTGGTTAAAATAGTATGAATTAAAACCCCGTGGCTGGAGTCATCTGAACTCACTAAGGACGAAAGGAAGGGTGAGAAGGAAGAAAGCTGTACCAGTCGCGGGAGCTCTCAAGACTTAAAACTTGAGGGTGGTGTGTGAAAAAAAAAACTCAACAGTGAGGTCATTTCTAGGGTTTGGGGGGTGGGGGAAGAATAAAAAAAAAAATCAGTCTCCTACGGTCGTTCAGTGGCTTTGTTCTTTATGACAGAAAAGCAAACTAGTTCTTCAAAAGAATTCTAAGATACTGGCTTAAACGCATTTAAACTATAATCAGCCTATTAAAAACACGTGAAAATTAAACATGCTACCTACACGAGTGACTAATATGAGCCAGGTTGAAATGTAGATAGGTGATTTTGGTGCCTCATGAATGTCAACTCAAAGTCATGCAGGTTGGTTATTATTATCAGTAATGCCATAAATGTAATACTTTAACATACCATGCGAAACAAAAGTCCAGGCATTAGTTGAAAAAAAAAAAAAAGCATAGCGTGCAGGTGTTCTCACGCAGGCATATATGGTTCTGAGGTGTGTCTTTTTTTTTTTTCTTCTCTCTTCAAGTTGGTTTTATAAAGCTAACCTAGAAAACAAAAATACAAAGAAACAGAAAGAGACACCGGAAACCACTTACCTTGTTTTAGTTTTACATGTGACACAACTAACACTGACTCATTAAACCCAGTCACGTGCTTTATTATGCTTTAGAAACACATATTAAAAATGAAATGCAATGCAAATGCTGTTTTTTTTTTTTAAACCAGTGAATCTATTTATAAATGAAAGAAAAATTACTTTCAAAAATTAAAAGAAGAATTAAAACTCTGGGAAAAGACTGGGATCTGTTTTTTTGTTTGTTTTTTTATTAAATGGTTGAGAGCTTCTTTTTAATCCAATATCAGCATAAATTCACCCATGAGGTGACCTCTGAAAACACATTTATCTTTATGCACTTGCAATCACTGCAAATGTGCAAACGTGAGAATGTGGGTTTCCTATGCAGTCACCAGCTAAAACAGGAGTTTGTGAAACAACGGTGAAGGCCTAAATATGTGCAAGTTTAGGTACAGTCTATGGATGTTACAAACAGAGGTTAATGGCAAACACGCTTGTAATGGCTCATGACACAGTTGTGTATAACAGATGAGAAGCCAAGAAATGAACACTGAGGTAGATATTTAAAGGTAAGAAATCAAACAACAAAAACACTCATAGAATCAGAGAAGCTTTTTACAACACACCACTTCTCCATAGAGTGGATCTCCACAGAGTTCTGTGTCATTTGCTTGCACAAAACTCTAATTGAGTATTGTATTACCGCACTGATGCAACACTTATTTATCCACAACTGTCTAACAGTTATGTGCCATATGCTCACTCTCTCACCCACTCTCTGTGTGTCTTCCGAGAATAAGCCTCGCTTCACTGAGCATGTGCGAAAGGAAAACAAATACTGTTGCCATTGATTACAGGCACCACCAAACAGTGGTTGCTTACCAAGATATTTTCTCATAAAAGTTCTCAGAAGTGTTCAACACCGTTTGTTGGAAATATAAAATTTCCACATCCAACAAGATGAATAGACAAACAATCATATTTTAACTGTCTTACAGTCTTTTCTGCTCAGGAATGTTCTTTAAAGACAATAAATGTGAAAGGGAATTGTGCCTTGCTGGTTTATATGATTATAATGTTGTGGCCTTGAATATGTTGTAAGACTATACTGGATACAAATTAATAATGAGACCTTTGGATGGATAATATTGCTGTCAGTGTTGTAAATAAGAAGGAAAAGTCAGATTAGGAGCAATAACAGGAGACAGAGGGTTGGGCCAACAACAAAAAAAAAAAAAGAAAAAAAAAGAAAAAAATGCTGTTAGACTGCTGTAAACCTATCCAAGAGCTACCTTCTGCACACTGTGAAAGGCCGCTCTGTCTCTGCCAAGTTCCCAGCCTGGCTCCAGGTTTTCATACATAAACACAGCTTTATGTAGGAGTGACCACTATGTGAGCACAATATAAACACAAATATTTCTGGTCTTGAAGCTAGATTCAAACAGTTAGATCAAGCGCCATATTCACAAAATATCCTCAGACTAAAAGTCGATCATGAGAGATTCAGTAAGTAAGTAATAACTTAAGGAGTTATTTGATCAAAAAATGTTGAGGCTGTCTTTATAGGCAAATGAAGGCAATGAATAAGAAAAAAAATTGTATTACAGAACTCAGCATCTAGCAACAGTGCTGAGAAAAAGTATTTACCATCTTCCTGATTCCATAGTTTTGTTGTGTTTTTTTTTTTCATATTTGTCACATTTAATGTTTTAGTGTCAAAACCAAATTAATATTATACAGACATAATCCAAGTAAATACAAAATGAAGGTTTTAAAATTAAATTGGGCAGTGTGGTTATTAGCACTGTTGCCTCACAGCAAGAAGGTCCTGAGTTCAATTCCACCACCTGGTCAGGGGCTTCCTGTGTGGAGTTTGCATGTTCTCTCTGCGTTTGAGTGGGCTCTCTCCGGGCACTCCAGCTCCCACACATGTCCAAAGACATGCAGTTAGTGGGGTTAGGTTAATTGGTAATTCTAAATTGCCCACTCAAGAATGAGAGTGCTGGTTGTCTGTCTCTATGTGTTAGACGTGCAACAGACTGGCGACCTGTCCAGGGTGTACCTTGCCTCTCGCCTATATGGTGGCTGGGATAGGCGATCCTGACAAAGATAAGTGGAAGGGAATGAATGGATGACATATATTTTTTTAAATTATGATTTCATTTATTAAGGCAGAAATGCTACCCAAATCTCCTCTCTTTGGATGTTATCAGATGTTATGTGTCGATTCAATGGACGTTTGGAAAGATGTCACAGAAGAACCCAGAAAAAACATTTAAAGAACTGCAGGCTTCTCTAGTCTCACTTATGGTCAGTGTTCATGATTCAGTAATAAGGCCCATTACATCTGGTGTAAAACTAACACAGCATTTCAGAAACAGATCATCATAACAACAGTCAAACATGGTGGTGGTAGTGTGATGGTCTGGGGCTTCTTTGCTGCTTAAGGACCTGGATGAACTGACGGAACCATGAATTCTGGTCTTTACCAGAAACTGCAAAAGGACAATGTCCAGCCATCAGTTTCTACCTTAAAGCTGAAGCACACTTGGGTTATGCAGCAGGACAAAGATCCAAAAAATCGCAGCAATAAATAAATAAATAAACAAAGTGAAGGTTTTAAAGTGACCTAAAGAAAGTCTGGACTCAAAAACGAATGAAAATATTTGATGTGACATTAAACAGATTATTTAAGCTCCAAAACCCTCTAATGTGGGTGCATTTAAACAATTACACAGAAGATTGGGCTAAGATTCTTCCACATTGCCATTGTCATTGTTATGACAAAAACTTACAGAACCAGTTATTGGGTTTAGGAATTTTTTACACGGGCCGGGTAAGTTTGAATAAACTTTTTTTCCAATAAATAAATGAAATCATAATTTAGAAACTGCATTTTTTGGTTACTTGGATAATCTTTGTCTGATATTTGTTTGATCATCTAAAGTGTTACGAATATACAAAAGAGTAAGAAATCAGGAAATGGACAAAACCTTTTTTTTTTTTTTTCTCTGAACAAAAGTACTGGGCCACCGCCTTCATCTCTGAGTTAAAAAAAGCTGAGACATAATCCACATGAACAGCGCCAATAAAAGCGACCGATGCAGACAACGACCACTGATTATTCTTAGGGGCTTGTTTGTGTTACATAAGATACACTGTACTACCAAACGGTATAACGGCAACAGCCTCAGTAGGAGCTTGGAGCCGGTGTTCTGGGAATCCATCCTACCCGACTAAACATCCTACCCAATAGCTGTGTCCCAAAACGTCGGCTGCATCCTTCGGAGGACCCGGCCTTCGCGGTCTACGAGGGCCGGGTCCTTCGAAGACCAAGAAGGCCGGAAGTGCGAGGCTGTGAAATGGGACGGTCTAGCCTTCAGATTTGCGTCACCGCTATCTCGGTGGAGTTTAATAAACTCGGCTGTTTGCTCCTTGCTATCTAAAATATAACAGGACACTGGCGTAAATTCTCGACCGTCTCACAGTTCGGTTTAATCAGTTTTCTGTTTGACGTTTATTCAGCTGTGTGAAAATCCCGGAGAAACCCACCCGATGGATTAATAAAGTTTTATTTAATCTAATAATCTAATAACTTTGATCTCAGCCAACCCGATTTACTCCAGAACAAATAAAACACCGAAAAAAGCCAAACAATTACATTTTTAAGTTATCCGAGTGACTTGTATATCATGTTTAACCTGACTAGCGAAAGAGCGGGGGTCTGAAAACAATGAAGCCGGGAGTCCGCTGCTCTCGCCGGCTGGAGTGACCATTGAACCCCCCGGCTTGCTATCGAGCAGGTGGGTAACAGACGTCTCCGAAAACGTCGGCGCACTTTTGCAAATATGCGATGTCTTGATAAACCAAGCAGATATTTGTAATTTACACACCTACTTTCTCGCTTGAAAATATGTTAGAAGTTTATTTTGTGACCCAGAAAGATTAATAAGACTAATTTTAAAACTTAGTAGCGGCCGCCATTGTTGGCAGCTGAAATTTGGCTGGGCCGCGCTATGAATTCTGGGATATGGTGGGCCACGAAGGACACACCCGACCCATCCTTCAAATTCGGGGAAATGAAGGACGCATTTGTCAGCCGCATTTGAAGGAGTCGACGAATTGGGACAGCCTTCGTCGCCTGGCTGTGACGTAATCGGCCTTCAAATGCGGCCTCAGGAGGATGCAGCCGACGTTTTGGGACACAGTGAATGTTTCTGCGCAGACGCCGCGCATGCGCACAAAACCAACGTCGAATTAACTTCTTTTTCTCTCACCCATCCGGAATACTTCTTAAGGTTATGGTTATGGTTGGGGTTATGGTTAGGGGTTGGGTTAGGTTTAGTCACATATCACCGTCAAATTATAATACGGGTAGGACGTTTTGGTTCATACGTCAGGACTTCACGAGCGGATTGTGTCATACTTGACGTCAGTATTTCCGGATCGCCATATTAGTTTCATTACATCAGCTCAGGCAATGTAGCAGGCTAAGCAATTTGTGGGAAGGGCACTGTCGCTATGGAAAGGACTCTCTGACCACGAAGAAACTTCTCTTTGTATGTTCACATGTTTCAGTAAAATACAAAGTAGTACTTAAAAATGTAATGAGCCTGGAGTATCAAGTTATTTTTTGTGACAGGCTTTAAAATTAGTCAGCGTAGCTAATGTTGACCGATGTTACGGTAACTAGCATTAGCTAAGTTGGGCTAATATAGCCTCAGTGTGTTAACATCTAGGTAATGCTAACCAGGAGTATCGCAATGATACATTTGTGAATACTATTGTTAAAATCCTTTTGACAACACTGCGGCGACCGAGTGTGTATATTAAACTTAACGATCGTCTTTCACTGTATTTCGCCATCATCACACAAGCTGCATTTTGATTTTAAAGCCGTACAGAAGTCAGACTTGCTAACTACCAGTGACTGGACGATGTTCTTGTAACGCAGGTCATTCTGGGATCTTGTGTAGTCGGAAGTTATCCTGAGACCATGTTGGCACGTCTATTTAGACTTCATGGGTTGCTGGTGGCCTCGCACCCATGGGAGGTAATCGTGGGGACCCTGGCTTTGACCGTGTGCTTCGTGTCTATGAACAGCCTAGCAACAAGCAACCAGATGTGCAAGTGGAACCAATGCCCCAAAGTTGAGGAGGAGGTGAGGCTGGTGTGGCACTCTCTTAAGAAATGTTGCCGGAGTTTTGTCTACACTAACCCACTCTGTTTTTTTTTTTGTCTTGCAGAAAATCCAGAGCAGTGATGCAGTTATTCTGACAGTCACTCGGTGCATGGCCATTATTTATATTTATTTCCAGTTCAAGAATCTCAGACAGCTTGGATCCAAATATATTCTAGGTCAGTATCATGAGATGTTTGTTGTTGTTGTTTTTCCAGTTTTGGACAGCAGTAAACATTCTTCTCACATCATACAGATTTGTTTTGGCTGTATAATCACCACTGATTAGTGGCCACAGTTTTTCTTGTACTAGTTTCCAGCTTCAGCTGTTTGAATTGCCATAAAATGTTGTCAGTGGATTTAATGTAGAACATAATTTTAATGTATATCAATTTTAACACAAAACTACTTGGATTCTTTTGTTTCCTTGCTTTTCATTCAGACTGAAAAACAAATGACTGGCTAACAAATTTATCATAAAAAATAGACCAACATTCCATTTCTCCTCCTTCTCCAGGTATTGCTGGATTATTTACAGTATTTTCCAGCTTTGTCTTCAGTACAGTCGTCATCCATTTCTTTGGGAAGGAGCTGACAGGTCTGAAGTAAGTGTTTCACATGGACTCACATGTACACTAGGAGAGTGGTTCTTAAAGTGGTCTGTGACATATTGAGAGTGTACAGAGTGAATTATACTTATAAATAGGCAGTGGATTATGTTAGCAATTAAGTATTCTATTAAATTATTATTCTGTTGATTAACATAGTTAATCCAGTAAGAAACACCTTTGTGTTATTAATGAGCAATAATAAATATATATAAGTAAGAAAATAAGTAAGCATAAGGATAGACATGTTGTCCCTGTTTGAGGCTATGCAAAGAGTTTCAGTTAGACTGAGGTAACACTACACTGTACTTCCTTCTCAGAAGAGCCTCAAATTGCTGTCAGCTTACTTTGTTGTCAAAAGTTATTACTTTTTCTGTTTCTACAAATAATTGTTAGTGAGAGTGTGGGAGTGTGTTTTTAAAAAAAAAATCACGAATCCATGTTTAAAACTGCCTTAGTTGCATAGCTAACACAGTTGGTAGTAGCAGGATAAGAGGCAGCTAATGTGCTAGTGAGATCAGGTAGTTAAAATAGTTAACATTTACCAGCAGGGTGATGTACACATTGTTTCACAATTTTATGGCAAAATATTTGAAGCTCTGCAGCTCCTTTACATTAGAGACAAATCATTTAATTCAGTTGTAAGATTAAGTTCACTGATCTGTAATTGTAAGATGACACTTGGGTATCATAAAGCAGAGGCTGTAGGAAAGTATTCCAGGTCACTTCCTAGCTGACACTTGTCTGCTCTCCCTGCAGTGAAGCGCTGCCGTTTTTCCTCCTGCTTATTGACCTGTCCAGAGCCTGTGCGTTGGCTAAATTTGCCCTCAGCTCAAACTCTCAGGTAATTTCGCACATATTTGGTCTTACCATATGTATGAAATGTGGCTTTATTCATATGGGGGACATAAGTGTAAATCATCCTTAACTAATGAATTAGTCTTGTGTGTCGGGAATAGGAGGAGGTGAGGGAGAACATTTCTCACGGCATGGCCATCCTGGGCCCAACATTCACCCTGGATGCTGTGGTTGAGTGTCTGGTTATAGGAATCGGAACCATGTCTGGTAAGGATTGCGGCTCTTTCTCCACCTATAAGCATCATCAGTGATGCTCTGTGTGTTAGAAATGTTGTGTTGACGCTTGATCGTGTGGAAAAGCAGATTTCAGCTGTGTTTCTTCCTTTTTTCTAGGTGTGCCCCAGTTGGAGATCATGTGTTGTTTTGGCTGCATGTCTGTTCTGGCCAATTACTTTGTCTTCATGACGTTCTTCCCTGCCTGTGTCTCTCTGGTGCTGGAGGTGAGATGTGCATGTAACATTTGGAAAAATAAACACAGATGAGATAAGGAAATAAGTTAATAGAGTTTAACTGTGATATATATTTTTTATTATTATTTTTTGTGGTCCTGCATATTTGTGTGTAGCTGTCAAGGGAAAGTCGTGAGGGGCGCCCCATCTGGCAGCTGAGCCACTTCTCCCGTGTGCTAGCTGAGGAAGAGGATAACAAGCCCAATCCTGTGACTCAAAGGGTTAAAATCATAATGGTGAGTTCCCATCATCTATGGTGGGGATGTTTATTTAGATTAGTCGTCAACATTGTGTATTATAAAGCATTTTTAGGTCTGAACGATGATGCCTGTGTGATGTTGTGTTTCAGTCTCTGGGATTGGCTTTGGTTCATGCTCACACTCGACTGACAGCCGAACATTCAGGTCAAAACCGCACAGTGGAAGGGCCTGTAGCAAAGAGACTGGACTCTCCTAGCACCATATTGCCTCTTAAGCTCAGCAGGTAAACCATGGAATATTGCACTGTTTGCATTATTGATTCCTGCGTCCACTGATTTATGACTTTTTCTCTCTCCAGTATTGACCTGGAACAGGTGATAACCCTTGGTCTTGCGCTGATTCTGGCCGTAAAGTATGTATTTTTTGAGCAAGCAGAGACAGAGTCCTCGCTTTCACTCAAGAGTACCATTATAAGCTCCACTCCCAGTCCGAAGCCCTGGGTGACAGAGGACTGCTGCATGAGGTCCCTCCCAGCCCTGAAACCCCAGAAGACATCTAATAGTGTTTTGGCAACCATCCCTACCTCTTTAGCAGCTGCTTCAGACGTGAAACTTTCCTCTGAAGCTGACATATCATTTAGAGAAGAGGGTGAGACTCATAGCGGGTGCTTCTAGCTTTGATAGCATGTGTACCCAGTGCTGAAGATGATTCTGCTCTAACTGCTGTGGTTTTTTTCATGTGATTCCTCTGCTGCAGATGTGATTCAGAATGAATTTTGTGGTACATCTTCTGGGGATTCTCTTGCTCAGACACAATGTGCTCCTCCAAGTGTTTGTCCGTCGGAGCCCCGAAGTCTGGAGGAATGTATGGCCATCCTCTCAGATTCTCAGGTAAGTTGTCAGGTTATACTGGAAGCACAATACAAAACTATATATATATATGATGTTCTGTGTTCCTCAGATTCTTAAAAAATATCACTGTTTCGCCCATGATTCTTTCCAGAGAGGTGCCCATTTGCTGAGTGATGCAGAGGTGATGAATCTTGTAACCCTGCGTAAGATTATGAATTATAAACTTGAAGCTGTCCTTGAGACTCCAGAGAGGGGCGTGGCCATCAGGAGAGAACTGTTATCATCCAAACTTCCTGTTCCCACTGCCTTGGCTTCTCTACCGTACAAGGACTACAACTACTCACAGGTACTGACAGTCCTTTTAAAGTGTAGTCCTGTTTATTCTTGGAAAAAAAAAAGTTTATCTTCAGTTGTCTGTTTTAAATCAGATATACATATATCTATCTATCTATCTATCTATCTATCTATATATATATATATATATATATATATATATATATATATATATATATATAGAGGAGTCAGGACGCCAGGTCAGGGGAGATATCATCACCCCACCCGAGATTGGGTACATAGCCCCAAGTGCGATAAGAGAAGGATCGTTGAGTGCCAGAGGAACTGACCTGAAGGATAGGATCATGGCCAAGCTTGAAACCTGGATCCCCGTGGCGGTTACCAAGATTACGTGAAGTACCCTCAGAAGGTCTGCTAGATGATGTTAACGCAGCACTACGGATGATACCTACAACCACGATTACCGACACTAACAAGCTGATCTACACTACGGCAGCAGTGATCAGTGAGATGCTTGGCTACAAGTTGAACAGCCACAGGGGCAATACCTCCATGGAGAAGGAGGCTAGAGGGCAAGATCAAAGTAGCACGGAGGGAGGTTAGCCAACTAACGGAGTTGCAGAAAGGTGCGACAAAGAAGATGCATAAGAAATACAGCAAGCTGTCCATACCTGAGGCCTTGGAAACTGCCAAGCAAAGACTCACAGCCTTGGCCACCCGCTTGAGGAGGTACACCAGAGAGAGAGAAGGCAGGAGAATAAACCAGCTGTTCTTCACAGAACCAGCAAAGGTGTACTCTCAGTGGCAAGGAACAATAACAGAACAGCACCACCAAGGCTGGAGACGGAGCAATACTGGAAGAGCATATGGGAGAAGGACACAACCCATAACGGCAATGCTCAGTGGCTAGTGGATCTGAGGGCAGACCATAGCGACCTCCTGAACAGGGTCCAGTAACCATCACAGTGGCAGATATCCAAGAAAGGGTCTCCAGTATGAAGAGTTGGACAGCACCAGGGCCCGACATGGTTCACGCCTACTGGCTGAAGAAGCTGACTGCACTCCACGAGCGCCTGGCAGCACAAATGAACCAGCTGCTAGTTAACGAGAGACACCGAATGGCTAACCGAAGGTCGGACGGTCCTGATCCCCAAGGACCCCAAGAAGGGACCGGTCCCATCCAACTACCGACCAATAACCTGCCTCAGTACTACATGGAAGCTCCTGTCAGGCATCATATCGGCTAAGATGAACAGGCACATGGGTCAATACATGAGCGGGGCACAGAAAGGGATTGGCAAGAATACCAGAGGCGCAAAACACCAGCTACTGGTAGACAGAACGGTCAGCCGAGACTGCAAGACCAGACTGACCAACCTGTGCACTGCCTGGATTGATTACAAGAAGGCCTATGACTCAATGCCCCACAGCTGGATACTGGAATGCCTAGAATTGTACAAGATCAACAGGACCCTAAGAGCCTTCATCAGGAACTCAATGGGGATATGGCGTGCAACACTAGAGGCCAACTCAAGCCCATAGCACAAGTCACCATCAAGTGCGGGATCTACCAAGGAGATGCTCTGTCCCCACTGCTGTTCTGCATAGGCCTGAACCCCTCAGTGAGATCATTAACAAGACTGGCTACGGATACCGACTACTTAAACGGAGCGGTTGTCAGCCACCTCCTGTACATGGATGACATCAAGCTGTATGCCAAGAGTGAACGAGACATCGATTCACTGATACACACTACCAGGCTATACAGCAATGACATTGGAATGTCGTTCGGACTGGAGAAGTGTAGTCGGATGGTAACAAAAAGAGGGAAGGTAGTCAGAACTGAGGGGATTGAACTACCAGAAGGCAACATTGCAGACATAGAGGACAGTTACAAGTACCTGGGGATCCCGCAGGCGAATGGGAACCATGAAGAGGGCGCTAGGAAAGCTGCAACCACCAAGTACCTGCAGAGGGTCAGGCAAGTCCTGAGGAGTCAGCTGAACGGTAAGAACAAGATCCGGGCCATCAACACCTCACGCCCTGCCCGTGATCAGGTACCCTGCTGGGGTAATAGGCTGGCCAAAGGAGGAGATAGAAGCCACTGACATAAAGACAAGAAAGCTCCTTACCATGCATGGAGGGTTTCACCCCAAGTCCAGCACCCTGAGGCTGTATGCTAAGCGGAAGGAAGGGGCGGGGACTGGTGAGTGTCAGCACCACAGTCCAGGATGAGACAAGAAACATCCACGAATACATCACGAAGATGGCCCCAACTGACAGCGTGCTCAGTGAATACCTCAGGCAGCAGAAACCCAAGAAAGAGGAGGAAGGCGAGGAACCATCATGGAAGGACAGGCCCCTGCACGGTATGTACCACCGGCAGATAGAGGAGGTGGCTGATATCCAGAAATCCTACCAGTGGCTGGACAAAGCTGGACTGAAAGACAGCACAGAGGCACTAATCATGGCAGCACAAGAACAAGCTCTGAGTACAAGATCCATAGAGGCTGGGGTCTATCACACCAGGCAAGACCCCAGGTGCAGGC